>NC_138993.1:39161539-39811151 GCF_964341445.2 Mesoplodon mirus
ACATGATTTATTATAAAAATTTAACTGTGAAAATTTTATTGCTTTAAATTTTTTTTTTGCTATTTTTCCAAAGACTGTAATTTCTTTAAACTCCACTCTCCCTTAAATTTTTGGAGTATTGTCCTCAATCTCTAGATGATGGATTACATGGTGACATATTTCAATGGAATGAGTCAGGCAAAGAGAAGTTTTCTGAAAATTTTACCAGTTGACGTGCATATTATTATAGAGACTTCAAACGTGTATTAGAGGAATTAAGAGTACATTAAAAAGTTATTTCTTCAGCCTTGTTAAATACTGTTCTATCTCAAATTATTCCTTAGGTTTCCATAATTGTTCCTGAGAATAAGTTATCACAGACTGCAAAACAGTAGACAACATTCTGATCTTTCCTGAGCCTAATTTATATTAGTATTTTGTTATAAAATAAATTCTAAATATATTTTTAATTATATAGGTTTACAAATTATGTAAGTTTCTAAATAAATCATATAAAGGGTGTGTGCACCTAACTAAAGGAAGATCAGATTCTAGTTTTTTTTTTTTTTTTTTTTTTTTTTTTGCGGTACGTGGGCCTTTCACTGTTGTGGCCTCTCCCGTTGCGGATCACAGGCTCCGGACACACAGGCTCAGCGGCCATGGCTCATGGGCCCAGCCACTCCGCGGCATGTGGGATCTTCCCGGACGGGGCACGAACCCATGTCCCCTGCATCAGCAGGCAGACTCTCAACCACTGCGCCACCAGGGAAGCCCAGATTCTAGTTTTTATATTTCATTTTACAAATCAACTTTGATTAGAAAGTTTGTCTTCATATCAAATAAGTTGTCAGCATAAAGGTTTAAATATATATTTGTGTTTTATGTGTGTATAATATATATTATATGTCATATATGTATTAAATATATTTTATATAGTGTAAATATATACACATATAATACACACACATTGAGTGAGATTTGATCAAAATGCCCCATGTTCTAATTAACAGTAGAGTTTAAGTGTTGATATACAAATAGGTTAATTTTTTGTTCAGCTATTAGCCTATTAAATTAATTATAAAATGTTTTAGCCACTATAATAGTCCATATTTATAATATTCATCATATTTATAATATTTAATAGCCTATTTTAATAATATTCTTCCTATTGATAGCATATTTATAATAACACATATTCATATGTTCAGGAACTATGTGTTGAAAAAGATAAAGTGAACTGAAAATAATTCCTTTGAAAATATAGTTCAGTATAGTATTTCTTGTTGAAATATTGAATACACCTCTTCCCATGGCCAAACTTAGTCTTGATTACACCTTGTACCACCCATATAGGTAGTGAGAATTAAGCCCAATAGTTCATTTCAAGGGAGATTGTGAGGTTTGTTTTTTTTCTATGATGTTGTTTTGGAGCAATATAAGTGGCATGCCTCTCAATCTCAACCAATTGGTAATCAGTGTTACCGACTTATACAGCAATGGCATAATTTGCAAATCCATAGTTAAATACTTTCATTAGATGATAAATGGAAGGGGAACTTATATATGTATATATGACATTAAAAGTAAATTTTTTAGTAGAAATAAAATAATTTCAACTATTTTATTCTGAATTAGGTTAACTTTATTTATGGCTATTTTTGGCCAAAAGTAAATGAACATATTGACAAAGCAAAATTTGCCCTGGACAAAGTTAAACAGGCAAGGAAGACTTTATTTGTGGTTATTACATTAGAAGAAAGAAACCAGAAATGAGATTGAGCTCAACTCCATTGGGAAAAGGGCAGGATAGTTTCTAAGAGCTGCAATGTGCTACTGAAAAGTACTAGAGGAAAGTATTGAATTGGGGAGGGTTGATCAATGGGATGTGTCTAGCACATTGAATAATTACTCAGCAAATTTTCCCTATGATTATGCCAACTGAGTTTGCTAATTGGCATCTATCAAAGTTAGGCTTCTCTCCTACTACAGAGACTGGGAGATAATGGTAATATCTTTCTTGTTGGTCATATTTCAAACGGACAGGTTCCAGATCCTTAAGAAACACATTCCTGGCTTGTAAAACTGAAAAGAGACATTTTAAAAGATTTACATCTTAAAGGAACAGAGAAAGAATTTACAACTACACCTTTTCTAAAGTAATGTTCTAAGAAAAGGAAGGTTAGGGGCCCAGATCTAGTCAGGAAAATTCCAGTGTGAAGTTCAGTCAGTCAAGCCGAAGGGAACTTTCAGGCCGTCTTGGTTAACATCTTAGGAAATGCAAAAATGAAATTTGAATTCCATAAGCCTTTTATTTTACATCTTAGACTCAGATCCAAAAATGTAATGTACAAACAGTTATTATCCAGGCACAGAGTCTTAGTAATGCAAAATTTTATTAAGTTTAACCATAAAGTATGGCATATGAACATATTTTCTGATTCAATGAGTATGTTTATTGAGTATCTAGCATGTGATTAACAATGCTAGTTCTCTCTTGCTCCAAATGGGTGTCCAATACAGCTAAAACATGAGGAAAATATACATGATTTGGACGGGGTTGAAAAGAAAGATCTTACAAGACAGGAAAAAACTATTAATTCTAAACTTTCCTATTACAATGTATGATAACACGATTGTATGCAGAAAATCTGCATATTGCATATATAAGTAGCATTGAACACTTTTCTACCAGCATTCAGGATTTTTGAGAATCTGGTATTCTGTGTCACAATGTATAAATGGTGGAGAGCAACATAAGTCTGGCATAGTAGAGCATGCCAAGAGTTGGTCAATATACATGCCTAATTCCAGTTAATTCTCACCAAATCTTGTGAAATTAGGCTTGTCTTTGTCATTTAACAAATGAGGAAATTGCAGATCTGAGTTCTAATTCCAAGGTCACATAACTTATAACAGAGTTAAGATGAAAGCAAAAGCTCTTTAAACTCTATATCTGTGCTTTACTCACTACACTCTACTGTCCCCAATGATTGGTTCCTTCATGAACAGTAAAGATTCATTTGCTTCATTGTTTTAAGATTGAAATCAACTCTGTGAAGTGAAATGCTGACATTGTTGGCAAGAAAATGTCAAGTTTTAAATATTATTTTTTTCTAACCCTTCATCAGGTAGCTTGAGAAACAATGACTAAAACAGAACTACTCAGAAAACCAAGGGCTGACACACAATTACTGGGCTCAGATCCCTAATTTACACTAACTTTGTATCAGAGGCGCCACACTCTAATCATTGAAATTACTTTCTATTTGTTTCAGTAATGTTTCCAAAAATGTTGTGTTATATACCAAATATACAGAGGAAGTTGAACAAGATTATTTGTCTAACTTAAACCCTGATATGCAGGAATGCATCTCAACTGTGCCTCAAGTTGTGCACCTAGTAGTTTTACAAAGTGACTCTGACTGGTGTTGTAACTTCTAATGCATCAATCTAGCTTCTAAAGCATCAATTTACAGCATGCTTTGCTACAAATAATAGGCTTTTGAAAATATAAGTTACATCCTCTTATCATCTGGGAATGCTATCCAATATAAGATTCTCTTAAATATGATGCAATGATTCAAAATTCAAGTTTTACCTTTGTAAAAGACATGATATCTGGCTACACAAATCCTAAAAAATTCTCTGCCATTTAACCATTCAACAAATATTGATACTTTGTTTTTATCAAACTAGGTATCATTCTCACCAATGCTGTCAATAAAAATGTCAGTTATAATATTATAAGCTAGACCTTCTGGAATAAATTTCAAAAGATACTAGATATGTCTGATTAAAACTTGTCTGTTGTTTTGTTTTGTTTTGTTTTGTTTTTGAATTCCCATATGTGGTACCATATTATATAATAACAAATATCTATAACTTAATTCTAGAGGAATATCTTACTAGGATTGAGCGTTTAAATTATGTGATAATCTGTGCAATGGAATAAATGCAGGCATGAAGTAATTTGTGTGTGCCTTTAGTACATTAGTTATAGAAACATAAATGTAGACCATGTTATGGTCATTATACAAGAACTATGCTGAGAATTCTTCAACAATTTGAGGCAAAATTGATGTAGGCTAAGAGTTAAACTTAAATCAGAGAATAAACTTCAGTCATTTTAATGTGGCCACTTGATTTTCAAACCCTCACTGGGTGATCCACTATCCAAAGAGAGAAGGTCAACAGTCAGGTTGTCACCAGAGTCCACTTTCTAGTAAACCATTCCTGTTAATGGAAAGCAATTTTATAATCCTACAGAAAATAGTAAATTATTGGGTATCATAAAAATAAAAATTACTATGAAGTAAATGAAACAGTAGTAAATAATTACCATGGAGTAAAAGAAAAAAAAAAAGGAAATTCAGATGATTTGCTTTACAAAGACAAAATTTTCAGAATTCAGAAATGAAATGTAAATATGACAAAAGTTTCTTAATCAAATCTACTATCAAGATTTACTGACCTGTTTGTTAGTATTGACTTGAACATAAAAAAACCTTTATCTCTGTTTTAACTGATATAATTAGTATACATACTGGAAGGTTCTCTGGTGATAACAGCTGTAGATTATCTAATCTCCAAAACCACAAGAAGTGGAGCCTTTCTATCTGCATCCTCAATTTTCTAATATAAATATTGAGTCACAACCTTATGAAAGCAGCTTTTTAAAATCTACTTTAGTCTTCTAGTACTCTCATGTCTCACATCATTCTTATAAATATGTAAAACCTAATCAATAATGGCAACAGCACAGAAAATTAAAGTGAGATCTGTCCTGATCTGTGCCCTCCCTGCTCTTCATATTTGATAAGCCCTGATCAATGTGTTCAGGGACTGGCTATTCTAAAACAAAATGGTGCCATTTACAATCTCTAGAAATAATCTATTTGCTTAAATGACAATTTTTAAAACTTTGAAAACCAAGGCATTATAAAATAAACTTCTTCTAAACTTCAAATTTCTGTGACTTTGAAATGGTCACTATGGAAATGATAAAATGAACATCAGATAGCCTTTGATCATGACAAAGCATTTACCTAAATTTCATAATTAAAATTATTTTTATCTTCTGGATTTATCTCCTCTGTCATATGCTATTTTCTGTATTCAATTGTGATGTATTTTTTTTCTCTATTTTTTTTCACATCTTTATTGGAGTATAATTATTTTACAATGTTGTGTTAGTTTCTACTGTACAACAAAGTGAATCAGCTTTATGTATACGTATATCCCCATATCCCCTCCCTCTTGATACTTCCTCCCACCTTCCTTATCCCACTCCTCTAGGTTGTAGTAAAGCATCGTGTTGATATCCCTATGCTATGCAGCAGCTTCCCACTAGCCATCCATTTTACATTTGGTAATGTATATATGTCAATGCTACTCTCTAACTTTGTCCAAATTCCCCTTCCTCCACTGTGTCCTCAAGTCCGTTCTCTACATCTACATCTTTATTCCTTCCCTGCCAGTAGGTGAATCAGTACTATTTCCTTAGATTACATATATATGCGTTAGCACACAGTACTTGTTTTTCTCTTTCTGACTTACTTCAATCTGTATGACCACCTCTAGGTCCATCCAACTCACTACAAATAACTCAATTTTGTTCCTCTTTAGGGCTGAGTAATATTCCATTGTATATATGTAACACATCTTCTTTATCCATTCATCTGGCAATGGATGTTTAGGTTGCTTTCATGTCCCGGCTATGGTAAATAGTGCTTCAAAGAACATAGTGGTACATGTATCTTTTTAAATTATGGTTTCTCAGGGTATATGCCCAGCAGTGGGAATGCTGGATCATATGGTAGTTCTATTTTACTTTTTTAAAGAACCTCCATAATGTTCTCCATAGTGGCTGTATCAATTTACATTACCTCAAACATTGCAGGAGGGTAAACTTTTCTCCACATCCTCTCGAGGATTTATAGTTTCTAGATTTTCTGATGATGGCTCTTCTGACTGGTGTAAGGTGATACCTCATTGTGGTTTTGATTTGCATTTCTCTAATGATTAGTGATGTTGAGCATCATTTCATGTGTTTGTTGGCAACCTGTATATCTTCTTTAGGGAAATGTCTATTTAGGTCTTTTGCCTATTTTTGGATTGGGTTATTTGTTTTTTTGATATTGAGCTGCATGAGCTGCTTGTATATTTGGAGATGAATCCTTTGTCAGTTGCTTCATTTGAAAATATATTGTCCCATTCTGAGGGTTGTCTTTTCATCTTGTTTATGGTTTCCTTTGCTGGGCAAAAGCTTTTAAGTTTAATTAGGTCCCATTTTAAAATTTTTGTTTTTATTTCCATTACTCTAGGACGTGGGTCAAAAAAGAACTTACTGGGGCTTTCCTGGTGGTGCAGTGGTTGAGAGTCGGCCTGCTGATGCAGGGGACACGGGTTCATGCCCCGGTCCAGGAGGATCCCACATGCTGCAGAGTGGCTGGGCCCATGAGACATGGCCACTGAGCCTGCATATCCAGAGCCTTTGCTCTGCAACGGGAGAGGCCACAACAGTGAGAGACCCGCGTAGCATAAAAAAAAAAAAAAGGAACTTACTGTGATTTATGTCATAGAGTGTTCTGCCTATGTTTTCCTCTAAGAATTTTTAAGTATCTGGTGTTACATTTACGTCTTTATTCCATTTTGAGTTTATTTTTTGTGGATGGTGTTAGGAAAGGATCTAATTGCATTCTTTTACATGTAGCTGTCCAGTTTTCCCAGCACCACTTATTGAAGAGGCTGTTTTTTCCTTATTGTATATCTGTGCCTCCTTTGTTGATGATAATGTGACTATATGTGCATGGGTTTATCTCTGGGCTTTCTATCCTTTTGCATTGATCTATATTTCTGTTTTTGTGCCAGTACCATATTGTCTTGATTACTGTAGCTTTGTTCTGAAGTCAGGGAGCCTGATTCCTCCTGCTCTGTTTTTTTCTCCTCAAGATTGCTTTGGCTATTCAGGGTCTTTTGTGTTTCCATACAAATTGTAAAATTTCTTGTTCTAGTTCTGTGAAAAATGTGTTGGTAATTTGACAGGGATTTCATTGAATCTGTAGATTGCTTTGGGCAGTATAGTCATTTTCACAATGTTGATTCTTCCAATCCAAGAACATGGTATATCTCTCCATCTGTTTGTATTGTCTTTGATTTCTTTCATCACTGTCTTATAGTTTTCTGAGTACAGTTCTTTTGTCTCCTTAGGAAGGTTTATTCCTAGATATTTTATTATTTTTGTTGCAATGGTAAAAAGGAGTGTTTCCTTAACTTCTCTTTCTGATTTTTCATTGCTAGAATATAGGAATGCCAGAGATTTCTGTGCACTAATTGTGTATCCTGCTACTTTACCAGATTCACTGATTAGCTCTAGTAGTTTTCTGGTGGCATTTTTAGGATTTTTTATGTATAGCATCATGTAATCTCTAAACAGTGAGAATTTTACTTCTTCTTTTCCAATTTGGATTCCTTTTATTTCTTTTTCTTCTCTGTTTGCCATGGCTAAAACTTCCAAGTGTATGTTGAATAATAGTGGTGGGAGTGAGCACCTTTGCCTTGTTCCTGATCTTAGAGGAAATGTTTTCAGTTTTTCACCATTGAGAATGATGTTGGCTGTGAGTTTGTCATTTATGGCCTTTATTATGTAGAGGTAGGTTTCCTCTGTGCCCACGTTCTGGAGTTTTTTTTTTTTTTTTTTAAATCATGAAATGGTGTTGAATTTTATCAAAAGCTTTCCCTGCATCTATTGAGATTATCATATGGTTTTTCTCCTTCAATTTGTTAATATGGTGTATCACGTTGATTGATTTGCATGTATTGAAGAATCCTTGCATTCCTGGAATAAACCCCACTTGATCATGGTGTATGATCCTTTTAATGTGCTGTTGGATTCTGTTTGCTAGTATTTTGTTTTGGATTTTTGCATCTATATTCATCAGTGATATTGGCCTGTAGTTTTCTTTCCTTGTGACATCCTTGTCTGGTTTTGGTATCAGGGTGATGGTGGCCTCATAGGATGAGTTTGAGAGTGTTCCTCCGTCTGCCATATTTTGGAAGAGTTTGAGAAGGATAGGTTTTAACTCTTCTGTAAATGTTTGATAGAATTCAACTGTGAAGCTATCTGGCACTGGGCTTTTGTTTGTTGGAAGATTTTAATCACTGTTTCAATTTCATTGCTTGTTATTTGTCTGTTTATATCTTCTATTTCTTCCTGGCTCAGTCTTGTACTTTTCTAAGAATTTGTCCATTTCTTCCAGGTTGCGCATTTTATTGGCATATAGTTTCTTGTAGTAGTCTCTCATGATCCTTTGTATTTCTGCAGTCTCAGTTGTTACTTCTCCTGTTTCATTTCTAATTTTGTTGATCTGAGTTCTCTCCCTTTTTTTCCTGATTTGGCTGCCTAATGGTTTATCAATTTTGTTTATCTTCTCAAAGAACCAGCTTTCAGTTTTATTGATCTTTGCTATTTTTTCCTTTCTTTATTTTTCTTTTATTTCTGCTCTGATCTTCATGATTTCTTTCCTTTTACTCACTTTGGGTTTTTGTTTTTGTTATTCCCTCCCTAGTTGCTCTAATTGTAAGGTTAGGTTGTTTATTTGAGATTTTTCTTGTTTGTTGAGGTAGGATTGTATTGTTATAAACTTCCCTCTTAGAACTGTTTTTGTTGCATCCCATAGACTTTACATCATCGTGTTTTCACTGTCATTTGTTTCTATGTATTTTTTGATTTCCTCTTTGATTTCTTCAGTGATCTCTTTGTTATTTAGTAGTGTATTGTTTAGCCTCCATGTGTTTGTATTTTTTACATTTTTTTCCTGTAATTCATATCTAGTCTCATAACATTGTGTTCGGAAAAGATGCTTAATATGATTTAAATTTTCTGAAATTTACCAAGGCTTGATTTGTGACCCAAGATATGATCTATCCTGAAGAATGTTCTGTGTGCACTTGAGAAGAAAGTGCATTCTGCCTCTTTTGGGTGGAATGTCCTAGAAATAACAATTAAACCAATCTGATCTATCATGTCATTTAAAGCTTTTGTTTTCTATGTATTTTCCATTTGAGTGATCTGTCCTTTGGTGTAAGTGGGGTGTTAAAGTCCCTTTCTATTATTGTGTTACTGTCAATTTCTCCTTTTATGGCTGTTAGTATTTGCCCTATGTATTAAGGTGCTCCTATGTTGGGTGCATAAATATTTACAATTGGTATATCTTCTTTTTGGATTGATCCCTTGATCATTATGTAGTGTCCTTCCTTGTCTCTTGTAATAGTCTTTATTTTAAAGTTTATTTTATCTGATATGTGTATTGTTACTCCAGATTTCTTGTGATTTCCATTTGCATGGAATGTCTGTTTCTATCCCCTCACTCTCAGTCTGTATGTGTCCCTAGGTCTGAAGTGGGTCTTTTGTAAACAGCATACATACAGGTCTTGTTTTGGTGTACATTCGGCCAGTCTTTGTCTTTTGGTCGGAGCAATTAATCCATATACATTTATGGTAATTTTTGCTATATATATTCCTATTACCAATTTCTTAATTGTTTTAGGTGTGTTTTTATAGGTCTTTTCCTTCTCTTGTGTTTCCTGCCTAGAGAAGTTCCTTTAGCATCTGTTGTGAAGCTGGTTCAGTGGTGCTGAATTCTCTTAACTTTTGCTTGTCTGTAAAGCTTTTGATTTCTCCATTGAATCTGAATGAGATCCTTGCTGTGTAGAGTTACCTTGGTTGTAGGTTTTTCCCTTTCATCACTTTAAATATATCCTGCCACTCCCTTCTGGCCTGCAGAGTTTCTGCTGAAAGACCAGCTGTTAACCTTATGGGGATTCCCTTGTATGTTATTAAATCTTTTCCCTTGCTGCTTTTAATATTATTTTTATGTTTAATTCTTGTTATTTTGATTATTTTGTGTCTCGGTGTGTTTCTCCTGAGATTTATACTGTATGGAACTCTCTGCACTTCGTGAACTTGATTGATTATTTCCTTTCCCATGTTGGAGAATTTTCCACTATAATCTCTTCAAATACATTCTGTCACCCTTTTTTTTTTTTTTTCTCTCTTTGTCTTCTGGGACACCTATAATTCGAATTCTGATGTGCTTAATGTTTCCCCATAGGTCTCTGAGTCTGTCCTCCATTCTTTTCATTCTTTTTTCTTTATTGTGCTTTGCGGCAGTTATTTCCACTATTCTATCTTCTACATCACTTATCCTTTCTTCTGTCTCATTTTTTCTGTTATTGATTCCTTCTAGAGTATTTTTAATTTCAGTTATTGTGTTGTTCATTACTGTTTGTTCACTCTCTTTTTCTGCTAGGTCCTTGTTAAACTTTTCTTGTATTTTCTCTTTTATATTTCCGAGATTTTGGATCATGTTTACCGTCATTAGAATGAATTATTTCTTAGCTAGTTTGCCTATTTCCTCTTCATTTATTTGGTTTTATGGGTTTTTATCTTGCCCTTTGCCTGTAAGATATTTCTCTTCTTCTCATTTTGTCTAACTTACAGTATTTGAGGTCTCCTTTTCATAGGCTGCAGGGTTGTATTTCCTCTTTCTTCTGTTCTTTGTCCCCAGTGGTGGTTTTGGTACAGTATCTTTCATAGGCTTCCTGATGGGAGGGACTGGTGCCTTTGTTCTGGTGGGTGGAGCTGAGTCTTTTCCCTGTGATGAGCAGTGCCATGTCAGGTGATGTGTTTTGGAGTGTCTGTGAGCTTTGCATGACTTTAGGTAGTCTGTGTTCTGATGGGTGGGTTGTGTTCCTGTCTTGTTTGTTATTTGGTGTGAGGTGTTCAGCACTGGGAGCTGCAGGAAGTTGGGTGGAGCCAAGTCTTGGATTTAGATAGAAGCCTCCTTGAGAGCTTTCAGGGATTAATCTTCCCTGGGGCCAGGAATTCTCTTGTGGTCCAGCATCCTGGACTCAGTGCTCCCACCCCAGAGCCTCAGGCCTGACTTCTGGTCAAGGAACCAAGACCACACAAGTCACCTGTGCCATCAGTAAAGGGATTAAAAAAAAAAAAGTCAAACAAAACCCCAGACAAATGGTAAAAAGTAAAATCAAACAAACAGAAACAAGGAAACACACACACACACCAAAGAAACAAAAACGAACAAAATAAAACAAATGCAAGAGAACAATCAAACAAAAGAACCCAAGAATGAAATAAAACAATTAAAAAGAAAAACAACAGAAACACAAAATCAAAAAACAAAACCAAAGCAGAGTGCAAACTGAAGAATGAAGCAAAGAAACAAAACCAACTGACAAAAATGATAAAAGAAAAAGGGAAAGAAGACAGAACAACAGAAAAGCAACATAGAAATAGAAATATATAAAAATAAAACAAAAAATGTATTAAAGAAAGAAATAAAAGGAAAAGCAAGTCAAACAAAACCCCAGAGAAATGGTAAAAACAATTAAACAAAGAAAAACAGAAACAAGGAAATACACATACACACAAGAAACAAAAACAGAACCAAATAAAACAAAAGGAAGAAAATAACCAAACAGAAGAACCCCAAAATGAAATCAAACTTAAGAAAAGCAAAAAACTTAAAAACAAAACCAAAGCAGTGTATCAACTGAAGAATAAAGCAAGGAAACAGAACAAACCAATAAAAATGATTTATATATATATATATATATATATATATATATATATATATATATATATATATATATATAATAAAAATAAAAAGGGGAAAACAGAATAATAGAAAAGCAAAGCAGAAATGGAAATATTTAAAAAAATAAAAAATATATTAAAGAAAAAATAAGGGAAAAGAACAGAGAACAACAGAAAATACAGTAAAAATAGAAATATATAAAAAATAAAATAAAAAATACATTATAAAACATGAAGATCCAAAGAAACTAAATAAAAAAAGAAAAGAAAAAAAAAAAACTAAAACAACAAAAACAGACCAAAAAAAAAAAAAAAAATAGCCAGAACCAACAACAGGATGAATCAAAACATGATAAAATTAATGTTAATAATTATGTTTCCCTGGGGTCTCAGCTGTAAGTGTCCTTGCACACACCATGAGCCACAGCCTACCTCAGCCTCCCCAAGAGTCTCTCCTCTGCCTCTTGGTTGGTCTCTGGACCTGCTTTGGGCCCTGTGGGGACCACTCAGTATCTGATCTGGCTCAGTGCCTGTGTTTGCTTGCCCCCAAAGTCCACAGCTGCCAGAGCTAGACCATTTTCATTTGTGGAAACACTCATTGTCTACTCAGATATTCTGTAGATGCAGGGTCTAACTAGGGTCTGATTACAGGGATTTGATCTGCATCTTGTACAGCTGATGGAAATATTTTCAATCCTCTTCCTTATTTGCCCCATCCCTGGGGTCCAGCTTTGATTTTAGCCCCACCTCTGCGTGTGATCCACCCACAGGAATCTGGTCCTGAGCCTGCCTTGGAGCTCTTGGGTCTGCCCCAGTGAGGACAGGGCACAGTGGTGGTATGACTTCTTGGGTTATAAGAGCCCCAACAGCACCAAATGAGCAAGGATGCTTGTGGCCACAGGCACCAGAGATATGGCCCTAGTGAGGGCCTTTTATGGTACCCAGCATAAAGCACATGAGGGCCAGCACTGAGGTTTTTTTTTAATTGCTCAGCAACCAGCACACGAGAGCCAGCACTAAGAGGGCTTTGTCAGCAGGAGCCAGTATGTGAGGAGAGAGAGGCTACAGTAGTGACTGACTCCTCTCCCTGTGTGTAACTCAGCAGTAGTGCCCTGCTTTCATGGCAGTCCAGTCTTCCTCCATAGGCATTCCCTGCTGCAGATTTCCTCCCTTCCATCCCCTCAGTCCATCTCCCCACAGCCAACAGTAGTTGTCACTCTGGGCCTATTCTCGAATCCCCACACTCCAGATCCCAACACCCTTGCACACCTGTGAACACGTCCAAGGCATGTAGGGTTGCAGTACAAACCATCTGTGTATTTCTCACTCTGTCCCATCTGCTACAGTTTGACCACTTCACTCTCTTCCTACAGCCTCAAATGCCTCCCTTCTGTCCCAATCGATTTCCCCATTAGAGAGGGGTTTTCCCAAAATTTGGGAATCTCTCTTCTGCTTCACCTCCCAGTATTGGGGTGCACGTCCCATCCCATTTTCTCTACTCCTCCTTCTCCCTTCTTTTTGTTATCCTAACCTGTTATGCAGGTATCTTTATAGTCCTTTCTGGTGTCCAAGGTCTTCTTTAGTGTTCAACTGGTGTTCTGTGAGAACTGTTGCATCTATAGATTTATTCCTGTTGCATCTGTGGAGAGAGAACTCCTACGCTTCTGCCATCTTAACTCTATTCCTGGAATGTTTTTTTTTAATTAAGAATGACTCAAATCACAAAAACTGACTTTTATTAATTGACTCTCTCTGTTGAAAAATGACTTAGTTCCCCCAAATTGAATAGAGACTTGTATTTCAAAAATATATTTATAAAGAGAGATAGATAACATTATTTTTATATATATTATTAGATTGGAACTCAATTCTTATTCTGAGTTATTAAAATAATTACAAAATTTCTTAACTCAAAACACCTCTTTAATTTTTATCTAAATAATATTTTAAAATATTAATTTTATTTAAACAATACTTCAAATTTTAATGTTTTTCATGAAGATTCTCCTGGTTGGTCAAAAGATGATTTCCTCCAAACTTACGCAGTATTGAAATACAAACCAAATGCTCCTTCCTTATAATTACCATTTCTAAAAACTCCACAAACTTCAAGCGATTAAATTATTTTCACTACAGTTAAATTCAGCAAATAGTTTACAACATATTACACAATAGGTATTGGGATGGGTGATAGAGTCACAATAAATAAGACATGGACAGGACTTCCAAAGCACTCATAGTCTAGTCTTGGGAATAATAGAGTGAATAAATTATTTAGTTTCCATATAGTATAACAAATTTTAAAATAAAGAAAATAAATAGGATAATGTTTTACAAGCCAAAAAAGTGATTGACTTTCTAAGGGAGAGGACAGGTATAACATTACAAAAAACAAGGACATCAGCTGGATTTTGAAAGGAGCTCACTAATATGAGAATAAGCACATTATGAGAAGAGGCAGTAGCATGCTTAGAAGACCAGAGGCATGAACTACTGTGGTGTATTCAGTGAGTTCATATATAAATGTTGTTGAATTACATGCACCCTTGTAGAAAGTGGATGATGATTAATATTGACAGGTAATAAGGAAAGTATCTTGTGACCAATGGAGAATCATTAAAAGTTTTAAGCTTGAAATGTACATGGTAGAATTCACCTTTTAATAAAATAACATTTATAAAGTTATGGAGAACAGATTATTGGAGGGAAGATAAAGTCAGTGGGATAGAAATTATGAATGCTCCCCAAACCTGATTTGTTTTCCTTTCTCAAGCACATGGAAGGAATTTAAGTCTGCCTTGGGTTTATTTTGGGCCTTTGTGACTAATAGGGCTAATAGGATCTGAAAGAGGTTGAGACCACACGTGATTTCCTCACACTCTCCTCTGGTGAGGAACACTCTAAAGCCACACATCTATCATGTAGCAGGAATAAGTAGAAAAACCCTGAGATATATTTTAAAGGTACAGATATAAGATACTGTGTTAGATAAATATGATTGGATTGTAGGGAAGAAAGAGGAGTTGTATAGGAAAGAGGTCAGAGAATAAGCCAATAGCCACATCATATAGGCTCTCACAGGTCTTGACAAGGCCTTTGTGAAATAGGTGAAGTAAGAAAGGCAGTTCTCGTTAGAGGTAACAGGAGCTTAGATGTGTTATATCATCTAAATATTTGCATCAGGTTTGTCCTTGATTTTTTATCACCCCCCAAAATTTATTTCATATGTTTGAAAGATTTTGCTCCCTCCACTTCACCACTGAATCAATCCTCAAAATCATATATGTCTTCAGTATACAGAATTTTTCAGTTATTTCTCTGAAGTTAACCTGAGCTTTATATTTGCAAAATTTCACAGACTTCTCCTTGTATTCAGCCTCTTTACATAATTGGAAAATGATAATCTGCTTCTTTTCAGTATTCTTTTGTCCTATGTCATTTTGTCCTATTATGATTTTTCCATGTCCAGGGTCATAATCTGATATTTTTCTGCCTCCTTATTTCATTCTCAGAACTTCTATTTTATTCCTTCTTTATTTTTCTCATATTTTCTGGAACTTTCATAATCTGAATTTATAAGTAACCAACATCACACAGCTAAAATTTTAGATTTGTAAACCTTTTATTATTTCTTGAGCTCCAAGAAATATTTCAAACTGACTGATGAATAATTCCCCTACTTCATATAACAATATATCTGAAACTAAATCATTTTTATATCTATTCCCCAATGTGTCCCAAACACCTAAATTTTTACTTCTCTATACCCAGCTTTGACTATATGTTTTTGTATAATCTATAATTAAATCATGTTGAAAACTTTTTGTTTTTGTTTAGTCTTATCAATGGAATATTTTGTTGCATAAAGAAATAAGCATTAATAGTTAATTTCAAAATTTTATATAACCTATAAAACATAATAATTATAGTTATATTACCTTAGAAATGATTTTAGATAATGTGTTACTTTCCTCTTGGTGTTGCAACTAATTGTCACAAATTGTGTGGCTTAAAGCAACACAAATTTATTATCTTATATTGCTGGAGGTCAGAAGTCAGAAATGGGTGTTATTGGGCTAACATTAAGGAGCTTACTGGGCTGTGTTACATTCTGGTGACTCTAATGGAGAAAATGTCTCCTCAACTTTTCCAGACTCATCAGTATTCCTTGGCTCAGAATACCATTCTCTACTTTTTAAGCCAGCAACTTTTTTTTTTGTCTTCTAATGGTTACTTTATTCATTCAGTTGCTATTGTTTTTCATAATACATATCCTTGGGTTACTTAAGCCATTGCACTTTCTTAATCAAGGTATAAACAAGCTTTGCCTTTTTTTAAAATAAACTTTTAAAAAAACTTTAATACCAAGTATTAATTAATTAATTTACTTTTATTTCTCTCCCTCTCTCTCTCTCTCTCTCTCTCCTCTCCATATATATATATGCTTTTTCAGATTATTTTCCCTTATAGGTTATTGTAAAATATTGAGTATTTATATACTTCTCTGTGCTGTACGGTATGTCCTTGTTGGTTATCTATTTTATATATAGTAGTGTGTATATGTTAGTCCCAAACTCCTAATTTACTCCTCCCCCCCTCTTACCCTTTGGTAGCCATAAGGTTTTTTGTTTGTTTGTTTTATGTCTGTGGGCCTATTTCTGTTTTGTATATGTGTTCATTTGTATTATTATTGGCTATCGTAAATAGTGCTGCAACGAACATTGGGATGCATGTACCTTTTCGAATTATGGTTTTCTCCAGATATACACCCAGAAGTAGTATTGCTGGTCATCTTCTAATTGTAGCTTTCTAAATGGCTCAAGATAAACTATGATTCTGTAGTTTATACCCATTTATTTATTAGGTAGTGAGGTTCTTTTCAGTTTTATACTTTATTTCCAAATAAAGCAAAACTTTGGTAAAGTTCTCAAAGACCTGTGAACTAAGGAACTATATTTTGGGGGTGAGTTGGAGAGCTATACTGATTCAGGTGGATATCTTTGTGAGAAATGGCATTCCATTTTCTTTTTACTTTCTACTATTGAAATTTTAAACATGTACAGTAGTAGAGAGGTACCAAAAAAAGATCAAGAATTTGCAAAAATTTTTAACACATGATCAAAGTTGTTGATCTATATCTCTTATCACAGCACCGATGCAGACACTAGATACTGCCATCTGTAAATTCCACAAAGGTACAGTTAATATTTTTTCTAATATCTCTCACTTGAGGTTTTGGCCTTCTGATGCAGTTACATACTTCCCATAACTGGGACAAAATGGTGAAAAGAAAGAATGATTAATTAAATAACAAGGATTCCCTTCATTCTCCTTGGAAAACAGGGGCTAACATTCCCAGTTTCCCACTGAGGAGGAACTTGCATTGCTACTGCTGCAGGAACACAGCTTACGATGGAAGCAGAGCCTGAAGAGAAAAACCTACACTATCTTCACCCCACAACCCTCCTCTCCACCAACAAGATTCTCTGACATTTTCAATTTCCTGGTAGATATTCTTGGTTCAATATATCATCATCATACACTCAACTCTTCTAAAATTAAACTCTATTCTCCAGATTCATTCATTACAACTACTAGCTTTATATGTTCCCAAATCCCTTGCTTCCTTACAGTCAATTAACAAACCAGAGCAGTGACAATGTCCTCCTTTCGAACTGCATATTTTGACTTCTGCTCTGTCAAGATAGATATATTTTCAGGGTACCTGAAAGAAAATCTTATCACCATATTTATTTATTAGAGCACATACTTTCTCACCTACTCAATGACTTTGTTCCACAATTTCCCTCTCTCTATTTTTCATACTCTTAGTGGATCATTCTCTTTACCCTAAAAACTTTCTATTATCTTTTCCATCTTTAAAAAGAAAAGAAAAAAAAAACTATATCTTTTGCCAATTCCTACCCCCTCTCCTTAGCAGGAAAACTCCTCAAAAGATTTGTTTATATTCAATGCTTCAGATTATCTTCCTCCTATTCATTATTTAACCTACTCCTATTAGGATTTTGCCAGAATAATTCAAAAGAAATTAGTTCAAGTCAATAGTTATATCCACACTGATTAATCCACTGATTAACTCTCAGTTCTCATCTTATGTAACCCATTGGTAGCTTTTGAAATGATTGATCTCTCTCTCTCTCTCTATCTCAGTTTCAGATCAGGGCCAGGTTCGTTAGAATGAGATCTGTGACCTGTGCAGGCACAAAAGACCCTGGGCTTAGAAGAGTTCTGTATATGGTGTAGTGTTCTGCTGTCACTGTCTTGAAATTTTAAATACATTTTTAACAAGAGTTCACATTTTTTTGAGCTAGGTCTATAATAGTTACCAGTCCTGCTTCTAATACAACCTTCTCTGTTTTCTTCCTATCTTTCTGATTGTTGCATCACAGTCTCTTTCTGCATTCTTCCTCTTCTTCCATTTTTAGACTTTTGACTCCTCTATCTATAGTCATTTCCTTCATTATCTCCTCTTTTTCTATGGTATAAATACCATCTATTTGCTGACAGTTTCAAAATTTATATTTCTAGGTCAGGCAGGCTAACCTCTCAAAGCCCAGATTTGTATAGCTGTCTATTCAACCTTTCAGTGTCAACTTGTCTGAAATTGAACTCATGATCTTTCATCTCTACACTTCTCTATCCATAGCCTTTCTCATCTAAGTTGACAGAAACTCTTCCAGTTGTTCATTTACTTGTATCCTTTTACTTCTCACATCTCAGTCATCAGGGAATCATGCTGAGTTTACCTTCAAAATATATCACAAGATAATCACTTTTTGTGAATTACCATGATCTTTCACTGGATTACTGCAGTAACTTTCAAAAAGGTCCAATTTCTTCTATTCTTGCTTTCCTAAAATCTATTCTCAACAAAGCAGTCAAATTCTTTATGATATAAATCAGTTCAAATCACTCCTGTGACTTGGTTCCTTATTTCACTTAAAGTAAAAGCCAAAGCCTGTTCTATGACATAAAAGGCCTTACATGATTGGGTGTAAAGATGTTCTTTACTGCCTCATTATTCACCCAACTCTACCACACTGGTCCCTTCACCCTTTCTCAGGCATGCCAATCATTTTCATGTTTTGCATCATTGTTCTATATGTCTGTCCTTCCAGAAACACTTTCTTCTAGATATATACTTGGGTAGCTCTCTTGCACCTTTAAGCTTTTATTTGTATTTCAGCTTCCTAATGAGGGCTTCCCTGATTACCTTATTTAAGACTTTATCATGACTTACTTGCATTCCATTTCCCTCTTACGTGTCTATATTTTCTACTGTGGGTCTCTATCTCTCTGTTTCTGATCTCTTTCCCTCTCATGTTCCCTTTCTTTCTCTCTCTTCCTGTTTTCCTAAAGCATTTGAAACTAAGTTGCTAACACCAGCTCTATATATTAGCATGAATTTCCTATAAGAACATTCTTCTACATAACCAGAGTACTACTATCACACTATAGAAAATTAACATTAACTTCCTAATTTCATCCAATAAGCAATCCATTGTAAAAATGTCCGTTGCTTTTTGGTTTTTGTCGTTAAATGCTTTTCAGCATAATGGGTGGCATAGTGTCCTCCCAAAACTCATGTCTAAGGAACCTCAGAATGTGACCTTATTTGAAAATAGAGTAATGTAATTAGTTAAAATGAGATCATGCTACATCAGTGTAGGTCCTAAATCAATCAACCTGTGTTCTTATAAGATTACAGGACACACAGAGACACACAGGGAAGGAGGTCATGAGACATAGGGCCAAAGACTGAAGTGATGCAGCTACAAGACAAGAAATGCCAAGGATTGCCAGGAGCTTCCAGAAGTTGGAAGAAGCAAGGAAATATTTTTTTCCTAGAGCCTTCAGAGGTGGAGCAGCACTGCTTATAACTTGATTTTAGACTTTTAGTCTTCAGAGAACTGTGAGAGAATACATTTCTGTTGTTCAGAATCACCTAGTTTCTGGTCATTTGTTATGGAAACCATAGGAAACCAATACATCCATTATAAAGTAGATATTTTCAACATAAAGTATATTATGTAAATTTTCTTTATGTAAATTTTCTTTGATTGGAATACAGAAGAAGTCACTCAAAAAATTTTCATTTTCCTTATATTCTAAATATATTTTATATATTCTATGTTATAAAAATGCAAGCAAGAATAGGAATAAATTATCTTAGGGTAGAAGGACAAAATTTACATAGGTTAATTGTAAGCATTTTATAATTTAGAAAAAAAATCCTTCTCTAAAAGGTAGATTATTTTGCAAATGAAAATATATAGCAGACACTATGTATAATTTTCTGAGAAAAATAATTATATCCTTGTTATTAGTTATGAATAATAATTAGAGACAATACAACCCAATCCTTTTATTTCATAGTTGGAAAAAATTGAAGTTTAGAATAGATACAATAGTCTTCTCCAAGAATAATAACAAACAAGAGACTTGTTATTTAGTGTATGTTGCTTTCACATCAGTCTTAGATTTAAAAATAAAATCTTAACCTTTTCCTCTCCTGCATTATTTTTCCCTTGAAATATATATATTGGAGTTAACTTGAGTGAGATCAAGAGTGTGAGAGTGAGGAATGGACCAGACAAGGTATCCACTGTCTTGTGATGAAGGGGCAAGTGAAGAAGGAGCCAAATGATGCAGTAACTGGCACTAAGTCAAGGTCAAATAGGGAGGTGACAGAGAAAAGACAGGGTCAATTAATAAGGTAACAAGTACAGCATCTGTCTACACTGGGTTAGGGCCAAAAAGCCCCTGGTGTGAATACAGATGAATAGAGAAATACACTGTTGCTGGCTTTCAAAATGGTGGAAGGAAGCCACTAAGGAATGTTGATCATCTCTGGAAGTTGGAGAAAGCAAAACAAATAAAAAACAGAAAATCCAAAATGACAAGAAAAACAAACACACGATTCTCTCCTACAATCTCTAGAAAGAAAAGCAGTCCTGCTGACACCTTGATTTTAGCCCAGTAAGACTTATGTTGGCCTACTAACTTCTAGAACAGTAAGATAATACATTTGTGTTGTTTCAAGCCATTAAGTTTGAGGTGATTTGTCACAGAAACAATAGAAAGCTAATAGGAAAAAACGGGTTTTTCACTATCAAAAAATTATAAATATGTAAAGGGAAGAATCTAGAATAAATCCTGAATGTTAGATTAGAATTGGAAGGAATGGGGTGAACTCTTATGTATTTCAAAATATAGGTATAAATATAAATATGGTTATAGATTGATATAGATATAGATATAAATGCATGCTGTATGTTTGTATGTTTATGAACATACACATGTGTGTGTGTAGTATTGTGTGTGTATGTGTATGCATGTATGTATGGGTGCTTTCACTTTTTACTTCAGTTCATTGATAGGCCTGGGAGTAGCAATATCCCATTAGCAATGAACATACTTGTTGCACAGATCTTGGCTTCTAAATATCACTTTTTACTAAAGGGTATCAGAATTTTTAAGAAAAATGGCAAATCCCAGGATTGGGGAAGGGAAGAAATAGCTGAGCCTGGAAAATCTAATGCCAGAAAGTAAGAGAATATCAGAAGGGGGATGGGGTCTTGCCAAAGGACATAAAAGTCAGCTTAAACAGGTTTCCACTAGCTAATGCCAGTACAACATGAGCATCAAAATAAATAGAGTAACAAGTTTATAATATAATGAATAAAATATGAATTCATAATGATATAAAGTGATAAAGAAATTGGAAGAAGAGAAATCTCTTACTTGCAGTCAGGCAAATAAAAGATGTGGAAGAAATATAAAAGTGTAAAATAATCTTTTGGAAAATATTATAGCATTAATTGTCTAGACAGAATTTTTTATCAGAGGATGCTAAAAATGTAATAGGGAAATAGTATCTTCACACTAACAAAGTATTTCCCTATGAATATCTTAGTAATTACAGAAGGGAATCTGGAAACTTTATAATGAAGAAAGACAACACCTCTATCAGCTGATCATACTTAACATTGCCAGGGATGACACAAATTGACATGTGCCATGAGCTATAAAATGAGAACAAAGCATTACATTTGTGATATTTATGATAAAAATACATAACTTGAAACTCATCATGAAGCAACATTAAACATACCCAAATTGAGAAACATTCTACAAAATAACAAGCCTATAATTTAGGATTATAAAAGAATGAGGAATAGTTTAGATTGACTGATTCAAGGGATATGGCAACCAGATGATACTCTTAACTCCAGATTGGATCAATTTGCTATAAAAATAGTAGTATTTACCAATATCAATTTCCTTATTTTAAAGGGTCATACTATAGAAGAAAATGCCCTTGTTTTTAGAAAACACACATTTAATTATTTAGTTTTAATGGGACATATCTGCATATATGCAAATATACGAGAGCAAAAGAATGGCATAGTATTGATAAAATATTTACAATTTAGATGAAGAATATAAAAATTGAAGACATTCAAATGTTACTTTTTTACTATTTTTGTAAATTTTCAGTTACTATGAATTGTTTTCTTAATAAAAAATAAAGGAAAATGACTTTATCAAATAGCCACCATGAATAAGTTTACTCTCAGAGTTATACTGTTAGCAGAATGGCTGGCTTCTTATAAAAAAGATTTATTTTTCCTCAAAAAGAAATGAGATTTCTTTTTCCTCAAATATATGCCAAATTAGTAAACATATGATTTTATATCCCTGTGCTCATAAATAATTTTCCAGGTTATGATTTTATGTATCCATAATTAACAACTCAGGGTATTCCATGTATATAAGTACATATTTCAAAATGATGAGTATTTGTGTTCTTTTTAACATTTGTATTACATCTACATCAGTTTTTCTTAAACTACCACCCATTTTCCCTAGACTACCTTCTATGATGGAACATAGATCAAATAAAATCCCAATGAATACCAGAATTTACATCAAAAAATTGATTCATACAGACGACAAGCATAGTCTTGAAAAAGAGGTACTAAGAAAAAAATAACACTTAATCAATATCATTAAAAAATAATGACATATATAGGCTAGGACACATATTTCATCCTTAAGTTTTCAATAATAAATATGATTGACAATCACTTGAATTATGTAAGTAGGCTGACAGTTATGAAAGCTTTCCAAAAGCTTTTCCTCATTCAAAGTCTTATACATGTCTATGAATATAAGTAACAAATTATTTTTTTTCAAAACATTTAATGTATGCTCCTGAAAACTAAAGATTGGAAATTAGTAGATAGATATATGATAAATAAAATTCTTGACTATTCGATATTTAGTACATTTAAATTTTGAGATTAGTATGTTGTACTAAGTTTAGGTAGCATAAACCTAAAAAAAAATTGTTCTTACTATCTTCTTTACAGAATATCTCCTTAATATATTTTAATTGTGGAAAATATTGATATAATATGTAATTTATGAGTGGCACTACAAGTTTATTTTTAAATCTTAAAAAATTAAAATCTTTTGAACTGACACAATTTATTCAATTATATCTTAATCTTATATATTTCCTTTTTTATTTTAATATTTTATTATTTCAATTTATTTTAAAACCCTTTTATTGAAGTTTTATCAAAAAATAAAGGAACAACTCTTAAATGTACAGTTGACTGGATTATTCCAAAGTGAATACACACACTCAGGTCAAGAAATCGAAAATTATCAGCACCCACAGAAATCTCTTTTGTGCCCTCCCAAGCATTCTCCATCTGCCTTTTCTCAGTAACCTCTATCCTTACTGTTATACATTATTATGTCTTTCTTGAGCTTCAAAAAATGGAATCATACAATACGTGCTGTGTTGTGTGTGGCTTCTTTCACTTTACATCATGTTATGAGATTGTTTATACATTTTATATTTGTATGAAATGTTAAATAGTATTAAAAAATAGAAGGAATTTAGAAAAATCATCCTGATATTCAGAAAATATTTATTGAAGTAAACCAAAATTATTAAATTTATTTTTGAGCAGAAAGTAACTTTAGTAGTGAGAAAAATCAAAGACATTAGGATATTTATAGTTAGAATATTTGAGTATGAAAACTGGAATACGTCTGAGAAAATGGAATATAAACAGCTACAAAAAAATTAGCAACACATTATTCTATCACAAGTATGGAAATCCATCATGGAATTGAATCACAGTTTTTCATTTCTTATCTTCTAAAATTGTTTCTCAAATAATGTATATTGAAAATAAAATCTGAAAAATGACATCTAAATAGTTTAGAATTTAGTGCATGCTGTGAAATTGTAGTATTTATATAGCTCATATTCACACAAACATACACACACATTCATGCTAATTTTAAGAAAAGTAATAATACACAAGAGATCACTTAAGTTAACAGTGGAATTTATAACCTAAGGGAAAAAAGTAAAGGAGTGGATGGTCTAACAAAAATATAACACAAATGCAAGAAGTTTTTTGTGGATTTTGATTTCTTTTGTTTTTATTGTCACAGTTTGGAGTTAGTGCAAATATTTCCACAAATATTTGTAAATCAGAACAATTATCAACTCCCAGAATTTATATCTATCTATCTATCTATCTATCTATCTATGCATTTATTTAAGTTTATTTATTTTTGGCTGTGTTGTGTCCTCATTGCTGTGTGTGGACTTTCTGTAGTTGCAGCGAGCAGGGGCTATTCTTCATTGTGGTGAGTGGGCTTCTCATTGTGGTGGTTTCTCTTCTTGCAGAGCACGGGCTCTAGGTGAAAGGGTTTCAGTAGTAATGGCACGCAGGCTCAGTAGCTGTGGTACATGGGCTTAGTTGCACTGCGGCATGTGGGATCTTCCTGGACCAGGGCTCAAACCTGTGTCCCCTGCATTGGCAGAAGGATTCTTAACCACTACACTACAAGGGAAGTCCTATATGCATTTTTAAAGACAAGAAAATGTGGAAAGAATGGTCTTGTTTCTTTTCAATTATCTTAATGGAATTTTGCATGCACACACACACACATACACACACACTCCTATACACCTGTTTGTTCAGAAGAACTTACTATACACGATTTCCTATATGTTATTTCCAGTTTCATGTAAACACTTATAAAATGAGATTGGTAATAGAGTGTTAGAACAGTAATGAGTTTACTGAAGTGTTATACCATCCTTTAACTGACTCAGTTTAGGATTTTTTTCCTGCTCTAGCCAAAGCTGTTCAAAAAATAGGTCATCTAGAAGTTTTTAAGAATCACCCACTATTATAGTCTGCTCTTCTATATCAAAAAGAAAACATCTCTCTTTTACTAAAGCAGTATTTATCTCAAGTTCCTTATCTCTCTCACCCTCTGAAATGATCAATTACATGTTCTTCGTTCATGTTTTACACCTTCTAATTTTACTGACTAATTTTGTTTTTTTTTCTAAAAGCCCTGGTACCTTCTTCATCACTATATTTTATCTGTTGAAGTTGTTGATGAAGTTACAGTGTTGTACCAATTGACATCTTTACAATTTCAGGTTCTATAGCTTTGAAACCCAGTCCATACTGCTGTACATCAATCCTCTTATTTGTATGTCTTTAACCACTTCTTCCAGTGCCCACGATGGTTAATCCACATATTTAATATATATATTTTTTATTCTAGAAAGATGGCATTGTTACATAATTTAGAGGAAAAACATGAGAAATCCGTCTTAATTTTTCTCACTTGAATATACAACCCTCACATTAAACAGTTTACCTAACACCTATCCTCATTCACTCTCCAAAGGAAAATGAGTGATTTCACTCCCCTCCTTGTTTGTCAATCTCTGAGCATATTCTTTTTTTTTTTTTTTTTTTTTTTTCATTAGAGACTTTTATGTTAGAGCTGGAGACAGAGCTTTAGGTTAGTTTTCCATCACCTATATTCTCAGTACTTCAATAGTGATTTACACACAAAACAAATATTCGTTGAACACATGGATTTAGTTTTGTTTTTAATCAACTAGTTATTTTTCATTGAAAAAGTAATGTAGACATACATTTAAAAATTTAAACATTATAAAAAGCACACATAATGGAAAGTTATGTTTATGCCTCTCTCAAAACTTCCAGGCTCCCACTATATACATAACCACTGTAACCAATTTATACAATGTTCTTCTAAAATGTTCTATGCATATTTAAGCATAATGCACATATGTGTATATATAGATATGCATGTAGATAAGTACATAGTTACATTTGCACAAGTAGAGGCATACTATATACATTGTTGTACATCTTGATTTTTTCACTTAAATATTCTTAATGACATATATTTTAAGAATTGCTTTCCAATAAATAGTCATATAACACTGACATTTTACTTTTCATTTCTTTATGATTGAGGTGACTTCCTTTTCATATGTTACAAACCATTTGTGTTTGTTTTCTATGAACCATCTCTAAGTTCTTTATTAATTTTTCTATTGGTTTAATGGTCTTGTATAACAAATTTGTAAGAGGTCTTTTTATACTAAGAAACTGAGCTCATTATCATATGTGTTGAAATATTTTTCCCAGTTGATCATTTGTCTTTCGACTTTGTATGGTATTTTTTTCAGTGCAGAAAAAACTTTTATGTCATCACATTCACTAATCTTTTTGGAATCTGGGTTTTGTGTATTGCTTAGAAAAGCTTTCTCATCTCCAGAAAGAAAGAAGTTCTACTATATTTACTTCTAATAGTTTGGTTATTTTATTTTATATATTCAAAATTTTTATTCACCTGAAAGTTACTTTTGTGAAACATAGCTTTTTTAGATGTTTTCCACATGGTTATTTAGTTGGCTAAGCCTCATTGCTAAATTTCAGTGTATGTAAACATTCATTTAAAAAAAATTAAATTTGTTACTATGGAAAATTCCCAACATATAAAATTATATAGTGAATAGTGAGGAAGATGACTTGATAGGAAAGATTTTGACATTTTTGGCCATATCTAAGACTGGAAATGTTTATTTCTTTCCTCTAACAACTTCAGTTGTATAAATTGGAAATAACAAAGATGTTTTATTTAAACTGATTCCCCACATTTTTCCCAAGAAAATAAAACAAACAACTATTTCCATTAGGAAGGAATGAGGAAAATTTTTCATAATTTAAAAATGCTGAAACAGGATGACTGCAGGGAACAAAATATCAAGCAATACTGTATAATTCTATTTCCATGCTTGGTATCTTTCTGTTATTCTGTGCTCCATGATTTTGGGGATGCCTACAATCACCTGGAAACATCTGACTTACTAACGAATAGTACCAATTTTTTTTAGTCTAAATGAATTTCTAATCTTTGTTTAGTATATTTATGAACAGAAGCTATTGCTTGGAAGACAGTACACATTAGCATATTTTGTTATTTTTTTGTTTCTGGTAATATTTTGATTTTTATCTTAATCATTTTTCTATATACACCTAGCTAGATTCAGTGGACTGAAGGCATTGCCAGTATCAAATGTGTTGCATGAAAATATAATCATTGTCAGAGAATGAGAAGAGAAGCTACAGACTTGGGGAAAATATTTGCAAAAGGCACATCTGATAAAGTACTGCAACTCAAAATATACTTAAAATGAATACTTAAAACTCAACAGAAAGAAAACAAACAACATTATCAAAAAATGGTCAAAAGATCTGAATGTATACCTTAACAAAGATACAGATGACCCATAAGCATATGAAGATTATCAATATCTTATGTTGTTAGGGAAATACAAATCAAAACAAGGAGTTATGACCACACCCATCAGAATGGTCAAAATCCAAAAACACTGCCAACACCAAATGCCAGTGAGGATGTGGAGCAACAGGAACTCCCATATGTCACTGATGTGAATGCAAAATAATACAGCCATTTTTGGAAGTCAGTTTGTCAGTTTCCTACAAAACCTAACATTCTTACCATACTATCCTTTAATTGCACCCCTTGGTTTTTACCCAAAGGAGCTGAAAACTTACATCCACATAAAAACCTGCACAACAGATGTTTATGACAATTTTATTCACAATTACCAAAACTTGGAATCAACCAAGATGTCTTTAACAGGGAAATGGATACATAAACAGTGGTTCATCCAGACAATGGAATATTATTCAGCGCTAAAAAGAAATGAGCTATCAAGCTGTGAAAAGACGTTGAGGATTTTTAAGTGAATATTACTAAGTGAAAGAAGTAAACCTGAGAATGTTACCTCTATATGGTTACAACTATATGGCATTCTGGAAAAGGCTCAAGGAGCATTTCACATAAATGAGATCATGTTACTCCTCTGTTTATAATCCTCCACTTGAATAATTTTCACATACCTGACTGAGCCTATAAAGACACATGTGGTCTGGCCCCACTTACCTGTGACTTTGCCTTTTAACTCCCTCTCACTCATCCTGTTCTAGCCACACTGGCCTTCTTTCTTAAATTTATGGACACTAATTCCATACTAGGATGTTAGAAAAAATAGCTTTATTGAGGTACAATTGATGTTTAACAAATGGCACAATTTACAGTGTACAGTTTGATAAGTTTTGACATATGTCTACATCCATGAAACTATCATCACAATAAAAAAAGTAATCCCTCTCACCAACACTTCTCTATCTTCCACATCCTCAGGTAACCACTGATCTGCTTTATACTACTATAGATTATTTTTCTGAGCATATTCCTTTTTATTCGCTTTTAAAACCACACACAACAACTAGAACACCCACAAATGCATATATACCACACTCCCCCCACCATATTATACAATTCTTTTCCTCTTCTTTTAGCAAAATTGATTGAAAAGACAATTACTTCCCTGATTTCTGTGTCCTCCCTCACCATTCAATCTATAATTGCCTTAACTATTATAGTTCATTATTATTCCAAACAATTTAGTGACCTCCATCTAAAAGGAACATATATATCCCCTTTCATTTATAGGTTATTGCTGTGCTGATGTGTGAGGTGTAAAGTTCCTCTAAGTCACTAATAGCAGATTAGATATATGAGTTGCTTTGTTGGTGAAAATGAGCAAAAATAATCAATTATTTGTCCCAGCAAAAAAATCAATCATTGTTGCACCATCACCTAGTCACACACTTTTGCTTTTCTCTCTGCTGAAAGAACTACAGGTCAAGATATAGGCTGATCTTTCCTCAGGAAGACACATAGAGCAGAGCCACAGCTGACTCTAGCCAACATGTAAAAAAGCAAGAAATAAAACTTTAATCTTGTAAACAACTGGGTTTGTTTTGTTGTTGTTCTACCACAGCATGACCTGTAAAAATTTAATATTATATAAAATATAACAGTGGAATAGTTTCAGAAGCCAGAAAGATGGTAAAACATGTTATGTAATGGAGAAACATTTGATAATGTTATCAAAAGAAGTAACATGGAACAAATTTATACATCAAATGAACTTGTGGATTTAATGTGCCTTGATGATATAGGCTGCATTTAACAAGGTACTACAAGAAAGAGATGAGTTGAGTTAACAATTGGCAAATTGGCAAACAAATTAAAAGAAAACATGAGAAATTCTGGGACTTTTAGGATTGAAAGACACAATCGTTACTCATAGTCAGTCAACTAAAGACAAAATCTAGTGTCAGAGGTCGTTAAATAATCAGCCTCATGGAATAGACACAATCTAAATTCTGATCGAAATACTTTGTTAAATCTCAAATTTGGTTTAGTTGGCTCTCAGAAAGTTTTTTAACCAGGACAAGACGTTTAGAGAAATGAAACTATGGATGTGGCTCTTCCAAAGACTGATAAACAAAGTACTGTATCTACCAATGAGTTCAGCACAAAAAAGCATGTCTACAAGAAAATTTTACTGACTATTGGCACATGGAGCAAAAATAAGCTCTATGTTGAATTGTGTCTCCCCAAAAGTTATGTTGAAGTCCTTATTGTTGGTGTCTCAGAATGTGACCTTATACAGGATTGAGTTCATTGTAGATGTAGTTTATTAAGATGAGGCCGTCCAGGAGTATGGTGGACCTTAATTCAATTTAAGGAGTAGTGTCCTTGTAAGAAGAGTGAAATTTGGACAAACACACAGACAACAAGGCAAGACAAATGTGGGTAAAGACAAAGGCAGAGATTGGACTTATGCTGCCACAAGCCAAGGAACGTATAGGATTACTAGAAGCTGAAAGTGGCAAGGAAGTATCCTGCCCTAGATCCTCCGCAGGGAGCATAGCCCTACCAATACCTTAACTTCTAATCTTTATAACTATGAAAGAATAAATTTTCATTGTTTTAAAGTACCCAATTTGTGGTTATTGTTATAGCAACCTTAGGAAACCTGACTAACCTCCTGGCCCTTTACAGTGTCCAGCACAAATTCCAGTATTAAATATTTAAAACCCTGTATTTTAAAAACGGGGTATTTCAAACCAAATATATTTCCTTAGCAAAACATGATATTCCCTCTAAAAATATTTAATCATCTCTATGATTTTCTCTTAGTTGGTGGTAATACCACCCAGATCTCATGCAAACAAAATGTCTTGGATTCTCTAGTCCTCTCCCTACATTTTTTTCCCCCTCACATATAGTACACATTTTTTTTTTTTTTTTGCGGTATGCAGGCCTCTCATTGTTGTGGCCTCTCCCGTTGTGGAGCACAGGCTGCAGACGCGCAGGCTCAGCGAACATGGCTCATGGGCCCAGCCGCTCCGTGGCATGTGGTATCATCCCGGACCAGGGCACGAACCTGCATCCCCTGCATCGGCAGGTGGACTCTCAACCACTGTGCCAGCAGGGAAGCCCTATAGTACACTTTTAATATTACCTCTTAAAATTTTCTTAAATCCATCACTGCAAATTCTACTTTGGTTCCTGAGCTTATCCTCTCACAAATGGGCAGTTAACTTTGATGTATTAGATCATTCCGCCCTTTTCTCTTAACCATCATTACCACACTCTAATCCTCAGAGATTTTATTCTCATTTTCTTTTAAAGTCTCATCTTCTGTTGCTTGTCACATTAAGTTCAGTAATCCCTAGATGTTTTCTTAAAACTTATTATTTTATTATCACACACATGATTACTAGGTGATTTTACTTACTTTCACAGTGACTATCATATTTTGTACTCTTACTACCTGCTGTTTGATACTCTGGAATCAAATAGACTCAGATAATAAAGGATCCTTTACTCTTTAGACTTGCAATACAAAATCTATTTAGTCTTTCTCAAGAGAAAGTCAGAAATTGTAATTCAGATAGCTGGAGTGACTTGACAATGTTCAGGAGCAAATTATTTCCTGAGCTCAAAAACTACATTTTCAGTTGCTTATATGCCCCCTCCAACTGAATGGCCATGGGCAACTTTAATTCCATATGTTCCAAAATGGACTCCTTTCCCCCAATTTCCTATCTGTTTATTTTTGTCTCCCTCATTCCAAATAATCTTTTGAATTAGTTAACTTTTAACCATCTTGTTAATAAAGTTTGAAGCTTTAGAATTATTCTTCACTCCTCCTGCTCCCCAATCTCAATATTAAGCTCTTTCCTAAGTTTACTTTATCAAGTTCTCCACGTTTTTCCTTTTCAATAATTCTGAATTTATCTCTCTTTAAGAAAATTCTAAATTTCTTAATGTAGCCTGAAGGAACCTAAATAATCTGGATCTGATTTAACTTTCTAATTTGATCTTCAATCATTTACAAAATGTCCACTCAAAAAAGTTTTTATTTTCTAATTTATTTTTATTTTTTCTGATAGTGGTTATTTATGCTCTCTCTTTCTCATTTTTAAAAGAAGGTTTCTTGACAGAGGTTTATCAGTTAATTATTCTTCCCAATGCATCAAATTTCTGGCTTAGATTAATTGACAGGTTGAATTATTTATAGTGATTTCAGTGTATTATTTTCTGCTTTTTATATTTCCTACTACTCATTTGGGTTAATTGGTTGTCTTTTTTTATTACTGTCTTGAAATGGATGTATAGGTGATTGAATTCCATCATTTATTTTCTTCCTATGCAAATATTTAGGGCTGTAATTTTACCTCTAAAGATGACTTTAATTGCAAGGCAAACATTTTGCTCTTCATTAATTTCATTATAATTCAATTCAAAATATTTTCTAATATTTATTATGATTTTCTTGTTTGTTTATCAGGTAATATATTCTTTCCATTTATCCTTTTTTTGATAATAATTTTTTGCTAAATAATATTATCTTCATAAAACATACTCTATGTGTTTTCAATCTTTTGAACATTTTTGAAACTTACTTTATGGTACATGATATGTTCAAATTTTATAAACGTTTAATGTGAAATGAAGAGTCTATATTCTGCTACTTTAAGTATTTAGTATACTTTAATTAGGTCAAATATTTAATTGTGATGTCCCAGTCTTCTACAATTTTTGCTTAATTTTTTTTCTCTGCATGATGCATCAGTTACAGAGAAAACTGTTAAAAATCTCCCACAGTGATGGTATGTTTGCCATGTTGTCCTTGAAGATCTTGTAATTATTACATTATATATACTTCAGGTTATATTATTAGATACACAGCAATTTTGAACAGTTATATTTCTAATGAATTGCAATTCTATCACTACATATCTGTCATTTTCCCCTGAGCATGTTTTTTTTTTTAGCATCTATATTTTTTTCTGAAATTAGAGTTACAAACAACTTTCTTTTGTTTACATTTTGCAATGTATATATATTTTTGTTCATATATTATATATGTGTTCTTATGAACAACACACAATTTGTTCTTCTTTGTTTTATAATTGGGACTTTTGACAACTTACACTTAAGAACTTTTTGATATAACTATATTTTAATCTACTATCTGACTTTTTCTTGCTTATTGTATTTGTGCTATTCCTTTTTATTTTCCTTCGTGGTAAGAAGATTCCTGATGGGCCCCAAGATCCTATGCTTTAATGTACATACCCTGTATAATCCTCTCCCCTTGAGTGTGGGACAGACCAGTGAATATGAGTGGATATCCCTTCCGTGATGAGATTACTATTATTAAATTGATTTGAGTTAATAAAAAGGGAGATTATCTTTGATGGATATGACTCAATTAGATGAGATTTAAAATAAGGTGAACAGAAATGTACTTCTGCTGTCCTTTATAGTGAAAATTGCCATATGATGGAGAGAACCACAGGACAAGGATCAGGGAATGGTCTCCAGAGGTGAGTGATCTCCAAGAGCTGATAAGAAAACCAGAACTTTAGTCATAGAGCCACAGTGAAATTAATTTTATGCCAACCTGAGAGAGCATGGGAAAAGATCTTTCCCTAGATGAGTCTCCAGATGAATATTCATCTGACCACTACCTTGATTTCAGCCTTGTGGCCCTAAGCAGAGGACCCAATTAAAACACATTGGACTTCTGAACTGTGAAAACTGTGAGAAAATAAAGCTGTGTTGTTTCAACTTCTAAGTTTATAACAATGTGTAATGTAACAATTAAAAAAACTAATATACCTCTATTGTCTCCTTTTAGATTGACTATTTTTAAATTTTAATTATTCATTTTCCTACACTATTGACAAAAATCTCAGTTTTGTTTTTTCAAAAATCTCTTTATTTCAAACTCTTCATTGAGGATATATTTGGTAGATATACAATTCTAGTTGGGCCAAAATTTCCAGGGCTTCATTTTTTTGTCCTTACTTCATGAGTCTTACAGAAGCTCTCCTCATGTTCACAAACTTCCAGCTGCCGCTGCATAAAACAGTTTATGACTATTAATTTTCACATAATGTCAATTAGTATATAATATTGCTGCCATCAGTCTATGTATATCTTTTTAAACTTCACAACTAGGCAAATGTGGCAGACTATTACATCAGTGGCCACCATAAACCATTTTTATGTGTATGTTTCCTTGTGTAGTCTACTGTCACATCAACTCAGCTTGGCCACATAATTTAGTTTGACCAATGAGACATCAACGAGCCTTGATAACTTGATACAACCAGAGACTTGTTAATTGCTTGCCCATTAGGCCTTGTCCACTGAATGTTCTTCGAGCTCTGAATCACTATGTATATACGTCCAGCAACTCTTTTATAGCATCCACTTGGAAAAAAAGAGATGCTCAGTCAGCTCCCAGATGTTTCAGCCATCCCAATGAGGCTCTAAACATGAAAGAAGAAGGCATCTTGGACATTCCAGTTTTATCAGACACCATCTGTGCCTAACCTCAATTGTAGAATAATGCAGGACAAAAGTTTGTTATTTTGTTTAAGTCTTTAAATTAGGGTAATCTCATGCAGCAATTGACAACTCAATCAGCTATATAATTATTGTTTTATTAGCAAATATTTGTTTATGTTCATCTACACTTATACTGATTTACTTGCTCACCTTCAAAAAACTTTATCATACTCCTTTTCTTATAGAATAATTTTTCTTCTTCATGAGATATAGCTATTTGAATATCCTGTGGTAAAGTTCTCTCAGATTTCGTTGGGCTAGAGTGTCTTGATTTTGCTCCCCTTTAGATTGATAGTTTGTGTTGACCATTATTTATTATCATCACTTTGAAGCTAATATTTCACTTTCTTTGTGACTTCATTATACTACTGACTGCTACTATAAGTATAATTCATTCTATGCCTCTTTTCCTCTTGGAAATTCATTTAGTCTGTAGTTGAAATTTTAATTCTATTCTTATTCTCTTTTTTCAAAATCTATGCTTCATGTCTTCCCTTTTTTATTTACAATATACAAAACATTTTCTGATCTAAATTCCATTCTCTATTCATTACTTGTTCCATATCTTCAACTGTGAATATTCTCTTGTTAACTTACCCATTGAGTCGAATATATGTATGTGTGTGTGTGTGTATATATATACACTCACACACACACACATACATATGTATGCATATCTGTTTCAAAATCTGTTTTTTTTCTTTATTATAGTTGCATGATCATATTTAGCAATTACATCTTCTAATGTGTTTTCAATTCAATTTATTACTTTAAATATTGATATTTTACATCAATATTTTATAAGGCCAATGTGGATTCTAAGTCATTGGATTTTAATTTTTTTGACTATTACTACTGGCAGTTCAAGGAAATCTTTTTTTTTTTTCCTAGTAAATTGACCTTTTATTCTCTCACTTTTTTTCAGCTATATTGAGGTACCATTGGCAAATAAAATTATAATATATTTAAAGTGTTCAATAAGATAATATATACATTGTAAAATGATCCCCCTCAGTCAAGTTAATCAACACTTCCATCAACTCACATATTTACCTCTATTTTGTGTGTGAGATCACTTAAGTTCTACTCTCTTATTAAATTTCAATTATACAATACAGTACTATCAACTATGGTCACCATTTTATACATTAGGTCATCAGACCTTCTTCATGTGAAAGACATTTTCCTGAATTTTGAGCTTATGTTCATAAGTGGCTAATCTAAATTGGACTTCTAATGGGCTTAGTTAGGTATGCTTTTCTCCAAAGAGTACTTGTTTTTGCTTAAGTTGGGAAGTGTTCTACTGGAAACTGCCTCAATTTAACTTTTAAGCTTTGGATATTCCAGACCATATGAGTAATATGTGCTTTCAAAGCTGTTTATATCATGGAATATGTTTCCACCTAACAAGAGCTGTGGCTGAGCTCATGGAGATTGTCTATGATCTATTCCTTTACTTGGGGCTTTATGTGATGTTCTCTGTTACTGTCCCACATCTAGCAAAGGGGTGAAACCTTGTCTTTTATCTTCATCATAGATGGGAAAACTAATTTCTCTACTCTTCTGTATGATAAATGTCATAAAACAGTCTTGTTTTCATTTAGGTTTGTTTTGTTTTGTGTGTTTTTGACCCTTGGTTTTCTTATCATTCTGGTTGTCTGTTGCCTCTGTAATGGAAGACTCTGGATTTCCTTTTCCTTTTCTTTTCTTCTGTGGGCTCTGCTAATCAATTAAAATTATGTTAACTGAAATTTAGGCAATATCTAGGTGTTTTGCCTCAAGATGTTTTTTGTATGGCTGACAATATTTATTGAAATATATTTCTATTTTTCACTCATCTTCTTATAACATATTATATCTCCGTCTACTTATTAAACTTTATATTTAAATTTATAAAAGTTTAATATTTTGTTTAGAATTGTCTTATGTTACTTGTTTAGCTCTTAGACTACTTATTTGTCATAAATCTTTTGGTCCTACAATTTAGAGCAGTAATCAGTCAGTATTTTATTTGTGTTATTCTTCTAGGAAATCTATGCATTTAAATTTGGACTTATTGCTATCATTTCATTTTAAGTGCCAATGGAAATATGAAGCATTGCCCAGGTAGCTTAATCAATACATGTGTATTATTTTACATAACAGGGAATCTGAAGGTAAGCTGTTTCAGGTTTAATTATTTCAGCCACAGGGTAGCATCAAGACACTAATGCTCTGCATTTTTCTGCTCTGCCACTTCCTGTGTGCTGGCTATTAACTTTAAGTCTGTATAATCATGATCAAAGATAGTTTCTACCACCTCAAGATTTAGCTTCCTGCCCCTGAAACAATCTTTGATAAGAACTGGGCTTATGACTGTGGTCCTTGTGCATACATTTGTGTCAGATGTCCAAAGTCAAGGTTCTATTAAGTATGAAATGGGAGACTCATTATGGTATGAATAACTAATGGAATCTGACACAAAATCCTTTAATATATACTAAATTTTTTTGTGAATATTATAGTCATCAGTCCTTTTTGTAAATTATGTATATATACACATATGTATAATTCTATATATTTCATTATATATACACATGTATTACATTATATATGTCTACATATTTTATATATGTGCATATGTTTATATATATAATGTGTGAGATCACTTAAGTTCTACTCTCTTAGTAAATTTTAATTGAATAAAATTAAATCATTCTTGACCTCTTTATTCTAAGGCTGTGCTTTCCCATGGAGGTAAGAAATGGGAAACAGTCATGACAACATATTGATTGCTTCAGGTATGGGTATGGTTACCACAGCCTGGGACTGCTGACAGAAGTTTGAGGTAGACAAAAGTTTGGGGCAGCCAAAGCCCTTGAGATGAGTGATCACCTGATATATGGCTCTGCTTTTAACCTGAGTGAACCACACTGACTATAAACCCCTATGTGTTTAGGAAACACTGTCTTAAAAAATACTCTTGCTGAATTTATTAAATACTTATATTCAGTTTTTAGTTTTATCTTATCCACCTGAACTTTTACATATCCTCCATGAAACAAACACTATTTAATGTCTTTTCACTGTCTTCAAATGTTTATGTATTATAATTTCTTGTGCATTTAGCTTTTAATTATAAATAAATGTTTTTAAGGTATCATATTATATATTCTGCAGTAATCTTTATCTATATTTAATTTTGCTCAGTTGAAATTAACATTCTGATGTATAAAATACTAGTGAAAATTTTTATCTTAAATATTTTATTTAAATAATTTATTTAAATATTTTAGAATAAAGAATGTCTGAATGTGTATCTACAACAACAGCACAATGAATGAGAGTATCATTTTTCTGTATATTAAAGCTAACAATCTTGCAATTATAAAGGACGTTTGACTCTGCATTCCTAAAGAGAATTCAGTGACACAATTATATTCAGCAAAACATGATAATACAAGGCAGATAACAGAATAACACGTTGAGAAAAACACAAAATAAACATAATTGAAAATAGTATTTATAGATTTATGTAACTTTTTTTATAGTTTCCCTGAATTTTTTAAAACAAGGCAAAAATAGTTATTCTTTATTTTATTTATTTTATTGTTAGATAAAAATAAAATTAAAGATGATAGAATTTTTCCCCAAATAACAACATTCTTCTTTGAAAGACAGTATAAGAAAAATATATGGGATTTGATGTCAAGTAACACTATGTTTTTTTCTTAATTTAATAACTGCTTGACATTGGGCAAATAACTGAAAAAATATGACTTTTAGTTTTTCCATGGGAATAAGAATATTTATAGTTTGGATTAGTAGGAAAAGAAAAACCTTATCAACTTGCAGATTCACTATAGTCTGTTTCCTAAAGGAAGATAAATCATAAGCAGGGTGAGGGGTGACATAGACCTGAGAACCTTGCTTATAATATAAGAGGGAAAGTAAGTATAATAACTCAGCCAAATATTCCAGGGAAGCTAAAAAACAAGAAATTGAAACAAGTATGAAACATCAATGTCATACTTGGCATTAGAGACAGGAAGCATGTAGTCCACCATAAAGGTCATCAGGAAATCCCTAAACCCTAGTGTCAATAGTTTTAAAAATGACACCAACTTCTATTAGAGTACATACAGAAATTATACTAATCAGCTCAAGCTGCCATAACAAAATACCATAGACTGCATATCTTTAACAGAACTTTATTTTTGAGCACAACCCATACCACATACTACGGCCCACTGAATAAAATAGGAATCAGTGAATACATGTTTGATATAAATAAGTAAACAACAAGGTAATGCTGTTCCTTACATTGTAAACCATCATATAAATTTAGAAGGTATGGTAACACTATAAAATGACTGTATGACAGTAGCCATAATAATAATTGACTCAAGGAAGAAGTAATAATTGGTGATAAAACTAGTGGATAATAGTTTGATGAGCAATAGGTTATTTACATGGTCTCAAGGTATCTACTTATATTAATTACAATGGGAAGACATTGACATGATGTGCCTCCTGATATAATGCACTGAAAAGAACACAGCATCATTTCTGTGACATTCCTGCTATTAAATGCATGACATAAATTTACTCTTGGGGAAACATCAGAAAAACCCACATTGAGAGACATTCTACATGGTAATTGGTCTGTATTCTCAAAATGATCAATTCCATAAAAGTAAAGAAAAAACTGAGAAATTGTTCCTTAAAAAAAGAAACTGCTGAGATGTAATGTGATACAGAATTTTCATTTACTGTAACATTATTGAGAAAATGTAAATCTGAATAAATTCTGTAGATTCGATAATAGTATTTACATAATTGTTCTGTGGTTCTGTAAGGAAATATTTTTGTTTTAGGAAATGCACACTGAAGCATTTAGGAATAAATTACACTGATGATTTCTAATCTCAGATATTTCAAAACATATGCAGAAAGAGAATGATAAAGCAAAAGTGGTAAAATTTTGACTTTTGCAAAAGCTGAGTGAAAGGGAAGTTGGAATTCTTTGTAATATTCTTACAACATTTCTGTGTCTGATATTATATCAAAATAAAAATCTTAAATAAAAATAAAGAATTACTTTTTATCCTTTTTGATAATCTTTCTCCTGCTTCAGTTTTAGATCTCTACACAGGGCAAGTGGCATTTACAAAAGTTTAAAACCTGTCCTTAAAACTTTTGCATCTAGAAAATGGAAGGTCACCTGCAGTAACTAACCTTGTAGTTTACCCACTTGCAGGCAAATGTCTGGCTAGAGAGTAGAAAACTCAGATTATACACCTTTCCCATACAATACTTCTTTCACTGATTTTTATCACTCTATTAATACTTGGAAAGGAAGAAGGTATGTGAAACTCAAATCTCCTCAATGGTTTTACTTTCAGAAGTTTGATAAGATTGTTAGTTCATACCAACTGGTAAAATTAGGTTTAGGGGGCTTCCCTGGTGGCGCAGTGGTTGAGAGTCTGCCTGCTGATGCAGGGGACACGGGTTCATGCCCCAGTCCAGGAGGATCCCACATGCTGCGGAGTGGCTGGGCCCGTGAGCCATGGCCACTGAGCCTGCGTGTCCAGAGCCTGTGCTCTGCAACAGGAGAGGAGACAGCAGTGAGAGACCCGCGTACAACAACAACAACAACAACAAAATAGTCTTAGGGATTATCCATGAGTAATCCCTTCTTAGTTCCTCTCTTATTGTTTATGAAACCACCATTTATGTGTCACCCAAAAATGGAGTTATTTTTACTCATCATTTTGTTTTTTGGGGGGTACATGGCCCTCTCACTCTTGTGACCTCTCCCGTTGCAGAGCACAGGCCCTGGACACGCAGGCCCAGTGGCCATGGCTCACGGGCCCAGCTGCTCCGCAGCATGTGGGATCTTCCCAGACCGGGGCACAAACCTGTTTCCCTTGCATCGGCAGGTAGGCTCTCAACCACTGCGCCACCAGGGAAGCCCCTTACTCATCATTCTTAATCAAAAACTTGTAGTTAGTTTCCAAGTCCTTTCTTTCCCCCTCTAAAATTCTCTTTATTTTATATGCATTTTTGACTGTATAGGTTTCTTTTCATTTTTTAAAACACTTTACTGAGGTATGACTGACGTAAAAAGCTATATATATTTAGCGTATACAACTTGATGAGTTTGTGGATTGACTGCATAATTTTCTTATTAAGAACATTGTAATTCCTCCCTTTTGCTTATTGGTCAAGTCCAGTTTCAAACACCTCCATCCATGTGATCAAACCACATCTGAATTGATAAATTATTTATAATGGAAATGGAAGCTTTTTTTGGGTGGGGGGTGGGGGGTTTACCTTAGTCTTATTCAATTAACTTGATTTAAAAAAAAATTGACAAGGGCCAAATCCTCTACTTGTTGTAGTTTCCCATACTCAACATTATGTAAATATTCAGCAAGTAGTCACTAAATATTCATTAATTCATTTGAAAAACAAGAAGCACCTTTTTTATACCAGCCAATGTTTCTACACTTGTTATATGTGATACGGATTTTCTGAGCCTTATCTTGCAAAGGGAATAGACAGGTAAAAGTCAATTGAAAATGCACATCAAGTAAGATCATTTTAGACTGTGAAAAATGCTATGAAGGAGAGTAAAGTATAATTGATTGATGTGTGTGACTAGGTAGGGAAGCCTGACTTAGATTAGGTGCTCCTGAAAGGCTTCACTTAGAAAATGACATTTGAACTGGGACATGGATGACTGGAAGGAGTCAGCTGTGAGCAATCTAGTCACCTAAATTTAGGCAGAGTCAGAACAAGTGTACATGAGCAATGTGAGAAAGATTTTGGTGTATTGGAAGCAAAAGGAAATCTGACTGCAGCTTAGTGAATGAGGAATAAAGATAAATTGAGAGACAGGCAGTAGGAGTATAAATTTTTTTCTAAAGACAATGGGAAGACAGTGGTAGTTTTCATCTTGGAACTGTCAGAGATCAATTTTTACTTTTTTTTTTTTTTTTTTGCTGTACGCGGGCCTCTCACTGCTGTGGCCTCTCCCGTTGCGGAGCACAGGCTCCGGACACACAGGCTCCGCGGCCATGGCTCGCGGGCCCAGCCGCTCCGCGGCATGTGGGATCCTCCGGGATCGGGGCACGAACCCGTGTCCCCTGCATCGGCAGGCGGACTCTCAACCACTGCGCCACCAGGGAAGCCCCCAATTTTTACTTTTTTACTCACTTCAGCTGGATGTAAATATACTTCTTGTTGGAGAGAAGGAATTGGACTAATTTTTAATTGCAAAATTTCAATTGCTGGAATAATAAAAATTGAAATAATTTTATAATTGTCTTGAGACAATTATAATAATTCTGATAAATATTAATTGGCTTGGTCTGCATTTATAGTGGAGATTCCAAGATGTATGACTTTGAGCTATTAAGAGGAATAACTAATGTATTTGATTTGGGCATTGTGGAAAAACTCAAGGAATGACTCCTAAGTTTTCAACTTCGGCAAGCAGATTAAAAAAAAAAAATCAAGCAAACAAACAAGACTGAGGGAGCTACACAGTACAGTACATGTTAGTGTGAAAGTATTGGGGAGGTCAAGGCTTCTGCCACAGTTGTGTTAAATTTGACCTGTCTGGGACATGCAAGTTGTGACACCAAGCAAGTAGTCTGATATATGAGTTTGATGAACAACGGAAATATCAAGGCTGGAGACATAAGGGCAGGAGTCAACAAATAAATGATATTGTAATAATTTTTATATCCTTACATAAATAATTGAATATCAAAAGTATATTAATAATTTATTATAAACATAGCTTGATTCTAATGGTATTTTTATTTTTGCACTTACATTGCTAATTTCCTTCAGCAAGTACAATTGAAAGCTTTTATTTCAAAATTAAAATGATTTTTATATCTTAAGGGCAATTTGTCTTCAAAATAATATTTTGATTGCAGAAGTTTTTTTCACAGTAATCATGTTTCAAAAATACTTCTAGTTTAAGATTATTTTAATGCAGAAAGAAATGAAGTATGTCTTCATTTCTTTACAAATGAATATTTATCCCAAAGTAATAATTTTATTTTTTGAGGATTATTTTTTTTAAATGATAGTATAAATTAAGATGAAACACAGATAAGAAAGCCATAAGAAAGCAATATGGTAACTTTTTTCAGATCTTTTAAAATGTCAACACAAATCAAAGTCAGAATTCAGAGACTATTCTAGAAGTATTTTCTCTCAAGTCCCATTGGCTGAATTGCGGCTGGTAATGGTCTGTAAAAGGAAAACCAATTTGCCCCTTGATGGAGATTACTGTACCAAATGTAGCAAAGAGCTTTACAAAATGTGATACACTTTCGATTCAACTGTGAAAAGGTCAATTAGTTTCCTAGTTTTTCTTTTTGTACGATGGAAATAGGTCTTGCTTGTTAATTCTCTTTAATTTCCCACATCAGTTTCTTGGCATTACTGTTTATTTCTTAACCTGCAAAAGTGTATTTAAGACAAAGTGTATAGTTCAACATGTTTTAAGATTCTAATTCACTGGTAAATAACTATTTTGAAAACTAGATTTATGAGGTTAAAAAACTTTGAAACTAAATTTATTATATTTATAAATATTTTTTTAAAGAAGAGAATGAATTATTTCTTCAACATTTCTAACTTTCTCAATATTAATTAGTATGACTTTGTTTCCTAGATTAAAATTTCTTAAAAATTAGCTGGTTATGCTATAGCCAGCCATCCACATAACTAATATCTATGAAAAATATGTCCTTTATTTTTAATGTACTGTAGCATAGAAAAACTTAAAATGCACCTGTTACATATGATGGTTATGCATATTTATAAACTTAAATCAACAGGTAAATTATGAAGTTAAAACTTATCTTTTCTTCACATTTTAGTATATTCGTTTTAGAGTTTATATCTGAAACAATGTTTTAATTAAATTATTAAAGCAAATTAAAGACATCTTTATGTTAGAGATGTCATAACAAATAAATAATTTATGTAATTCAAAAAAGATTGAGAACTTCCCTCGTGCTGCAGTGGTTAAGAATCCACCTGCCAATGCAGGGGACATGGGTTCAATCCCTGGTCCAGGAAGATCCCACAGGCTGCGGAGCAACTAAGCCTGTGCACTACAACTACTGAGCCTGTGCTCTAGAGCATGCAAGCCACAACTACTGAGACCACACATTGTAACTACTGAAACTTGCATGCTTAGAGCCTGTGCTCCACAACTAGAGAAGCCACTGCAATGAGAAGACTGTGTGCCACAATGAAGAGTAGCCCCTGTAGCCACAACTAGAGAAAACCCACAGGCAACCGTGAAGACACAATGCAGCCAAAAAAAAAAAAAAGATTGAATTTACTTTATTATTCTTATGAAATTCACTTTAAGGTAATCATTACCTTATGTGTTTATTCTTGGAAAAAGTTGAACATGATAAATATAAACCTTACATCTCTAAAAATGCCAATTTAGAAACATGTAACCTTCAGATGTGTCATATTTTGTGTACTTTCAAACAGCTATCACTGCAATAAAATAAATTAGAAATGTGCAGAAATATTATTACTGATTAATATAGATATTTTATATGTAGAACATTTCTTATAGTGAGGAGGCACAATATTTTTTTTAAATTTTATTAAAATAAAATTTTATTTTAAGACTTAGTTTACTTTGAAGTATGCATATAAGATTAATATCATATTTTAGAATAATATAAATTCAGGCTGTGGAAAAAAATGGTGAACTAAGAAAATCCAGCTTCCTTATCATGCCACGAAGATCAATGATTGGACAGCTATCCACAAACAAAAACATCTCTGGAAAACCTCTGGAGTCTACTTAGATGTTTTAGCAACACCATGAAACAAAAACCTTGAGAATAATTGCAAAAGAAGAGAAGGGAGACATAACCCCATCTCTCAGGCTGGCATTGTTTAGTGCCAAGAAGGAACATCCCAGCTGGAAAGAGTTCCTCTTATCTGGAAGGGAAGATCAGGGTGAGCCAACAGCTTCTTCAGCCTTTGGGGGCACTTCACAAAAGTCCCAGCTCAGTTTCACCTCACCCAGACTGGTAAAGCTGAGAGTTATTGAGCCAGCTAGGAACAAGGATGGAATTCAACAAATCCTTAAATTTGGGATAGATCTCAAAAACACAAGTTCAAACTGCTTTGAATTGCAGGACTCCTGCTTCTAAAGACAGATGTTAATGCTCGCCTTAACAAATCTACAGAAGTTATTATTTCACAAGAGCATTTATTTCAATCATTGGGCATGTATCTGTTGAATATCCTCATATAGACACTGATTTAGGTACTGGGCACATAAAAAATTACATATGATCCCTGTGTGCAAGACTGACCACAGGTGAAAAATTACTGTACTTAATTAATAGCAAACTATTCACGGGGAACAGGGAGCACATATTCCATGGAGAAATATCGCTTACCCAGAAAATGTTCCAGAGGTAACACTTAAGCCATTAATGAAGAGAGGAGTTTGCTACAACTACCAGAGAGGCAGAAAGGAAAAGAATGAGCAAATACACAGGGTTATAAAAAGGCATAACATTCAGGGGAAATTCAAACATTTACCCATTTCTGATATATAAGATACTAAGAATGAGCACGTACAATAATATTGAAAATGTAGTCAAAGACAAGGTCATGTAGTGCTTATGGTATTTTCTCAATTTCTCAGTTTCCAGCTGTGGGACAATCATTTTTAGAAATCACTCCTTATGGTATTGGTACATGAATAGAAAGACTAATAGAACAGAACACAAAGTACGGAAAGAGAAAAAAAAATAGCTATTGAGATTTAAAATTGATTAAATTTGCCTTCAGATTAAATAACTAGTATTATGAAAACTGATAGTCATTGCAAAGTGATACTGGATCTGTATGTCACACCACATGCCAGGATTAACACCAAAGGATCAAATATTTAAATGTCAATAATGACATTATATTAGGACTAGAATAAAAGCTGAATGTGGGTGGATTCATTTAAAATATTGGAGTGGAAAAGTTTTTTAAACTATCACTTAAAATACAAACACTATAGTAAAAAAATGATAAACTGAAGTATATTAAAAATCAAAACAAAGGAAAAATAAACCTGATAAAAAACAACATGAAGGGTGGCTTTCCTGGTGTCTCAGTGGTTGAGAGTCTGCCTGCCAATGCAGGGGACACGGGTTCGTGCCCCGGTCTGGGAGGATCCCACATGCTGCGGAGCGGCTGGGCCCGTGAGCCATGGCCACTGAGCCTGCATGTCCGGAGCCTGTGCTCCACAACAGGAGAGGCCACAAGAGTGAGAGACCCACGTACTGCAAAAAAGAAAAACAAAAACAAATAAACAACAACAAAAAAACCATGAAGAACAAACTTGCAGGGGAAGCATAAGCAATATCAAAGATAAGTAATTATTGTAAATGCCTATATCAAAAAAATGGTGTCCTCAAATTTCATATGTTGAAGACTTAACCGCCAGTTCTTCAGAATGTGATTTTTTTTGAGATAGGGTCTTTAAATAGTTAACTAAATTAAAATGAGGCAATTAATGTGGATCCTAATCCAATCTGACTAGTGTCCTCATAAGATTTGGAGATTAGGATATACAGAGAGGTACCAGGATTGCTCACACACAAAAAAAGCCCACGTGAGGACACAGGATAACACAGTGACCTGCAAGACAAGGAAAGAAGCCTCAGGAGAAACTAAACCTACAAACTTTGATCTTGGACTTCTAGTCTCCAGAACAATTAGAAAAAAAATTTTCCATTGTTTAATAAGATACCCAATCTGAGGTATGCTGTTATAGCAGCCCTAACAAGCTAACACAATCTCTCTTATATGAAAACTGAGAGAAATGAAGAAAAAAAAATTCTCCCAAACCCAACTGAATAATGGGCAAAAGACATTAAAGCACAGTTTACAAAAAACATACAAGCATTCCTTAAACAGATGAAAAGTAGCTTACACTTATTGATAATAAAAATAATGTACGTAAGACTACAATCAAGATGCTATTGGGGAGAAGGAAATTTCCCCCTCTACCTCTCTTGAGTTTTTGTGGCTGGACTAATAATGAAATTAACACAAGACAGATAACAGGGGGAAAAGAAACACATTTTATTTTGTGTGCAAGGAGGTCTCATAGAAATGGGACCTAAAAAGTGGCTAAAGCAGGCAGCTTTTATACTTTTTAGACAAAGAAACAAATTTGTGATGGATTGACAGGACAATGAAACTTAGGTTTTGGGAGCTTAATTAGTGAAGAATTTAAATAGAGCTTGGGATTTGGGTAGGAAATTAAAGAAGTAACAAGATGTGTTTATATATCCTCTTGCCCCAGAATTCCCTATCTCTGGAGATAAGGGTGTTCTCTACTGACAGATGTAGGAAGTGCACCTTTCACAAGCGAGATTTATTTCCTGCTTTTTTTTTTTTTTTTTTTTTGTGGTACGCGGGCCTCTCACTGTTGTGGCCTCTCCCATTGTGGGGCACAGGCTTCGGAGGTGCAGGCCCAGTGGCCATGCCTCACGGGCCTAGCCGCTCTGCGTCATGTGGGATCCTCACAGACCAGTGCATGAACCCGTGTCCCCTGCATTGGCAGGCGGACTCTTAACCACTGCGCCACCAGGGAAGACCTATTTCCTGCTTTTAGGAAAACTGAGAGGAGGGTCAGAGTGTCCCTCTTGCACTGGTCATTTCTTAAGTAACATGAATACAAAATAATTAATATGCTATTGAAGAACATTTTGGAACGTCCTACCCTGGGTCCCAACAATGTTATATCTAATTGTTCAGATTGAGAGAAACCCCAAAGATGTGGAGAAACACCTGCTCTTTTTCTTTTTTTAACATCTTTATTGGAGTATAATTGCTTTACAATGGTGTGTTAGTTTCTGCTTTATAACAAAGTGAATCAGTTATACATATACATATGTTCCCATATCCCTTCCCTCTTGCTTCTCCCTCCCTCCCACCCTCCCTATCCCACCCCTCTAGGTGGTCACAAACCACCTAGCTGATCGCCATGTTCTATGCGACTGCTTCCCACTAGTTATCTATTTTATGTTTGGTAGTATATATATGTCCATGCCACTTTATCACTTTGTTACATCTTACCCTTACTCTCCCCATATCCTCAAGTCCATGCTCTAATAGGTCTGTGTCTTTATTCCTATCTTACCCCTAGGTACTTCATGACTTTTTTTTTTCTTTCTTTTTTTCTTAGATTCCATATATATATGTTAGTATACAGTATTTGTTTTTCTCTTTCTCACTTACTTCACTCTGTATGACAGACTCTATGTCCATCCACCTCACTACAAATAACTCAATTTCATTACTTTTTATGGCTGAGTAATATTCCACTGTATATATGTGCCACATCTTCTTTATTCATTCATCCAATGGTGGACACTTAGATTGTTTCCATGTCCTGGCTATTGTAAATAGAGCTGCAATGAACATTTTGGTACATGACTCTTTTGGGGAAGGTTTTTTTTATTTTTTTTATTTTTTGCTTTATAACAAATTTAATCAGTTATACATATACATGTTCCCATATCCACTCCCTTTTGTGTCTCCCTCCCACCCTCCTTATCCCACCCCTCCAGGCGGTCACAAAGCACCGAGCTGATCTCCCTGTGCTATGCAGCTGCTTCCCACTAGCTATCTACCTTATGTTTGGTAGTGTATATATGTCCATGCCACTCTTTCACTTTGTCACAGCTTACCCTTCCCCTTCCCCATATCCTCAAGTCCATTCTCTAGTAGGCATGACTGTTTTTGAATTATGGTTTTCTCAGGGTATATGCCCAGTAGTGGGATTGCTGGGTCATATGGTAGTTCTATTTGTAGTTTTTTAAGGAACCTCCATACTGTTCTACATAGTGGCTCTATCAATTTACATTCCCACCAACAGGGCAAGAGTGTTCCCTTTTCTCCACATCCTTTCCAGCACTTAAAGTTTCTAGATTTTTTGATGATGGCCATTCTGACTGGTGTGAGATGATATCTCATTGTAGTTTTGACTTGCATTTCTCTAATGATTAATGATGTTGAGCATTCTTTCATGTGTTTGTTGGCAATCTGTATATCTTCTTTGGAGAAATGTCTGTTTAGGTCTTCTGCCCATTTTTGGATTGGGTTGTTTGTTTTTCTGTTATTGAGCTGCTTGTAAATTTTGGAGGTTAATCCTTTGTCAGTTGCTTCATTAGCAAATATTTTCTCCCATTCTGAGGGTTGTCTTTTGGTCTTGTTTATGGTTTCCTTTGCTGTGCAAAAGCTTTAAGTTTCATTAGGTCCCACTTGTTTACTTTTGTTTTTATTTCCATTTCTCTAGGAAGTGGGTCAAAAAGGATCTTGCTGTGATTTATGTTATAGAGTGTTCTGTCTATGTTTTCCTCTAAGAGTTTGATAGTGTCTGGCCTTACATTTAGGTCTTTAGTCCATTTTGAATTTAATTTTTGTATGGTGTTAGGGAGTGTTCAAATATCATACTTTTACATGTACCAGTCCAGTTTTCCCTGCACCACTTATTGAAGAGGCTGTCTTTTCTCCACTGTATATTCTTGCCTCCTTTATCAAAGATAAGGTGATCATATGTGTGTAGGTTTATCTATGGGCTTTCTATCCTGTTCCATTGATTTATACTTCTGTTTTTCTTCCAGTACCATAACGTCTTGATTACTGTACCTTTGTAGTATAGCCTGAAGTCAGGGAGCCTGATTCCTCCAGCTCCATTTTTCATTCTCAAGTTTGCTTTGTCTATTCGGGGTCTTTTGTGTTTCCATACAAATTGCGATTTTTTTTTCTTTTTCCAGTTCTGTGGAAAATGCCAATGGTAGCTTGATAGGGATTGCATTGAATCTGTAGATTTCTTTCAGTAGTACAGTCATTTTCACAATGATGATTCTTCCATCTCAAGAACATGGTATATCTCTCATCTATTTGTATCATCTTTAATTTCTTTCATCAATGTCTTATAATTTTCTGCATACAGGTCTTTTGTCTCCTTAGGTACGTTTATTCATAGATATTTTATTCTTTCTGTTGCAATGGTAAATTGGAGTGTTTTCTTAATTTCACTTTCATATTTTGGATTATTAGTGTATAAGAATGCCAGAGATTTCTGTGATTTAATTTTGTATCCTGCTACTTTACCAAATTCATTGATTAGCTCTAGTAGTTTTCTGGTAGCATCTTTAGGATTCTCTATGTATAATATCATGTCATCTGCAAACAGTGACAGCTTTACTTCTTCTTTTCCTATTTGGATTCCTTTTATTTATTTTTCTTCTCTGATTGCTGTGGCTAAATCTCCCAAAACTTTCTTGAATAAGAGTGGTGAGAGTGGGCAACCTTGTCGTGTTCCTGATCTTAGTAGAAATGGTTTCAGTTTTTCACCATTGAGGACAATGTTAGCTGTGGGTTTGTCATATATGGCCTTTATTATGTTGAGGAAAGTTCCCTCTATGCCTACTTTCTGCAGCATTTTTACCATAAATGGGTGTTGAAGTTTGTCAAAAGTTTCTCTGCATCTCTTGAGATGATCATATGGTTTTCCTGCTTCAATTTTTTAATATGGTGTATCACATTGATTGATTTGTGTATATTGAAGAATCCTTGCATTCCTGGTATAACCCCCACTTCATCATGGTGTATGATCCATTTAATGTGCTGTTGGATTCTGTTTGCTAGTATTTTGTTGAGGATTTTTGCATCTATGTTCATCAGTGATATTGGCCTGTACTTTTCTTTCTGTGTGACATCTTTGTCTGGTTTTGGTATCAGGGTGATGGTGGCTTCATTGCATGAGTTTGGGAGTGCTCCTCCCTCTGTTATATTTTGGAAGAGTTTGAGAAGGATATGTGTTATCTCTTCCCTAAATGTTTGATACAATTCACCTGTGAAGCCATCTGGTCCTGGGCTTTTGTTTGTTAGATGATTTTTAATCACAGTTTCAATTTCAGTGCTTGTGATTGTTCTGTTCATATTTTCGATTTCTTCCTGGTTCAGTCTTTGCAGGTTTTGCATTTCTAAATATTTGTCCATTTTTTCCAGGCTGTCCATTTTATTGACATAGAGATGCTTGTAGTAATATCTCATGATCCTTTGTATTTATGCAGTGTCAGCTGTTACTTCTCCTTTTTCATTTCTAATTCTATTGATTTGAGTCTTCTCCCTTTTTTTCTTGATGAGTCTGGCTAATGGTTTATCAATTGTAATTACCTTCTCAAAGAACCAGCTTTTAATTTTATTGGTCTATGCTCTCGCTTCCTTCATTTCTTTTTCATTTATTTCTGATCTGATCTTTATGATTTCTTTCCTTCTGCTAACTTTGGGGTTTTTTTGTTCTACTTTCTCTAATTGCTTTAGGTGCAAGTTTAGGTTGTTTATTTGAGATGTTTCCTAGTTATTATGGTAGCATTGTATTGCTATAAACTTCCCTCTTAGAACTGCTTTTGCTGCTTCCAATAGGTTTTGGGTCGTCCTGTCTCCATTGTCATTTGTTTCTAGGTATTTTTTGATTTCCTCTTTGATTTCTTTAGTGATCAATTCGTTATTAAGTAGTGTATTGTTTACTCTCCATGTGTTTATATTTTTTATAGATCTTTTCTTCTAAATGATATCTAGCCTCATAGCATTTTGGTCGGAAAAGATACTTGATATGATTTCAATTTTCTTAAATTTACTAAGCCTTCATTTGTCACCCAAGATATGATCTATCCTGGAGAATGTTCCATGAGCACTTGAGAAAAATGTGTATTCTGTTGTTTTGGGATGTAATGTCCTATAAATATCAATTAAGTCCATCCTGTTTAATGTATCATTTAAAGCTTGTGTTTCCTTTTTTATTTTCATTTTGGATGATCTGTCCATTGGTGAAAGTGGGGTGTTAAAGTGCCCTACTCTGTTTGTGTAACTGTCGATTTCCCCATTTATTGCTGTTAGTATTTGTCTTATGTATTTAGGTTCTCTTATGTTGGGCACATAAATATTTACAATTGTTATATCTTCTTCTTGGATTGATCCCTTGATCATTATGTAGTGTCCTTCTATGTCTCTTGTAATAGTCTTTATTTTAAAGTCTCTTTTGTCTGAAATGAGAATTGCTATTCAAGCTTTCTTTTGATTTCCATTTACATGGAATATCTTTTTCCGTCCCTCACTTTCACTCTTTATGTGTCCGTAGGTCTGAAGTGAGTCTCTTGTAGACAGCATATATATGAATCTTGTTTTTGTATCCATTCATCCAGTCTATGTCTTTTGGTGGGAGCATTCAATTTATTTACATTTAAGTTAATTATCGATATGTATGTTCCGATTCCCATTTTCTTAATTGTTTTGGGTTTTTTATTGTAGGTCTTTTCTTTCTCTTGTGTTTCTTGCCTAGAGAAGTTCCTTTAGCATTTGTTGTAAAGCTGGTTTGTTGGTGCTGAACTCTCTCAGCTTTTGCTTGTATGTAAATGTTTTAATTTCTCCATCAAATCTGAATTAGATCCTTGCTGGGTAGAGTAATCTTGGTTGTAGGTTTTTCTCTTTCATCCCTTTAAATATGTCCTGCCACTCCCTTCTGGCTTTCAAAGTTTCTGCTGAAAAATCAGCCATTAACCTATGGGGATTCCCTTGTGTGTTTTTGTTGTTCATCCCTTGCTGCTTTTAATATATTTTTCTTTGTATTAAATATTTGGTAGTTTGATTAATATGTGTCTTGGGGTGTTTCTCCTTGGATTTATCCTGTATGGGTCTCTCTGTGTTTCCTGGACTTGATTAAATATTTCCTTTCCCATATTAGGGAATTTTTCAACTATAGTCTCTTCAAATATTTTCTCAGTCCCTTTCTTTTTCTCTACTTCTTCTGTCACCCCTATAATTCGAATGTTGGTGTGTTTAATGTTGTCTCAGATGTCTCTGAGACTGCCCTTAGTTCTTTTCATTCTTTTGTCCTTATTCTGCTCTGCAGTAGTTATTTCCACTATTTTATCTTCCAGGTCACTTATCCGTTCTTCTGCCTCAGTTATTCTGCTATTGATCCCCTCTAGGGTATTTTTAATTCTATTTATTGTGTTGTTCATCATTGCTTTTTTCCTCTTTTGTTCTTCTAGGTCTTTGTTAAAAGTTTCTTGCATTTTCTCTATTCTATTTCCAAGATTTTGGATCATCTGTACTATCATTAATCTGAATTCATTTTCAGGTAGACTGCCTATTTCCTCTTCATTTGTTAAGTCTGGTGGGTTTTTACCTTGCTCCTTTATCTGCTGTGTGTTTTTCTGTCTCCTCATTTTGCTTATCTTACTGTGTTTGGGGTCTCCTTTTTGCAGGCTGCAAGTTCATAGTCTCCATTGTTTTTGGTGTCTGTCCCCAGTGGCTAATACTGGTTCAGTGTGTTGTGTAGACCTCCTGGTGGAGGGGACTAGTGCCTGTGTTCTGGTGGATGAGGCTGGATCTTTACTTTCTGGTGGACAGGTCCACATCTGGTGGTGTGTTTTGGTGTGTCTGTGGCCTTATTATGATTTTCAGCAGCCTGTCTGCTAATGGGTGGGGTTGTGTTCCTGTCTTGCTAGTTGTTTGGCATAGGGTGTCCAGCACTGAAGCTTGCTGGTTGTTGAGTGAAGCTGGATCTTGGTGTTGAAATGGAGATCTCTGGTAGATTTTTGCTGTTTTATATTACATGGAGCTGGGAGTTCTCTTGTGGACTAGTGTCCTGAAGTTGGCTCTCCAACCTCGGAGGCACAGTATTGATTCCTGGCTGGAGCACCGAGAGCCTTTCATCCATACGGCTCAGAATAAAAGGGAGAAAAATTAGAAAGAAAGAAAGAGGATAAAATAAAATAAAATAAAGGTAAAATAAAGGTATTAAAATTTAAAAAGAAAGAATAATTATTAAGAAAACAAATTTTTTAAAGTAAAAAAAAAACAAAAGGATGGACAGAAACCTAAGACAAATGGTGAATGCAAAGCTTTACAGACAAAATCTCACACAGAAGCATACACATACACACTCACAAAAAGAGGAAAAGGGGAAAACAAATATCTTGCTCCCAAAGTCCACCTCCTCAATTTGGGATGATTTGTTGTCTATTCAGGTATTCCAGAGATGCAGGGTGCATCAGGTTGTTTGCAGAGATTTAATCCCTGCTCCTGAGGCTGCTGGGAGGGATTTCCCTTTCTCTTCTTTCTTTGCACAGCTCCTGGGGCTCAGCTTTGTATTTGGCCCTGCCTCTGTGTGTAGGTCACCTGAGGACGCCTGTTCTTCGCTCAGACAGGACGGGGTTAAAGGAGCAGTTGATTCGGGGTCTCTGGCTCACTTAGGCCGAGGGGAGGGAGGGGTACAGATGCAGTGCAAGCCTGCAACGACGGAGGCCAGCAGGACATTGCACCAGCCTTAGGCATGACGTGCGTTCTCCCGGGATATTTGTCCCTGGATCACAGGACCCTGGCAGCGGCGAGCTGCGCAGGTTACCAGGAGGGAATGTGTGGACAGTGACCTGCACTTGCACACAGGCTTCTTGGTGGTGGCAGCATCGGCCTTAGCATCTCATGCCCATCTCTGGGATCTGCATTCTTAGCCATGGCTCACGCCCGTCTCTGGAGCTCCTTTAAGCAGCACTCTCAATCCCCTCTCCTCGCACAGTAGGAAACAAAGAGGCAAGAAAAAGTCTCTTGCCTCTTCGGCAAGTCTGGGCTTTTTCCCAGACTCCGTCCCTGCTTGCCGTGGTGCACTAACCCCTTCAGGCTGAAACACCAGCTCTTTAACAAAGGTGTGCTGTCCCTAAGCAACAATGAAGATTCCTTATTATGCTAATAAACCAACCATAAGTTTGGTAGGTTTTTCTAGTAGTGTAATTTATTCAAACTCAACCCCTTTATATTGATTTAAAAAAATTATAGAGTATATTATATTTGAAACATTTTGCCAAGGATATAAAGTAATAGCCTATATTTGGACACTGAGAATTCCTCAGCAGCAAGATATATTTTTGTAATCAAAGGCCCATTATTCAGTTCACTTATTTACGTTGCCACTTGTCTTTTTCCTGGTCTTACACTTGAAGACCTAAGATTTGTCTCGTTATTATTTTATTACAGGTCTTACCAGCTTTTCAAGACTGTCCTCAAAAGCATCAAGACATTTTTGACCTTTCCAAGACCCTGCTAATATCTCCTTATCAGGACACTTTGTTCACTCATTCCCTAGGGCAGGCCCTTTAAAAAGCATACCCTTGAACTTGGAGGCAGGCAGTGAAATCTTCTCAGATTTGTCCCAGTGGACCTGCCATCTCTCCTTCCCCCTGTTGCTCACTTCTTTGTCCTTCTTTACTTTTCTTCTCAAAGGAATCACCTGCGGGAGAAAAAAAAAATGAGTGTCAGAATGCCAGTGGAAGTTCAAAGCCTTGATTCATCTTACTTAAAAATGCACTGGCTCCAACCACAGCTCTCCAGAGTCTCTGCCTATCATATTCCTTCCTCAATTTGCTTGGTATTTTACAGTCATACATAATGGATCAAATGGACAAAGTTTTTCTGCTCTCTGAGCAGTATACATTCATAAAAGTTTGCATGTACATAAAACTATTTCTATGAAAAGACAATAATATATTGTGACTTCTAGAAAATTATCTACTGTCTTTATGTAAACAACTGTGTCCTTCTGCAGAAATTTTATTTTCATCATAACAATGGCCATATCATTCCTATTTACAATACTTTATACATTTCAACTATGGCAAAATGTGAAGATTACTATGAAGTGACTTCCTTTCACACATATGTATGCATTTAAACACATGACTATAAGTAGGCCCATGGAAATTGGGTGAGGAAGTAGTATGTAGAGTAGTATGTCATTTTAGAATCACAAAGTTACTTGTTATGTGGGTATATATTGATTTTCTAAAGGTGTTTAACTTTGCATTCTGAGGAGCTATCAATATGCCACAAGTTCTCTATAAACTTTTTTTAGATCTCTTATCTAAATCTTAAAGTTTAATTTTCTTTTGAAAATGACACACTCGTACTCTTTCTTTCCATAATGTTAATTTTTGTTAAATTTTTCTTGCAATTCTTTATTGATATCAATTTATCTCAGGTGTGCCAATGCAAAAGATATTAGGAAAAATATATTTTGAGTAGGAAAATCATGATGCTCACTATAGAGAAAATATTTTTTCTTATCCTTTTATTTTTGTCTTTATTTTCATTTTAAATGAAGGAGATCAAAAATATAGACTTATAAACATTTTAGAGACACTTCGGAGTTTTTTACACTGTTTTCCAAGAATTCTGAGTATAATGAAACTTTAACTTTTGGAGAATCTAAGTGTGTGAATTTGTATTAATATTTACGATCTACATAAATTTTAAAGAATCTTTCAGTTGTGTCCACTGTTTTGAGAATGTGTAAATGCAAAGCTAGAGAATTTCTGAACATTGCCAGACAATGGGAATATTTTATAATTACCTGACTATATTAATTAAAATAAAAATTATGATAATTTGGTCACAAAGTCACTGATTTTTTTTATGTTTTTTTATTTTTTGATATGGACAATTTTTAAACTCTTTATTGAGTTTGTTACAATATTGCTTCTGTTTTATGTTTTGGTTTTTTGGCCACAGTGCATATGGGATCTTAGCTCCCTGACCAGGGATTGAACCTGCACCTCTTGCATTGGAAGGCCAAGTCTTAACTACTGGACTACCAGAGAAGTCCCAAAATCTCTTTGATTCTTAGAAATTTCAGAATAGAATACTTTGATGCTTGCTAATATTTAATAAATATCTACTTTTATTCCATTAATAAGTAAAAACTATTTGTGATTTTTGCAAATGAACATGCTATTGTAAAACATAACATTTTTATTATTCTTTGTTTGGAGTAAGGTGTTTCACATAAATATTTAGATGCTGTGTGCACTAGAGTCATGATAAAATAGTGATATGTAAAAATTAAGCACTCTGCCTTTTCAGCTTATGCAATTACCAAAAGTGTGAACAGTCCCTTAGAGTATGCCCTTCATCCTGTTTGGGTTGACTCCTTTTTCTAGCCTGTACTTCCCCTCACTCCTGTGGATGTTCTTTTCAACTTAGGCCTCTCTCTGGGCCACAGCATCTCTCTTGTCCACTGCAGAACACAGATATTGTTTCCTAATGGCATTTAGTGTTCAGAAAGGGAAGGGAAGGAGAAGGGGAGGAAGGTGAAGGAAGGAAAATGAATGATGGAAGGGGAATTTGGAGAAAGGGGATGGGAAAAGAGTAGAGATAATAATTCTATTTTAAATTCATACTTCATAGTTAAAGAATTAAAGGTTTTGGGGTAGAAGGGATGCAGACCTGAATAAGACACAAAAGACACAGATAGATATCTGCATACTAGAGTGGAGGAGAGAGATGCCGTGGCCCAGAGTGGGCCAGAGGGGCCCAAGCAGAGCGAGAAATCTGGCCTGGTGTGGGGGTCATAGTCTGACTAAGTTGAGGAGGACATCCACAGGAGTGGGGTCAACCCAGACAGGATAATGAGTGCACTCACATAATAGGTGGCATGTGGTGTGGGGGATCAAGGTGCAGTGGATGTCCAGATTGTATATGTGTGTGATGTGTGGAGGCCTAGAATGAAATATGTGGTGTGTCCTGAAAAAGTCAAGTTGTAAATGTATTTTACATGGATAAAGGTGCTGTTTAAACTCTTTGACCACTTAGTACTCAGAATATTGACTTATTTTGCCCTTGATTGTCAGGGTTTAATTTAAAAACTATAAAAGCAAACTTGTAATCCTAGTGTATGCAACTTATTAGAGGACATTATGCTTATTTAATAAATCTTCAAGTATTTCCATTGCAGGTGACTATTTGCTACACATAATTTTTAAAAATATCATAAATGCCTATATATGTGGCAGAATATCTGAAAATGTGAAAGAAAATACCAACAAAGTATATGGAACAAATCTCACACACCATTTCATACATTGTAGTTAGGAGTGAAAATTTTACATTATTTTGGGAAAATGTTTAGTAGTAGTTACTAAACAATAAAAATATTAAACATCCATATTGTGTTATTAGCAGTACCAATTGTATGTATATTCCCAAAATATGTATGTGCGTGTGTGTGTACACACACACACACACACACACATATATATATATATATATATATATACACATATATCCTTAAGTATTGTGTTTTTTCATCTTGGAGAATAAGAGCAATGAACTAGTATACATCACAGAAGGGTTTCTTTCAGTCTTCCTTCTTTTCCACTCTATTTATTTCAAGATTAGACTGCTCAAATGACTGTCACACCCTTGTCATACTCCCTTTTGAGGGTCTAAACAGAATCTGCTAAAGCATACATGGTAACACGTCATTCTATCAATGATTTTTTCCAGCTTTAATGGGATACATTTTTTCCAGTTTCATTGAGATATAGATCAACATATAACATTGTGTAAGTTTAAGATGTACAAGGTGTTGATTTGATACACTTATATATTGCAATATGATTACCACATAATTATCATTTCTTTTTTGTGGTGAGAACACTTATGATCTACTCTCTTAGTAACTTTCAAGTATATAATGCAGTATTATTAACTATAATCGTAATGTTGTGCATTAGATCTCCAGAACTTATTTAGCTTCTAATCGGAAATTTGCACTTTTTGATCAACATCTTCTACCATGGGATCCAGCAATCACATTTTTGGATATATATCCAAAGGAAAAGAAAATAGGACCCCAAAGAGATACCTGCACTCTCATGTTTATTGCAGCATTATTTACAATAGCCAAGGTATGGAAACAGCCTAGTTTTCACCAACCTTTTTTAATTGTTAGTTTTGGATCAGACAATATAGCTTGAAGCTTCTAGATCATAGTAGCTGATGTAGAATATTTCATATGCATTAAACATAAAAATAAAAGTGACACTATGGAATAGGAAAGAGGAAAAATTAAAAGAATGACCACACACACACACACACACACACACACACACACACACATAGAGTCAGTGCTTATTCACTTTATTTGTTTGTTGTTTTTTTGTTTGTTTTATCTCTGGACCTTTTAATATTTTTCTCCTTTCCATTGATACACTGATAATCAGAAAAATTGAGTTGCTTCCTTACCTTCTCTTTTAGGAGCTACAGACTGTAATACAAAAGCAGAAGAGTGAGACAGAAATGTGCTCTCATGCTCCAAGGACACAGTGAAAGCCAGTGATCTTAGTGAGCAAGGAGATGGTGGTGGAAGGTGAGGTCTGAAATGTTCCTGAGGTCAGAATGTGAAGGACAAAGATTATGGTAAGGAATTGGGATATGACCTTGACTCCAGTGTATAGATTAGAGCAGGAGTGTAATAAGATTAGATTTACATTTTTGTTTTTAAAGATCAATCTGTCTCAAGTGTGATGAGTGCTTAGCAGGAAACAAGAATGAAGATTGGAAGAATGGTTATGAGGTAGGTTTGCTTGTGTAAGTGAGAGAAAATGGTGATTTGGGTGTGGTTTGTTGAAACAAAGATGGTACAATTTACTCACATTTGTGATATATTTTACTTGTATTTGTTATGTACTAGCAGCAAGTACACAATAATTTTTGTCCTAGGAATAACAGTTGACAAAAGAACAGAGAAGAGAAAGAAGAAAATATCAACTATATTTTCCTAGATATAGGTCTAGGCTTAAGCTGGACTTAAAATATATAAAGCACATATTTTTCCTTGTCATATCCTTATATGTTATCTTTTCACATAACTGATTCCCCAGAGTCCTAGGCATACAGTGCTCTCATGCCACCTTAATTTCTTATTTGTGATGTCAAAAAAAAAAAAGAAAGAAAGAAAGAAAAGAAAAGAAAACTAAAAGACAACAAGAAAAAAAAAAATTCTCCAGGGTCTCAGTTTGCTTTCTCTATGTAATTTCTTAAAATATTCATTACTCTGGGAAGGAAAATAAATGATTAAGTAAATAGATGGGATGGAAGTAATTTTCTGCAATTTCTGAAAGATTAACAAATCAATACACTTACCTAGAACATTCTTATTTCATTTATTGTTAGAAAAGAACCCTCAGCTCAAAGAGGACAGCAAGATATAAACCAGCTACAATTCCATAAATGATGAAAGTAGAAAATGAGATCTAATGTATTAAACATGACAGTTTATTGCTCATGAAGCCGAATCCGGCCTCTGTAACCTGAAAAAAAAATTAAATCTCGGACACAGAGTTTTGGGCAAAGAAGAAAATAAGACTATTTCGCTTTGCCAGACAAAGGGGGTGTTGACTTAAAATAAAAATGCACAACATGAGAGTTGTGAGTTAAGTTTTATTTGGGGCAAAATGAGGACTGCAGCCTGGGAGACAGCATTTCAGTTAGCTCTGAGAAATTGCTCCAAAGAGGTTGGGGGGGGGGAAGATCAATATATATGTAATTTTGGTGAAGGGGGAATACATACAACCAAGCACATATTTCTGCAGAAGGTCTTGTGAGGGTTACTGCTAGTCACAAGGAGCAGATGTCACCATGAAGAAAAGGTATAGTGTTTTCTAGATATGAGGAGATGCAAGAATCGGGCTCATAAAATGAGCTCCTGAAAATATCTAACTCTCTGAAGACCTGTTCTGTCAGTTTTTCTCAGAGCATCAGGAAGGAGGCAGAGTGCCTCATTCCTGATCTCCACCCTGAATTCCTTTCAGGGGGTGCTGAAGGTCAGCACCTGCAGTGACACCTGATTTAATCCATGTAGAGGTAGGTGGCAAGTGCCAATTTGTAGTTGACAGGGGCCACAGCAGGCTAATGCCCTCAGAACTGTGTGTCCCGACCTGGAGGGGCCAGTGAGGAGTATTATAGCAGTGGTTCAAAGAGGAGGGCATGATCAGCTTGTGGACATTCTTCTGATTGGTTGGTGGTAGGTAAGTAGGAGTCAGCATCATTAACCTTCTCATTCCAACCAGTCTGGGGTCTACATACTTGTGGGAAGCATACAGTTAACTTCTCCCACCATGAAACAGCTCAAAGATTTTTTAATGTATATCCCTTGAGGGGGAACCAGAACCCTGCCCCAAGGTTGCACTATTGTTTCTTGATGTTCCTCCCTTGTCTCTGCATCCCCTCCCTTCCCTAATTAGCAACTGTTTGAACCTGCCCTTTGGAACTCAGGGAAGGTCATGGAGGCTGAATGAAGCCTGTTTCCTATAATCAAGAAATGCGGAACACAGAAAGGTTTTTGTGCCCAGAAGCCCCACAGTCTCCTGCTCCGTTTCACTCAAGCATAACAATTATAAACATTAGCAAAATTGCATCAGTTTCCCTGTCCCCAAGTCCCAGAGTTGGCCTAGTTGTCACAGATAGATAGCAGGCACATAGTGAGCTTTGTGCCATGGCTGAGGAAATTTGAGCTTAAGTAACTGTCACTTTTATAGGAAGCAGAAAGCAAGGCTGCTCTTTGCGTGAAGACAAATATGCAGGAACACAAAAGATAGGACTGCCTTCCACAGTTCCTATGTGTGTGTGTGTGTGTGTGTGTGTGTGTGTATTTACTTATTAGAATGTAGTGTAAAGAAGCAAAGTAAAAATATTTGTAAAATATGAGTTAGGTATTATTTTAACCAAGACAGCTGAGCTGGCCCTTAGTCAGGACTCAATATCTAAACTTTACCTGATTTCAAACATTTTTCACTTCCCCAATCTAAGTCCACAGAGGTCTGAAACTTCAAGTTTTTATTTGTTTTGTTATGTTTTTGGTATCTTAATTGCTCTTAAAGAGGCAATGCTTAGAATTTTGGTAGGAAGAGAGACTGCTAGGCCAGAGTGTAGTGGGTGGCAAGAGGAGAAAAGAGGGTAGAATTGCAACTATTTGTAATTTGTGTATTTGTAAATCAAGGTCTCCCTGCATTCATAACCTGGAACAATGTATTTTTAATAAATAATAGTAACTCCTACTTCATACAAAGGGGTGAAGCTCAGAGTATATTTTGAGTTGCTAAGTCTTTTTTTCTGTTAATGTGATCTTATAAAAACTAGGAAGCTGAATGAAAATATAAAATATATAACAACAATATATATGCCTACTACTCCCTCTATAGTCCTGCTTAAAGCAGTTCTTTGTCTTTTTCTTAATTAAAATACCTCTTTCCTCTATAAATTCAATATGCAGTCTTTGTTTAAGAAGGTAAGCATTATCTCATACAGTAATGGTTGTAACACCTGACAGTGCTACCCAGCTACCCAGGAGAGTTTTGGTTTATAACAAAATATGTTAAACCCTGGTCTAGGAACCCTGAAGAAATGAGATATGGTCATGTAGAGTAATTATGCCAAGAAATGCAAAACTAAAACTATTATAAAAGTACCTGTGATAGCAGCTGCATCCTTAAGTTATTTTGTGGCACATCCAATAAAATGAGAATTCAATATATAAATTGTAACAAATCTTCCACAAAAGCTAAATACTGTTCTCACTAAAAATAAAATTATAAGACATATATTTTTCCATTGGTCATTTATTAACAGCTAAGAGTGAGAGATAGAGACAGAGAAAGAGAGACAGAGACAGAGACAAAGAGGTAGAGAGATGTTAACCAGGAAAAGATGTTTATTGCCTTTATGAACTTTAAGATATTTGACTCAACAAGTAGAAACTTTAGAATGCTACAAGTGGTATTTCTAGGTTAACCAATTAATTCTGTCTATAAATTCAACAAGAAAAAAAAGCATGTATGTAACTGAGCAGTACCCTATGGGGCTTTCCTGGGACACACCACTCTGCAGTATCCTCTGCTTTAGCTCCTCTCTGAAGTACATAGATAATAGTATCTGATGAATATTTCCTGAGTTTTTCAGATATGAAAACCACCACCAAATGGGAGAAATGACCTATTTGATGATGAGGAGTACATAGCCTCCAGACCTTCTGATGCCTAAGTATTGATCATCATCAACCAATCAGAGAATTGTGCATGAGCTGATCACCTACACTGGGATACTTCTCCCTCAACTTGTCTTTAAAAATGTTTTGCTAAAACCCTTCAGGGAGTTTGGAGTTTTAGAGCACAAGCCTCCCATCCTGCTTGTACTGGTAACTTTACAATAAATGCTGCATTTTCCTTCACCACAACCCAGTATCAGTAGATTGGCTTTACTATGTGTGGGTGAGAGAACCCAAGTTTGGTTCAAATATATAAAGTAAGTAACATATAAAGTAAGGATTGATTCATAACACAAGAATAATAAACTATACCAACTTACATTCTGATTTTGACCACACTGCACATATGCTACCCATACAATCCAAGTAGAGCAATCTACAAATTTAAGGCTAGCATACTTAGATCCATTATGATTGCTCAGAAATATTGCCTCTAGAGTGAACCAGCCATTCAGAGTAAAGCTGCTTCCAAAGATAATATAACTAATCAATTCCTTAGTGCAGAGAAAATTGTAACATCTATGATACTCTGCCAGATGTTGAATATATTAAACATTGCCAGTGAATAAATTACTTTCCAAAGGTAAATAAAACAAGTTGACACACAGGTGTCGACTGAAAAAAAAAAAAGCACAACGTAAGAGTTGTGAGTTAAGTCTTATTTGGGGCAAAATGAGGACTATAGCCCAGGAGACAGCATTTCAGATAGCTCTGAGAAACTGCTCCGAAGAGGTAGGGGGAGAGGTCAGTATTATACAAGATTTTAGAAAAGCGGGTATACGTGCAGTCAAGCACACATTTTGTCAGAGGCTTGCTGCTAGTCACAAGGAGCAGATGTTACCATTAATGATTTCAGTGCTTTTCTAGATATGAGAAGATGCAAGAATTTGGCTCATAAAATCTTCTCCTGAAAATACCTAACTGTCTGAAGGCTTGTTCTGCCAGTTTTTCCCAGAGCAGTGCCTCTTTCCTGATCTCCACCCTGAACTCCTTTCAGGGAGTATAGGTCAGTGGCTGTGGTGGCTAGTGACTTAATCCCTGTAGATGCAGATGGCAAGTACCAATTTTTTGTTGTCACAGGAAAGTATTTTGAAGTTATTCATGTTCTTATACTAAATTCATTTCTAAATGCATTGTTTATTTCAATGCTACAGAATATGTAAATAACAAACTGTCTGTGTATCTGTGTGATTAGGCCTAAATATAAGAGCATATTTTCATAAAGAAGGAATGTAATAGTCACAGACAAAGTTAGGAGAAATCCTAACACTTCCCCAAGGTAGTGTTATAGGATTCTCTTTACTTTCCAGTTGACACAAAATCCTTGGTGGTTTCAGCTGAATCTTTGGTAATGCCAAAAAATAAAACTTTCATTAATCAGGCATAGGTATACATATGAATACCTATTTTCCTAAAAAGAGGAATGCCCATATCATCAGGCAAAGGATTAGAAGATTCTACTTTAATGCACTGCGTTTAGTAGTAAGAGATAGTATGTGATACGTGGATGAAAGAAAAAAGGGGAATTGATACACTTGAAGTCATGTAGATCAATGTAATCCTAAGCTTGCAAACTGAAATCACATAAATCTCACTTAAATTTTATAAAATAGTGGAGAGAAATGCCAAATCTACCTAACTCTATGGGTTAAGGACAATGGAAGAAAGGTGTGTTGAGGTCTTCATGGCTCTTAATCAAATTGAAATGACAGAGGCTAGATAGATCACAGATAAATTTCAGTTTTATATATGGGAACCACAGATCAAAGGGAAGGATGAAAACCTAGAAAAGATGAAAATTTTGACATCAGACAAAATCAGTTTATGAGGTCAACTGTGTAGGCCTACATATCCCAAGGTGACAAGTATTTCAGATGATTTTGAGTCATGATCATTGTATATATCCACTCATTTTTTCACTCAGTCAGCCAATCAGTCATTTCACACTTTTTCATTTATTTATTTATCAGCTCAGGCAATCAGCCATATTTGTGCATTGCTTTACTATTAGCAAAGCTTTTTTACCTAAATTTTTTTCATCTAATTCCTTTGGCAAATGCATGAAAGGAATAAAGCAGCATTATCTCAATTTTACAAATGAGGAAATAAAGACTGCAATGTCAAATGGCTTACCCCACTTCACAAAGGAAATAGATTCAGGAATTTATAATGTCAGTATTAAAACTCATAGACTAATAAGAAAATGCAATATAAGGAAGAAGGCAGTTTGCAGCCAACAATCACATCAAGTATAAGATACTTTCAAAATTATGGGGAGGGGAAAAAAACTTACCAACCTAAACAAACAGACAAAAAAGTTTACTATGGTTTTCAAGAAAAAAAAAATTAAAACATTAAAAAGTTTGTTTTTGCTATATTGTCCCTTTTAAGAGCCAAAGTATGAATGATCAGAGCAGCATTTGCTTTTTTCCCTACTCAGTTCTTGCTAGAAATTTGGCTAATTCATGGCTCATTCAACTGTCTACTTTCATAATAACTAGAAATGAAGTAGAACAAGGAAAGGAAGGTGGGCTTCCCTGGTGGTGCAGTGTTTGAGAGTCCGCCTGCTGATGCAGGGGACACGGGTTCTTGCCCCAGTCCGGGAAGATCCCACATGCCACAGAGTGGCTAGGCCCGTGGAAAAAAAAAAAAAAAAAAGGAAGGCAACATTTTTTTTTTTTACAGTTTTTGTGACTGAATAAAGATTTACAGGGTACACTGAATGAAATCAGTGACTATAAAAATTGAAATGATAAGAATGAAACCTGTGTAAACATTTGAGATACATTAACACTGCCAATAATTTAGTTATCAAAAATGGAAATAGAAGAGAGAAATGGGAGAAATTTAAACTCTTACTTAGTCTATATACTTTAAGATGCCTTACAAATTTATACTACTCTCAATGTGTGTGTGTGTATATTTATATATGTACATACATACATATACATATGCACACACCACACAGATGCATACATACATAGATACATATACATATGTATGGTATATTGGTATATCATAGATTGGGTATATCATATATATCATGATATATATACCAATATATCATGGTATATTGGGTATATCTTATCAATAATAAGATAATTATTAAATGACTATATTATAATTTACAAATTAGACTTATTTAGATAAAAAAAATCCAAATTCTATATTCAACACCAAACGTATTACAAATTGACTGGAGAAATTTATTTATAAGCATATAGCAAATTGAATTTGTATTTGTGCAACTTTAATAATATTATGACCCTGAGACAAAATATAAAATTATATAAATGTCTAATTATGTCATGTCATGTACACTCTGATGTGATGTGCTTGGAAAGGCAATTTTGCTGTATGACATTTTTTTCAAAAATCCCTAACCCTGTCTAATCATGAAAAAATATCTGTCAAACTTAAATTGAGGGGTATTCCAGCAAATGTCTGACCAATAGTCATTTAAACATTCAAGATCATGAAAAATAGACAGAGACTAAGAAACTGCCATGGATAGGAGAGGATTAAGGAGACTTAATGATTAAATGCAACTGGTCTCCTGGACCAGGTTTTGGAAGAAAGAAAGGACAGTAGAAATCTGGTGAAATCAGAATAGTCTGTAGTTTATGTAATAGTACTTTGCTAATAATGTTAACTTCTTAGTTTTGACAAATGCATCACTCTTTATATAAGGTGCATGCCTTATTAGAGACTGAGAAAAAGGTATTATGATATTAGCTCTCTGTACTACCTTCCTCTCTTTGAAACTTTTTATAAATATGAAATTATTTTAAAGTAAAATGATTAACAATTTTATTAAGTAAACTTTATCTTTTTTTTTTTTTTTTTTTTTTTTTTTTTGCTGTACGCGGGCCTCTCACTGCTGTGGCCTCTCCCGTTGCGGAGCACAGGCTCCGGACACACAGGCTCCGCGGCCATGGCTCGCGGGCCCAGCCGCTCCGCGGCACGTGGGATCCTCCGGGATTGGGGCACGAACCCGTGTCCCCTGCATCGGCAGGCGGACTCTCAACCACTGCACCACCAGGGAAGCCCGTAAACTTTATCTTGAGTGGGAAAATTCAATTGTGTTTGAAAATATCTGCTAAGAAACACATGACAGCCCCATTCAATTATTCAAAACACAAATGACAGCCTCATTCAGTCATCAACTTAAAAATGACTGCATATTTATAAAAGAAAAGTGAGTAAGTCAACTTTTTATCTGACAATTTTGATGTGAAAACTAAGGAACCGTTTGGGGGTACAGAGTGCACTGTATTTTTCATACCCTCTCTCCACTCAGAACCCTCAACCCTCACTTCTTCCCTTCTGCCTTTGAATAAAACCAACTGCACTAATATGTCCTATAGACAATGATGTACTTATAGATTCAGCTTGTTGATGGTATAAAAATTAAATTTAATCTACAGTGTTGGCTATATAATCTCACTGTGATTTTTTTTTTGAAATTACAATGAAAGAAACACATTTTCCCCACTTAGTATTTCTACACACTTGGCTTTCCCACAAAATATTAACTTTTTGAAGAGGTCTTTTACTGTTAGAAATCTTTCTTACATGTACTTTGTTATTGACATGGACATTTTTAAATAGCAGTTTGACTAGTTGGAAACATATGTACTCTCATCCAACATTATTAAACATTTCCCATACTGTGAAAACTTTTAACACTTGATTCTTCTAATCATTAAAGATGTTTTCTATTTATCTTCTCAAATGTGTATTTGCTAAAAAAATAAATGTTATTTTCCCTGTCATATTATGGTCCAAATATTAATTGAGCCATTCTTTTTAACGGGTAAGACAGAATGTGAATTTTTTTCTTTCACTTTTCAGTAAGTATTCTCAAAAGAAGGGTTTCAATAAATGTATTTAGTGTAATGTAGCATTTTTCCCCTGTAGCTGTTAAATATAAATCTTATAAAGAACATTCTAAACATTACCATAATGTTTTTGAATTATTGAAGTATTTTTTGAAATTTTGGATTGAGTTTTAAATGGCTTTAATCACTGTAGAAAAAAATGGTTAGATGACCTTCATATTTTGAATGTTTTAAAATTGTTATTTATCAAGCAATTCCCATAGCATCATTATCCATTATCCCTAGGCACAATGAAGTTTAGGCAAGTTTCCTTACTGAAGACAATTGATCCAACTCTCTATTTTTTACATAATTTCATGGCTACTTTTGGCTAATTTTTTTTTCATATCAGATGAGTTCAATCACTGTTTTTTCTACTACTGAGTCTAAGATCTATACTTGGAATAGAAGTTTTATCCCTGCCATTTTCTGAATAACTTTCATTGTATCTTATTATTATTCTCAAATGATGATTCATTTTTAGAAATTAAAAAAGAATTATTTTGCCTGTGAAAGCTGAGTTTAATTGGATTAAAATTATGTAATCCACTAATCCCCTTTCTATGCAGAAATCAAGTGAGAATAACTGTTAACTTCACTGAGTATCACACTTCCTCATTAAACCCAGACCACCTCCAGTAAGGTGCTTGGGTCATGGCAGTCTGGTGAATACACTGATTGAAAACACCTATGTCAAATCTTACTTTCAAAAATTAATAAAGTTTAATATCACCATATTTTATAGGCATAATCTCAGTAGATATCACTACTGGTTTCCCATGCCAATGGAAAATTGTAAAAACTGTGTTTTCCCTCTTCAAGAATCAGAGGGGGGGGCATTGCAATTTGGAGAAAATTTATCATGAAGAGCTCTTAATAAACACCTCAGGTGTGGCATTTCTGTTGTTGAATGCATCAGGGACACCCTTTTTGTGGAATATAGTGATATCACAAGCTTAGAGCAAAACTTCAAGATATTCTCTGCATTTTAGCTGTCTGATCCTACAGAGATAGAAAGAATTACCTAATAATTTTTAAAGTGCAATACTCTAATAAAAGTATTGAAAATATATTAAAGCTTCCCCTTTAAAAAGATAATTAATTCCATATGTTTTCTGGATCACACGTACTGTTTTAAAAATATCTCATGACCAAGCTACTAGAAGTTAGGAACTTCAGGTATTCAATATTCTAAGTAATAGAAACTCAAGTGAAATTTAGTATTATTATTTAGAAGAAATATATATCCATTAATAGAACTACTATAATAATGAAAAAAGGGTGGTTTTTTTTTGTTGTTGTTGTTGCTAAACACACAAATTTAACTAAAAATGTCAATGTCAATGTGTAGGTAGTTAGACATTAGCAGCAAGAAGGTGACAGTGGTGGAAAGACAAGAGGGGAATAATCAAGTCACACCCCAACCATCTGGGGACCCTCCCCTGACCCTACCCAGAATGGGCAAAACTATGATTGGGTGGTGGGCAACTTATCCTGATAAAGAGGGAGTACTATAACGGGGGAACTTCCTCGTGTTGTACATGCCCAGATTAAACAGGTGTACAACCTATAGTAAACCCAAACTCATTATACCATCACTATAATAAAATCTGCATGTGGTTTTGTGCCCCCTCCCCTCCCCCGCCCCCGTGGGCTTTTCTTAGCGAATCAAGGGTAAGGGCATGTGCAAAAATGAACTGGTTACATAACTCGGGACTGTCAATCAAATAATGATCCCCTGTCACTCACCCATGATCGCACCCCACCTCCTCACAGAACACTCCTTATAAGTACCCTTAAGCCTGTATAGGAGGGCTTGTTTCACTTTGCAGAAACAGCCCGCTCTCCCTTTGAGAGTGTAACTATGCCTTAATAAACTTTGATTTGCATTTAAGCCTGAAGTAGTAGTCTGCAATTCTTTGCTTGTTATCACAAGGACCGAGATTCCTGGTCCGGGTCTTCCGTTGACCTCTTTGGTTGAAGTATTTGACACAACACATGCCAACACGGTAACATCTTTGGTGCCATGACTCAGATCGCTAAAGGTATGTTTGAGCCGCCCCTCTTGCAGCTTCCTCAGACTTTTGACCATTGCATGACAATTGCCCTGCCTGGCTTTATCTCCTCTGTCTTACATGCCTCTGTTCCTTGCCTAATATGCCTGAGAAAGGGCTGCTGTGTGTGTGCTGGTGCTAACTTGAGATGATCCAAATGTTGTTCCCTGGAGATCTTTACCCATTATTTTCCTACCCACAACTCTCCTCTCCGGCCTCTCGCTTGCGTCCTTCTCCACCTCTGGCAGCAACTTTGGACGAACTGGCACCTTCTGACTTTGTTAAATATTTACACCTCTCTTGTCAAACTGACTTCCCCGACAAGCTTCCTTGAATTATGGCTATTGAGAAGGCTTTGAACCTCTCTCCAGCTCAACTTACTGGGACCTGATAATCATTTTTTCTGTCTTTGGCTGGAATGAAGATCAATCGCTGGACTCTGGGAGGTTTTTCCACTTTCTTTTTGGGGCCCTTCTTTCCCCTTTTGAGACTCGAAGGAGCTTTCTTCTGTTGATAGATCAGGCTGATGGCCACCTAAAACACTCAATCTGCTGTATTTCTGGCCTGACCTCAAGGAGAGGCCCCTTTTTGGCCAGACTGCTCTTATTTGAGATCTCCTAATTCTTTTCCTTGTCGTCTCAAACATCTGCTTTGCATGGTCCCTAAGGGGAACCAACTCTTCCTCCACTCGGCCACCCAGAACAGTTTCCATCACTACCCAGACCTTACCAATTGCCAGCCTGTCAGGAATCTCTAGGGACTTTCCTTTATGGTCCTGATCACCCACAAAGGAGCCCTGGCCCACTGGCAATGGGAAAGGAGGAATAACCATGCTATTATGAGACTGAGGAGCCAGAGAGTACAAACAAACTGCTCGTTAAGGTTAGGTAATCTCTTTTGGTGACATAGCCTTAATGTTGCATATTCGCTCTATCAAACAAATTGCTCATCCAGGTGAGAGAATCTCTATAGGTGACATAACCATTGGCACATGGTCTGTTACTCTCCCTGAATGTTGTGTGTCCTCACTGCCAGTAAGGAAGGGGGATCTCTATTGGTGACACTGCCTTTGGGACCAGAGGGAACAGACAGTAGTCCCGGTGGGCCTATGGCCAGGGCCCTCCACTTATACCAGGAGGAAGGGATGCCCTCTACTGCAAATGGTCAGGGATATCAGGACTCTGAGATGTCCCTGACCTCTGTGGTGTGTATTCTTTCTTTCCAGATGGTAACCAAACCTCTGGCCTCCCGCCACCAGACACTCCCTTAGGCTCCATCCTCAAGAACTGGTCAACCTTTGACCCTGACCCCCTAAAGAAAAAGAGAATGGTCTTTTTCTGCAACACCACTTGGACCCAGTATAAGCTGGGGGACGAACAAGAGTGGCCCTTAAATGGTAGCATTAACTTTAATAACATCCTTCAACTAGATCTATTCTGCAAATGACAAGGAAAATGGAGTGAGATTCCCTATGTTCAAGCCTTTTTCGCTCTTAGAGATAAGGGAGACCTCTGCAAGACTTGTAAAATTGACTCTGCTGTGCTAGCCCTGATGGGACAGCCCCCATCCTCTCCTCAAGAGGATCCATCTGAGACAGGCCATGCCAAAAGGGAACCAGAGACAAAGGGAGAAAATCTTTAAAGTTGGAGATAGCACTAAAACCACCCCATCCTCCATCTATCCCCCTTTGCTACTGACAGCCCCCTTACCACCTTGCCTGGGATATCTGACTCCCACAAGTCCTCCCCCTAGAATTTTCCCTTTGGTGGAGATAATGGGCAAATTCAGACCCCAACTCATTCAGAAGCCTTTTACTCCTGGAGTTGAAGCAGATCAGACAGGATCTAGGTAAATTTTCTGATGATCCTGAGCACTATATTGACAACTTCCAAAACTTAACATTGGCTTTTGACTTAGCCTGGAAGGATGTCATGATAACCTTGGGGCAAACTCTATTAGATACTGAGAAGGAAAAGATCCTGAAGGAGGCCTACAACTTTGCAGACAGCCTCCATTTACCCAGCTCAAAATGCCCTGTGGGAGAAACCACCATTCCCAATAAGGACCCTCACTGGGATTACAATAACTCCAATGAACAAATGGGAAAAGGAACATTTTATAATCTATATAAAAGCTGGACTCAAAGCAAGCAGAATGAAACCCATTAATTACTCAAAGCTTTCTGCCATCGGTCAGGAACCCAACAGAATCCCTACAACTTCCTGGAAAGGCTCAAGGAGGAAATAATTAAATATACCCAACTAAACCTGGATTTCCTTGAAGGAAAAAAACATTTTAAAGGAGAGGTTCCTTACCCAGTCCACACTGGACATTGGAGGAAGCTACAAAAGCTTACACAGGAGCTCAATGTTAACCTTGATGAATTTCTAGCTACAGCCACCACTACCTTTTATAACCGGGACTAGGAGGAGGAGGTCAAGGCTTGGGAGAAGGAAATGAGGAAAGAAAATAGGCAGGCCCAATTATTGGCAGCCCTACAGGGGCAACCCCCATCCAGAGAAACACTGACCCATCCCAACAGAAGCCAAGACCAATGCCGGGTCTACAGAAAGCCTGGTCACTGGACAAGGGAATGTCCCATCAAGGACAAGCCTCCTACAATGCCCTGTCCAAACTATCAAAAAGTGGCCACTGGAGAGCCATCTCCCCACTGGGCCAAAGTGCCCAGGAGCCAGAGGCAGCCCCTCAGATGGTCCTGGATAAACAGGACCCTCTACTCCAGATGACCCCCCTGTTTAATGTCAGTATTACTGGACTGGAGCCAAGGGTGAACCTGGATGTGGCAGGTAGGATCGTATCTTTCTTATTGGATATGGGGGCCGCCTAATCTGTCCTAGTTTCCTTCTCTGGACCCTTCTCCTCTGACTCCTGTTAGACTACAGGAGTCTCAGGTAAACTTACAGTTAGGCCTTTAACTGTCCCTTTGTGTTGTTACTGGGAAGTATATACTTTCTCTCGTTCCTTCCTGGTCATACCTGAATGCCCCCACCCACTGTTAGGTAGGAACAGCATGAACAAGCTGGGAACCAGACTGGTACTTGGGAGAACCACTGCAGTAACACTCCTCTAGTTCTAAGTCTTAGAGACACAGCATCCTCTGAGGACTGGCACACCAGCCTTAGCTGATTTGCCAGTAGACACCCAGGTCTGGGCCAGTGGAACTCCAGGGAGAGCTATTACCGCCTCCCCAGTACTTATCACCTTAAGGGATCCAACCTCTTTTCCCAATCAGAAACAATATCCAATTCTCCCAGAAGCCTGAAGAGGACTGCAGCCTTTCATACCTAAATTTTTACAATGTGGGCTACTTATTCCTTACAGTTCTCCTTGAAACATCCTATCTTAGCTGTTAAGAAGCCAAACAGAGAATACAGACTGATTCAAGACTTAAGAGCTATCAGTGAGGCAGTTGTCCCACTCCATCTAGTAGTCCCCAACCTGTACAACTTGTTGGGGACCATACCAGGCACAGCCTCCTGGTTTATTGTGTTAGACCTAAAGGATGCCTTCTTTGCAATACCTCTGGCACCCTGGTCCTACTACCTCTTTGCTTTTGAGTGGCATGAAGAAGGAATAGAGGACAATAACTCATCTGGACAGCTCCATCCCAAGGGTTCCGAGACAGTCCCCACATTTTTGGCCAGGCCCTGACCAAGGACCTCCAAGATCTACACCTGGAGGAAGGGACTATCATACAGTATGTGGATAACCTTCTTATTTGTTCCCCATACCATGAGAGAGCCTTAACTCATGCTACCCAGACCCTCAATTTTTTGGCAAAACAAGGCTATAAAGTCTCTAAGTCCAAGGTCCAATTGGCACAGCAGGAAGTCAAATATCTGTGAGTAATCCTCTCCCCAGGGGAATGAAGACTCTCCCCCTATAGAATACAAGCAATTTTAGATCTGCCGAAACCAACTACCTGAAAACTTAGCACTGAGCCATTTTAGACCTCATGGGGTATTGCAGACTATGGATTACTAACTGCGGACTAAAAGCACAATATTTTTATGAGGCCCTGAAGGGAAAATCTGACTCTAAATTTCTGCTCTGGGGCCCTAACCAAACCCAAGCTTTCCAACTGCTAAAGACATTATTATCCCAGGCCCCAGCCTTGGGAATCCCAAGAAATGATACAACTTTCCAGCTATTCGTGGCAGAAAAATAAGGGATGGCTTTAGGAGTCTTAACTCAGGAACTTGGCCCTGTCCAGAGACCTACAGGATATATGTCAAAGAGACTGGACCTGGTGGCCACTGAATAGCCCAGTTGTCTTAGGGTAGCTGCTGCCTTGGCCTTATTGGTGGAAGAAGCCTCCAAGCTTACACTGGGGCAACCCCTGACAGTATATACCCCCCATCAGGTTACCTCTCTCTTGGAAGGGAAAGACCATTTTCTGGCTCACGGAAAGCAGGATCCTCAAATATCAGGCATTACTGTTGGAGAATCCAGACATACATGTCATGGTCTGCTCCTCTTTAAATCCAGTTACCCTGCTACCCCTACTTGAGGAAGGTATGCCAGTTCACCAATGTGAAGATATTATATCTCCTCCCTTGTTTTCCCAACCAGATCTAACTGATATTCCACTACAAAACCCTGAGGAGGTTTGTTTCACTGAAGGAAGTAGTTTTGTTTCTGAAGGATGTAGAAGGGCAGGGTATGCGGTGGTGTCCTTGACACAGGTTATTGAGGCCCGTACTCTTCCCCCAGGGACCTCAGTCCAACTGGCAGAAGTAATTGCTTTAACCCGAGCCTAACCCTGGCTGAAGGAAAGGCCCTAAATATATATACTGACTCTAAATATGCTTTTTTGGTTCTGCATGCTCATGCTGCTATCTGGAAGGAACGTGGCTACCTGATGGCACGTTCTGGCTACCTGAGAGTATGGACCTCAAATTCTCTCCCTCTTGGAGGAAGTTCTCAAGCCTTCCCAGGTAGCAGTGTTTCACTGCAGAAGTCACCAGAAGGGCGACGATGAAATAACAAAAGGAAATTGGCTAGCCGATCAGGCTACCCAACAGGTAGTGCTTCAGCCCATTGTGATAGAGTGTGTCTTAGTTCCTTCCCTTAGTTCTCTCCCTTCCCCATCTTACCTGCCTGAGGAAATCAAATTGGCCACAAATCTCGGGTACCACCTTGACCCAGACAGATGATACCAGAGAGAGGGCTTAATTCACCTGCCCTGATTGTCCCAATGGAAAATTATTAAATTTTTGCATGAGGCCTGTTACCCTGGGAGGGATGCCTTATACCAGATTGTTTCTTCTATCTCCTCTGGGAAGGGATTTTGCAGTGTAGTTAATAAGGTAACCTCATCATGGCCTACTTGTCTGACTGACAATCCTCAGGGAAGTAAGCCAGTACTGTTGGCCCTTCTGGCTCAGAGACACAGAACATATCCAGGGGAAGACTGGCAAATGACTTTAAAATGGTTCCTCCCTACCAAGGATATAAGCACATTTTGGTGTTCATGGACACCTTTACCGGCTGGGTGGAAGCTTTCCCCACCAGGACAGAAAAAGCTTCAGATATAGCCCAGAAGCTTTTAACTGAAATCATCCCTAGGTTTGGCCTCCTGTTGTCTCTGAAGAGTGATAATTGTCCTGCCTTTGTTTCCCAGATTACTCAGCAGATATACAAGGTTCTAGATATTGAGTACCACCTTCATTCTTCCAGGAGACCCCAATCCTCAGGAAAGGTAGAAAGAGCCAACCAACATTTAAAGAATACCTTAAGAAAAATAATGCGAGACCTCTCTCATTTGGAAGGAAGCCCTCCCTATTGCTTTTTTAAGGAACAGAACAGCCCCAAAGGCCTTACTTAAACTATCCCTTATGAAATGCTGTATGGTAGGCCTTTCTTATGAGGGGACCTACTGATGGACTCTGACACTTCTGCCATTACATCTCATGTCACCTCCCTTGGAAAATTCCAACAAGCCCTCCAGGACTATGGGGTAAAAGGCTTTCTTCCCCAGAGTCTGCTCCTTGCCTCTACTCTCCAGGAACACAAGTACTCATTGAAACTTGGAAAGACACCTCTCCTGGTTCTCAACTTCAGCTGACCTGGAAGGACCCTATCCAGTCCTGCTCTCTTACCCTACAGCTGTTAAAGTACAGGGATCCCCAGTTGGATTCATCATTCCTGGGTAAAGCCCTGGACAGATACTGCACCTGAGGACATTTCCCCAGCTGAGTACACCTGTGAGCCTTTGGAGGACCTCCAGCTCCTGTTAAAATGAAAACTGCTTGATAAGTACATTCTAAATCCATGAACCCACCATTCCCACAGCTGGCAGAAGTAATAGGCCTACTGTATCTCCTGACCTTTCTCACTGTGTTCACTCTTATTCTATTCTGCATATCATCACAAAATTAATTCACACACTGCCTCTTATTTCCCTAATATGGCCTCTCTACTTGCAGTTATTGCACTTTGCTCCTTTCCCTTCATTTCTTCATATTCTCACCATCCAGTTACACTCACTATAAATCAAGTTGCAACATAACCAATAAAACCTACTGCTGGATAGTCCCCAAGGGAACCCAAAACCTAGAGGAACTCTACTTACTGGCCTTCCCTACCTCCATCGAACAGCTGTATAACTTACTGGGTCAAGATTTTGGGATGGATTACCTTTTACATGGGAGCCAAATGCAAGAAGACCCTTACTTTTTTTGCCTCAGGCCTAGCTATCCATGTAGGTACAGCCTCCAAGCTTCTAGGAAAGGCACAGCTTTGTTTTCAGAACCCGGATGAATGGGACCCACCTTGGGCTTGTGAAATGACTCCTTTTGTATCTATATCCTCAGCTTTAATCAGACTAGCCTGGGGTGGGATCCCTGGTCAGAAGAGGATGAATACAATGCACACAAAGGTAATTTCACTTTGTATTGGGAAAACTCAAGGAAGAATGCAACTAATAAATATATTAATGAGGACCATATTCCCAAAAACAGCTCAGCCCTGGGAACTGAATATGTAGAGGTTGGCATGACTATCAGACACCTACTTAATCTAATCTCCCTGCAAGATCCTCCTCCAAAATATAATATAATTCAGTTAATATTCAGAGATTTGTTATGTTAATCCCCCCATCACACTTATAATCAGTCAGAACCCGGATCCTTCCCTCTGTGTATAGATTACATCCCTAGGGTTTGGCCTTCCAAATATAATCCTAAGCCAGGAGACTCCAGTCTTCTTCTAGAGGAAAACTCCCAACAGGTCAAGGCCTGGCTCTGGGGACCCATGATGGGGTATCCTTAAGGGACATTGGATTTTCATTTCTTTGTGGTACTGGGATATATCTAGATCTTTCCACACTTTGCAGGGGCACCTCCCCCAACATTGCTGCTGTCCCAGAGGCAATCATTATGCCTACAAAAGATTTAGCTTCCTCAGGAGGCATTCCTCAGGGGTCATCCTCGATGAAGCCTTGAGACATGTCCAAAACAGACAAAAACGAACCACTGATGGGGGGGAGGGGTGATGCTCATGGTAACCCAATTCTTGATCAGCTGTAAATGATCCACAGTATCTTTAGAGGAATTTTTTGGTTTGCAGGTATAACCCTCTTAGAGAGGAGCATTCTCAATCTTACCATCATGGTCCAGTAATCCTGGAAGGTTACAGTAGCAGCCATTAAGGAGCAACAGTCAGACCTAGATTCTACAAAATAGGAGGGCCCTCAGTGTTATAACACCTGAGGCCGGGGGTGTCTGTGCCCTGATAAATGAAACGTGCTGCTTCTATGTTAATACCTCTAGCCAGGTTGAAGAAAACCTTCTGGTTTTAAAGAAAAACATCAAATTAGTAGATGATCTGAAAGAAAGAGCAGGACAGGACCCTAGCTGGCTTTCTTCCTTCCTCTCCTCTATGGAGACACAGATATAGACATGACTGCTGCCCTTGTTGAGACTATTAGTCCTGATAGCCTTTGTTTTGTCATTAGTCCCTTGTATCATAAACCTGCTTGTTCGACTTATTTCAGAATGCATATAGGATGTTCAATTCCAAATGGTTCTGCAAGGTAACTACCAGCCTGTTCAGCCTGGCCCTGAGACCAAGATCTATGTGGGACACTTTGATGGTCATCACTCCAACCCACCTCTTAGCTGAAAAAGAGCAAGTGGATGGACCCAATCAAAACTCTGCCCCTTAACAGCAGAAAGCAGCCAGAGCAGTCGTCACCCATGTCCCAAAGAATTGGGTCCCATACTCTTGAGGGGGGAATGTTAGGTAGTTAGTCAGATATAAGCAGCAAGGAGATAACAGTGGGGAAAAGACAAGAGGGGAATAATCAAGCCATACCCCAACCATCTGGGGACCCTCCCTTGACATTAGCAGCAAGGAGGTAACAGTGGCAAAAAGACAAAAGGGGAGTAGTCAAGTTACACCACAACTATCTGGGAACCATCCCCTGACCCCATCCAGAATGGATGAAACTATGGTTGAGTGATGGGTAACTTATCCTGATAAAGAGAGAGCACAGTAACACGAGGGATCTTCCCTGGGATGCTCATGCCCAGACTAGACAGGCTTATAACCTATAGTAAACCCAAACTCATTATACAATCACTATAATAAAATCAGCATGTGGTTTTGGCCCCCCACCCCCACATAGTGGGCTTTTCTTAGTGAGTCAAGGGTAAGGGCATGTGCAAAAATGAACTGGTTACATAACTCGGGACTGTCAATCAAATAATGATACCCTGTCACTCACCCATGATTGCACCCCAGCTCCTCGCAGAACACTCCTTATAAACACCCTTAAGTCTGTACAGGAGGGCTGGTTTCATTTTGCAGAAACAGCTCGCTCTCCCTCTGAGAGTGTAACTATGCCTTAATAAGTTTTGCTTTGAATTTAAGCCTGAAGTAGTAGTCTGCAATTCTTTGCTTGTTATCACAAGGACTGAGATTCCTGTTCCTGGTCTTCCACTGACTTCCTTGGTTGAAGCTATTTGACACAATGCACACCAACCCTGTAACATCATGTGCCTAAGGCACTCTCTCACCAGTCTACCCAATGAATGTTTTCTTATGAGGGGTTCATAAAGTCATAAAATTCTTAGCATAACATAAAAGAAACTAGGCATGAATTTGTAGTTTACAATAATCTGTTTCTTTCCCCTATTTCTCTGTTTCCTATAAAAATTATTTCTTGCAATATGAATACCACATTATTCAAAAATAACAATGTGTAATTATATATCTGGAAAGATGTATTAATATTTTAGGTACAAAGACAGAATTGAAAATTTTAATCTGCATCATATTATATTTTTTTTCTAAAATTGTGTTAAAGTGATCATCATTCCTATGTCTAAACTATTTCATTTTAAAAATAGGTTAAGATTAAAAATTATTTTGTTGAAAATGGTTAAAAATGAAATCCTGGAGTAGATAAAGTTATAAAGAAATATTAATTTTCAATACAAGGTGAACTGATAACAGTGTGCATGATGCAGAACACAAGTGAGAATGGGTTTTGTTCTGTAGCTGTTGGCAAGAGAGTCTGCAAATCTGGGAACACTGGAAGAACAGAGACAAATAAAGCTATCTTTCTTTAAAAATGCATCCTAGTCCATCAAAGCACAAGCCTCTGACCGCACTCCATGCTAATAGTAATAGCCTTTGCTGCTAAATTCTTTCAATCAATTCTTCTTTGTCCATTCTTTAAAATAACCCTTTTCACTTAACATTAAGTTGCCAGAAAGTTCTTTGAAATGCCAACCACTGAAATCACCATCTTCCCCAAACCTTGGCAAGTAACATAACTCAAAATGGAATCAGCAGGTGAATGACTACAGGATTAGAAAAGCATGTCTTTATGGTATCATCTCAAATAATTGCCTTAGGGTCGAACTTTGAATCTCCAAAATATCCATGGGAAATTTAGAATTATAAAATTTCAATCCATGACTTTTTATATCTTATGGATCATGTTAATAGCCAACTCCTTATTTAATAATTCATCATTAATCCATATGTTTTTATAATTGCTACTTAATCTTTATAAAATTAGACATTTTACCTTTGACTAGATTTATTAAATTTTCTTGAAATTTTCTTGAAAATGGTAAAAGAAAGTGTTTTGGAAGGAAAACACATCTTTAAAGAAAATATAGTTCTAGGTGAAAGAACTTAAAACTATGGAAATACTGCTCATAACATATTTTAAGGGTAATACAATTATCTTTTAACATGACCAGTTCTTCCCAGGTTTCTTATTAAGAGTCATCTTAAAAAGAAATCTTATCCTTAATGTCATCACTGAAACCAAACAGGAGCCTGTGGGGTTCCTGGGCACAAAAACCTTTCTATGTCCCCCATTTCTTGATTACAGGAAACAGGCTTTATTCAGCCTCCATGACCTTCCCTAAGTTCCAAAGGGCAGGTTCAAACAGTTGCTAATTAGGGAAGGGAGGGGATGCAGAGACAAGGGAGGAAGGTCAAGAAACAATAGTGCAGCCTTGGGGCAGGGTCCTGGTTCCCCCTCAAGGGATATATATAACAAAATCTGTGAGCTGTTTTGCAGATACTGAAACCCCCACCAGGTGGAAGAAGTTAACTGTATGCTGCCCACAAGAATGTAGACCACAGACCAGTTGGAACCAGAAGGTTGTTGATGCTGACTCCCACTTACTTTACCACCAACAAATCAGAAGGATGTCCATGAGCTGATCATGCCCTCTTCTTTGAACCACTGCTATAAAACTCCTCTCTACCCCCACCCCCCCAGTTCAGGACACACAGTTTTGGGGGCATTAACCTGCTGTGGCCCCCTTTGCCTGGCAAAGCAATAAAGCTATTATTTTCTACTTCTCCCAAAACTCTGTCTCTGAGGTTCAATTCTATACCGGTGTACAGAGGCTGAATTTCAGCTAAATAACAAGTTAACACAAAACTGAAAGGCAAGTTATTCTCATAATTTCAAATCATTTTTATTTCTAAAACTGCAATCACGTATATTCATAACATGTTTGTATTTGTTGTGCTAGGGTGAGATGAAAGGAAACACTGAGAGTCAGAGAAGTAAAATATTTTGCCTAAGATTATACTCCTGTTACAGAACATATAGAGATCACATCCAGTTTATTCAGACTTGTAATGTCTTCTGTGTTGTACACATCCAATATGTTTTACATAACCTTGACCCCCCATGGCAGAGAAAACCCACATTTCTTAGAAGGGCATTGTTGAGAGTAAACTTCTTTCTCTCCCATGTAAGATAGTCTATCAGAATGATGCAAACAAAGTCATATTATCTGCACCCCACCCACTCCATGCATCCAGACCCACAGCTTCAGTTGTTTCATTTTAGTTTCTTTGTTTTTTTTTCATATTTTAGTATAGTGAGCCATTTGTTAGAATTTTTTATCTTTTATTCTACTCTATAAACTTCTGTTTATTACTGAAAATAATAAGGCCTGAGTGATTAGCATTCTTTCTTTCAGATTCCTTTAAACACAGAAAATTCTAAAATGGTGACTCCTTACACAATTGTTTTTATTTGTTTACTTTGTTTTTAAATAAACTTCTCATGAGACACAGGGCTGGTATGGAGTGACTTTTACTTTGAAGGGTTATTTGTATCTTTCTCCTGAGACGTCTAATGTCAACTTGAAAAATAAAATAACCAGTTATTTTACCAGCAAAGTTAGTTTATTTAGAAACAGCAGAGGAATTGCAATTAGGGTCATGCAAACTATAGTGAACCACAGGCAAGTCTGGAGAACAAAGGAGGGCAGAATTATTTTGCAGGGGGAAGTGGGAAGTTGTGAAGGGCTGTTTCTGAACAAAGTCCATTGGAGGAGAGTGTGAGTTCAGGGTTGTGGCTACTTCTTTTTGGCTGAGTTGTTGTGGTTTCTCATTGGCTCTGTTGTTGCTGGGGTGTGTAAATTAAGCTTCTTCCCATTGGGGAATGCTAGGCTTACAAACAGCAGCCAAAGTTGGAGTGAGCGAGGTCCCCCTGCAGGGCTTCCCTCCCTTTTATTTTATTTTATTAGTTTATATATATTTTTTTAATTTTTATTGGAGTGTAGTTGCTTTACAATGTTGTGTTAGTTTCTTCTCTACAGTAAAGTGAATCAATTGTATGTACACATATATCCACTCTTTTTTAGATTTCCTTCCCACTTTGGTCACTGCAGATCACTGAGTAGAGTTTCCTGTGGTAAACAGTAGGTTTTCATTAGTTATCTATTTTATACATAGTGTAAATATGTCAATCCCAATCTCCCAATTTGTCCCACCCCCTCTAACTCCTTCTTAACAATAAGTTTGTTCTCTACATCTGTGACTCTATTTCTGCTTTGCCAGCAAGTTCATCTGTACCATTTTCTTAGATTCCACATGTGAACAATATTATATATTTGTTTTTCTCTTTCTGACGTACTTCACTTTGTATGACAGTCTCTAGGTTCATCCACATCTCTGCAAATGACATTATTTCATTCCTTGTTATGAATGAGTAATACATGTACCACATCTTCCTTATCCATTCATCCATTGATGGACATTTAGGTAGCTCCCATGTCCTGGCTACTGAAAATAGTACTGCAATGAACATCAGGGTGCATACATCCTTTTGAATTATGGTTTTCTCAAGATTTATGCCTAGGATTGGGATTGCGGGTTCATATGGTAGCTCTATTTTTAGTTTTCTAAGGAATATCCATACTGTTCTCTATAGTGGCTGTACCAATTTTCATTCCCACCCACAGTGTAGGTGGGTTCCCTTTTCTCCACACACTCTCCAGCATTTATTGTTTCTAGATTTTTTGATGATGGCCATTCTGACCAGTGTGAGGTGATACCTCACTGTAGTTTTGATTTGCATTTCTCTAATAATTAGTGATGTTGAGCATCTTTCATGTGCTTTTTGGTGAACTGTGTGTCTTCTTTGGAGAAATGTCTATTTAGATATTCCACCTTTTTTTTTGACGGTTATTTTTTTGTTGTTGTTGTTGTTATTGAGTTTCATTAACTGTTTGTGTATTTTGGAGATTAATCCCTTGTAGGTTGCTTCATTTGTAAATATTTTCTCCCATTCTGAGGATTCTCTTTTTGTTTTGCTTATAATTTCCTTCGCTGTGCAAAAGATTTTAAGTATAATTAGAAACCGTTTGTTTGTTTGTTTGTTTTCTTTTGTTTTTATTTTCATTACTCTAGGAGGTGGATCAAAAAATCTTACTGTGGTTTATTTCAAAGAGTGTTCTGCCTGTTTTCCTCTAAGAGATTTATAGTGTCTGGACTTATATTTAAGTAGGTTGTTAATCCATTTTGAGTTTATTTTTTGTATGGTGTTGGGAGTGTTCTAATTTTATTCTTGTATGTATAGCTGTCCAGTATTCCCAGCACCACTTATTAAAGAGACTGTCTTTTCTCCACTGTATGTTCTTGCCTCCTTCATCATAGATTAGGTGACCATAAGTGCATGGGTTTATCTCTGGTTTATCTTGTTCCATGGATCTATATTCTATTTTTGTGCCAGTACCATACTGTCTTGATTACTGTAGCTTTGTAGTATAATCTGAGTCAGGAAGTCTGATTCCTCCAGCTCCATTTGTTTTTCTAAAGATTGTTTTGACTAGTCAGGGTCTTTTGTGTTTCCATACAAATTTTATTTTTTTTTTGTTCTAATTCTGTGAAAAATGCCCTTGGTAATTTGATAGGGATTGCATTGAATCTGTAGATTGCCCTGTGTAGTATGTCATTTTCACAATGTTGATTCTTCTGATCCAAGAACATTGTATATCACCCCATGGGTTTGTGTCATCTTTGATTTCTTTCATCAGTATCTTATAGGTTTCTGCATACTGGTATTTTGCCTCCTTGGGTAGGTTTATTCCTAGGTATTATTATTCTTTGTGCTGTGATGGTAAATGAGATTGTTTCCTTAATTTCTCTTTCTGATTTTTGTTGTTAGTGTATAGGAATGCAAGAGATTTCAATGTATTAATTTTGTATCCTTCCACTTTACCAAATTCACTGATGAGCTCTAATAGTTTTCTGGTAGCCTCTTCAGGATTGTCTATGTATAGTATCAGGTCATCTGAAAACAGTGACAGTTATACTTCTTTTTTTTTTTTTTTTTCCAATTTGGATTCCCTTTATTTCTTTTTCTTCTCTGTTTGCCATGGTTAGGACTTCCAAAACTGTTGGATGATAGTGGTGAGGGTGGGTGTCCTTGTCTTGTTCCTGATCTTAGAGGAAATGCTTTCAGTTTTTCACCACAGAGAATGATGCTTGCTGTGTGTTTGTCATATATGGCCTTTATTATGTTGAGGTAGGTTCCCTCTAAGCCCACTTTCTGGAGAGGTTTTATTGTAAATTTGTGTTGAATTTTGTCAAAAGCTTTTTCTGCATCTATTGAAATGAGCATATAGTTTTTATAATTTGTTAATGTGGTGTATCAGATTGATTGATTCCCCACATCCCTGGGATAAATTCTACTTAATCATGGTGTATGATTATTTTAATGTGTTGTTGGATTCAGTTTGCTAGTATTTTGTTGAGGCATTTGCGTCTATGTTCATCAGTACTATTGACCTGTAATTTTCATTTTTGTGTGAAATCCTTGTCTGTTTTTGGTATCAGCGTGAGGGTGGCCTCCTAGAATGAGTTTGGGAGTGTTCTTTCCTCTGTAATTTTTTGGACAAGTTTGAGAAGGATAGGTGCTAGCTCTTCTCTAAATGTTTGGTAGAATTTGACTGTGAAGCCATCTAATCATGGACTTTTGTTTATTGGAAGATTTTTAATCACAGTTTCAATTTCATTACTTGTGAATTGTCTGCTTATATTTTCTATTTCTTCCTGATGTGGTCTTGGAAGGTTTTACCTTTCTAATAATTTGCCCATTTCTCCCAGGTTGTCCATTTTATTGGCATAGAGTTGCTTGTAGTAGTCTCTTATGATCCTCTGTATTTCTGAGGTGTCAATTGTAACTTCCCCTTTTTTATTTCTAATTTTATTGATTGGAGTCCTCTTCCTTTTTTTTCTTGATGAATCTGGATAAAGTTTTATCAATTTTGTTTATCTTCTCAAAGAAACAGCTTTTAGTTTCATTGATCTTTGTTATTTTTTCTTCATTTCTATTCCATTTATTTGTGCTCTGATGTTTATGATATCTTTCCTTCTACTAATTTTGAGTTTTGTTCTTCTTTCTTTAGTTGTCTTAGGTGTAAGGTTAGATTGTTTATTTGAGATTTTTTTTTCTTGAGGTAAGATTACATTTCTATAAACTTCCCTCTTAGAACTGCTTTTACCTCATCCCATAGGTTTTGGGTCATTGTATTTTTGTTGTCATTTGATTCTAGGAATTTTTTTTTACTTCCTCTTGATTTTCTCAGTGATCCATTGGTTATTTAGTAGCATATGGTTTTGCCTTCATGTTTTGGTATTTTTTACAGTTTTTTTTTCCTGTAATTGATTTTTAATCTCATAACATTATGGTTGCAAAAGATGCTTGATATAATTTCAAGTTTCTTAAATTTACAGAGGTTTAATTTGTGATCCAAGATGTGGTCTATCCTAGATAATGTTCTGTCTGTACTTGAGAAGAAAGTGTATTCTGCTGCCTTTTGTTGGGATGGCTATAAATATCAATTAATTCTATCTGATCTTATGTGTCATTTAAATCTTGTGTTTCCTTAGTAATTTTTCATCTAGATGATCTGTCCATTGGTGTTAGTGGGGTGTTAAATTTCCCCACTATTATTGTGTTAGTGTTGACTTCCCTTTTTATGGCTGTTAGCATTTGCTATATTGAGGTGCTCCTATGTTAGGTGCAGAAATATTTACAATTGTTATAGTTTCTTCTTGGTTTGATCCCTTGATCTCTACGTAGAACCCTTCCTTGTCTCTTGTAACAGTCTTTATTTTAAAGTTTATTTTGTCTGATATGAGTATTGCTACTCCAGTTTTCTTTTTATTTCCATTTGCATAGAATATCTATTTACAACCCCTACTTTCAGTCTGTATGTGTCCCAAGATCTTAAGTGGGTCTCTTGTAGATAGCATATATGTGTGTCTTCTTTTTGTATCCATTCAGCTAGTCTATGTCTTTTGGTTGGAGCATTTACTCCATTACATTTAAGGTATGTTCCTATTACCATTTTCTTAATTGTTTTGGGTTTGTTTTTGAAGGTGTGTTTTTTCTTCCCTTCCTCTGTTTTTTTCTTCTTATGTGTTTCTTGCCTAGAGAAGTTCCCTTAGCAATATTTGTAAAGGCTGTTTTGGTGGTGCTGAATTCTCTTATCTTTTGCTTGTCTCTAAATCTTTTGATTTCTTCAAATCTGGATGAGAGCTTTGCTGGGTATAGTATTCTTTTTTGTTGTTGTTGTTGTTGCCATATGTGGGCCTCTCACTGTTGTGGCCTCTCCCATTGTGGAGCACAGGCTCCAGGTGCACAGGCTCAGCGGCCATGTCTCATGGGCCTAGCCACTCAGCAGCATGTGGGATCTTCCCGGACTGGGGCATGAACCCGTTTCCCCTGCATCGGCAGGCAGACTCTCAACCACTGCGCCACCAGGGAAGCCCTGGGTATAGTAATCTTTGTTGTAGGTTTTTCCCTTTCATCTCTTGAAATGGATTGTGCCACTCCCTTCTAGCTTGTAGAGTTTTTGCTGAAAACTCAGCTGATAATATTTTGGGGATTCCCTTGTATGTTGTTGATTTTCCTTTGTTGCTTTCAATATTTTTTTTCTTTCTATGTAATTTTTGTTAGTTTGATTAATATGTGTCTCAGTGTGTTCCTCCTTTGATTTATCCTGTATAGATCTCTGCACTTCCTGGACTTGGGTGACCATTTCCTTTCTCATGTTAGGGGAGTTTTCAACTATGATCTCTTCAAATACTTTCTCAAGCACTTTCTTTTTTTCTTTGTCTTCTGAGACCCCTATTATTCAAATGTTGGTGTGTTTAATGTTGTCCCAGAAGTCTCTGAGACTGTCCTCATTTCTTTTCTTTCTTTTTTCTTTATTCTGTTCCATGGCAGAGATTTCCACCATTCTGTCTTCCAGGTTACTTATCCGTTCTTCTGCTTCAGTTTTTCACCTAATGATTCCTCCTAGTGTATTTTTCATTTCAGTTATTGTCTTGTTCAACTCTTTCTATTTTTTATTTCTTCTAGGTCTTTGTTAAACTTTTCTTGTATCTCCTCTATCTGTGTCTCCGTTTTGTTTCTGAGACCCTGGATCAGCTTTACTATCTTTACTGTGTATTATGTTTCAGATAGATTGCTTATTGCCTCTCCATTTAGTTGTTTTTGTAGGTTTTTATCTTGCTCCTTCATTGCCAGCATATTTCTTTGCTGTCTCATTTTGTCAGAGTTACTGTGTTTGTGGTCTCCTTTCTGCAGGTTGCAGGATCATAGTTCCTCTTGCTTCTAGTGTCTGCTTCCTGGTAGGTGAGGTTGGTCTAGAGGTGTGTGCCATTACCCCCCTTATAGAGGGTTTGATTGGTATTGTGGTGATCAGAGCCTGCCCTAGGTATTGACTGGGGTCTCCCCTTTGCCCTGTGGTTGTCAGTGCCCTGTCAGGGGCAGGGTCTGCTCCCTATTTGTTGGAGTAGAGTCCCCCAGATCTGTTTCTTAGCTTTGATTCTGATCTGTTCTGCTAGGTAGGCAGGATTAGAGCACTCCCATTGAGAGAGCAGCCACTGAGTTTTTCACCTTTGGAGTTGTTTACTTGTGAATATGCTCTGTTGTGTCCCCTTTTGCCTGTTGTTCAGTCTCACAAAGCATAATATTGGTCCCACTTAACTGTGGATATGTTGGCAATTGGCCCTGGTGACTCTCAGGCATTGTTTTCACCCGGCCACTGGTGCAGGTCCACTGAGTTTAGGTTCCAGTAGTGCAGTATTTGTGCACCAGGACCCACAGTGTGAGCTATGGAGCAGCTTGAAGTCTGGTCTGGGTCTTCCCTCATGTGTATGTGCTAACCAAGCCCACAGCTGCTAAAGCCAGACCTGTTCCAGCTGCAAGAGCACTTGTTGTCTTTTCAGATGTTTCACAGGTGCTGAATTTAGGAAGCTGTCAGTGGAAGTGTAACTCTGCAGTTCGTGCAGCTGTGAGGAGAGATTTCAGCTCTTGTTCCTTAGTAGCATAGCCCCTGGGCCTCAACTGTGGTTTCAGCCCCTCCTCTGGGTGAATTTTCTAGTGAGAGGAGTAACTGCACCCTCCTGGAACAGCAGGGTGGGTCCTGGAACCCACTGGCAGATTTCCTGGTATTGAAAGGTTTCTGTATGCTCTTGGGATGATAGGTGAACTCTTGGCACCTGTTGATGGATTTCTTAGTGGGGAGAGTTACCCGCACCCTCCCAGGAGAGCAGGGCAGGTTCCAGAACCCACTGATGGATTTCCCAGTTACAGAAGCTTTCTGTGCCCTCCTCGGACAGCATGAGCAAGTCCCAGCTCCTACTGGCAGATTTCCTAGTAGCAAGTTTCTATGCACTCCTGGGACTTCAGGATCCTGTCCTGGCACCTGTTGGTGTATTTCCTAGTGGGGTGAGTCTTCTATCTGCACCTGCCCGGGATAGTGGGAGAGGTCCCAGCACCCACTGAAGGGCTTCCCAGTAGCGAGTGCTATTGGTGCTCTCCTGGGACAGCATGGGCAGGTCCTAAGGCTCACTGGCAGAATTCCTAGTGGGGGAAAGCTCTTGGCACCCTTCCAGGTCAGCAGGGACAGGTCCTGGCATCTGCTGGTGGAATTGCTAGTGGCTGGATCTGTCCATGCCCTTCTGGGGCAGTTTCAACTTCCTTCCATTTTAAATGAGGTTTCTTTTATTCATTTTCAGATTAAAATGTCTGCTTTGTATAAAAACTATGAGGTATTGGTGAAGTTTTTCAGGATTTTGTTTGCTAAATATTTTTCCACAGTTAAGGTTAGTTAGAATGTGACAGGTGTAGGTAAGGGGCTGGTTACCAAGGTACTTTGGTAGCTTCCCCAAATTACCATACACTTTCAGAGCCAGAAGCCATTTTTAAAGGTCATCAATGACTACCTCCTTCCTTTCTTAACTGATATTGGTAATTCTTTATGCTAGAAATTCTGGATTCTAATTTAAATTTACCATCATATCCTGGGAGTTTCTGACATCATCTTCGAGTTTAAAGGCCTATCAAAAGAATATGTCTAAAAGAATATGGAAAATAGCAGCTGGATTGCTTAACATTCCCATTTGATTGCAGAATTTATAGTGTATAATGAGACAATCTTGTATTAAGCAAACTGTTTGACATTATTTTTTCTTCTTTGGGGAAAAAAATTCAAGGTTTTGGCTAACCATACCACTTGACATGTTCCTGAATTCTTATTGTCCTTCTTTTAGCTCACTGTGAAAAACATTAATGTTATCTACTACATTTTGTTTCAGTTAGTTTTGCTCATCTGAAATAATGTGGACTTTATATATTTAGATTATCTCAAAAACTTATATTCAAATTTACTTTTCCCTATGAAAGTTTTAGGAATGATGAATTTTTATTAATTGTATGATTTTTGAAATTATCAGGCTGTTTTTATCGTTTGGGATATAAACTTATGAAACTGAAACTTAGTTTCTAATTTTCCAGTCAGTGTATATTTATTTTACGCACCTGGTGTCCATCACTGTACTAAGTATTGAAGATGGAAAACTGAGACAAGCAGAGAAGGTTCTCTGTCCTCGTGTAATTTAATTTTACCAGGGTGAATGTGCTTTATCCCATCACAAAATAAACAGTGCCTAACAGTAATTTTAGTCAAGGGCTACTTAAAAAGATAAACTGTGCTATGAGTATGCTTACCAGACTGATAGAGGAAAGAAAGATCTGTGATTTAAAGAGTAAAGAGAATTTAGCTAGGGAAGATATAACAAATGGAGAAGCAGGTAGAAAAGGGCAGTGTGTATACCCCAGATCAGACAAGCAGGAGGGTAGCAGTGGCAAAATGAGACTGGGAGGTTGAAAGTGTCAAATCGTGTAGATCCTGTAGACAAAGGCAAATAACCTAAACTTTGTCACACAATCTATGGAAAGCCATTGAATGTGTGCAAGGTAACAGATGTCATGTACATTTTGCATTTTGGATAATAGATGAGAGAAAAATGTGCATTTGGATAGCCTAGTTAGGACGATGTCATAAGAATACAGGGGAAAATTATGGTAAAATGTACTAGATTATACTAGTTTGAAGTAGGTTAAAAAAAAAAAGTTCTGTGCTCTTAACTTTTTTTGTAAGAGCCCTGATAGTAAATATTTTAAACTAGACCATCTCTGTTACCTCTGCAGGTATAGTATGGAAACAGTCATAGAAAAAAATGTTAACAAATGAGTGATGCTGATCCCATAAAAGTTTCTTTCAAAAGCTGGCATGAGGTGGGATTTTGCCCACAGGCTCTAGTTTGTCAATCACTGTTCTCATAAATAAAAAGACAATGTTTGAGAGGTTTTTGTTTTTGTTTTTTACTATGGAAATTTATGTTCAAGTTTAAAGTCAGCTTAACCCATTAATATCAACATTTCTTTGATAAGCAACGGACTTTTTAAATTTTTAAAATTTAAGTTATAATATAAAATAATTCTTCAAAAAATGGTTAAATCATTTTTCTATAAAGCTGGGGATACATGTGAAAACTGTCCTTAAATGTTTCAATGTATATAAATATTTAATATAAGAACATGAAGCAAAATACATGAGTTACAAATTTGAGTTTATAAAATTATTTAAACAAATGCACTGTGCACAGCCGGTCTATCAGCATTTCTGCACATTCTCTAACTTTTATTACTAGACTTTATTATACCTCTTTCTTTGGAAATATAGAAGAGGAAACTGGTACAGACACTAAATTCAATGAGCCATTAAATAGGTGACAAAAACATGATACTGTCTGAATATTAATTGGCATAAAGTTACACATATTGGAATTATCACTTATTTTGACACACAAATAATATTTCAATAAAATCTAAGTTACAACTAGGAAGGAAAATGTATTTTTGTTTGTTAAAAACTGCATTAAATAGTTAAATAGTTGAATTTAATTTTAGGATCTGCTTTAAATATTTCTCTTGATTATTTGCACTTTTAGATGCAAGAGACAAGGAAGAATATTTCCTTATTGTTAATTTCATTATTGGGCAGGGGTAAATGATGTATCATGTTTTAAGTAAAACTTCTGAAGAATTAAAAAAAATATCCGAAGTTTCCATTTAATTATACGATAATTAAAAAATAATAGCACTTACTTTGTTCTAGGTACCATTCCTCAAAACAACAATATAATATACATATTTTTAATATATCTATTTTACTGATAAAGAAACTGAGGTCCAGAGGGTTTGGATAATGTAACTGTGGGCTAACCCTTATTAACTTGAAGATTCCCAAGCTGTGTGTCATAAGTCTGTGCTCTTAACTGCTATGCATATTACCTTATGGAGATAAATATTATTTGGTGGCATGACCTCATGTAGGCTTTTCCAGGGATTATACAGTTATTAATAAGTTAGTATTATGGGGGAACAAATTAGAAACATAAATTCTGTTAATAATTAACATTTTAATTCCATAAATATTTCCTGATTTCTTTTTTCTTATTATTTTTATTTTATATTACTTTAGCTGATTCCTTTCCAGTAATAAGCAAGATGAATGAAAGCTTCTAAAGAAGTAGCAGAATGTGTTCTGCTTCCTAAGAGCAGTTAGTTAGGCAAGTGAAAAATGATTTACACTTATTAAACCATTTATTTGTCCATGACATATATTTGTTTCTTTTTCTCACAACACACACACACAAACACTAATGCACACTTGCATCCATATACCAATACCCATATGCACACACAGATGAATGAACACACACACTCTGCAGTGTCCACAGAACTATACTAAACTGCTTCTAGACCTTGCTCTATAGTTAGCTGAATAAATTTTGGAAATAAACATAGTGTTTCTTGTCTAATTTATAACAAGTCTATGAAATTGGAGTGGGAGATTTGGACAGCATAGATGATCTCTAATAAAATTGTTCACTTTTGTAGTCTATGATTTTGTGTTAATTTTCTTAATTGTGCTCTAACAGGGTAAACTGTTTTGGTGATTATTTTATGTGTTCAGTGTTATAGCTATACACATGTTTTATGACTTAGAGGGATATCAGACAATTTAAAAGAAAAGGAACTTATCCAATGGTAGAGTATAAGTAGTTTCTATTGTCTGAAAATCCCATGTCTTGATTCCATTATCTAGCTCTCATTCTGATTTCTAATGGGTCCTTTTGGGAATGAAGCCACTTACATTTCTCCATTTTTAAGAAATATTCAGGGATATTGTAGGTTGACAGGTTTGTTTCTATATCTGTTCTGCCACAGTTAGGACCCAGATGAAAATGAATTCTGTAGATATTCATGGACCACCCACTAAAAAAATCTGAGGTGTAAAAATCAATATGAGCCCAACCATAGGAAAATAATTGGCTTTTGCTGCCTGCCTGCCTGACCTTTCTGCTGAATGCAACAGACACACAGAGCTCTGCCATTCTGGGGTTTATTACAAGTAAATTTCAGTTTTTCTTGTGTTCTGACAAATATCCAGTTGAGTTATTACAAATATACTACACTACTTTAAAAAAATGTAGACTTTGATTAGTGACAGTGTACTAGCTGTTTCATTATTAGAGAATAATACAATGTTGTTTCCACTAGCAATTACAATTTGTCAATTGCATTTGTTATTGTTTATCATGGAAAATAAGTCCTGGTTACAATAGATGGATGTAAAAACCACACACCATGTCCAACTAGCTTGGGAAATAAAATGTGTCAGTACACTGTATTCAATGACTATTTAAAAAAACAATAAATAAACCAAATTATTATTCAGTGTCATGATATATGGGTATCGTTTCAGGGAGCACAATATATTAGTTCATAGCATTTAGATAAATGTAATGAATTAATGATCATATATTCAAAATTTAAAAAAAACTCTATTGCTCTGATAGTAGCTGTCATTTAATTAACTAATACAGATATATCATAGTTTAGAAACCTTTTTTTTTAATGGCTTACATCTTGAATCCAGTAGAAAAAAAAATTAAACTCTAGAAAGGGGGAAACTTGTCTCTGACTTTTTGCCATATATACAAACATTGAAGAATCTTATATTGAAAACAACCTAGAAATATAAGTATCATTATAGAGGAAGTACCATTATAGAGGAAGATTTAATAAGAGTATGAAATATAGATTAACTAATTAATATAAAAATAAAAATGATAGCAGATAAATTGTGAATACTTTCTGAAATATGTTTCTTTCAGTAATGTTATATCTTTCTAAGGTTTTAATGTGTCTTCCTTTTGTCAAATGGAAACAAACAGCCCATGTGGCTTGAAGTTTTGGATGTTGGATGGTTAACAGCTTTTCGTCTGAATCCCTGAGTCATGACATGATCATATTTCTTAACTTCATCTTTTAAATTTCCAGTCTTTAAAATAAGGTTAACTTCAATTTTTCAAGAGTGTATGAAAATAATTTAATGACAGACACATGTTTATCCAATTATTTGTTGAGAGTTAAATTGGGAAGATGTGACATTAGGTCTATGAAAATTCTTTAGGAATAAACTTTACTACTTCTTGACCAATTCAGAAGTCCTATTGTTTTTATTATTCTTTAAGAGATTGAAACTCAATAATCTTTAAAAATAAAATTAAAGTATAATCTAAATGACCATACATATTTAAGGACTATGATTTCCTTGCAAACTTTAATGGAATTTAGGCAGCTCATAAAACCAAATGTATTAGAATGAGAAATGAGTAATTTGTTATTAAAAGCCATTGTTTAATGTAGCTAGAATTTACTATACATGCTAATATTACATATGAATAATAAATTTTAAAACACTAGAATATCTAGGGAATAGGCAGGTACTTAAATACCAGGGAATATTCTCAGTACATTATGTCAGATATGTCCCAGTGTATCATTAAATACATGAGTTTCAGTGGGCTCAATGAGTAGCACCATAAATAAGTTCTATTTCTGTATAACATTAGATAAAGCAATAAAACCATAGAGAAGAAGTAACATAAGGAAGGTTTTGATATTTAGTTGCCACCTATTACTTGTAGAGTGACATTGTCAAAAACCTAAAGGTTTTGTGAATGGAATATTTTTACCTAGTCGTCCTAGTAGAAATGCAGATGATACCTTCTCTGTCTTCACTAAATATTAATAAATATCACTTTTAAGATATAATTTTGCTGCTGTTTTTTTAGTACACAAAGTCAGACTTATTTAATTAATTACTTTGTTTTTTTGTTTATTTATTCTTTTGGCTGTGTTGGATCTTCATTGCAGCACACAGGCTTTCTCTAGTTGCAGCTAGTGGGAGCTACTCTTTGTTGTGGTACGCGGGCTTCTCATTGTGCTGGCTTCTTTTGTTGTGGAGAACAGGCTCTAGGTTCATGGGCTTCGGTAGTTGCAGCATGTGGGTGCAGTAGTTGTGGCACACAGGCTCTAGAGCGCAGGTTCAGTAGTTGTTGCACACAGGATTAGTTGCTCTGCAGCATGTGGGATCTTCCCGGACCAGGAATTAAACCTGTGTCCCCTGCATTGGCAGGTAGATTCTTAATCACTGCGCCACCAGGGAAGTACCATTTTGCTGTTTTCTTTTTGCTTGTAACACTGGATATTTTTCTGTCAATATTAATGAAATTCTCATATGTTCTTGTATTAAATTTAAACATAATTATGTATGTATATTTGTGTATTGTAATAAGTAGCTATAGGCTTCTTGTTCTGTGATATGCTTCTTCATTTTGAATACATTTAACCTCATAACCACTAAGTAGTTTCAGTTACAAATCTCTTCATCTTACATATGTCATTTAATTATAACAACAAGCTGGTAAGGGCAGTTATTACTCTGCATATTTTCTCATGCAGAAACTGAGATCCCATAAAGTTTAGCCAGTAGACAAAGTTCACAGAGCTAAGAAAGTTTGGAGATTAAACTAAAATTTAGAACTTCTGACTCCTAATTCAGTTCTCTCTATATAACATTACACTGCTTACATTTTTTTCACATTAGCAACAGTGCCAGTGCCCTTTCTAAGTCTCATCTGCATTGACTAACAAAAATTCTCTCCACAACTCATTTTTGTCATACTTACATACTTATTTCCAATAGGTTTTATCCGCTTTATGAACCAGGTCAACATCTTTCTATTTATGAAGTCTCTAGAGACATTAATTCTTACCTCACATTCATTTATTTTATATTCCAACTACTCCAACCACTTCATCCAGAATCCAGTAGCACTTGTCTCTCAGTAGTGTCAAAGGCCTTCTAGGCTGCAGAATCCTCTTTAAAAAATAGTACTCTTCTGGGGTTTCTCTAGTGGCGCAGTTGTTAAGAATCCACCTGCCAATGCAGGGGACATGGGTTCAAGCCCTGGTCCGGGAATATCCCACATGTTGTGGAGCAACTAGGCCTGTGTGTCACAACTAGTGAGCCTGTGCTCTAGAGCCTGCAAACCACTACACTGAGCCCGCGTGCCACAACTACTGAAACCCGTGTGCCTAGAACACGTGCTCCACAACAAAGAGAAGCCACCTCAATGAGAAGCCCGTGCACTGCAACAGAGAGTAGCCTGTGCTCACTGCAACTAGAGAAAGCCGGTGCACAGAAATGAAGATCTAAAGAAGCCAAAAAAAAAAAAAAAAGTACTCTTCTACATTTATAACTCATCAATGACCTAACATGCTGTTTTATATATGTGTGTGTGTATGTGTGTGTGTATATATATATATATATATATATATATATATATATATATATAGAGAGAGAGAGAGAGAGAGAGAGAGAGAGTAGAATCTCTTTTAGTGCCTTAAAACAATAATACAGTATTCAAAAAGTTTCATTTACTATGTTGGACTTATGGTGTAAAAAAAAATGCTGTAAAAGAAACATGTGAGCTGTAAAATATGTAATTCCTCAGAAGTAGATTTTATCTTTTAAGACAGAACAAGTTGTTATGTGGATCTCTTTGGTATTCTGTAAATAAGGTCCTCATGCTTGTGTGATTACATCTATTTGTTGCTCAGCCTAATGGGACCTTATACAGTTTAATGAATTCTGTATGAAAAAATAAGAGTCTGTTATCTAGTGTTGACTGATCTGAAGTCTTCATGAAATTGTATCTACTGAAAAAGGACAGATAAGACAGGTTGTCTGAAATTATACCTGGAACATGCAAATGATGGACTTTTTATATGATAAGGAGGGCAATATTACTCCAGACCAATAACACCAAGTCTGGGTAAAGTAATGAATCCAATCTCTTGCTACCAAAATAAGATCTATGCAGGAAAATTAATAAGTAAATACCTTCCTTTCATCATGATGGCATTTGGGAGTTTTAAAGCTCTGTAGTCCATTAGTCAGTTTAGTTAATGATTCTGCTTATACTCTTAATCATGTGCAACACATAGACTGAGCTTCATTTAGTTCAATGTGCCTTTCAGAATCCTGAACTGAATCTTAGTTTGTGGCAAATCATACCTTCTCAGAGTACAAAACAGTCAGTTCACCTCTCTTAAGTTGTATAATATCTTCAGAAAATTTGTAGTACTTCTAAGTACAAAAATGACAATTTAGGGCTTCCCTGGTGGCACAGTGGTTGAGAGTCCACCTGCCGATGCAGGGGACATGGGTTCGTGCCCCGGTCCGGGAAGATCCCGCATGCCACGGAGCGGCTGGGTCTGTGAGCCATGGCCATTGAGCCTGCGCGTCCGGAGCCTGTGCTCCGCAACGGGAGAGGCCACAACAGTGAGAGGCCAGCATACCGCAAAAAATAAATGACAATTTAGGTAAGGCCCAAATAGATCATGGTTTTAATGTTTGGCTATTTCCACAGCCATGGCTTATTTAATGCTGGAAACATGCATTGCATTCACAAAAATTTCAAATAACAAAGAAAGTAGGCACACTAAATAAAATTTCAATAGACACTCTTTCCTAAGATAATATTTAAATTTCCATAAATCTATATAATTTAGGAAAATGCTTCAAACTTCATTAAGTTAGAGTGTTGAGTGAAGAGTTATAATCAGATCAATTTTTATAATTTGAGTGATATTCAAATTTATTCCCACCCCATTGAGGTGGCAATAGATTGATGCAGTGTGAGATCAGGGAATTCAACCTATTGCACTCAAGTGAAACCTAATACATTAAAAAAAATATTTATTCATTGCAAAGTCTGTGAGAAAAAAATGATTGATGCGGTTTTTTCTTCCTTAGTGAGAAGACCTACTGGTGATCAAAATTTTTGAATAAATAAATTTGTTAGCTGTAGAGTTTAGGGAATAATACAAGTTTAATTGTATGTAACTGATGATTGTTGGCTACAAAAATAATAAAACTTCCATGATTCAAAAATAGAATACTGTTTTCTTTTTTTATCTTCCTTTTCCTTCCCATCTTCCATCCATCCTTCCTTCTTTCCTACCACCAACTCCCGCCACAACTCAAATATCTTTAATGTGTACTCTCTTGTAGAATGTATATTGTTGCATAAGTTCATATTGAATTCTATAAATATTATTAGATTATAGATGCTGTTCTCTTTTACAATTTTGTTTCCACTTAGCAGTATGGTTATAAAACTTACATGTCTATATGTAGATAGGATTTATTACTCTTACCTGAAGGATGGAATACCATGATGTTCATTCTCCATATTTTTTCCTAGCCAACCTATCTAGCAATAGATGTTTAGATTGCCTTCAATAACCTGATATCACAAAAAATAATGTGGTAAATATCACCATTCATGTTTCTTTGTGATCTATATGAGACTTTTTTAGTAATATCCAGTAATGGCATTACTAGGTCATAGGATATACATATCCAAATTTTAGTATGTACCAAAAACTGTTCTCCTAGGGTGGCTGTGCCAGTTTGCATACACACTAGTAGGGTATAAAGGATCTCATACCCTAGTATTCCTGGAACACAACATTAACAGGCTTTCTGACTTATGTTAATCTAATAGGTGGAAAGTGATATCTTTTAAGTGGCATTCTCTGCTTAGTAATGATTTTGAGTTTCTCTGAATAATATTGCTAACCTTCTTGGTTCTTTCTTCTATAGATGTTTTCCTGTATTATCTTTAGTTTTTTTTTCTTTTAAATGATAATTTTTTGTCTTCTTTTGTTGATTTGCAGGAATCCCTCTAGATCATAGTTTGGCAAAAGTTTTTCTGTAAAGGACCAGATAATAAATAGTTTAAGCTTGTGGACTATACATCCTTTGTTGTGAATACTTAACTCTGTCATAATAGCACAAAATATGTAAACCAATGAGTGTGGCTGTGTTCCAATAAAACTTTGTTTACAAAAACAGGTCATTGGCCAGATTTGACCCACAGGCCATAGCTGCTGAATGTACATAAATGGTAAAAGCACCAAGAACAATGTCAGGAATAGTGATGGAGAAAAAGATAGTAAGATAGGCATGAAAATTGTTAGAAAATGGCAGAGAAGGATCAGAAGCTTAATAGTGAATTGATGAAAGATAAAATTAAAATTTGACAGAAATAAATTTAGGAGAATATCTTTTTAATCCGATCCATAAAAGTCATATTGCAAATGAACAACAACAACAAAAGCAGCCAACAAACAAAAAATCTAATGAATTCAGGATTTCTTTTAAAGAACACCATAGAGAAATTAAAATACCGAGGATAAAATGGTAGAAGGTAATTGAAATGAATATAATTAACAAGAGACTAATATCTAAGAAAAACTGTTAAACTGATACTGTCTTAAATGTAATTCTCCCTTCAAGAAAAAAGAAAAGAGAAAAAGAAGACAAAATTGGAGAATAGTTGTTTACATGTCTTTGGACAGTTTTAAAATATCTTTCTTTTTCCAGAAAGTAAAGATTTTCAATATTGTCAGGATAAGGCTGAAAACAAACAAACAAAAAGGAGCCAGATTGAAGGAAATCACACTCCCCAATTTCTGATGATTTTTATCTTCAAGGAAAAAAGAAATATAACCATGTTTAATTCTAACAAGTTGAATCTATGAAAGACCATGATTAAGAGTAAGTCACTATGAGGTGGTGAAAAATGCAGCTGAAATAACAGAATTGTGGCAGTGATAACATGTTATTTATTTTAATTTCAATAAAATGTTGCTGTCTTTTTCCTTTTTCATTGAGCGTAAGTGATGATACATGTATGTGAGTATGTGAGTATATATGTATGTGTGAAATATATTGAATATATTTAAATATATGCGTGTGTATTTATTTATATGTTAATAAGAAAGAATAAAGAAAAAAATATTAAGGAATCAAATATATAGGTAACTAGGAACTGAAACCAATGTGCTCCAAGAAGATGTATTAGTTATATTGTAAATCCCAAAGAGAAGAGGTAGCACTGCAGTCGTTATCCTTTGAAATAATTTTTTTAGATGATTGGTCTAATTTTAGAGAGATATTATTAAGGTATACATAAGTCTCCAAATATAACACTATAACAATATAATTAAATCAATATATCACAATGACAGAACAGTAGATTAGGTACTTCTGGTCTCACAAAATTCAAAGAAAACATCCTTTCTGGAAAATCTACCAAGAATAAAATAAATAAAATCTAATGAAAGCAAAGAACTTAAAACACCAGTGATAAAGCAAATAAAACTTTATTATAAAAGAAAACTAAACTCAGGTTTAGATTATCTTCGATTTCAAAAGTAAGCACTATGACAGCCCAAGAATCAACTGATGAAAACCCAGATCCCAAAACCTCAGCCAGTAGAAGCCTGTTTTTCTTGGTTCCTTGGTTCCTTGTTTCCTTCCCTCCTTCCTCCATCTTTCCCTCTCTCTCCCTCCACCCTCCATACTTCTCTCTCCACCCTGCCTCTCTTCCTTCTCTTTAGCTCTAGCTCTACCTCTGGCTCTCTCTCTTCCTTCCTCCTGTCCTCTATTCCTTTCTTCCTTTTGCTTTTAAGTTGGGTTTAAATATTAAAATCTTAAGTGCAAACATTTTTGTCTGGTAAGCATTCTTAAAATCTAGAGGATAGCATTGACAAATACAAGGAAAAACAAAAGAAAAGATTAATGAAGAAACATATTTAAAACCATGTAACAAGACTTTTTAATCCATTTTACTATATATGTATTAATTTTCAAAATTTTGTCTATTTTGTGTATTGAGTGCATAAAAATCTGAGATATATATATATATATATATATATATATATATATATCCATACAATTTGTGATTTTGTATTTTAGAAGCAATTATTTAAGTTTTTCATCACTGTTTAAGTATGTATGAATGAGGTTATGATTAGTGAAATCCATAAGATTTCATAAACTCTGGGTAATTACACTGTGACTATTTGGAGAAGTGTTAATACTTAAATCAATGTTAAGAGACTAACTTGTCAAATTAATAAAGCTGACATTTAAAAAGCACGAATACTATGAAACATCTGTCTCTAAACCCAGCAAATGTAAATGAATTTTTTTAAATGTATAAACCACCCCCAAATCTCAAATTCAAGCATCACAGTCTCCGTCCATATCTTATCTTTTCAGGTAACTTATTCTAGAAACTAACTGCAACAATTCTTCATCCTATGGGGAACTTTAGCCAATTAATTCTACCAGTTTTTCTCTGACTACAACCTCTGTATCCTAAATTTCTTCTTTACCTAGTTTTGGTTCCATAGTGCATCATTATAATTCTCACCTCTCTTATGACACTCTCTGCCATAATAAAATGTAAAATTGCACCCTCCTTAAATTCATTGCTCCAACTTTACTGTGTTTCCAAACAGTTAAACCTGGCTGGGGCAGAATACATACTGAAATGAGTTACTGCACTTCAAAGTTATAATACATTTCATATAATTCCTAAACTGTTTCCTAAACTCAATATGTTTCCCAGGTCAATTTCAAAAAAAAAAATAGAAATGTTGCATCTTCCTTTGGTTTTCCAGAACATTTCTATACTCCTCTGCTTTCTCATACTTTAGAGGTTTTTAAGGCTGACATTGATAGAGGTTTGGGGATTTGTGGAGGAAATTCAGGTTTCATAAACTTGAATGGGAAAATAGAATATTTTGACTATCTAGCTTTAAATTTAACTTCCCCTTAACTATAAATATAGACAACAGACCATTGTTATTTTAACAAAGTCTGTGGACTTTGTCACAAATAGAAAATGCATACATTTAATATCACATTACAGTTGGTGCAAACATCTTGAAATATGTACATCATCATCACTACTTCAGAGTAATATAGTTTTAAAATCTACTGCTCAGTTCTATAACATAATATATTAATTTAAAAAGCACACTTATTTTTATATAAAATTAGTTCTTATTAATATTTTGGAAATGATTTAACAATTTTTCAGTATAACTTTTTCTTTATAATCATATGTATTTTATTTTATAAACTTAAATAAATTTAAATTTACTTTAATTTTCGAGTCTACCAGAGTACTCAAAGATCCATCAAACACACCCACATGCACACACAAAATTAAGATTTTTCTGATTGATGGCCTAACTCCTTAATTGCAGAGCAAAAAGGACAGAAAAGAGTTACTTTGTTTTCACCTTACAAAATCTATCCATCGGGCTTCCCTGATGGCGCAGTGGTTGGGAGTCCACCTGCCGATGCAGGGGACACAGGCTCATGCCCCAGTCAGGGAAGATCCCACATGCTGTGGGGCGGCTGGGCCCGTGAGCCATGGCCACTGAGCCTGCACATCTGGAGCCTGTGCTCCGCAGCGGAAGAGGCCACAACAGTGAGAGGCCAGTGTACTGAAAAAAAAAAAAATCTATCCATCTATTTGATCCTGTGTCCTCATTTTCCACTTTATTTCCATCTAAAATTATGACTCTGTACTATTACTAAGGTCATCCATTCCATTTATGCATAGGATTCTTTCCCTTTCACCTACTTAAGAAATTTGTCCTTGAATGGATACTCTCTTTTGCACCAACATTCTCTTCCTTACTTGCTGATAGAAATATATCAATAATTAAAGAGCCATTCATATCTCTTGTATTAGAAATAAATAAATATGGGCTTCTCTGGTGGTGCAGTGGTTAAGAACCCACCTGCCAATGCAGGGGACACAGGTTCGAGTCCTGGCCCGGGAAGATCCTACATGCCACAGAGCAACTAAGCCCATGTACCACAACTACTGAAGTCCACGTGACTAGAGCACATGCTCCACAACAAGAGAAGCCACCCCAATGAGAAGTCCGCACACCACAATGAAGAGTAGCCCCCGCTCGCTGCAACCAGAGAAAGCCCACACACAGCAAAGAAGACCAAACACAGCCAAAAATAAAAATAAATAAAATAAATAATTTTTTTTAAAGCAAGAAATATTTCAGTGATCCTTGTATTTTTCCCTCGTATGTTTTTAATGTCTTTCAATTTTTGTAAGGCTCTTACTTCCAGATATTACATATTTATTTATTTATTTTTGCCTAAAGTCTGTCTTCCTCAATAGTACACAATTTTTGAAGGTAGGGCCTTGGTCTGTTTTATTCACACCTATTACTTAGCCTAGAACATAGTGGGAACTCAATAAATATGCAGATGAATTGTAATAGGGGCAGGACAGGCATACAGCCCTTATCATGCAACCTATAGTGCCACAGATAGAGGTCCCACTCTGCCAACAGTCAGCCTCACAGTGGTCCTGGTGGCAGAGAGTCCTGGAGGTGAGAGGCAGATCATGACCTTCTCCCTGGGGCCCTCCAGGATCTCTGGTCTAGGACTATGTGTGAGCTGGGGAGGCCCAGGGACAGGCTGAGGGCTTTGACTGGCAGAAATCCAGATCCCTTGCCACAGTCACCCACTGGCAGGGCCCAGGTCTTGAAGCAGCAGTGAACCTCTCCCCCTTCTCTACGTCCATGACCTAATGGCAGCAGACTCTATGGGTCACAGTCCAGTGGACCTGGTCCCCGTTTTGGAGGCCTGAGGAGTCTGAGGGCCGGCTGGGTCCTGGATGGCTGGGCTCCCTCAGTGATGAAGGCTGGGTAGGGTCTAGGGACCTGACCCTGAGGGCACCACCAGCTGAGATCTGCCTCTTCAGCTGGGCCTAGACACTGGTAGGAGGACCATGACTGGGTGCTGGACGAATGTTCCCAGACAGGGTAACTGGCCTACACAGGGACCCACTCCTCTTAGCCAGGGCCTGGACCTTAGAGGGAGAAAGTTGAGCTTTGGGACCTTGCCCTTTCTTTTCAGAACAGAGAATAACATTTGTTTTGGTGGAGGTTTACAGGAACAACATGACCTGCCCATGCCCTGACCTCAAGAATAAAGGATCTGACACTAAGAAATTTGCAACAACTAACCTCGCCTCCCTCCCCCACCTTTCCTATAAACTGCTTTGCTGAAAACTATTGGCGAGTTCAGGTTTTTTGAGGCATGAGCTACCTGTCTCCGTGCATGGCCCTGCAATAAACCTTTCTCTGCTTCAAACTCCAACGTTTTGGTATTGTTTGGCTTCACAGTGCATTGGGCACATGGACTTACATTCGCTAACAAGAGGACTTATTGTAAAAAGGAACCTACAACATTAGACAGGAAGGTCAAATTTTCCCAGAATTAAGGTATGTGTAGTAATTAGACTTGGAACCACAGTAGCATCAGAATGTTATTTACTAGAAAAGTCTAGGATCCAGAATAGGATCTACAGGAAAGATTCTATTGAAAGGAGAATGGGCCATTGTTAAATGATGAAATATTAATCTCCAGAAAAGAATAAACATGGAATGATTGATCATCAAATACTGATGTTGGAATACTATGTGTAGCAAAATTGGTACATGACAGTGTAACACTTGTGAACAGGGACAGCTTCATGATCATGAACGTGTGATCTGTGAAGTCCACAGGGTTTCCTGCTTAGAAGGGCTCCAGTCTTGGTTTAATGCACTGCTTCTGTTCTGTCATCCTGAAATTCTTAATAACTTTTGAGCAAGGAGGCTTGCATTTCATTTTGATCCTCAAGTTATATAGCCAGTCCCGCTTGCAAATACAAACCTACACATTTAACTTTTGAATTCCTTTGTGAGATAGATGAATAGAATACAATAATAATACAAATAATTTCTTATTTTGTATGTGTATACTTTATATATGTGGTAGGTACTAGATTCCTCTAGCATGTCCCAGTAAAACTTGGAGTGATACATTTTTCTTATAAGCTTTTGCAGGACTTTATTTTATAGAACATATTGGTGAATTTGTCAAGAAATAAAATGATTATTTAAAAGAGATTACCTGTTTACTCAGATCTTTTATATGCCTCTATCAGAATTTTAGTTAAGAGTAAATTAAATTTAGTTTCACTAAAGATATTAAAGTTCTAAGATTTTTAAAATAGAACTAAACTCTTCAAAATATGAACTTTCTACACATAAAATTTCTAAGAGGATTTTTTTCAGAGTTAATGTGCCTATTCATTGAGCAGATTCATCTTATTTCATGCATTTTATGATTTTTGCTTTTATTATTTCTAAAGTTTTCTAGCTAATTGCAAAATTATTGTAGTAAGAAATGCATCAAATTTCTAACATAAAAGTAACCCTGTTACTTTTAGAAGTTATTATTTTCATTAACTATGATTTGCAAACTCCTGGGCTACCTTAGCACCATTATATATCTCAAGAAGAAAAGAAAAAAAAATAGAGTTCCTTTGGTTTTGGAAACCTATAAAACCTAAAATACAACTTTCACATATAAAGAATGTTGTGCAAAAAAGAGTTGTACACAAATAAATTAACAAATAGGAAAATATCACATGATAATGAGGACCTACACCACTTTACCAGATAAAGTGTAAAAATTTTAAATTTAAAATGTATTTAAAATGCAAATACATTTTGGAAGATGTATTCAGGTTATGTCTCTCCTTGGTTTCATCTTAGTATAAATCACATGAAATTAAAAAAAAATTAAATACCTTTCGGTATTACAGTTTTGTATCCTGGAAATTTGTACTAGTCTGAGACTCAGATAGTAAGTTTAGTCAGATCCTAGTTCTAACTCTGTATTTAACTAGTTTTATGATTTGGAAGATACTGTTAATATCCTTGCATATAAGCATTTGGATAATTATTTATAAAATGTGATTTGTTTTAATCTGAACTTCTGTACAAGGGGTTTAGATGTAAGTATTTAAATATTTACAGATTAAACAGGATAAAAAGTCATTCTCAACTGAAACAGTGGAATCTGAGCTCTCATGAAAACTTTGTCTTCCATGTTAAATTTTAATCATTTTACTAATTCTTGAATAATGAAACGGTAAGTATCTAAATGTAACAGCTTTAAATCCTATGTTCTTGCAAGTGAATTGTTGTCTTGTATTCATTTTTTTTACCTGTAGGACAAAGTACATTGCCTCAAAAAAGAAGGTTCTCAGTACATTTATTCCTCAAAAATGAATATACTGTTCATTGTTTGGTCCACTAGGAACCATAAGTATATTAATCCCCATTCTCAGGGGCAATAAAGTAGTCTGGAGAGTTGTCTTGCCTTTTGTCTATAGGCAATTTGTAAAAGTCAAGATGAATTTTTTGGCTTAAGCTTGGTTTAGTTGATCATGTCTTTTCAACAAAATTAAACATAAGAAGTAGTGTTAGGAGAGTACAGCCTCTAAATTATATCTGCCAGGTATTTCACAGTTTAAATAGTAAATGTTCATGGTATTAATTTTAATATTGTCTAGAATTATAGGGACTAGAATGTCCATTTTAAACTATACTGTTAATAGAAACATTTAGAAAAAATATGCTTACACATATATGCACGTTCTGGTAAAATAAGATTAAGAATTCAATGAGCTAAAGAGTTTCTGTGGAATTCACCTTTTGTTTATTCAAAAACTACTTTTACATCTTTGGTATACATCATGCACTCTAGTAGGTTTTGAGGTGATAATAGCAAATATGATTGCATACATGATTGCAGGTGCCATTGCTAAATGGATGACCAAAAAATGATTAAACCATATCCCAATTCCCAGAAACTGTGAATAGTAACTTATGTGAAAAAAGAGTAAATAATAATTTATATGGTGAAATAAGTAATCAAGTTAAAGATTTTGAGAGGAGGAGCTGGCTTATCCTGGATTATTCAGGTGAGCCCTAAATCCAATAACATGTGTCATTAGAAGAGTAGGCAGAGGCATCTGACAGACTGAAGTGGAGACAGCCATGTAAATATGGAAACAGAGAATGGACTGATGTAGCCATAAACCAAGGAATGCCAAGAGCCATCAAAAGCTGGGAGAAACAGGGAATGGAATTGTTTTCAGAGACTCCAGGAGTTTGACCCTGCTGACACGTTGATTTCAGAATTCTGTCCTCAAAAACTGTGAGAGAATAAATTTCTCTGATGTTTCAAATCACCAAGTCTGTGGTACTTTGTTAATTCTGCCAGAGGAAATTAATATACCAACTAATCAAAATGACTTAGGAGAGCATGTAAAAATAACACTCAATTCAAGCCTCGTGATCATTAAACTTCCTCGTAGAGGTGACATCAAAGCTACTATGAGATTTCTATGTTCATAGAAATTATGTCTCTTCCTTGAGCAATATTTTAAGGGTTTTCTTTGGAGCTAGAAAAAGACTACACAGAAATAACTTAGCAACATTCTAATATAATTCCCAAAATTCAGAGAATATAAGAATCACCTGGATTCTTTTTTTTTTTTTTTAAGTAAAGAAGTCTAGAACCTACCCAGGTCTATAAATCAAAATCGCTGGAAGTGAGACTTTGAAGTATCTTTTAAGTAAGAATAAGAGATATATCTTAAGAAGTCAGATATGCTTATGTCTTTGTATAATTGCTTGGGAGAGTAAGGCAAACATGGGAGCCTGGCCAAACATGACCTCGAACCCAGGCCTGACTTCTTGAATTCCTTCTTTGACTTTTTCTAAATTCAGGTGAACTGGGACTGTTTGGGCTATCAGTGCCCTCCTGCTAGAGTTCATTTAGTCCATACTGGGACTTGAGTGAGTTCTTTGCCTTGTTCATCCTTTCAGGGAGCTCTCTGATCCTGTACTCTCAAACCGGGCAGCCTGGCTCAGGGATCACTCTCTTTAGCCTACCTGGTATGGTATTACATGTTAGATTAAGATGATGTCAGCACTCACATGTGTGAGTCCCTATATGGGCTCTAACCTGTCCATGTTCCAACCCTGGTGTCAGGTCTTGTACAGCTCTCAAGAATTGCAGGGGTTGTGGCAGGTACCCTATACCTCATGTATCCTGTGGTACCAGCCCCACACAGTAATACCTTCAGCCCTTCACAGGTTCCAGCCAGATGTCAGATAGTCCTCTAAGGTGGCTGTGATCCTATTTGTGCAAGGAATACATTTTGTCCTCTTGCACAGGCTTAAGGGAGACAAAGGAGGAGATAGAATCAAGAGAGGTCATCCACTGAAATGGGGTTGCTCTTCACATTCTCCCCAAGGCCACTCCTCTAAAATTTCCTGGAGGCCACATTCTAGGAATGCAGAGAATACAACCTAATGAGTTCAGAGAAAGCACAATTGGAAGGTGTGTTGTTCTACCTTTATGCTGTAAAATTCCTATTAACAAATTTAATGAATATAAAATGAATCATCTTTCATATTCTTTACATACTCTTGTAAAGACTTGCATTTCTTCAAAGAAGCACAGTCAACAACCATTGAGAGAGTAATTGGAAGTGAGTATTCACTGCGCAATGGACCACGCAGTGTCATAAGTGTCATTAAAAGAATTAAAATTGGCGTTAGAGACTGTATTGGCAAGAAATCTATATCACTTCAATGCAGATTCCCCCCAAAATGGTGATGTAATTAATACTTTATTAGTTTTGTCTTAAGGTAGGAAATATGAAATTACCCAGGAACAGTTCATTTGACAATAAAGATCAGAAAGAGGTGATTCTTGGACCAGAATAGTACAAAATGGGGCCTGAGTCCTGGGCCCTGCAAAGAATCTTCATGTACAAATTAAACAATAAGGCCAGAGGTATGAAAGTACTACTTTATTCTAAATCATTAATTACTCTCTAGATCTACCATGGACCAATTGATTTTGTCATATGTATGTTCATCATTTTTTTAAAATTAATTTATTTATTTATTTATGGCTGTGGGTCTTCGTTTCTGTGCCAGGGCTTTCTCTAGTTGTGGCAAGTGGGGTCCACTCTTCATCGCGGTGCGTGGGCCTCTCACTATCGCGACCTCTCTTGTTGCGGAGCACAGGCTCCAGAAGCGCAGGCTAAGTAGTTATGGCTCACAGGCCCAGTTGCTATGCAGCATGTGGGAACTTCCCAGACCAGGGCTCGAACCTGTGTCCCCTGAATTGGCAGGCAGATTCTCAACCACTGCACCACCAGGGAAACCCCATCAATTTTTTTTAATATACAAAGTTTCCTATAAAAATATTTGTTTGGGACCCCTTTTACCTGGGAGCATACCAGGTTTGGAAAACATTGCTCTAATTCTAGAGCCAGCTACATCATTTGCTGGGCCCAGTACAACCTGAAAATGCAGGGCCCTGTGTTAAAATATTATTAAGAATATCAAGATGGCAAAGGATAAGAGCATTAAACCAAACACTGGGCTTTTCCAAAGGCAGGATCCTGTGTGACTGCACAGATTTCATACCCATGAAGCTGTCCCTGGACTGCACTCATATAGAAGTTTTTCACATTTTGTTTTTACCACTTATCCCACACTGTGCTTGAAAATGACTAAAACTGTGACTTCTGGAAATGGGTTCAACCAACTTGTCACCGGTTGACATTGTATCTAAATTTCAAGATTTATTTTCTAATGTTATTAACCCCAGGATATCTTTACTGATTAGCTCAGTCATAGAAAAGTATATCTCTTCTTTATGCTTTTATGATTTATTTTATGCTGTGGAGAATATTTTGTTTGCAAGATTGAATTGAATAAGACATGGCGTCTGTCCTCAAAATTTTATTAAGTTGGGGAGATAAGTACAGTTTATATTAGATAGAAGACATATCTTAGATTATTAGTGAACAATTATTAGATATATTAAAGAATGATTATTTTAACAGTCTGATTCTAACTTAAACTGCAATAAGAGTTCAAAGGAAGAAATGATCAGAATAACCAGGACTAGCAGAAATAATGTCAGATGTGATCCTGATGGATAGAGATTACTCAGAGCCAGATCATTAAGGAAATTTGGGAATCTTGGTAACAGGTAGAAGATTTAAGACTTAATGTGAAAGAAAATACAAGGATTTTGGAGTCTTACTAGATTGCTGAGCAAGGAAATTGCCTGACAACAAATGGTGTGATGAAAAGAGTAAGTTGAGAGTGGAAGTCAGTGTAGGAGAAGTGACTGGAGCAAGATAAAGGAGGGTGGAGGGGAAGGGGGAGACACAATGTTCCTGATGGAAAAGTGGAAAAGCTATGGATTAGGATAGTCGGGAGAAATGTGTAGGTAAAGACAAAACCAAGTGAATTTCTGAGGACAAACATGACAGGGTGTGGTAACATTTAGGTATAATAAAATATTAAGATGATAGCCAGCAAATGCATATCCTCAGTATAATTGCATAGATTCTCTAATTTTCACAAGCATAAGTAAATTTCACTATTTTCCTCAAATGTCCTCAAATTAGCCAGAGTACTTTCCCAGTTGTATCATTCAGGGTATTAAATATAAGGCCATCTTAAAATTGTGTATTTTATTATTATTTTCATAAACTTGACTTTTGAATATAAATACCAGCCCTTTTCAATGAAAACTAAAATCTATCCCAAAAGAGTGCATTGTTTTAGTTTTAAAGTGCCCAAGAAGCATACCGTGCATATTTTAAAATTAAATATAAAGCTATAGGAATTTTGGTAACTTAATTGTATGTAGGCTGAATTATAAATAATAAAGAAAAGAAAATCAATGGTCTTTAAGAGTAATGGTTATATTATGGTTATGGTTATATTATTATTGGTTTTTGCTCTTAGAATATTTCAGTAGCTAAGGTTGAATCTGAAAGTCTATCTTCATTTAAACTTAATTTTGATTGTTAAAAAATATACCAAAATGTAATAAATATGTATAACAAAATGTAAACTGCATCACCATTAAATTATATTAGTTTCTTTCAAATAATTATATTCTAATTAAAATATACTGTTCACAAAAGGACCAAAAAATATGTGTATGCAGTTTCTCAGCATATATCAAAAGAATCCACAATTTATTCAGCCATCAGAGATATGTTTTGATGACTCTCTTTACATTTCAGTCATAACATTTTTCTGAAACACAACTGCAATTATTTTCCCAAAACAGGTCCTAAAATATTCTTTACATGTGCTAAATCTTGACATTATGCTGATTTTAGAAAGATTTTAAAGATGATGAATTTAAATAATATATTTAAATTGTACACTTTATCAAACTTGTTAAAAATCACAACATCCAAGATAAAAATACAAAATTACAATAAAAGTGAAAATATTAAATAAACAGGAAAGAGCTTCCAGAAATATTAGAGAATAACAATGTTGCATGTAACCCTTTTAATTAAAGGTCATAAGGAAGAGAAGCCCAGAAAATCAATATAATGAGACTGTATTAAGCTATTGCAGCACGAGGATTCCTGAGAAAGAGATGACCCTGTGGAGTGCTCTTCCCATTTTAAATAAAGCTCCATAAGCCTTAAATTTGGGAACTCTCATCAGGAGCACACATTGCCTGGCTTCGTTTGTCATTGTGTGGCAAAGAGGGAGAAGGGATATCTGAGGGAGCCAGAGCCCAAGCTATTTAGAGCTGTATAGAGTAAAGTCAACATCTTCAAAAGGCAATTTTCAGCAAACGGGGAGACAGTGCAGACTATGGAAAATTGGTATCATGCACTCCCTGTGGCTTATACCACTTAGTTACTGAGCGGAAGAATTCAGACCAAGTAGAAGCTTCTAGGTGGTATTGAAGTCTGGGACTTTGCTAAAGGAAATAAAGCTGACGTTATCCAAGCTTACCTTAAACCCAATCTTTGCAATTATTTGGAAGAGTGTAATGTACAATCTAAGAGAAAAGCTCAACTATTGGAGTCAGAAAACAGAGAAAAACTTGGAAGTTAAAGGCCTCACCCGTGGTGAATTATGCTTTCACTATGTGATTCCTGAATGAACAGATGTTAAAAAGATGAATGCCAACTTAGATTTTGCTCCCAAAAGAAGGGAATTTATTCTTCATTGTGAAAGAAGCATATGTCTTTTAGGGAATCATGAGATGAAACTATTTGTAAACTACTGTTTTGTAAAGTACCTCAGGTCCAGCCCCCCACTTGTACAGATTTCAATTCTGGACAAATCCCTTTGTTTCATATGGTAAATGGTAGCAAAAAGTCTTAGGCAAGATAATAAACTATTTGATATATTTCTAGCTTGATACTACTATTGTCTTATTCTTTCCCTTTGTCTGCATTTTTTAAAATGTCTATACTCTTAAACTGTCCTCTTCAAAACCATCACTTTCTATCAAACACACAGTCTCATCCACACAGGGCTTATAGACAATGATAAATTTTAAAAAAATGTTCTTTTCAAATGTTATTGTTAAACACAAGTAATTTTTTAGGATTATATTTTTTCAAGGAAAAGAGATTTCCAGGACCCAAATATGCAATAATTTTGTGACTGTCCTTTGTGAAGAAACTGAAAACATATTCAGACAGTTCCAACTATGTAGCCAACCTAACTATTGCTAAGAATTCTGATTTTTAAAATTTCCTATACATTTTAAAATAAATTGTCTCAAAGTAATTTATTTTTTGTACTTATTGGACAGCTACAAGAGAGTGTGGCATAAAGATTTGAAGTGGTCAGGCTGGATTAGAGAATGATAACAAGGATTCAGATAAGTTACTTTTCCTCCAAGCTATTACAGACTCACAAATAATGCAAAGATAATTACAAGATCCAAAGTCAGTTCTCCATCATAGCCCTTGTTCCTCATGTAATGGCTCCCACTCTTTAGCTCCCTTCACAGAGAAAGAAATATGATAGGTTAAAGAAACACAAAAACATGGGCTTACTGCTGAGTGGGGAGGAGGTGGCCTTGCCTATCCATCCAACACATACAAGCAAATAGTTCCAGTGTCACTTACACAGTCCTGTTTGTATTTCTTTTTCTGTCATCAAGTGTACTTGTGACATTCAGTGTAGTAAGCTTGCCATGTACTACACAACAGAATGAGACACTATTGAAAGGGATACTGTCTGTTCCATTGTGGCTGAAATGTAATAGTAGTATGAATTGCTACTGCCCACATTTAATTCATTTATTCTTTCATTCACTCAACTAACACTTTTAGGGAAATTCTACTAGAAAAGAAATAAGAACTACTACTTTTATCAGTACTTCTACAGCTAGGACTACTACATTGCATCTACTATTATTAATAGTTGAAATTTAATACACTATGTCAAGCACTCTGCTAAGCACTTCACATTTATTAATTAGCTCATTCAATTCTAACAACAATGCTAGAGGCTATGTGTTATTTATATACCCATTTCACAGAAGAATAATTAAGTTTAAAGAGGCCAAGTAATGTACCTAAAGACACACATTTTTGAATATGGTAAAAATGGGATACAATTTCATATAGCTACATGATTCCTAAGCTAATAAGCTTCATTTCTACATGGTTCTACTCTCTTTGATAAATAAATTTTTCCTTACTCTCAAAAAAATAAGTTTTATTGGTGAGAAATGTATATAATGATACCAATTAATTAGTAACAAAGACACATAAACAAAGTTAAAGTGCTATTTAATGTGGAAGAGTGAGACAACTGTAAATTGTCCTGAAAGATAGGAAATGCATTCCTAAAAATTTGACATTTGAGCAATTCCATGACTAGGAAGGGACCAAGTGAAAAAACAGACAAGGTTATTTCCACATATTGAGAAATGCTTGTACACAAACATAACAGTGAAAATGTAATGACACTCTTGAGGGATGTAACACATATTACTGAATTGTGAAATGCTTTCTATGTCAGGTTCAGGAATTCAGATGATACTCTTTTCTAAAGGCAATGGAAAGTTCCTGAATGCTTTTTTAAAAGAGGTGTTAAATGGTCTACACATGTGAGTCAATATGGAACAATAAAATTAAAATATAGGACACTGTCCTTGGTTTAAAAAATAAAGTTTAGGGCTTCCCTGGTGGCACAGTGGTTGAGAATCTGCCTGCTAATGCAGGGGACACGGATTCGAGCCCTGGTCTGGGAGGATCCCACATGGCGTGGAGCAACTGGGCCCGTGAGCCACAACTACTGAGCCTGCGCGTCTGGAGCCTGTGCTCCGCAACAAGAGAGGCCATCATAGTGAGAGGCCTACGCACCGCGATGAAGAGTGGCCCCCTCTTGCCACAACTAGAGAAAGCCCTCGCACAGAAACAAAGACGCAACACAGCAAAAATAAATAAATTAATTAATAAACTACTACCCCCAACATCTTATAAATAAATAAATAAATAAATAAATAAATAAATAAAGTATAAAAGGAAAGAATCAACAATGGTAGAATAAATTTAAAGTATTTAGAAAAACAAAATTTAACTGTATGGTACTTATTATTAATTCAACAGGATTGTGTAATAAAAGACCAGTAATGACTGGAAGAGGACAAACTTCAAAACTGAGGTCAAAATTAATGGGCAACATTATTTTTTTAAGTTAGAACAAAACTCTGAAAGCCTAGAGTCAGCTAGACGTCTCTTGGCAGTCAATTACTGTAAGATTTTAAGGCAAAGAGTAATGAGTTGGGGGCAATGTTTCTGTAGGTTGGTCTGGTGTTGGTCTGTGTAGTGGAAGCTGTTAGTGTCCCTCCCTGAGGCCTCGCATTGCAGTGCATGGGGCACTCTTCAGACTACCTGAGTGCTTTCCATAGAGACTAGAGCTGCTCTGCCTTCATACTTAGCAGGCTGGAATAACCAGACAAATAATTACAGTACAGCTCCTGCAACAACCTTCAAACAATGATTGACAGCTGTTTTGTAAATTCTTCAGATCCCAGACCCTCCAGATGGGATTATTCTACTCACCACTTACTCCCAGATCCCAGCAAGATTATTTCCCAGGAGCAACCGGTTTGCTAACACACCCTTTATTGACCACATTTCTTTTGCATTCTCTCTTTTCTACTTTCCTGTGAATGATAACTGGAATCACCTCCTAAAAATTGCTTACACTTGAAACTCTGTCTCAAAGCCTAGCTGAGAGAACATGAACTAAGACAACAATATTAAGACAGAGAAATTTAACAGCGGTAATTTAGGTTACAGGCTTTTTTGAAAACCTGATAAAATTTTTAGACTCACTGACTCAAAAAAAATATGTTCACTGAACACATACACACACACAGACAGACACACACACACACATTTATAAGACCATTCATCTAATGATTGTTTATTGATTTCCTGCAATGAGCCAGGCACTATTGGGCTAGATCACCTGTATACAGCAGAGAAGAAGCTCTTATAAAGCTTATATGCTGATATACACATTATTAATATTATTCAATTTTGTTTTCAGTTACAATGAAGTCCAAACATAGGGGCTCTTGGTACCAAAGTCACCAGGTTCAAAATCCCTGGAGAGGATAAATGAAGACATAAATTTGAAGTAGTAAATTCAATAATCATAACAGTAACTATAGGAATTGAACAAAATAATAGGACAGTGAGAAAATCTGGTCATAATACTATAAACAATATCCTTACTGTGGGAAGAAAAATTAACAAGAGATTATAAAGAATGCTGGTTTTAAAAAATTGGTGATATAAGCTGCTAATCTTACTGAGTTTAAATGATGGTCTGGGCTTCCCTGGTGGCACAGTGGTTAAGAATCCACCTGCCAATGCAGGGGACATGGTTTCGAGCCCTGGTCTGGGAAGATCCCACATGCCATGGAGCAGCTAAGCCCGTGCACCACAACTTCTGAGTCTGCTGCTCTAGAGCCCGTGAGCCACAACTAATGAAGTCTGCATGCATAGAGCCTGTGCTCCTCAACAAAAGAAGCCACCGCAATGAGAAGCCGGCGCATCACAACGAAGAGTAGCCCCTGCTTGCTGCAACTAGAGAATGCCTGCACACAGTAACAAAGATCCAACTCAGCCAAAAATAAAAATAAAATAAATTTAAATGATGGTCTGATTACTGGCCAGAGTCTGAGTCATTGAAACTTGGATGTGAGAGCACCTGAGGGTGCCTGTGGTAGCTACAATTCTAATGAACCACATCTCTCAGGATTCATGCCCTTATGTAGTCTCTCCCCACCATGAATTGAGACTGTCCTATAACTTCTATGAACAAATAGACAGTGGTGAAAGTGATACTATATAATTTTGAAACCTACGCCTTAAGAAGTCCTGGAAACCTCTTCTTTGGCTCACTTGGAACACTGAGCCACCATATTAGAAGTCCAGCTACCTTGCTCGAGAGACTGTATTAAGTAACTAAGTGAAAAGAACAAATTGAAAACCACATGGAGAGAACGAGAAGCCTTAAGACTACAAAGAGAGTGGACCTCCCACTCCCAGCTCTCCCCAACAAGGTGTCAGATATATGAGTGAGCCATCTTAGATGACTCTATTAAGTCCCAAGATAATTATAGTTCCAGATGATATTGTATGGAGTATGAAAACCTTCCAGCTTCTGTGTTAACCCATGGAATATGTGATAGATAAAAATATAGATATTATATTAGGTCATTAAGTTCTTGGTAGGAAGCAAACTGAGAGAGCTACTCAACTCCAAACATGGGTCATTTCTTATAGAAAATGAAGGATGACTCAGAGAGTGGAGCCAAGAGCCATAGAACTGAGGCATGATCAATAGGGATTCCTTACCTTCTGAATAGTAAACTTTTTTGTGTGTGCACCTTGCTAGATTTAGAGTTGTTATGGATCAGTGCCTGGTATAGTCTTCTATGCCCCCTTGCCCCTTTTGAGTACAAGTGTCTATCATGGTTCTTCTGTTCCCTATGTTATCTTACCATTGTATGTTGGATATACATGTGGGGAGAGAGGAGACAGATAACTTCTCTTTAGATTACAGATCTTCCTCTAAAAAGGAACCCCATATAAGAAGTCTTATCTTCAACTGGGTCTGACTCAGATAAATGGTATTAAGCCTAATGGCATAAAGAAAGGAAAATTTGGAGGTGAGTGTACTTGGCATATGTGAGTAGCATGAATTATTAGGAATCAGTGGGAGGACCATGGTGGCTAATTTCCAAAGATGGTCCCTCAATAAATTGTGTTTCCTGTACTAATGCCCTTATGTAGTTCTCTGCCACATTGAGAAAACGTGTCATCTCTTGTTTATCCATTCTTGAGGTACTAAGTCCAGCCACACAATTAGAGGTGAGATGTTGAGAGAGAGAGTTGTGTAACTGTGTGGAGAAGAGCCTAACTGCCAGTTTTCCAACCGACTCCAGTATCCCAGTATCACAGCTGAGCCACGGTTCCACCTATACTCCACAGGCTTCCAAATGACTACAGCCCCATCCAACAAGAGCTAAGCCCAGCCAAGCCACAGAATCAAGAGAAATGGTGAAAAATTTCTTGTTTTAAGTTGTGAAGTTTTTAGGTTTTTGTTATATAGATATACAAATAGGTAACTGAAAGTGTCTTACCTGCTTTGGAGATACCATTACCACCTGTGCTGAAATAATATGTCTAACAACTGCCTTAAAAAATGTTGTCATAATTTCCTTTTTAAAATTGAGATATAGGGCCTCCCTGGTGGTGCAGTAGTTGAGAGTCTGCCTGCCGATGCAGGGGATACGGGTTCATGCCCCAGTCTGGGAGGATCCCATATGCCACGGAGCGGCTGGGCCCGTGAGCCATGGCCGCTGGGCCTGCGCGTCCGGAGCCTGTGCTCCGCAGCGGGAGAGGCCACAACAGTGAGAGGCCCACATACCGCAAAAAGAAAAAAAAAATTGAGATATAATTGACATATAATGATATTAGTTTCAGTGCACAACTTAATGATTCAATATTTGCATGTATTTTTAAATGATCACCACAGAAAACCTAGTTCACATCATTTACCTCACATTGTTACATTTTTTCTTTTTTTCTTGCAAGGAGAACTTTAAGCTCTGTTCTCTAACAACTTTGAAATACACAAGAGTCACCATGCTGCACATTATATCCTCAGGCCTTATTTATTTTATAACTGGAAGTTTGTACCATTTGACTACCTTCACCAATTTCACCACCTGACCACCCAGCCTCTGGCAACCAGCCAGCAGCTGTTTCTTGAGTTCCACTCTCTCTGGGTCTATCTGTGCCTAACTTGCCTCAACATATATTTTAAAAATTATGGAATAAGAAAAATTATTCTCTCCTGGCAGTTTTCTAAAACCAAGATCTTATAGAGTGAGTGGCACTCACTTTAGTTTTTTTTCCAAACTAACTCTGTTGGCTAAGTTTCTTTAAGAATTCTTAAAAGAATCACTCCTTTTTTAAATACACAGATTTTTAAATTTTTATTTTATTTCATTTTTTTTTGGCCACAGCACGCAGCTTACAGGACCTTAGTTCCCTGACCAGAGACTGAACCCAGGCCACGGCAGTGAAAGCTCCAAGCTCTAACCACTGGATCACCAGGGAATTCCCAAGAATCACTCTTTTGATGAAGCTTAATTAGCCATCAAGATCGGGCCTGCAGTTTAACAAATTTACACTTACTGATTTGCAGCACATGACATATTTGAAGAGGAAATGTGGAATACCACTCTGGAAGGGGAGGGAGGGAATCTTCTTTTTAAAGGCCTGGTTATTGTTGGAGTGCTCTGAGGGAAGTATGAGTGAAGCAGGCTATTTCTGAGGAGAGTGTAGGAGGAACAGATTAATTAGGGATTGGTGCTATCCTAAGGCAATGGCAGTTTAACAACTGGGTATTCTCACTAATGCATGAAAATAGCCAAGTAGATTTGGGGTTTCATTGGTAAGAATGCAGCAATCTTTCAAAACAAAGGACCATTAAGGCATTTTACAATTGCTTCATGACTTTGGGAAAAACAGTGCTCACTCTTAACTTTGAACATGGTTTTATCTGTTTGTCCTCCCAGCCTGATAAATGGCAGGACTGCATTTTTTTAGTCCAAGCTGATTTTTACTCTTCCTATCTTAGATAAGTCTGTACTACTTCACTTTTACACCTTGAAATTTTACATTAAAAAAAGATGAAAAAATGTTTTTAATGCAAAAGTAATTTTAAAATTCTACTTATTTATTCTCATAATACTTAATGGAATTTATTAGAGAAAAGCACTGGTTACATATAACTGTTGTCTGATAAACCACACAAAGTATTTATTAAGTTATTTTATTTTTTAAATTGTATTTTATTTTCCAGTTTTATCGAGATATAATTGACATATAACATTATATTAGTTTGAGGTATACACTGTAGTTATTTGATATATGTATATATTGTGAAAAGATTACCAAAATAAGTTTAACATCCATCATCTCATGCTTATAATTTATTTTCTGGTGATGAAAACTTTCAAGATCTACTCTCTTAGCAACTTTCAAATATACATTATTGTTAACTACCTATTGTAGTCAACTATTGTCACCATGCTGTACATTACATCCCTAGAACTTTAATTAATTTAACTTTAAATTCATAAATAATTCAACAAATATATTTTGAGCATCAACTAGGTTATTTCTAAAGGTTTTCAATAAACATAATGTTGATGACAGAAGTAAAATGTATATCTCTTTATTTCAGTCCAATTCTTTTCTCAATTAGCTAAACTGCTTACTCTAACTGTATGATTACTTAAAGTACAGTAGGTCAAATTGTGTGTGCCAATTTAGAAAATCCTTAAAACTCAAAAAAATTTGGTAGAGTTACTTCCAAACATGCCTAGCAGATGTGACATAAATATGGATGTAATCATTCTCAAGTACTAGAACCTTTTTCACAGTCTTTGACTACAAAGTAGAAAATTATCACACACCATCTGCCCTGTGCTATATCTATATGGCACTTTGTCTAATGTAATTGTTCAGGGTCAATCTTTCTGTAAGCTCTCTAATGTGAAAACTCTAATATAGGCTTAACATTATCATATAAAGGCAATTAGCATTGTTTATATCAGACAACTGCAAAATAAAGTTCTAAATTTCAAGCATGATTTCCAAAGTGCATTTATCATTAATATGAAAATAAATGTTTTACTAAAAATTTAAAATTTGGAGAACAATAGAGTTTTATTTAATCAGAATCAGTTTATGAATGCACTAGACTGATAATTTTACTTTCTTCTGCATCTTGGTTTCATATTTGAAACAAATATTTCACTTCTCTCTCCAGAATATTTCTTCTACAGTAAAATTGTGGTTAAGCAATCCTCCTATGTGTTTTGGAGATAAGCTTTATATGAAGGAACGTTTTATGCATCAAGCTTTACCAGATGTGTTTCATTTCTGATTTAGAATCTATAAGTGTATATATATATATATATATATATATATATATATATATATATATATATATTTTTTTTTTTTTTTTTTGCCGTATGCGGGCCTCTTACTGTTGTGGCCTCTCCCGTTGCAGAGCACAGGCTCTGGACACGCAGGCTCAGCGGCCATGGCTCACAGGCCCAGCCACTCCGTGGCATGTGGGATCCTCCCAGACCGAGGCACGAACCCGTGTCCCCTGTATCAGCAGGCAGACTCTCAACCACTGTGCCACCAGGGAAGTCCTGTAAGTATATATTTTTATTCAGGGATGATTTTAATTTCATATGACTGAAAATGTTTAAAGTTTAACTTTTAAAATTTTCCCTGAATTGTTGACCATCTCTTTTGTATTAAATTTGCATCTCTGGTACAGTAAACGACTGTTAACTTCTATGGAATTATTGGCAATATAATAGTTAACTCTAAATAAACAAGTTAGCAATCTGGCTAATATCATGACAAAATGACATATTTACTTAAATGTTCATTTTCAAGTAAATTATTTGCCATATTATAGAAACACTTAAATATTATGTTATTAAAATTAAAGCATCAAAGAAAATGACTTAAATTGTTCTTTGAAAAAACAACAATAGTGGTAGGATAAGAATCAGACTTCTCATCAGCAACTGTGGATGTTAACAGATAAATAATGCTTTAAATTTCTGATGGAAAGGATTTTTAAGCTAGTATTAATATTTAACTGCTTATCAACTATGGTCATTCAAAAACTCACAAGCTAGGCTTCCCTGGTGGCGCAGTGGTTGAGAGTCCGCCTGCCGATGCAGGGGACACGGGTTCGTGCCCCGGTCCAGGAAGATCCCACATGCCACGGAGCGGCTGGGCCTGTGAGCCATGGCCCCTGAGCCTGTGGGTCCGGAGACTGTGCTCTGCAACGGGAGAGGCCACAACAGTAAGAGGCCCACGTACAGGAAAAAAAAAAAAAAAAAAACTCACAAACTCCACTCCTTACAAATATTTTAGTAAGTTTCTAAGAACTTACTTTATCAAAATGAGATACAAAACCAAAGATGGAGAAAATATTGGATCCAAAATATGTAATATATCTCACATTGAAATAAAGATAGGAAGCCACATACTGACAGATCTGTAGAAGAGCAGAAGAACATTTATTTCAGATTGGACTAGGAAGGGACCCCAACAGATACATAGCTCTGATAGGAAAAGGGTTGATATGAAATATTATCCTTAGAATTCAGGACAGCTTCATAAGGTAACAAAGTAAAAAGGAAAGCAATCAAGGTTAAAGAATATAGATATTTCATCCAAAATTATTGAATTTTATAAAATCAGGTCATCCAAGAGGTCAATCAAATTAAAGAATTTAGGGATTTGTAACTTGTAGAAAAATCTCAATAAATAGTGTTTATAAAGACAATTTAGCATTAAGTTTGAAAAGCAGGGGTTAATAACTCTTTTCTCCAACCTCAAGGATGCTTGGGGACTTGACTTCTAATCCTCCTTTAAATCCTAACTCAAGTTTTGTATACCAGTATCTCTGGAACTGCAAAGATTACTATGTATTAACCTGATGCCTGACCTCTTTGTCAACATTGTATTTTGCCTAATTTGTAACTAGTCAGTTACTGGTAATTGATGAGATATGGCAGCACTGTATATTTTAGGGTCCTACTTGAAAAGGAAATTTATAAAACTGAAGAGACTTTATAGCTGATAGTTTTGCTGCATTGTTATTCATCACTCACCTAGCCTTGCCCGAGTGACAGCATGTGTTCCAAATGCTGTGTAACTCAGGAATTTCAGCAGCTACTCCTGGAATCCCTAAGACTTTTGCTCTGCTATTGCTGTACAGGTAGTGTCACTCTTTGTCTGTTATACTTTCTTAAAGTCAAGTAAACTTTGTTGAAGGAAGCCTGATGGATTAGTTCTGTTTTTCAAGAAGTGGATGCCAACCCAAATTACATGTGCAAAAGACTTACTGGGTGAATGAAAAGGGAGAGCAATCTGGAGTAGGCAAGGAATGTTCAAACTTCAAACTGTCTGACTTCTATGAAAGAGGGAGGGAAGTAAAAGGGATTAGGTAGTAAGATTCTCAGACAGCAACACTGTTTCCTAAGAAAGCTTCAGCCAGGCTGATGGATGGGGTGTCCTAGAGCCAAAATTGCCTGTTAAAAGAGTTCTAGATCTTGTAAAGAAGGACTGCATGGTACCACTGTAATCAAGCAGGACCCTATGGGGCCCTCCCAGAACAGGACCCCCCCCCAATATCCTCTACCTGCCTTTGTCTATAGAAAAACTTTAGTCAAAGAATAAAAATTTAATCAGAGAAGTAAGAAAATGCAGAACGAAAGGAAAATAGTGAGGCAATACAAAATAATAATAGTTTAGCCATTAAACAAAGTCAAGAACTTTTAGTTCCTCCTCAAGTGTTATAGATATTATTCTGAGCCATGTCCTTTGAGCTGTTTTACAGATACTGAAACCCCCACCAGGTGGAAGAAGTTAAATGTCTGCTGCCCACAAGCATGTAAACCCCAGACTGGTGGAACCAGAAGGTTGATGATGTTGACTCCTGATTACCTCACCACCAACCAATCAGAAGAATGCCCATGAGCTGATCACATACCCCACACCACGCCTCCCTTACCCTGTCTTTAAAAACCTTGCCCTGAAAGCTTTCAGGGTGTTTGGGTCTTTTAAGCACTAGCTGTCTGGACTCTTTGCTTGGTGCCCTGCAATAAACACTGAATTTTCCTTCACTACAACCTGGTGTCAGTAGATTGGCTTTACTGTGTGCATGCAAGCAGACCGAAGCTTGGTTTGGTAACCCCACCACTTTTTTCAGTCATTGATTGGAAAATTTCCCTCAGGAATCGTGGCCTTGGCACATATATGGGGTAGGAACCAGAAGAGCAATATCTTGGCAATTGCTTCAATAGAAGATCTGAAAGTCTTATTTTAATGCTTACTTTAATGACCAGCACAGTCCACCACTTGTGACACATGGTTGTACTGAAGTTTACTACAGTTTCCATGAACAGCTCTTCCATGACGTACTTGGGCCTCTCTTCCTGAGAAGAAACTTAGAAAAGCTATTAGTAAAACAAATTTTATATTGCATTTGGTGTCAGGCTCATAACTGGCACTCATCCTCTTGCTCTATTATCCAGCCTAAGTTACCCTCACCTTCATCTATCTCCTTGCATGTCTTAATGTATTACCTGATGATGTGTCCCAAACCTAAATTCCTCTGGGATATTAGTCCTTGGAAATCACAACTTTTCCAAGTTGGGTTACCACAAATAATTCAGCAATCATTGGGAAGAGAATACTAAGGAGGTGCCCAGTGGATAAATTGGGTTCCATTTATAATATATATATATATATATATATATATATATATATATATATATATATATATATATATATATATATATAACCATGACCTTGTTAGGCAGAGGTGGTTCTTCTTCCAGCTGATTGTAGTCAATTACACTTACTGTAAGGAAGCCTCTTCTACTAGACTGATGCTCCTGATACATCAGGAGTTCAAAGTGTTCAGGTGGCAGGTATGGTCAATGGGAAGTTTGCTGTATCCTGTGGCAAGAAGGAGACACATTTGGGAAAGAACACCCAACCCTGCAAAGCCCAGGGCTGCAGGAATGGGAAGCACTAAATACCCTTGTGCATCATTATGAATAATATAAGTGGGGTCATTTCTACTTCTACCACTTGTTTTCCATACCCATTTGGGGACATACAGCTATACAGAAGCTTCTGACTTAAAGCATATTCTGTATCCTGAAGGATGGCAGTACATTATTTCAAAGGATTGCCTCTAAGCTGGTGCTTAATCTTTGCCCTTAGAAGGCTACTCCAGCCTTCCATAAGACCAGTTTCTTCTAAGTAGTACACTGGTGGTACAAAAAGCAGATCTCTTGGTTATGGGCCCACATTCACACCAATGTTGCTATGAAGCAAGTCACCCAATTGCATGCAATGTTGTCTGGTCTCCTGGGGTAAGCAACAATTTAAAATGACCCCCAAGATTCCCATCCCCTGATTTGTACACATTGCATAATGTAGCATACATCATTCTCATCTTATGACTGCCTCTAGGCCCTTCTGAATTCATAACCTAATAGGTCTGGAAGAACACAGCTTATAATGGAAAGTTCCAGATACTTGTTGTCACTCCATGGTAATACATTCCACCTCTACTAAGATTCAGTAACATGCCGTGAGCTGTTTCTCAAAAGGCATATTAATCTTTTCTGGAGATTTTATGTTCTTTCTGGGGAAAGGGGATGGTTTCAGAGTTTCACCTGGCTTTCCCAACTATGAGAGCTCTGAATCCACAAGAATCAATGTATGGGGCTTCCCTGGTGGCACAGTGGTTGAGATTCCACCTGCAGATGTAGGGGACACAGGTTCGTGCCCCGGTCCGGGAAGATCCCACATGCCACGGAGTGGCTGGGCCCGTGAGCTATGGCCACTGAACCTGCGCGTCCGGAGCCTGTGCTCCACAGTGGGAGAGGCCACAACAGTGAGAGGTCCGCGTACTGAAAAAAAAAAAAAAAAAAAAAGAATCAATGTATGGGTTACTCCACCTGGCAATTATATACTCCCCTGTGTGTGGTAGGCCTTACCTAATCTGGTGAGCCTTTTTAAAAGAGGGTTTAGACATAAGGGTTGGAATAAATCAGATTTGAAGCTGCAGAAGATGCTTTTCTGTTGGCCTTGAAAAAGAAAATAGCATGGCATAAAGATGGATGTGACAGGAAATAGCAGGAAGCCTGTAGCAGCTGAGAGTCTCCCCTTTTGACAGCCAAAGGGACATGCATCCTACAGCTGCAAGAAATTAAATTCTGCTAACAACCACATAAGTTCGGAGAAGGCCCTGAACTTCAGGAAGGAATACAACCAACACCTTAATTTTTAAGACCCTGAGCAGAGAATCCAGCTAACCTGTAACTGGCCTTCTGATCTATAGAAACTGTGAGATAATAAACAGATGTTGTTTTAATCCACTGTTTGTAATAATTTGCAATGAAATAATATAAAACTTAATACAGATTCCCTGCCTGTGGAATAGATATCCTTAAGCCCTCATGCAGTATTGTTGGCCAAGGCTCCGCAGTCAGGAAAGATAAGCTCATAGTTGGAATACAGTTCAATACCTATGAGGGTAAATTTCTGTCTCTTCTGGAAATGTGAGGGCCCAATGCTGTCGCTTTGTCACCAAGTAGATTATAGTTGAGGAATGGTGTCATATCATGGGCTCAGAATAGGTCCGTGTCTGGCAGGTTGGGCATTCCAAAGAGATGGCAGATAGACTGGTCTTAGTAAGTGCAAGTCCATGTTGTTGAGTCAATTCATAGCGTTTGCTTCTGCCACCCACTGCACTGGCTGTAGGTTTTAAACAGGGTTTGATTGTTAAAGAAGACTCACAAGATTCAAGATGAAATACTTACAAATATATAGTTTATTACAATTAAAATATATAGTATGTGAGCAACAGCATTAAAGTAAGTATATGCATTACTGCCAAAGGCTGTCTCATAACCAGGGATCCAGAGACATCAGATGTAGGTTCCTATTGAAACCCATCTCTAAGGGCCATGGATGTATGCAATTTTTTTCTTGGATCAAGAACCACCAATGTGTTCATGGAACACCTTGGAATTAGGGAAATTGAAATGGAATCTTGGCTGGAGATTTTTATTTTGTGCTGGCCATGTAACATATTTCTGCTACATATCCAGCTTTAACAGCAGAGTTCTCCAGGGTCTCACAGAGACCAGGTGGGAATCACCAGTCTCATTGTTATCCATAAACAATGCTGATAAGCTAGGACAAATGAGCCGGAAACTCTTCAGATCCATGGTTATAAAGAACACTATTAATTAGAATGTTTCAAACCTTGGCTAAGGGTCATTGCTACACACAAACTTTATTGAGACAATTCAAGCTAATTCCAAGCCTGTAGTAATTAACCTTCACAACACAGCCATTATTCCATTTGTGTGCCTATCAGGCCAGTCCCAAAATGGTGTATGAAATTTGGCTAACTTCAAGTGACAGAGGCATTCTATCTACTTGGTTATACAGTGTTGCTTTTATGGTGGTTGTTTTATGATGGACATCAGAATGCGATACAAATATCTTCACAGTTGATGTCCACTTCCACATGCCATGCATGCCTGTGCCACTTATGCTACCACACAAAGTAGGAGTCCAACTTCACTGTTAGCACTTCCACCCAATGGGAACATTTTCTTTCCACTGTCATTCATAGCTACCCTGAATGTGGCTGTAATGCTGATGCCACTCATTTTCAGTCTGAACTTACATACTAAGTCAACCCATTCATATATTAAGCCTGGGAATTATTCCTTCTCCATCAACTGAACCTACAGGAACACCCATATGAACAAAGATGAGCTGTGAAGGGTTTATTTGTGTAACTTTAGTGGTGACATTAGGATCCATGCTACCCACTCATGCAAAGCTTATCTCTGCCTTTTGAGATTGTTCAAGTTCAATCCAGGATATAGCATACTCAAATTATGACTGCTGATTGGACTTCTGAATTTTTAACTTTGTGAGTCTAGCAGAACATAGCTCATAATGAGAAGTCCCTGATGCACTGTCACTTGTTGCTCCATGGTCAGGTGTTCTGTCTCTACTAGAGTTCAGTGACATGCCAGGAGCTATCTCTCAAAAGTTATAAATATCTCTGTTGCAAATGTTCTGTTCTTTGGGGGCAATAGGAAGTTTCAGAATTTTATTTGGATTTCCCTGATATGATAGCTCTTACTCTACAAGCCCAGGAATCAATTTAGGGGTTACTTCAACTGGCAGGGGTAGCAGTACCAATTACATACTTGGCAACAAAGGAAATGGCTACCAGGTTGGGCTGTGGGCTCAGCAGGGCTAAAGCTAGCCTTAGTCAAGGCCTCATTTACTATCTGTTCTCCCTAAGTTCCCATTCTAACAAAGGAGCTTTAATGACAGATTGTGTCTCTGAGTCTTAGATCAACCAGATCTTCTGTACAATAGTCCTCATAATATCTGGAAATGATGTTTTGCCTAGTATAGAATCCCGAGAGTAAATGGCTGTGGGTTTCTTTGATGAGACTGGGGAAAGCATTACAGTATAGAATTGCTGTGGTGTTAGGGTACTTCTTTTTAGGGAGATGACCAGTTCTTATGCGAATGAGTGCTGGATTCAAAACAAGCTCAGATGTGAGTACTCAGTAAGGGACTGAATGTTCAGCTCTTGCTTTCTTATCTTTTATGGTTGGGTGTGTTATGTAGCACTTTTTTGCTTCTGTCGATATTATTTATAGGAACCATGCTCTATTTAACATCTTCCCAACTTTTTGCCATTCAATTCCTGTCAGCAATTTTGGTGAGAACTGAACCCATAGTGGGCACCGAATGTGAAGTTTAATGATTTCAGTCATATATATATATATATATATATATATATATATATATATATATATATATATATATATTCTCATATAAAAATAGATGGCTGGACTACAAAGAGCTACAAATTGATGGAGATGATTAAATATAACTCATAGATTTTGGGCTAAGTGTTGTATTAAGATAAGACTTGAATTAAACCTGCATAAGAGATGGTGAATTTCTTCTTTTGTGTGAGAAGTGTTCAGGGTTTGGTGACCAGAGGGAAAGACTGACAGTATTTGTGCTCCTTTTTCCAGAGAACACAGTTACTGCCTCGAAGTGCCTTGTAAGGTAGACATCCTTACTATCTCAGAGCCTTCCCTCCCATCTCACAATGAAACCTTTCTTGCCTACAGATTATGAATAGCAGTGTCAAGTATTATTTCAGGGCCTGGATGTAAGGAGTGGTTGATCTTTTGCTACATTTTCCTTCCAACTCCTCCAGCTGTGTGCAGACACAGACAATATGCTAGGACAGGTTTTTAAAGTGTGTAGCAGTATCAACAGCATTTGAGAACATTCTTGAAGCAATTTTCCAGGCCTACCTCTGACATTGTAAATAAGAAATACTTGGGTAGGAATGGTGTGAGGGGTAAAAGCAATATTTGTTTTAACGTGCTCTCCAGGTAATTCTAGGGCAACAGTAAAATTTTATAATAACCCTAGCAGAGCATAGGTGAAAAGGATGCAAGGAGACTAGATCCCTGAATTGCCATGAGTAGAATGAAGCCCTTGCTATCCAAAAGCACTTCTCTGAACTGTGAGTAAGAATAGATTCTCTTTGTAGATCTGCTATAAATTTAACTCTATTTTTTGCAATAGTTTAGCATTATCATAACAAATAAAATACAAAATAAGGGAATGGTGATAATGAATTTCAAGGGTACTGTGAAGAATACAGCTCCTCAAGAATAAAAGAGGTAGGATGATAACCAAAGCTGGACAGAAGTGTAACAAAATTATCACTTTACTTGAGAGATTTTATAAATTATATAATCTAATATGAAGAAATTATGTGTATTTTTAGTTTGAAATTGATCTTGTGAAAGAAAGATGGTTCTGAAAGTACCCATTTTCCATTACATAGTGCTTGTTTATAGAGCTAATTCTGTCTGTTACTTTTTTTTTTACTCAGCAGTGTTTTTAATTTTTTTTTTTTTTTTTTTTTTTTTTTTTGCGGTGCGCGGGCCTCTCACTGTTGTGGCCTCTCCCGTTGCAGAGCACAGGCTCTGGACGCGCAGGCTCAGCGGCCATGGCTCACGGGCCCAGCTGCTCCGCGGCATGTGGGATCTTCCCAGACCGGGGCATGAACCCGTGTCCCCTACATCGGCAGGCGGACTCTCAACCACTTCGCCACCAGGAAAGCCCTAAAATATTTTTTTTTAAATTGAAGCATAGCTGACTTACAATATCATGTAAGTTTCAGCTGTACAGCACAGTGATTCAATTATGTATATTTTCTTTTTTCCGATTCTTTTCCCCTATAGGTTATTACATAAGTTCCCTTTGCTATACAGTAGGTGCTTGTTTGATATCTATTTTATACAAAGTAGTGTGTATATGTTAATGCCAGCCTCCTAAATTATCCCTCTCCCCATCCCCCTTTCCCTTTTGGTAACTATAAGTTTGTTTTCTATGTCTGTGAGTCTCTTTCTATTTTGGAAATAAGTTCATTTCGGCAATGTGTTTATAAGATTGTTTATGTGTACAACTAATTTGTTGCTTCTAACTGATGAGTGATATCTTATAGTGCATGTGCATCTTTTTTTTTTTTTTTTCTGCAGTTCGCGGGCCTCTCACTGTTGTGGCCTCTCCTGTTGCGGAGCACAGGCTCCGGATGTGCAGGCTCAGCGGCCATGGCTCACGGGCCCAGCCGCTCCGCGGCATGTGGGATCCTCCCAGACCGGGGCACGAACCCATGTCCCCTGCATTGACAGGCAGACTCTCAGCTACTGCGCCACCAGGGCAGCCCTCTGCATCTTATTTTTCTTGTCTCCTTTCCAAGTGACGGAATGCAGATGGGCTACAACATCCAAACATGGAAAATAAAGCAGAAATGAGAGGAAATATGACAATACATGAGAAAGGTGATAGTGATAGGAAGGAATGATTAGAAGTTTAATTCTTTAAAACTACAGATTTTTTTTGTTTCATTTGATCTGCATAATTGATTGAACTATATAATTTCATTAAACTATCATGTAGTACATAACATATAAACCACAAGCATCATTATTTCACTTTGTAACTAGAGACCACATTATTATTTTGTGAATGTACCAATTCAAGTCAAAAGCCAAAAATATTTGTTCTGAATAACAGTTGATCAATTCAGAGTTTTCAAGCTACAAGGACCTAGAGAATCACCATATTTGCCTGTAAAATATTTCTTTTTTTCCCCAATTAACTAATATTTAAAATTTGGAAGTTTTTGTATGCAAAGGAGGTAACATGTATTTTATTTAATGAAAAAATTTTCAAACATTTTTACACCAATACACATATTATGTAGCAGAATGTGAGATTTCTCATAAAATGTTAGGTAAAATAGGAAATTCTGGAAAAAGTTGGTGTTGTTGAAGACCCCTTCAGGCAATAGACCAAGGATGAAAGTTTACTTTTCTCCAGAGTTAGGGATACTACGTTGGTGAAATTTGAGATGCACTGCCTCGGGGCATCCTGTCATGTCATCCCCAGACTCTTCCTTCAAAGAACACAGCTGAAAGGAGTCTAATACTTTTGGCAAGAGATGGTGACGTAAAGTACTGTTAAGTATTCATTTTTATTAAAAAATGTAAATTCTAAATACTGTGAATAAGAATACAAAGCAAAATATACTCTACATGGTATTTTTGATGAATTATAATGTCAAGTATTGTTTTTGAAAACTCTGCAAGTGTGTTTGAAAATATGTCACAAGGAATTTATATTTCTGTTTGATGAAATTATTATCGAAGGCATACACTAATAAAAAATCATACTTTCTTTTTTAGTTGTTTAACAATTAATATTTAGAGTTTCATGTGTATTAAACTTCAAGTGGAGCGGTTTTCAAAAATATCATGGCTTTTACTGTATGTTTAATCCTCTATTTGCAAACTGTCATGGTGTTTTACAGAATTTGAAATAAAGTGTAACTTTGTTATTTTGCTTGATATTTCACTAAAATAATACAGTTGTGTAGTGTTAACATTCAAATTACACTAAGTAATTGCCTCTAATTTCATGGAGAATCTCTCATTTCTTTCTTTTATGAAATTGATAGATTTCACTGTGGGTTTTTTTGTTTGTTTATTTAATTTTAGAGTACGAGCATCTTACAATTATTTTCAGCTTTATTTCCAAACATTGTATAATTGCTCATTACTACACTTGAGGGAACAATTTCTTTACTTCTATATTTTTATTTTCATTTTTTTGGTGAATATAGCATTCATATAAAAGATTGATCATGCTTATGTGTCAATGTTAGAGAATAGTGATTTACTCCCAAGTATTGTACAAACACCCAAGTTTATCAAATAGAATAATATTTTACATCATCTTATTTTTCTTCTATTTTAACTATGCATTTAAACATCTGGTTTTCCAATAATATCAAACACTTACCATTTTAGTTATGACATGTTAGGTAGTTTTTTGTGAACACTGAATGTATTGCTAGAAATGTTTTCAAACCTGGTTATTGCAGAGATACATTTTAATTTGATCATATTAAGTATGTATCACAATAAAGTGTCATTATCTCTAATGGCTTTTCAATTGATTGTCTCAGATATTTTAGGAAGAAATCCAATTCATTTGCAAACAACTGTCATTTTGTTAGTAGACTTCTAATATTTCTTATTTGAATATATTATTTTATTATTTTAGTTTTCTAAGACTAATGTTAAAATATTGATGACAATAAGCATCCTACTGCCCATTGATATTATGAATAATGTTGAAAGAGAGTGGAAGAGATAAAAGAAAAAAATTCAGAGAGATACAGAAACATTTGTGAAAACAGAGAATCTAAATTAGTTTTCAGCACATATCAAAGTATATGTTCTTTTTTAATTTAACAAAGTGAAATATATGAACACATATCTTAATGTTAACAATACTACAAATCATGAATGAACCCAGTTCTTAATGGCATATTCATCATTCTTTTAACATACTATAAGCTTCTATGAGGCAAATCATCCTTAGAATTCTTGCATCAATATGTGTAAGTAAAATTAAAGTGTTTAATACCATTGTGTATTATTTCCATTTTGTTATTGTTTCAGATAATGTTAACGTTGTAAGTGCCATTGGTAGCTCTCCTTCTCCTTATTTTAGTCAAGTTACAGTGATGTAGATACTACTTATCCCTGAAAATATTTTTGGAATCTTTTCTAATGTTTAGTTATTAGTCTCTTTAGATATTTAAAGTTTTCCTTGAGTTATTTTTTCTATTTAGTTTTTATATAACTAAGATAATTAATTAGAATGAAATCATCAAATTTATTGAGAGAAATTTGTGAAAATTATCTCTTTAAGCTACTAAATTTTCATTATAAATGATTATATGTCTTCTTCATTGTAAGTTTTGGTTATTTGGGGACATTTCCTTTATTAAACTTTATCTCTTCTATTTTTTATTTCAAACCAGTAACTCAAATCTATCATGATAACAGTTTTCTAGTTGTTTTCTGTGTTTATATTTAATAACTCCTTACTTCTATGACTTTTGGTTTCTATTAAGGTTCTTTCTTCCTACTGACATTTAAAGTTTAATTCATGTTTCACATTTATATTATTAATTAAAACAACAGGGCTTCCCTAGTGGTGCAGTGGTTGAGAGTCCGCCTGCCAATGCAGGGGACATGGGTTCATGCCCCAGTCCAGGAAGATCCCACATGCCGTGGAGCAGTTGAGCCCGTGAGCCATGGCTGCGGAGCCTGCACATCCGGAGCCTGTGCTCCACAACGGGAGAGGCCACAATGGTGAGAGGCCTGCGTACAGAAAAAAACAAAACAAAACAAAACAAAAAACAAAAACAGATTATTATGCCTTTAGCTTATATTGGAAGCAAATGTGAATTCATCCAAATGTTTGAAGGCATTGCTTTCACTCTATTGTTTTATAATGTAGCATAATCAAGGTTTTTGCCTACCTGTCACAGCTTACACAGGCAAATTATATTTATTATTTTTCACTTATGGGTGTAATTCTTCATTAAATTTCTTATCATAATCAGATATTATAGGAAGATAATAAGTCCTTCTTTAACTTATTTGTGAAAAATATATGATTTTAAGCAGTCAAAAATTTCTGGAATATTGTGGAAGGTTTTATTTTGCAAAGATGGACACAATGGCATCCCCTATCCCACATGCTCTTTTGCTTTTCAAAAAGTGAAGTCTACTTCTTTCAAGCCTCTTAAGTATGAATTGGACTTAGTAACTCACTTGTAACTAATAGAATGGGGCAGAAGACTTGATAGGTAAATTCTGAAACTAAGTCAGGAATGGTCATGCATTGCTATGTTAGAACAAATGCTATTTGGTTCCTGCCTCTTGGGATACTCCCACTGGAATCCAGGTATCACTTGTGAAGCCAGACCAAATAAGAAACCTGAATATAGAATTCCATTTGAGAGTACCATTTGACCCCAGCCTTGGAGGCATCACAATCCAGGTAACATACATGTGAGTAAAGATGCCTCTAGACAATTCAACTCCTTAGGTTTTTAAAGTACCCCCACTCATTCAAGTCTTATCAGCTGAAGTCTCATATATTATGGAAAAAGTAAAAGATATCCTCAGTGTACCATATAGACATTTTTTCCCATTTTTTAACATCTTTATTGGAGTATCATTGTTTACAATGGTGTGTTATTTTCTGCTTTATAACAAAGTAAATCAGTTGTAAAAATACATATGTTCCCATATCTCTTGCATCTCCCTCCCTCCCACCCTCCATATCCCACACCTCTAGGTGGTCACAAACCACCTAGCCAATCTCCCTGTGCTATGTGGTTGCTTCCCACTAGCTATCTATTTTACATTTGGTAGTTTATATATGGCCATGCCACTCTCTCACTTTGTCACTGCTTACTCTTCCCCCTCCCCATATCCTCAAGCCCATTCTCTAGTAGGTCTGTGTCTTTATTGCCCTCTTACACCTACGTTCTTCATGAACTTTTTTTTCCCTCAGATTCCATATATATGTGTTAGCATATGGTATGTTTTTCTCTTTATGACTTACTTCACTCTGTATGACAGACTCTAAGTCCATCCACCTTATTACAAATATCACAATTTCGTTGCTTTTTATGGCTGTTAATATTCCATTGTAAATATGTGCCACATCTTCTTTATCCATTCATCTGATGATGGACACTTATGTTGCTTCCATGTAATGGTTACTGTAAATAGAGCTGCAATGAACATTTTGGTACATGACTCTTTCTGAATTATGGTTTTCTCAGGGTATATGCCCAGTAGTGGGATTGCTTGGTTGTATGGTAGTTCTATTTGTAGTTTTTTAAGGAACCTCCATACTCTTCTCCATAGTGGCTGTATCAATTTACATTCCCACCAACAGTGCAAGAATGTTCCCTTTTCTCCACAACTTCTCCAGCATTTATTTTTTCTAGATTTTTTTATGATGGCCATTTTGACTGGTGTGAGATGATATCTCATTGTAGTTTTGACTTGCATTTCTCTAATGACTGATGATGTTGAGTATTCTTTCATGTGTTTGTTGGCACTTTGTATATCTTCTTTGGAGAAATGTCTATTTAGGGCTTCTGCCCATTTTTGGATTGGGTTGTTTGTTTTTTGTTATTGAGCTGCATGAGCTGCTTGTAAATTTTGGAGATTAATCCTTTGTCAGTTGCTTCATTGGCAAATATTTTCTCCCATTCTGAGGATGGTCTTTTGGTCTTGTTAATGGTTTCCTGTACTGTGCAAAAAGTTTGAAGTTTCATTAGGTCCCATGTGTTTATTTTTGTTTTTATTTCCATTTCTCTAGGAGGTGGGTCAAAAAGGATCTTGCTGTGATTCATGTCATAGACTGTTCTGCCTATGTTTTCCTCAAAGAATTTGATAGTGTCTGGCCGTACATTTAGGTCTTTAATCCATTTTGAGTTTATTTTTGTGTATGGTGTTAGGGAGTATTCTAATTTCATACTTTTACATATACCTGTCCAGTTTTACCAGCACCACTTATTGAAGAGGCTGTCTTTTCTCCACTGTAAATTATTGCCACCTTTACCAAAGATAAGGTGACCATATGTGTTTGGATTTATCTCTGGGCTTTCAATCCTGTTCCACTTACCTATATTTCTGTTTTAGTGCTAGTACTATACTGTCTTGATTACTGTAGCTTTGTAGTATAGTCTGAAGACAGCGAGCCACATTCCTCCAGCTCCATTTCTTGTTCTCAAGATTGCTTTGGCTATTCGGGGTCTTTTGTGTTTCCACACAAATTGTGAAATTTTTTATTCGAGTTCTGTGAAAAATACCAGTGGTAGTTTGATAGGATTTGCACTGAATCTGTAGATTGCATTGGATAGTAGAGTCATTTTCACAATGTTGATTCTTCCTATCCAAGAACACGGTATATCTCTCCATCTATTTGTATCATCTTTAATTTCTTTCATCAGTGTCTTATAATTTTCTGCATGCAGGTCTTTTGTCTCCTTAGGTAGGTTTATTAATAGATATTAGATTATTTTTGTTGCAATGGTAAATGGGAGATTTTTCTTAATTTCACTTTCAGATATTTCATCATTAGTGTATAGGAATACCAGATATTTCTGTGCATTAATCTTGTATCCTTCTACTTTACCAAATTCATTTATTAGCTCTAGTAGTTTTCTGGTAGCATCTTTAGGATTCTCTATGTAGTATATCATGTCATCTGCATACGGTGACAGCCTTATTTCATCTTTTCCAATTTGGATTCATTTTATTTCTTTTGCTTCTCTGATTGCAGTGGCTAAAACTTCCAAAACTATGCTGAATAAGAGTGGTGAGAGTGGGCAGCCTTGTCTTGTTCCTGATCTTAGTGGAAATGGTTTCAGTTTTCAACAGGATGATGTTGGCTGTGGGTTTCTAATATATGGCCTTTATCATGTTGAGGAAAGTTCCCTCTATGCCTACTTTTGGCAGGGTTTTTATCATAAATAGGTGTTGAATTTTGTCGAAAGCTTTCTCTGCACCTACTGAGATGATCATATGGTTTTTCTCTTTCAGTTTGTTAATATGGTGTATCACGTTGATTGATTTGCATGTATTGTAGAATCCTTGCATTCCTGGAATAAACCCCACTTGATCATGGGGTATGATCCTTTTAATGTGCTGTTGGATTCTGTTTGCTAGTATTTGGTTGAGGATTTTTGCATCTATGATCATCAGTGATATTGGCCTGTAGTTTTCTTTCTTTGTGACATCCTTGTCTAGTTTTGGTAACAAGGTGATGGTGGTCTCATAGACTGAGTTTGGGAGTGTTCCTCCCTCTGCTATATTTTGGAAGAGTTTGAGAAGGATAGGTGTTAGCTCTTCTCTAAATGTTTGATAGAATTCGCCTGTGAAGCCATCCTGTCCTGGGCTTTTGTTTGTTGGAAGATTTTTAATCACAGTTTCAATTTCAGTGCTTGTGATTTGTCAGTTCATACTTTCTATTTCCTCCTGATTCAGTCTTGGCAGGTTGTGCATTTCTAAGAATTTGTCCATTTCTTCCAGGTTGTCCATTTTTTTGGCATAGAGTTGTTTGTAGTAATCTCTCATGATCTTTTGTATTTCTGCAGTGTCACTTGTTACTTCTCCTTTTTCATTTCTAATTCTATTGATTTGAGTCTTCTCCCTTTTTTTCTTGATGAGTCTGGCTAATGGTTTATCAATTTTGTTTATCTTCTCAAAGAACCAGCTTTTAGTTTTATTGATCTTTGCTATCGTTTCCTTCATTTCTTTTTCATTTATTTCTGATCTGATTTTTGTGATTTCTTTCCTTCTGCTAACTTTGGGGTGTTTTTGGTCTTTTTTCTCTAATTGCTTTAGGTACAAGTTTAGGTTGTTTATTCGAGATGTTTCCTGTTTCTTAAGGTGGGATTGTATTGCTATAAACTTCTCTCTTAGAACTGCTGTTGGTTCATCCCATAGGTTTTGGGTCATCGTGTCTCCATTGCCATTTGTTTCTAGGTATTTTTTTTATTTCCTCTTTGATTTCTTCAGTGATCACTTCGCTATTAAGTAGTGTATTGTTTAGCCTACATGTGTTTGTATTTCTTACAGCTCTTTTCCTGTAATTGATATCTAGTCTCATAGCATTGTTGTCGGAAAAGATACTTGATATAATTTCAATTTTCTTAAATTTACAAAGGCTTGATTTGTGACCCAAGATATGATCTTTCCTGAAGAATGTTCCATGAGCACTTGAGAAAAATGTGTATTCTGTTGTTTTTGGATGGAATGTCCTATAAATATCCATTAAGTCCATCTTGTTTAATGTATCATTTAAAGCTTGTGTTTCCTTATTTATTTTCATTTTGGATGATCTGTCCATTGGTGAAAGTGGGGTGTTAAAGTCCCCTACTATGATTGTGTTACTGTCAATTTCCCCTTTTATGGCTGTTAGTATTTGCCTTATGTATTGAGATGCTCCTATGTTGGGTGCATAAATATTTACAATTGTTATATCTTCTTCTTGGATTGATCCCTTGATCATTATGTAGTGTCCTTCTTTGTCTCTTCTAGTAGTCTTTATTTTAAAGTCTATTTTGTCTGATATAAGAATTGCTACTCCAGCTTTCTTTTGATTTCCATTTGCATGGAATATCTTTTTCCATCCCCTTACTTTCAGTCTGTATGTGTCTCTAGGTCTGAAGTCGGTCTCTTGTAGACAGCATGTATATGGGTCTTGTTTTTGTATCCATTCAGCCAATCTGTGACTTTTGGTGGGAGCATTTAATCCATTTACATTTAAGATAATTATGAATATGTATGTTCCTATTCCCATTTTCTTAATTGTTTTGGGTTCATTATTGAAGGTCTTTTCCTTCTGTTGTGTTTCTTGCCTAGAGAAGTTCCTTTAGCATTTGTTGTAAAGCTGGTTTGGTGGTGCTGAACTCTCTCAGCTTTTGCTTGTCTGTAAACGTTTTAATTTCTCCATCAAATCTGAATGAGATCCTTGCTGGGTAGAGTAATCTTGGTTGCAGGTTTTTTTCCTTCATCACTTTAAATATGTCCTCCCAGTCCCTTCTGGCTTGCAGAGTTTCTGCTGAAAGATCAGCTGTTAACCTTATGGGATTCCCTTGTGTGTTATTTGTTGTTTTTCCCTTGCTGCTTTTAATATGTTTTATTTGTATTTAATTTTTGACAGTTTGATTAATATGTGTCTTGGCGTATTTCTCCTTGGATTTATCCTGTATTGGATTCTGTGTGCCTCCTGGACTTGATTAACTATTTCCTTTCCTATATTAGGGAAGTTTTCAACTATAATCTCTTCAAATATTTTCTCAGTCCCTTTCTTTTTCTCTTCTTCTTCTGGAACCCCTATAATTCAAATGGTGTGTTTAATCTTGTCCCAGATGTCTCTGAGACTGTCCTCATTTCTTTTCATTCTTTTTTCTTTCTTCTGCTCAGCAGTAGTTATTTCCATTATTTTAACTTCCACGTAACTTATCCGTCCTTCTGCCTCAGTTGTTCTGCTATTGATCCCATCTAGAGTATTTTTAATTTCATTTATTGTGTTTCTAATCGTTGTTTGATTCATCTTTAGTTCTTCTTGGTACTTGTTAACTGTTTCTTGCATTTTGTCTATTCTATTTGCAAGATTTTGGGTCATCTTTACTATCATTATTCTGAATTCTTTTTTCAGGTAGACTGCCTATTTCCTCCTCATTTGTTATTTCTGGTGGGGTTTTATCTTGCTCCTTCTCCTGCTGTGTGTTTTTCTGTCTTCTCATTTTGCTTATCTTACTGTGTTTGGGGTCTCCTTTTTACAGGCTGCAGGTTCGTAGTTACCCTTGTTTTTGGTGTCTGTCCCCAGTGGCTAAGGTTGCTTTAGTGGGTTTTGTAGGTTTCCTGGTGGAGGAGACTAGTGCCTGTGTTCTGGTGGATGAGGCTGGATCTTGTCTTTCTGGTGGTCAGGTCCATGTCTGGTGGTATGTTTTTGGGTGTCTGTGGACTTTTTATGATTTTCGGCAGCCTCTCTGCTAATGGGTGGGTTTGTGTTCCTGTCTAGCTAGTTGTTTGGCATAGAGTGTCTAGCACTATAACCTGCTGGTTGTTGAATGAAGCTGGGTGCTGGTGTTGAGATGGAGATCTCTGGAGGATTTTTGCCGTTTGATATTATGTGGAGCTGGGAGGTCTCTTGTGGACCAGTGTCCTGAAGTTGGCTCTCTGACCTCAGTGGCACAGCACTGACTCCTGGCTGCAGCAGCAAGAATATTTCATCAGCACAGCTCAGAATAAAAAGGAGGAAAAATAGAATGAAATAATTAGTAGAAGTAGAAAGAAAGAAAGAAAGGAGGAAGGGAGGAAGGACGGAAGGAAGGAAGAAAGGAAAGAAGATAAATTAAAATAAAATTAAGTATGATAAAATATAATAAATTTATTAAAATAAAAATAAATTATTAAGAAATAAAAACAAAAACAAGAAAAATGGCCAGATAGAACCCTGGGGCAAATGGTGGAAGCAATGCTATACAGACAAAATCTCACACAGAAGCATACACATACACACTCAGAAAAAGAGGAATAGGGGAAAAAAATCATAAATCTTGCTCTCAAAGTCCACCTCCTCAATTTGGGATGATTCGTTGTCTAAAGGACAGAAGGAAGGAAAGAAAGAAAGAAGATAAAGTAAAATAAAATAAAATAAGATAGAATAAAATAAAGTTATTAAAATAAAAAGTAATTTTTTAAAAAAATTAAAAAAAAAAACGGACAGAGAGAACCCTAGGACAAATGGTTGAAGCAAAGCTGTACAGACAAAATCTCACACAGAAGCATACACATACACACTCAGAAAAATAGGAAAAGAGGAAAAAATCATAAATATTGCTCTCAAAGCCCACCTCCTCAATTTGGGATGATTCATTGTCTATTCATGTATTCCACAGATGCAGGGTACATCAAGTTGATTGTGGAGCTTTAATCCTCTGCTTCTGAGGCTGCTGGGAGAGATTTCCCTTTCTCTTCTTTGTTCTCTCAGCTCCCGGCTCTCAGCTTTGGATTTGGCCCCGCCTCTGCATGTAGGTCACTGGAGGGCATCTGTTCTTTGCTCAGACAGGACAGGGTTAAAGGAGCAGCCACTTTGGGGACTCTGTCTCACTCAGGCCGGGGGGGAGGGAGGGGCACGGAGTGTGGGGTGAGCCTGTGGCTGCAGAGGCCGGATTGATGTTGCACCAGCTCGAAGTGCGCCATGCGCTCTTCCGGGGAAGCTGTCCCTGGATCCATGGACCCCGGCAGTGACAGGCTGCACAGGCTCCCCAGAAGGGGGGCGTGGACAGTGACCTGCACTCGCACACAGGCCTCTTGGCAGCGGCAGCAGCAGCCCCAGCATCCCACGCCTGTCTCTGTGGTCCACGCTTTCAGCCGTGGCTCACACCCGTTTCTGGAGCTCCTTTAAGCAGTGCTCTTAATCCCCTCTTCTCATGCACCAGGAAACAAAGAGGGAAGAAAAAGTCTCTTGCCTCTTCGGCAGCTCCAGACGTTTTCCCGGACTCCCTCCTTGCTAGCTGTGGCGCACTTGCCCTTTCAGGCTGTATCCATGCTGCTAGCCCCAGTCCTCTCCCTGCTCTCTGACTGAAGCCCTAGTCTCAGCTCCCAGCCCCGCCCACCACGGCAGGCAAGCAGACAAGCCTCTCGGGCTGATGAGTGCTGGTCGGCACTGATCTTCTGTGCAGAAACCTCTCCACTTTGCCCTCCTCACCCCTGTTGCTGTGCTCTCCTCTGTGACTCGGAAGCTTTCCCCCTCCGCCACCCACAATCTCCACCTGCGAAGGGGCTTCCTAGTGTGTGGAAACCTTTCCTCCTTCACAGCTCCCTCCCACTGGTGCAGGTCCCATCCTTATCCTTTTGTCTCTGTTTATTCTTTTGCCCTACCCAGGTACGTGGGGAGTTTCTTGCCTTTTGGGAGGTCTGAGGTCTTCTGCCAGCATTCAGTAGGTGTTCTGTAGGAGTTGTTCCACATGTAGCTGTATTTCTGGTGTATCTGTGGGGAGGAAAGTGATCTCCGCACCTGTTCTCCTTTCTCTAATTCCTTTAGGTGCAAGTTTAGGTTGCTTATTTGAGATGTTTCCTGTTTCTTAAGGTAGGATTTTATTGCTATAAACTTCCCTCTTAGAACTGCTTTTGCTGCATCCCATAGGTTTTGGGTCGTCGTGTCTCCATTGTCATTTGTTTCTAGGTATTTTTTAAAATTTCCTCTTTAATTTCTTCAGTGACCACTTGTTTATTAAGAAGTGTATTGTTTAGCCTCCATGTGTTTGTATTTTTAACAGATCATTTCCTGTAATTGATATCTAGTCTCATAGCATTGTGGTTGGAAAAATTACTTGATACGATTTCAATTTTTTTAATTTACCAAGGCTTGATTTGTGATGCAGGATATGATCTATCCTGGATAGTGTTCCATGAGCACTTGAGAAAAATATGTATTCTGTTGTTTTTGGATGGAATGTCCTATAAATATCAATTAAGTGCATCTTCTTTAATGTATCATTTAAAACTTGTGTTTCCACAGCAAGATCCTTTTTGACCCATGTCCTAGAGAAATGGACAGAAAAACAAAAACAAACAAATGGGACCTAATGAAACTTCAAAGCTTTTGCACAGCATAGGAAACTATAAACAAGAACAAAAGACAACCCTCAGAATGGGAGAAAATATTTGTAAATGAAGCAACTGACAAAGGATTAATCTCCAAAATTTACAAGCAGCTCATGCAGCTCAACAGCCAAAAAACAAACAACCCAATCCAAAAATGGGCAGAAGACCTAAATAGACATTTCTCCAAAGAAGATATACAGAGTGCCAACAAACACATGAAAGAATGCTCAACATCATTAATCATTCGACAAATGCAAATCAAAACTACAATGAGATATCATCTCACACCAGTCAGAATGGCCATCATGAAAAAATCTAGAAAGAATAAATTCTGGAGAGTGTGTGGAGAATAGGGAACACTCTCACACTGCTGGTGGGAATGTGAATTGGTACAGCCACTATGGAGAAGAGTATGAGGTTCCTTAAAAATCTACAAATAGAACTACCATATGACCCAACAATCTCACTACTGGGCATATACCCTGAGAAAACCATAATTCAGAAAGAGTCATGTACCAAAATGTTCATTGCATCTCTATTTACGATAGACTGGAAATGGAAGCAACCTAAGTGTCTATCATTGGATGAGTGGATAAAGAAGATGTGGCACATATATACAATGGAACATTACTCAGCCATAAAATGAAATGAAATTGAGCTATTTGTAATGAGGTGGATAGACCTAGAGTCTGTCATACAGAGTGAAGTAAGTCAGAAGGAGAATGACAAATACCATATGCTAACACATATATATGGAATTTAAGAAAAAAAAATGTCATGAAGAACCTAGGGGTAAAACAGGAATAAAGACACAGACCTACTCGAGAGTGGAATTGAAGATATGGGGAGGGGGAAGGGTAAGCTGCGACAAAGAGAGAGAGAGACATGGGCATATATACACTACCAGACATAAGGTAGATAGCTAGTGGGAAGCAGCCGCATAGCACAGGGAGATTAGCTCGGTGCTTTGTGACCTCCTGGAGAGGTGGGATATGGAGTGTGGGAGGGAGAGACATGCAAGAGGGAAGGGATATGGGAACAGATGTATATGTATAACTGATTCACTTTGTTATAAAGCAGAAACTAATAAAAATAGTTTAACAAAAAAACAGTTTGGAAGGACTTCCCTGGTGGTCCAGTGGTTAGGACTCTGCACTTCCACTGCAGGGGGTCGGAGTTTGATCCCTTGTCAGGGAACTAAGATCCCACAAGCTACACAGTTGAAAAAAATTTTTCAAAAGAAAAAAAAAGCTTGTTTCCTTATTTATTTTCATTTTGGATGATTTGTCCATTGGTGAAAGTAGGGTGTTAAAGTCCCCTACTATGAGTGTGTTACTGTTGATTTCCCCTTTTATGGATGTTAGTATTTTCCTTATGTGTCAAGGTGCTCCTATGTTGGGTGCATAAATATTTACAATTGTTATATCTTCTTCTTGGATCGATCCCTTGATCATTATGGAGTGTCCTTTGTGTCTCTTGTAATAGTCTTTATTTTAAAGTTGTTCTGATAAGAGAATTGCTTCTCCAGCTTTCTTTTGATTTCCATTTGCATGGAATATCTTTTTCCATCCCCTCAGTTTCAGTCTGTTTATGCCCCTAGGTCTGAAGTAGGTCTCTTGTAGACAGCATATATATGGGTCTTGTTTTTATATCCATTCATCCATTCTGTGTCTTTTGGTGGGTGCATTCAATCCATTTACATTTAAGGTAATTATCAATATGTATGCTCCTATTCCAATTTTCTTAATTGTTTTGGGTTTGTTATTGTAGGTCTTTTCTTCTCTTGTGTTTCTTTCCTAGAAAAGTTCCTTTAGCATTTGTTGTAAAGCTGGTTTGGTGGTGCTGAACTCTCTCAGTTTTTGCTTGTCTGTAAAGTTTTTAATTTCTCCATCAAATCTGAATTAGATCCTTGCTGGGTAGAGTAATCTTGGTTGCAGGTTTCTCTCCTTCATCACTTTAAATATGTCCTGCCACTCCTTTCTGGCTTGCAGAGTTTCTGCTGAAAGTTCAGCTGTTAACTTTATGGGGATTCCCTAGTGTGTTATTTGTTGTTTTTCCCTTGTTGCTTTTAATGTGTTTTCTTTGTATTTATTTATTTATTTATTTATTTAATTTATTGTTTTTTCGGTATGTGGACCTCTCACTGTTATGGCCTCTCCCGTTGTGGAGCACAGGCTCCAAATGCACAGGCTCAGCGGCCATGGCTCACGGACACAGCCACTCCACGGCAAGTGGGATCTTCCCAGACTGGGTCATGAACCCATGTCCCCTGAATCGGCAGGCGGACTATCAACCACTGTGCCCCCATGGAAGCTCAGTATTTAATTTTTGATAGTTTGATTAATATGTGTCTTGGTGTGTTTCTCTTTGGATTTATCCTATATGGGACTCTCTGTGCTTCCCGGACTTTATTAACTATTTCCTTTCCCATATTAGGGATGTTTTCAACTATAATCTCTTCAAATATTCTCTCAGTCCCTTTCTTTTTCTCTTCTTCTTCTACGACACATATTATTCAAATGTTGGTGCATTTAATGTTGTCCCAGTGATCTCTGACCCTGTCCTCAGTTTTTTTCATTCTTTTTCCTTTATTCTGTTCTTCAGTAGTTATTTCCACTATTTTATCTTACAGGCCACTTATCCGTTCTTCTGCCTCAGTTATTTTGTTATTCATCCCTTCTAGAGAATTTTTAATTTCATTTATTGTGTTGTTAATTACTGTTTGCTTGCTTTTTAGTTCTTCTAGGTCCTTGTTAAAAGTTTCTTGTATGTTCTCCATTGTATTTCCAAAGTTTTGGTTCATCTTTACTATCATTAGTATGAATCTTTTTTCAGGTAGCCTGCATGTTTCCTCTTCATTTGATAGGTCTGGTGGGTTTTTACCTTGCTCCTTCATCTGCTGGGTGTTTTTGTCTTCTCGTTTTGCTTATCTTACTGTGTTTGGGGTCTCCTTTTTGCAGTCTTCAGGTTCGTAGTTCCCATTGTTTTTGGTGTCTGTCCCCAGTGGCTAATTTTGGTCCAGTGTGTTGTGTAGGCTTCCTGGTGGAGGGGACTACTGCCTGTATTCTGGTGGATGAGGCTGGATCTTTCTGGTGGAAATTTGCACGTCTGGTGGTGTGTTTTGGGTTGTCTGTGGCCTTATTATGATTTTAGGCAGCCTCTCTGCTAATGGGTGGGGTTGTCTTCCTGTCTTGCTAGTTGTTTGGCATAGGGTATCCAGCACTGTAGCTTGCTGGTTGTTGAGTGAATCTGGGTCTTGGTGTTGAGATGGAGATCTCTGGGAGATTTTAGCCGCTTGATATTATGTGAAGCTGGGAAGTCTCTTGTGGACCAGTGTCCTGAATTTGGCTCTCCCACCTCAGAGGCACAGCACTGATTCCTTGTTGGAGCACCAAGAGCTTTTCATCCACACGGCTAAGAATAAAAGGGAGAAAAAGTGATAGAAAGAAAGAAAGAAAGAAAAGAAAGAGGGTAAAATAAAATAAAAGTAAGATAAAATAATATAAAGTTATTAAAATAAAAATAATTATTAAGAAAAAAATTTTTAAAAGTAAACAAAAACAACAAAAAAGGATGGACAGAACCCTAGGACAAATGGTGAAAACAAAGCTATACTGATAAAATCTCACATGGAAGCATACACATACACACTCACAATAAGAGAAAAGGGGGAAAAATAATACATCTTGTTCCCAAAGTCAACCTCTTCAATTTGGGATGATTTGTTGTCTATTCTGGTATTCCACAGATGCAGGGTACATCAAGATGATTGTGGAGATTTAATCCGCTCCTCTTGAGGCTTCTGGGAGAGATTTCCCTTTCTCTTCTTTGTTCGCACAGCTCCTGGGGTTTATCTTTGGATTTGGCCCCGCCTCTGCATGTAGGTCACCTGAGGGCATCTGTTCTTTGCTCTGACTGGAAGGGGTTAAAAGAGCAGCTGATTCAGGGGCTCTTGCTCACTCAGACTGGGGGTGGGAGGAGTACAGATGCAGGGTGAGCCTGCTGCTGCAGAGGCCAGCGTGACACTGCACAAGCCTCATGCCCACCATGTGTTCTCCCAGGGAAGTTTTCCCTGGATCACTGGACCCTGGCAGTGGCAGGTTGCACAGGCTCCCGGGAGGGGAGGTGTGGAGAGTGACCTGGGCTTGCACAGAGGTTTCTTGCTGGCAGCAGCAGCAGCCTTAGTGTCTCATGCCCATCTCTGGGGTCCATGCTGTTAGCCGTGACTTGTGCCTATCTCTGGAACTCCAGTAAGCAGCACTCTTAATCCCCTCTCCTTGCGCACAAGGAAACAAAGAGGGAAGAAAAAGTCTCTTCCCTCTTCGGCAGGCCCAGACTTTTTACTGGAGTCCCTCCCGGCTAGCCATGGTGCATTAACCCCTTCAGGCTGTGTTCGTGCTGCCAACCCCAGACCTCTCCCTGGGATCCAACTGAAGTCCGAGCCTCAGCTCCCAGCCCCTGCCTGCCCCGGCTGGTGAGCAGAGAAGCCTCTCGGGATAGGGAGTGCTGGACGGCACTGATCCCCCATGTGGAAATCTCTCTGCTTTGCTCTCCGCACCCCTGTTGCTGCACCCTCCTCCACAGCTCCGAAGCTTCCCTCCTCTGCCGCCCACAGTCTCTGTCCACGAAGGGGCTTCCTAGTGTGTGGAAACCTTTCCTCCTTCCTGGCTCCCTCCCACTGGTGCAGGTCCTGTCCCTATTCTTTTGTCTTTGTTTTTTTTCCTTTTTCTTTTGCCCTACCCAGCTACATGGGGGAGTTTCTTGCCTTTTGGGAGGTCTGAGGTCTTCTGCCAGCATTCAGTGGGTGTTCTATAGGAGCAGTTCCACGTGTAGATGCATTTCTGATGAATCTGTGGGGAGGAAGGTGATCTCCGTGTCTTACTCTTCCACCATCTTCCTCAACTCCTTATCGACATTTTTGATGCACAAAATCTAGGAGCATAATACAACACTTACTTTCTTATGCTACCAAATTTCAGGTGGTTGGTTACACAGCAATATTTGTATTTAATATTTGTATTTTAATAGAAGGTGTTTCTTCTTGACAATTATCTTTGCCTCTAACTAGTCAACCAAAATCCAACTGTGAAAACTTTTAAAGTATAAAGGCACATATGTTTTCCTTTGTGTTGTTTGTGATGAGTAGTTGTGGAGTGTTTGTTTTTGGAAAGAAACAAAAGATGTTCACAATCAAACATGCTGCATAACTAGGACTAAGACCATTGTGTTAATGTCAAAGGATGCATATTAACCTCAGCACCATAGCAGTATAGGAGATTTTTTCAGGACACTGTTCTACCAAAAGCATATTTTATATTTTCAGCTTTTTTATAAGACTACTAGTGAAAAGTAATTACTGTCAATCAATCGGTTCATGTTTCCTAGAATTGTAATGCTATTAATACTATTGGGTCTATTGAAAAATATGTAAATAATGATAAAATCCTTGGTAGAGTTTGGAAGTAGATGCTGTTTCTCTTTGTTACTTAATTAACCCTTTATGTAATCCTCCTAGTTTATGCAAATTTCAACTTTATTTCTCCAGATAGTAAATACCTTTCTTTTACCTATTTCAGAGTTAAACTTTTAACATTTCTTTTACTTTAACCTGTATATTTTTAACTCTTGTTTTTTGAGAGATCTTATAATTGCCTGGAAAGGAAGATAAAAGTGCTATAAACTTACCTTTTTCTTGTTTTAATGACTCAATCCTTCATTATGGAGTATGAGCCTACAATAAAATTTATAAAACTGATATAGTCAAAAGAAATCAAGAGAATGATCAAAATAAACTAATAGAAAGTAAATAGCAGATAAATTAAAGGATAAGTAAGTAGAATAATATTTTTAAGTAATAAATGTACATATTTTTGGAATTTGAGAAGTTATGCTATCCCTTGAAAGTACACAGACACTCATTAACTCACATAAGGACTAGATGCTATAAAACACCACACCATCAGAGAAAAACAAAGTATTATTTATAAGATAAAGCTTTTGTTAGTAATATGGAAATAGGACAAAGTAGTAAGACTAAAAAGTTAAGCTGAGTCAATAGTCACCATAGAGAGAGAGAGGGGAAGAAAGAGAAGAAAAGTGGGGGGAAGGAAGGAAGAAAGGAAGGAAAGAAGGAAGGGGAAAAAAGAAAAAGAAAAAGAAAGAAAGAAAGAAAGAAAGGGAAAGAGAAGAAAGATGGTACAATGACTATGGAAAATTGTCAGTTTCTTAAAAAGTAACTTATATCTACTTCACCTATCTACTAAAGAGAAAAATAAATCATATGGCTGTACAACAACATGTGCATGAATATCCAGAGAAGCTTTATTTGTAATCATTAAAACTGGAAATGACCCAAATGGTCATTGACAGCTATATGTATAAACAATTTGTGAAATATCTATGCAGTGGGATGATACTTAGCAAAAAAATTAATGACTACTGATAAACAGAAACATAAATGTAAGTAAAAATAATTATGCTATGGAAAATACAGACAATAAAAGAACACATACAATGTAATTCCAATTATATAAAAATATAGAAAAGGGAAACTAAAATTTGTGACAGAAAGTAGAAATTTTATGAATGGTTAATATATTAATTAATATATTCATATATATATTCATAATTTTGATTGTGGTCATGTTTCATTGGCATACATACATAAATGTAGACATTCATAGCAAATTATACAATTAATATTCATTTTACTATGTCAATTACACTTCAATAAAATATTAAAAATTAATGTCATAAAGGTTTCTTTTACCAGCAGTTTTAGGAGAAAATGACAAAAAATAGGAAAGGAAATTTTGATTGATAAAAGTAAATGACATCAAGATGGCAGAATAGGAGGACATGGAGTTCACCTCTCCCCATAAGTACATCAATAATATATCTACAAATGAAACAATTCTCTCTCATAAGCCTGGTGAACACTAACAGAGGACTTTGGAAACCAAAAAGGACAAGAAAAAACCCAATGCAACTGGGTAGGACAAAAGAAAGAAAAAGGAAAAGAAGAAATGGGAGAGACCTGCACCCGTGGGGGGAAGCTGAAGGAGAGGAGAGGTTCCCACAACTAGGGAAGCACTCTCACCAGCAAGGAGATGAGCTGGGACAGAAGAGTGCAGCAACTGGTCTGTGGCAGGCAGGATGGAGTATGACCTATATGGATGGTCCATGCCACAGCCTTGTGCACCCCAGCCCGAGACATGTGTCTGCTGGTGTGGATAAGGGCTGGTTGCTGGAAGGTGTGTGCTCCAGGGCAGCCTTGGGAGCAGAAGCTGGTGGAGCCCCACATGTAGAGTTGGGGATGAAACTACAGCAGAGCCCCAGGGGCTGTGCAACTAAGGAAGAAAAGTTAAAATCTCTCCTCACAGCTGTGGGAACCACGAATTTACACCACCACTGCTGACTTTGTAAACTCAGTGCCTGCAGGACATACGAACTGAAGAGTGCTCCCTCAGCTGAGAAAGGTCTGGCTTTAGCACCTGTGCGCTTTGTGAGCACATACACATGGGGATTGGACGAGGCCAGAATCTGAGCTGCCTCCAAACCTCCCACAGTGGGTCCAGGTACACGATTGCTGCAGTTCTTGGACCTGACTTTGGTAGATCTGTTCTGGTGGCCTGGTGAAAACAGTGCTTGAGAGACACCAGGGCCAATTGCTGGCACACCCACAGTTAAGGTGGAACTGAGAGCAGTTCCAACAACAGTGTAATTTGTTTTTTGGTTTTTTAGGGTTTTTTTGGCCATGCCAAGTGGCATGTGGGATCTTAGTTCCCTCACCAGGAAATGAACCCATGTCCCCTGCCTTGGAAGTGTGAAGTTTTAACCACTGGACCACCAAGGAAATCCCAACAGTGTAATTTGTGAGCCAGCATGATGAGTGGAAAGTGACACAACAGAGTACACTTACAGGTGAACAGCTTCAGAGGAGGAAAGCTCAGTGGCTTCTTTCCCAGGGGAAGTGCTCCAATCCTGCCTACTTCACACTGCAGATAAGAAACACAACTCAGAAACAGATCTGGGGGCCTTTACTCCAAAAACTAGGGAGCAGACCCCACCCCTGGCAGGGTAGTAACAACCACAGAGCAAAGGGGAGACCCTGCTCAAAATTCATTGCAGGCTCAGGTAACCACAACATCAGTCACACCTCCTACCAAGGGGATAAAGACCAGCATACACTGAAGAAAGAGGTGGCAGACATCCATACTAAAAATACACCTTTCACCAAAAAAATATTAAACCCACATGGGCTACACAGGGACCTTCCCACATAAATATAGCCCTTGAAGACAGCCTGAGTGTCAGGCATTGGGAGGAAGAACCCCCAGAGCATTTGGCTTTGAAAGCCAGCAGGACCTGAGTGCAGGAGCTCCACAGGGCTGGGGAAACATAGACACCACTCTTGGAGGGTTTACACAAGACCTCAATTGCACTGTAACACTGCACAAAGAAATATCTCTACAGGAAGTGGGACTAGATCTAACTAGGTGCCTTGGAGGGTGTACTAGAGAGGTGGGAGTTGGCTGTAACTCAGTGTGGGGCAAGGACACCAATATTGGAGGCCCCAGAAAATATTGATCAGAGTGAGATCTCCTGGAGGTGCACATTTTGGCACCCAGACCCAGCCCCACCCAGAAGCCTACAGCCTCCATAGTTGGAATGCCTCAGACCAAACAATCAGCAAGAAAGGTACACAGCCCAGCCCTTCAGAAGACAGGCTTCCTAAAGTCATCCTGAGCTCACAGCTACCTCAAAACACACTACTTGACATGGCTCTGCCCACCAGAGGGACAAGACACAGCTGCACTTACCAGAGGGCAGGAACCAGGCGCTCCCACCAGAAAGCCAGTACAAGACCCCAGACAAAAACTCAGCCACCAGGGGGCAGACACCAGAAGTAAGAGATACTATGATCCTGCAGCCTGTGGAAAGAGAGCACAAACAGAAAGTTAAACAAAATGAGACAGCAGACAAATATGATGCAAACCAAGGAACAAAATAAAAACCTGCAGGGCTTCCCTGGTGGTGCAGTTGTTGAGAATCTGTCTACTAATGCAGGGGACACAGGTTCGAACTCTAGTCTGGGAAGATTCCACATGCCGTGGAGCAACTAGGCCCGTGAGCCACAATTACTGAGCCTGTGCGTCTGGAGCCTGTGCTCCACAACAAGAGAGGCCGCGATAGTGAGAAGCCCGTGCACCACGATGAAGAGTGGCCCCTGCTTGTCACAACTAGAGAAAGGCCTCACACAGAAATGAAGACCCAACACAGCCCAAAAATAAATAAATAAATAAATAAATAATAATTAAAAAATAAATAAAAACCTACAAGAACAACTAAATGAAGAGGAGATAGGCAATATACCTGAAAAAATAATTCAGAGTAATAATAGTAAAGATGATCCAAAAGCTCAGAAAAAGAATGGAGACCCAGATGAAGATAATACAAGAAATGTTTAATAAGCAGCTAGAAGAGTTTAAGAAGAAACAAACAGAGGTGAACAATACAATAACGGAAATGAAAAATACACTAGAAGGAATCAGTAGCAGAATAACTGAGGCAGAAGAATTAATAAGTGAGCTGAAAGACAGAGTAGTGGAAATCACTGCCACGGTACAGAATAAAGAAAAAAGAATGAAAAGAAATGAGGACAGTCTCAGAGACATCTGGGACAATATTAAACACACCAGCATTTGCATATAGGAGTCCCAGAAGGAAAAGAGAAAGAAAAAGGGCCTAAGAAAATATTTGAAGATATTGTAACCAAAAACTTCCCTAACATGAAAAGAAAACCCTCACTCAAGTCCAGGAAGCACAGAGAGTCCCATACAGGATGAACCAAAGGTGGAACATGCTGAGTCACATATTAATCAAACTACAAAAATTAAAGACAAAGGTAAAAATATTAACAGCAACAGGAAAAAGCAACAAATAACATACAAGAGAATCCCCCTAAGATTATCAGCTGATTTTTCTGCAGAAATTCTGTGAGGTAGAAGGGAGTGACACAATGTATGTAAAGAGATGAAAGGGAAAAACCTACAACCAAGAATACTTTACCAGGCAAAGTTCTTGCTCAGATTCAACAGAAAAATCAAAAGCTTTACAGACAAGAAAAAGCTAAAAGAATTCAACACCACCAAACCAGCTTTACAACAAATGCTAAAGGAACTTCTCTAGGTGGGGAAGAGGCATGCAACTTAAAATAACCTTTACATATATAAACTGCTATATCAAAACCTCATGGGAACAGCAAATTGAAAAACTACAATAGAAACACACACACACACACACACACACACACACACACACACGTAACCCAAACACAAGAAAGATAGTTATCAAATCACAAAGAAGAGGACAAAAGAGGAAGGGAAGAAAAAAATACCTGCAAAAACAAATCCAAGACAATTAAGAAACTCTCAGTAGGAACATACATATTAATAATTACCTTAAATGTAAATGGATTAAATGCCTTAACCAAAACACATAGACTGGATGAATGGATACAAAAAAAAAAAAAAAAAAAAAAAAAACCTCATATAAATGTTGTCTATGAGAGACCTACTTCAGATCTAGGGACACATACAGACCGAAAGTGAGAGGATGAAAAAAGGTGTTCCATGTAAATGCAAACCAAAGGAAAGCTGGAGTAGCGATACTCATATCAAACAAAATAGACCTTTTTAAAAATTATTTCAAGTTACTTATTTATTTATTTTAAAACAAGTCACAACACTAAATTTCTGGCCCATTCTGCTAATGCACAAGATACAAATGCTTGCTCAGCAGTTGAAGGACATGCTTTAGTAGCATGTTTGAAAAGTGAATAACAATCTATATAAAACAAATATTCAAATAGTTTCCATAGGAACACAGTTAAGTGTGACCCCATCATCTAGTCTTCCACATTGTTGCGTGTGTGCCGACACTATTCACATACACATCTCAAAACTAGCAGTCGTTAAGTTAAATGGTCCCCCCCAAACCCTTAAATCAAGCTAAACTCACAGTTAACAGCTACAAGAATGGTATCTTCACATTAATAAAAGCTGAAGCATAGGCTGCTGGGTGCCATTTCATTCCACTCTCAAACACAGGACACAGGCAGAATGCAAACATCCGGCTCCTCTACTCTGGGTGGGAAGTCATGGTTCTGGATTTTCTGCATCAGTTGCCATGTTGGCCCTGACATCACATAGTAGATGGTCGGTCTCTAGAATCCATTGAAAGTAGAAGCAGCAGTGACAGCAGTGACAAAGCAGAGTGTAAACACCCATGTTTTCAAACAGCATCCAATCGCCCACATGCATCTCAAGTAAGTTACAGTGCCCAACAATGCGATCCAGGCCATCACAGGTCTGTCCCCAGATGCTGAATGAATAATACTTCTCGTCTGGTTTGGGTCTCTTTTGCAGAAGAGGCTTCACATGTTCATGATCGTAGAGGATGCAGTTGAATGATCCAGATACTCCATCATTCACATAATATATAAAAGTCTGTTCACTCGACTCATCTTCATCATCAGAGCCTATCTATTCCTTTAAGATGAGTTTTTGACAATGATATTAACTGCTAGAGTGAAAACTGAGGCAACACAGTATCTTCCTGGCTCAGCCATGATTCTCACTCCAGAATCTGATGGAAAATACTTGCACAACACCAGGTTGATTACACTGGTGATCTCTTCAAATTTAAGATTTACATCCTCAGATCCAGGAAAGCCACCACCAATATCAAGCAGAAACATGTTGAAACCAACCTCAGCTCCCATTTCAAAGACAGAGTGGGCATCAGAGATGGTCTGCACGAAGGTCTCTGGATCAATACAACAATGTTCCACGTGGTAACTGACACCGATGACCTCAATATCTAGCTCTTTTGCCCATTCCAAAAGAAGCCTGCTGTTTTTGAGTGTGGTACCAAATTTGACACTGAGGTGACAGACTGCTTTGGAATCATCAGTGGCAATCTGAAAAACCAACTTGGCCTTTGGATGTGCCCTGGCAACTTTCACCAACTCGACTTCATTATCAAAAGTCATCATCTGGACTCCATTACTGGCAGCATATTTAATCTGAGACACTTGTTTACAAGGATTTGCATAGATAATCCTCTCTGGAGGCACCCTGAGACTCTGCACCAACTGGATTTCAGTCTTGCTGGTACAGTCAAATCCTTTCCCAATGGCAGGTATGTTCTTCACTATGGTTCTGCTATCATTGCATTTGACTGCATAAAAGGGGGTGACTCAAGTAAAAGCTTTAAACCATATCAGATTTTTTTTTACAATGTTTCCCAGGTCCACAATATAGAAGGCATCTTTATCAACAGAAGAAGGAACTTTATTAATATTTTGGTCCAGAAAGTCCTTGGGAGTAAAACCTTCATCGAAGAAATGGCAGTCAAACTTCATTACTAAAGTTATTTTTGGTTTATTGTTATCTTTTTGAAACAACAAAATGGGAAACTAAGAGATGGAATTTAAAGAAATTATGCCAGCTTTTCACAAAGGCAATTATCCAGGAATTCCAAGTCCCACTGAAGATGGGTGTGCCCTTGGTGCAACACTGAAAATGTTCTGATAAATGCACAATCTGCTGTCCACCTTAGAGCACATGGGCAACATGGGTAGGCCCCATGGAGGCAAGATGTCACCACCACCGAGCACTCAGGGCCACTGGCCACACCACCACTGTCCCTACCGCCCCTGTCAACCACCCTCCCAGCTGCCCACCACCTTGATCCCTCCAGCAGAGGACAACCAGCCCGAGGTGGCACCGAATGCTGGCAGATGGGCAGCAACAGTGGAGGCGGAGGGAACTGACCAAAAGTAGACTTTAAAATAAAGACTGTTACAAGAGACAAGGAAGGACACCACATAATGATCAAAGGATCAATCCAAGAAGATATAAAAATTATAAATATATATGCACTCAACATAGGAGCACCCAATATATAAGCCAAATGTGAACAGCCATAAAAGGAGAAATAGACAGTAACACAATAATAATGGGAACTTTAACACCCCACATACACCAATGGACAGATCATCCAAACAGAAAATCAATAAGGAAACATAGGCTTTAAATAACACATTAGACAAGATGGACTTAACCAATATTTATACAACATTCCATCTGAAAGCACTAGAATTCACTTTCTTCTTAAGTGTACATGGAACATTTTCCAGGATAGATCACGTCTTGGGCCACAAATCAAGCCTCAATAAATTTAAGAAAATTAAAATCATATCAAACATCTTTTCTGACCACAATGTAAGGAGATTAGAAATAACTGACAGGAAAAACAAACCTGTAAAAAACATAAACGCATGGAGAATAAACTAGACAACCAATGGATCACTGAAAAAAATCAAGGAGGAAATCAAAAAATACCTAGAAATAAATGACAATGAAAATGCGATGATCAAAACCTATGGAATGCATCAAAAGCAGTTCTAAGAAGGAGGTTTATACTAATACAAACGTACCTCAGGAAACAAGAAAAATATCAAATAAACAACCTAACCTTACACCTAAAGCAACTAGAGAAAGAAGAACAAACAAAACCCAAAGTTAGTAGAAAGAAATAAATCATAAATCAGAAATAAATGAAATAGAGATGATGAAATCAATAGCAAAGATCAATGAAAGTAAAAGCTAGTTCTTTGAAAAGATAAACAAAATTGATAGACTTTTAGCCAAACTTATCAAAAAAAATAAATAAAAGGAGAGGGCTTAAATCAATAAAATTAGAAATGAAGAAGGAGAAGTTACAATGGATACCATGGAAATAAAAAGAATCAGACTACTAAAAACAACTATATGCCAATAAAATGGACAATCTAGAAGAAATGGACAAATTCTTAGAAAGGTACAACCTTCCATGACAGAACCAGTAAGAAATAGAAAATATGAACAGACCAATCAAATGTACTGAAATTAAAAGTGTGATTTAAAAAATTCAAATAAAGAAAAATCCAGGACCAGATGACTTCCAGGTGAATTCTATCAAACATTTAGAGAAGAGTTAACACCTATCCTTCTGAAACACTTCCATAAACATTGCAGAAGAAGGAACACTCCCAAGCTCATTCTATGAGGCCACCATCACCCTGATACCAAAACCAAAGATACCATTAAAAAAAAGAAAATTATAGGATGATATAACTGATGAACACAGACACAATATTCCTCAAGAAAATACTAGCAACCTGAATCCACCAACACATGAAAAGGATCATACATAGTGGGATTTATCACAGGGATGAAAGGATTCTTCAATATATGCAAATTAATCAATGTGATACAACACATTAACAAACTGAAGAATAAAAACCATATGATCATCTCACTCCAACCAAAAGACATGGACTGGATGAATGGATACAAAAACAAGACCTCTTTATTTGCTGTCTACCCCTATATTTGCTGTCTTCAGACTTAGGGACACATACAGACTGAAAGTAAGGTTATGCTAAAAAGGATTCCATGCAAATGGAAATCAAAAGAAAGCTGGAGTAGCAATACTCATATCTGACAAAATAGACTTTGAAATAAAGGTTATAAGAGACAAAGAAAGACACTACATAATGATCAAGGGATCAATCCAAGAAGAAGACATAACAATTGTAAATATTTATACACCCAAAATAGGAGCACCTCAATATATAAGGCAAATACTAACTGCTATAAAAGGATAATTTGACAGTAACACAATAATAGTGGGGGACTTTAACACCCCACTTTCACCAATGGACAGATCATCCAGACAGAAAATCAATAGGAAATGACATATTAGACCAGAGGGACTTAACTGATATTTATAGAGCATTCCATCCAAAAGCAGCAGAATACACATTCTTTTCATATGGTACACATGTTGGAGCACAAAGTGAGCCTCGGTGAATTTAAGAAAATTGAAATCAATATCAAGCATATTTTCCAACAACAACTGCTATATTTAAAATAGAAAACCAACAAGGACCTACAGTGTAGCACAGTGAACTCTGCTCAATATTTTGTAATAACCTAAATGGGAAAATAATTTCAAAAAGAATAGATACATGTATATGTATAGCTGAATCACATTGCTGTACACCTGAAACTAACACATTGTTATCTGACTATATTCCAATATAAAATAAATTTAAAAAAAAATATTATCATCTTAATAAATGCAGAAAAAGCTTTTGACAAAATTCAACACCGATTCATGATAAAAACTCTCCAGGTAGTGGGCATGGAGAGAACCTACCTAGACATAATAAGGGATATATACAACAAACCCACAGCAAACATCATTCTCAACAGTGAAAAGCTGAAATCATTCCCCCTAAGATCAGGAACAAGCCAAGGAAGTCCTCTCTCACCACATTTTTTCAACATATTTTGGGAGTCTTAGACATGGCAATCAGAGAAGAAAAAAAAATCCAAATTGGAAAAGAAAAAGTAACACTTTCACTGTTTGCATATGACATGATACTATTCTTAGAAAATCCTAAAGACGCTACCAGAATACTACTAGTGCTCATGAATGAATTTGGTAAAGTTGCAGGATACAGAATCAATACACAAAAATCTCTTGCATTCCTATACACTAACAAAAAAAATCAGAAAGAGAAATTAAGGAACAATCCCATTTACCATCACATTAAAAGGAATAAAATACCTAGGAATAAACCTACCTAAGGAGGCAAAAGACCCGTACTCAGAAAATGATAAGTTACTGGTCAAATAAATGAAAGATGACATAGACAGATGGAGAGATATGCCATGTTATTGAATTGGAAGAATCAATATTACCAAAATGACTATACTACCCAAAGCAATCTATAGATTCAATGCAATCCCTATCAAATTACCAATGGCATTTTTTACAGAACTAGAACAAAAAATCTTAAAATTTGTGTGGACACAATAAAAAGACCCTGAATAGCCAAAGCAATCTTGAGAAAGAAAACTGGAGCTTGAGGAATCAGACTCCCTGACTTCAGACTATACTGCAAGGCTACAGTAATCTAAACAGTATTGTACTGGCTTGAACCAGAAATATAGATCAATGAAACAGGACAGAAAGTCCAGAGATAAACCCACACACCTATGGTCAACTAATCTATGACAAAGGAGGAAAGGACATACAATGGAGAAAAGACAGTCTCTTGAATAAGTGGTGGTGGGAAAACTGGACAACTACATGTAAAAGAATGAAATTAGAACATTCTCTAACACCATACAGAAAAATAAACTGAAAATGGATTAAAGACCTAAATGTAAGGCTGGATACTGTAAAACTCTTAGAGGAAAACATAGGCAGAACACTCTGACATTTATCAGAGGAAGATCTTTTTGGATCCACCTGCTAGAGTAATAAAATAAAAACAAAAATAAATAAATGGGACCTAATTAAACTTAAAAGCTTTTGCACAGTAAAGGAAATCATAAACAAAACAAAGAGACAATCCACAGAATGGGAGAAAATATTTTCAAATGAAGGAACTGACAAGGGATTCATCTCCAAAATATACAAACAACACATGCAGCTCAATTTAAAAAAAAAAAAAAACAAAAACAAAAAAAAACAACCCAATCAGAAAATGGATGGAAGATCTAAATAGACATTTCTCCAGAGAAGACATACAGATGGCCAAAAAGCACATGAAAAGCTCCTACATCACTAATTATTAGAGAAATGTAAATCAAACTACAATGAGGTTTCAACTCAGACCAGTAAGTCTGGCCATCACTAAAAAATCTAAAAGCAGGGCTTCCCTGGTTGTGCAGTGGTTGGGAGTCTGCCTCCCAATGCAGTGGGCGTGGGTTCATGCCCCAGTCCAGGAGGATCCCACATGCCACGGAGCGGCTGGGCCCGTAAGCCATGGCTGCTGGGCCTGCGCGTCTGGAGCCTGTGCTCCACAACGGGAGAGGCCACAACAGTGAGAGGCCTGAATACCGCAAAAAAAAAAAAAAAAAAAAAAAAAATCTACAAGCAGTAAATGCTGGAGAGAATGTAGAGAGAAAGCAACCCTTTTACACTGTTGGTTGGAATGTAAATTGATACAGCCACTATGGAGAACGGTATGGAGGTTCCTCATAAATCTAAAATTAGAACTACTATATGATCCAGAAATCCCACTACTGGGCATTTTTTCTAAGAAACTATACTTCAAAAAGATAAATGCACCCCAATATTCATTGCAGCACTATTTACAATAGCCAGTACCTGGAAGCAACCTAAATGTCCATCAAGAAAAGAATGAATAAAGGAGATGTGGTACATATATACAATGGAATATTACTCAGCCATACAAAAGATAACAAAGTAATGCCATTTACAGCAGCATGGGTGGACCTAGAGATTGTCATATTGAGTGACCTAAGTCAGACAGACAAGGATAAATATTATATGATATTACTTATATGTGGAATCTAAAAAAAAATGGTACAAATGAACTTATTTACAAAACAGAAATAGAGTCACAAATGTAGAAAAAAATCTTATGGTTACCAGGGGGGAAAGGTGGGGAGGGATACATTGGGAGTTTTTTGTTGACATATACACACTACTATATTTAAAATAGCTAACTAATAAAGACCTAATGTATAGCACAGGGAACTCTACTCAATAGTTTGTAATGACCTATATGGGAAAAGAATCTGGAAAAGAATGGATATATGTATACATATAAGTGATTCACTTTGTTGCACAGGAGAAACTAACACAACATTGTAAATCAACTATACTCCAATAAGAATGTTTTTTTTAAAACAGATGACATTCTAGCTTTGCAATTTAGCATAAGTGTTCAAATAGAAATAACCTATTGAATGTCAAGCTGTTTACATTTAAAAGGCCCACAGAAAAGTATACTCTCATGGAAATTTCAAAATTATAAGAATAAAATTATAATCTTGAAAGATTTGAGGAAGAATATATATAACAATCTGAAAATGAACATTAGATTATCTACAGTTTTCTATAACAAAATATAGAAAAGCCCCAACATTCTAACAGAAAATGCTTGGAACTTTTAATTTAACACTGAAATAGGAATCAATTGTGGAGATAAATAATATGAAGAAAACCAAGAAATTAAGAACATATGATACATATATAAATAAAATACTCATGTACAACTTAAGTGAAATGAAGTAAATTCCCAGGATTTAGTTATAATGCAATCCTAGAAAGCAACTGGAGCAGAGTGCAGCAGGAGGGTACAGGCCTCCAGAAATTATATATAGTATGTTAGAAGGATAATATTGATAAAATAAAGACATTTGTTCATTGTATAAGCAAAAACAAAAAAAGAATATTAATAATATCAAGCAAAGAATATTTTAATGAAACAAAATGGTATATGATTTTGATAATAGATGAAATAAAGGATAATTTATTTAAAATTAACATTTTAGATAATTTCCCTTGAACCATACAAAAATGAAGGTAATGTAGCCATGACAAAGATAATGTAAGTCTATCCCTCAATCTGAGTTATGTATTCAAGAATCTTAACATAGCCATAATGTTGTAAATATAATATATTCAAAGATTTTCCATTTTGATGGTCAATTTGTCTGCAAAGCATGGGGAATCTAATTATGCCTATAGAAAGAAATATTAAATTACTATACTTTGATAATTAAAGAAGTTATTTAATACTTGAATGTAACTGTTCTAATTAATTTACATCCATTCTCTAACATATTCCATATAACTTCTCCAACATTGATAGTTGTCTTGACATTACAGATTAGAAAACCAAGAGACAGAAAAGTTATGTAATTTGCTTAAAATAAACGTCTTCTAAAATATATATGTATGCACTTTGAGGGAGAATTTCACTTAGGATTTGAATCCAGGCAATCTAGAAACATATTAATTTAAACTAACAATTGAATCAGCTGAATATAGAAAGTGAGTGATAGTAAGATAGGCATAAGTGAAGTAAACTTTAATTCTTAGAGATAGAAAGACAATCAAAAACGTGTATGAAGAAACAGATATAAATGCATACAACATATTTATAGGACAATCACTTAAAGAGGTGAACACTACAAAGAGTTTTCCTTCAGAAAGTGCACTGGGAGTTTGGGAATGGTTTCAGAAACTTGTTTTTTATTTTGATATTATGCAATTTTGGTTTTTTTTTTACACTTGTATATACTGTTTTGGTAATGTGGAAAAAGTATATACATTCTTATTATGCCCAAGCATTAGAAACATTTGCAAAGTTTCCTTGAAAATCTGTTTCTAATAACAGGTCTCTTTGCACATACTTAATAGACAAATATGTGCATACACTGAGCATCTAATTACCATGCAAACAAACCTTGTTATTTTATAACCTCTAGAATGTATATTATTCTATGCATATCAGAGTATATTCTAAGAAATATTCTAGTCAGGAAATTTCTGAGTTGCTGAAATATTACAGAAAATGTAGATTTAGTACAATTGCCATGCTCACTTGCCTGGTTTCAGAAAGAGTACCTTCTTCATTTTTACCTTTCATACTTATTATGGTACTTATACATTCATTAGACTGTCTGCAGAAATAGAGGCTGAGTTGTAAAGAAGCAAAACGGTAAATATTCTAAGCTTGGGAATAGAAAGAAAAAGAGAAAACAAGGAGGAGATAAAACTGTCTTTAGGTTGAAATGTTTTAAATGGCTCCACAAATTTGCCAGCATGAAGTCTTTTAAGATATGGAAATTTATTAACACTGTGGCTTTTGCCACAAATTACTTTTAGCAGCTTATACATATACACAAAACAGTTAATGGTGTGCAGAATTTCTGCCGTAAATGCAAGTCACTTTCGCACAAGATTTAGATTTGACACTATTATGGGAATTTGCTAAGTGACAGAAGTATGCCTATAATTTCATGTCTTTTCTTTATCAAAGCTGTGGCAATACTTCATTGTATTTACTCTAAATTCAAAATACCTTTAAAATGATATTAAAAATGATTTCTTCTTTCCCATTTTTGCAAAGGTAAGATTTTAAAAAGAATGAAACTCTTTGTTTTTTCAGGGACTGTCCAATTTCAAAGGTGTACTTTATGTCCTCAAAATAATATTGTCATAAAAGTCCTCTACCCTTCCATCTATTAGGAACAAAGAATGGAATATATGAGTTTTCTAGATAGATATAACTAATTAGCTGGATTATATTTGTACAAATGAAGCATAAATATAAGGCAGATGTTTGATTTCAAAATATAGGTCTTTATTTTAATGAGTAGATCTCCAGCTTTTATAGTCTGTAAGAATGCTCTCTGAAGAGTTTTGCCTCTTCCAATTTCTCCCATCTGTGATGAATGAAAATAAAATCTCTCCAACATTCTCTTATCCATTGGGTTTCCCTTAAGTTTTACTCTTTTCTTCTGCCTGTCAGTCACTATTCTCTCACATAAGTTTTTATAACTGCAAAATTAGAAAGGGGAGGTCATTTAACAAAATACTTTAAGGATGTTATGAATTAAGAGTAACTACAATGAAGTATTGATATAGCATTGATGAAGGGTAGGAGTGAAAGTATAATTTTTTCTCTGTCACTTAAATTCTCACAATAATGTTAAAAGACCATCAAAACATGGTTCACATCCTTATTGTCAAGACCTTATCACATCGACATTTCTAGCTTCAATGGGAGAAAGCGTGTCTCATCTAGCTTGGTCACTATATGTCTACCTAAAACTCAGAAGTGCTTTTGCTAAATAGAAAAGGGATATTGAACATGCCATATCAATGACTAGGCTTGCCTCTGCTACCAAATATCTGTGAATACTTTAGCTGTTATCTACAACACTAATTTAATTCCTGCCAAAATGAAGCAGTTCAAATCTGATAATGATCACATCCATGCCCAGGTCTAAGATTTCTATGTGTTATGTAGACCTCTTCATCAGTTTGGATATAAGTACCTGTGGTCTGGTGACCTATAATCTAATGAAAAAATATCTTAACATCTTGCAGCCAGTATGCAATAAATGCTGTATGAATAGGGTAGCAACATTTTCATTAAAGAAGACAAAAGAATGAAAACCTTCCAGGAGTCCCAGTTCATAAGAGTCATATAATATTTCTGGGCAGGAATTATTTTGAAAAGTGCCTGCCTTGGCAGTGGAGCAAGTTACTTATGGAGAAACCAGTGTGCTCTGGGTTGACTCATGTTGTGCTGTGTTATAGACCCTGGCTCTGCTCACTGAGAAAAGTCTCCTGCAGAGTCTGTTGTGTGGGCACGTAAGAAGTAAGACTTCACAGCTTTCACAGCAGCTTCCATCTGGTGCAGGTTTGGAGCCCAGGGTTTGCCTTAGAAATGAAACCAGCACTGTGCTTCTCAGGCCAGACTTGTGGTTTCTTTGGCAATGTAAGTCCCTATTTGGCTTTGCATCTATTTTCATTCAGTCAGTTCTAAGGGCAAGTGAACACATGAAAATCCTTGTCTAGACAAAGCACTGAATCCTGCTTTGTCTAGTATCAATGCCTTTGTGCTGAGCCCTTTCCTCTCTCTTAATGTTGGCAAATGTGAGGATATCTAAAATTACAGACTTTGGTGGGATGGTGACATCTAATATTTGATATATGGCTTTGGGCCGCCTCCTATTGTCTGACAGGCTTATACTGAGACTGCTAGAAAATTCTTGCAGTCTTATCTCCCTTTAAGGCTGCTTCCTCACAGCCTCCTGTTTACAATGAGCCTTAGTTAACCTGTCTCTTATGTAATTTGGTGAAAGAAAGAGCAGCCAACACACAGTTACATTTTGAGGTTTACAAAATTGTTCTACTAACACTCAGCCTCTTAGTAACAGGGGCAGCCATTGAGAATAACACATAGTTTCATAAAATATTTTACCACAGGCCAAAAAATAACTAGGATCCTTTGCCTTCTGCCATGCATATCTCGTCAAGGTCATATATTTTAACTCACTTAAAAAAAATAAATTTATTTATTTATTTTTGGCTGCACTGGGTCTTTGTTGCTGCACATGGGCTTTCTCTAGTTGTGGCGAGCAGGGGCTACTCTTTGTTGTGCTGTGCGGGCTTCTCAATACAGTGGCTTCTCTTGTTGTGGAGCATGGTCTCTAGGCACGTGGCTTCAGTAGTTGTGGCTCATGGGCTCCAGAGCACAGGCTCAGTAGTTGTGGCACACGGGTTTAGTTGATCTGCGACCAGGGCTCGAACCCGAGTCCCCTGCATTGGCAGGCAGATTCTTAACCACTGCACCACCAGGGAAGCTCCAACTGACTTTTGATATCACCTTCTGTATCAGTTCCAAATTCAGAACAATAAATGTAATCAATTTTAATTATTGTAAGTTAGAATATATTTAGTTGTAAAATATAGTGTATTTACAATATTGTTGAAAGGGATAGAGGAACAATATCTAGGCAGGCACTCCACAAATGAACTGTGCTAGACAATTATCCATCAGGTAATGTACCACCTATCAGGCCAACACAAGAGCTATTGATTTAAGAACTCTTTAACCATTGCAGCTATATAAGGATGGAAAAGTAAAAATAAGAAGCTGACATGTCTACCATTAAGATTGAAATGAAAAATGGATAATGGACACTGTAACAGTGTTACAGAGTTAAATGTTCTCCAAAATCTTGCCTAGAAAGCCAAAAACTTGTAAAAAGAAGTAGGAAAATAACCTCTTCATTAATTGTGTCTTCCATATTTTGTGTAAGGGCATCTAGTCAGTAAAAGCCCAATTTGCATGTAGAACTCTAGCTACAAAAGTGTTCAGGAAACGTAGCTTTCAAACTAAGTCTCTGTGGTACAGGAAGGCATCCTAAAAGCTATGTGGAAAAGAATATCACAATAATTACTATATTATATCTCTTTGGCAGCTCAGAATCCATGCACATCTTTCTATTTAAACATCAAAAGAGAAATAAGAGTAATACAAATTTATTTTGCCTAAAATGAATAATTATGTAATATAGACCCAATCTTTTATCAGTGGGACAGATCCATCTCTAAGTAATAGTCAATATTCTTCTAGGTAGCTTACATTATTATTTTATAATATGAAGATAAAATTGTAATTTAACCACTATGAAAATAACCTAGATGGTTATTAAATAGGAAGAAAAAGTAAGAGGGAAAAATAGTAATTAATATTTATAGATATATACATAAAAGAGAAATATAATTCATATAGCTACTACAGTCAAGTCCACATGTAAAGTTGTTTAGTGTTAGGTATACCATACCACATAGCTGATGTCATTAATATCATATGCATTATATATATATATATATATATATATATATATATATATATATATATATATATATATATATATATATATATATATATATATATATAATTGGGTTGGCCAAAAGTTTCATTCAGTGTTTTCCATAAGATGGCTCTAGGAGAACTTTGTTGTCTTTAACTTCATTCGAAACAATTTTTTTAGATTGTATGTGCAGTGTATGGAGAAGGTGCTGTGACTGATCGAATGTGTCAAAAGTGGTTTGCCAAGTTTTGTGCTGGACATTTCTCATTGGACAATGCTCCATGGTTGTGTAGACCAGTTGAAGTTGATAGTGATCAAATCGAGACATTAACTGAGAATAATCAACATTATACCACACAGGAGATAGCCAACATACTCAAAATATCCAAATCAAGTGTTGAAAATCTTTTGCACCAGCTTGGTTATGCTCATTGCTTTGATGTTTGGGTTCCACATAAGTTAAGTGAAAAAAAAAACCTTCTTGACCGTATTTCCACATGAGATTCTCTACTTAAACATAATGAAAATGTTCCATTTTTAAAACAAATTGTAGTGGGCAATGAAAAGTGGATACTGTACAATAAAGTGGAATGGAAGAGATCGTGGGGCAAGTGAAATGAACCACCATCAATGGCCATACCAACGGCCAGTCTTCATCCAAAGAAGTTGATGTGTATATGGTGGGATTGAAAGGGAGTCCTGTCTTATGAGCTCCTTCCAGAAAACCAAATGATTAATTCCAATAAGCACTGCTCCCAATTAGACCAACTGAAAACAGCACTCCATGAAAAGTGTCCAGAATTAGTTAACAGAAAATGCACAATCTTCCATCAGGATAACGCAAGACGGCATGTTTCTTTGATGACCAGGCGAAAACTGTTATAGCTTGTCTGGGAAGTTCTGATTCATCTATCGTATTCACCAGACATTGCACCTTCAGATTTCCATCTATTTTGGTCTTTACAAAATTCTCTTACTGGAAAATATTTCAATTCCCTGGAAGACTGTAAAATGTACCTGGAACAGATCTTTGCTCAAAAATATAAAAAGTTTTGGGAAGACGGAATTATGAAGCTGCCTGAAAAATGGCAGAAGGTAGTGGAACAAAAGGGTGAATATGCTGTTCAATAAAGTTCTTGGTTAAAATGAAAAATGTGTCTTTTATATTTACTTAAAAACTTAAGGCACTTTTTGGCCAGCCCAATAATTTATGTGTTATGGCAATTTTCTATCAGATGTAAGTAAACGATTGAAAATCTTGAAGAAAGCAGCACCCTTTTCTAGCTCAGGGAAAGACATTCTATGTACTAGGTTATCTCTGATATAAAGTTGTTTCCCAGGGGTATAACCAAACACCTCTAAGCAGGCTAATTACATTAGATTCTTTTGATTATAGACAGAGCAGTGATTTGTCCTCACTATAGGCATTAATTCTGATTATAGATTTGTCTTCTAAGCCCAAAACACTGCTTCCAAAATTGTCATCTGTGAACTTACTAAATGCATTCTTTACAATAATTGTACCTCACACAATGTTGTTTCTAACTAAGGAATTTAATTTACAGCTGTAGAAATATAACAATGGTCAATAGAGGTAAAACAACTGTCTGTTTCTACCACTGCTAACAAGACCTTGGTTGGTACATAAAATCTGCCTGAATATGATATGTAGGGTTGAAATAAAAATTTTCTTAAAATCATGATCATATTATTTTCTGGTGAGCAAAATTACCCCTTAAAGATATAATAAAATGGTTTTTATTTTAAACTACTAAGTTTGGGGGTAGTTTGTTACACAACAATAAATAACCATGAAGGTATGATGGCCCCAAGATTAGCAGTAGTTGTGACATCTTACTTCACCTGGATAGAGTTGATTAAAGTTAAGAGTGCACTTTTTTTTGTTTGTTTGTTTTGTTTTTGTTTTTGCTGTATGCGGGCCTCTCACTGTTGCGGCCTCCCCCGTTGCGGAGCACAGGCTCCGGACGCGCAGGCCCAGCGGCCATGGCTCACGGGCCCAGCCGCTCCGCGGCACATGGGATCTTCCCAGACCGGGGCACGAACCCGTATCCCCTGCATCGGCAGGCGGACTCTCAACCACTGCGCCACCAGGGAGGCCCAAGAGTGCACTTTTTAATCCCCTTCTCTCTGTATCTCTCTTCTTACCTTCTCTCCTTCTTCCCTCCCTTCCTTCCTTCCTTCATTCATTTCTTCCTTCCTTCTTTCTTTCCTTCCTTCCTTCTTTCCTTCCTTCCTTCCTTCCTTCCTTCCTTCCTTATTTTCTCCCTTATTTCCTTTCTTCTCTTACTTTCTTCCTTCTTTATTCTTTCCTTACTCTCATCTTTCCTCCCTTGCCCCTTCCTTCCTACCTCCCTGTATTCTTTCTCTCTAATATTTCTCAGTCCTGTACTCAGAAGGAGATACATGAAGACTATCAGAGCCACCAATCTTGTTTGCTCATACTCATTATTAGTTTTATGTTATGTCCTGTTTGACTAGAGTATAGGTAACCTGTACTTAACCTCCCTAAACCTTATTCAATATTTACCACAGTCTTATTTTAATTAATTAATTTTTGGCTGCATTGGGTCTTTATTGCTGTGCACAGGCTTTCTCTAGTTGTGGCAAGCAGGGGCTGCTGTTTGTTGCAGTGTGCAGGCTTCTCATTGCACTGGGTTTCTTGCTGAGCATGGGCTCTAGGCATGCACGCTTCAGTAGTTGTGGCACTTAGGCTCAGTAGTTGTGGCTCAGGAACTCTAGAGCTCAGGCTCAGTGGTTGTGGTGCATGGGCTTAGTTACTCCACGGCACCTGGGATCTTCCTGGGCCAGGGCTCAAACCCGTGTCCCCTGCATTGGCATGGCAGATTCTTAACCACTGTGCCACCAGGGAAGTCCTTTCCCACAGTTTTAAAAGTGTCAGTCTTCACTCTGACATCATTAGGCTAGTCTGGGGCCATGAATGAATAAAAGAAAGGACCTAGGGTCAGCAGCAGAGGTGTACCCTTTCCCTAGTTTATCATACCTACAATGAGTTGCCTTTCTGTGTTCCTAATCTGTATTTTACATTCTCTAACACATTCACATAAATAGTTTACTCCTCCTATAGCTTTTGCCAAAGCAGGAATTAGGAGCCCAATCTTAGATTAACTGTGTCATGATCAAGTTGCAGGGTTGTGGGGTAGCCTAGAGTTTAATATATTTGAGTATGCTGATTTAGCCAATTTATTGGGTCACTTATAGTGCCAACTTTGAGTGGAGGTCAGGATAATGGAAAGGTTTCTATCTGGTGTAGGCTATAGTTAGAACAAGATTCTTCTCTGCCATTATGGGTGGAAATAATGGGAACTGGTAATAAAGAGTTTTGGGATAGAAAAACATTGATATCTCATGGACTAATAAACTTGGATCCAGCATCTTAGCATATATTTATGGTCAATGAAAGCACTAGGAAAAGAGAGGTGAGGAAATTCTTCATAATAAACATTATGGATTAGAAGATTTATTCTGTGGATGTCAATTAATGAATTTATGAACAAGCCATTATAGCTGTAGAATGGAGGAAATGCTACTGTTGAACAGCAGAGCTGCATAAAACAGCATCTGATAGTGTCACTTCTGATAGGTTCCCATTGCTGGAAGCATCTTCCAACCCATCTCCCACCCCACATTAAGACACTAATTTACAACAATTTTATATGAAAACATATAAAAGTATATACTCTCAGAAATCATAGATCTTACATATCATGAAATTTACTAATAGAAACAGATATGAGCAAAAATCAGGCATCAGGCATAGGAATAACATTTTCCTCTCTTGCAATGCCATGAACTTTCAAATTATTTCTTTCAAGCATTGGTATGTATTTTGGTTTCAAAGATGCAGGCTAACATTGATTATGTGTGGTAGATGTGAGCTCAAAGGAAGCTGTTTAAATTTGGGACTTAGTTTTAATACTTTATTAATCATGTAAGCTGGAGAGTGTACACGGATAACCTCTACTTTATAGTCAGATTTGTTTCAGAGAAGCAGTCTAGATGAACCAAGTAGACTCTGATAAAGTCATATTATATAATTTCATTGGTTATTTTCCTTATAGTAAATTATTTTAGCATTTTTACAGGAAGGTTTACAAGGATAATACAGATGTAGGTGTCTTCAAGGAGAAAGTGAATAAGTTACATACATGCTATGGATTTTTCCCCTTCTAGGTTCTGTACCTTGGGAGTAAGAAGAACAGAGAGAAACTAATTAATTATATTGGAATTTTTCCATAATGGTGGGGGCAGTGGGATTAGACATATTCTGCCTTGTACACATTATCCTGCCCATCATGTTTCTGTATTCATATATTCACTGGATGTGTTAAAACTTATTAAACCATACAAGTTTGCTTTTAAAGAAAAAAACACTTTTCCAGTGAAAGAAACACAGAAAAGAACTGAGGCCATGTGACTTACCTGTCTTATCATATGCTACATTAACCAGAAAATATAGTGTTATATTTTATTGAAATGTTAGAAAACTATAGCATATGAGATTAAAGGTGCTTTTTATCAGGATACTGTATATTTTTTGACCTAATAAAAAAAAGTGTTCAGTTCTTCCCATTTTCAGATTTCATGGATTTTAAAATCCATATGTTAGAAGTGGGAATGAGTTCCCTCACAAATACACCTTATTAATCACTAGTAGATTTTTACCATTCTTCCCAAGTGAAAATGTTAGAACTTACATTATGGATCACCACAATGGTCCCATCATTGTTGGAAGTTAAGCCCGCCACCTGTCTCTTTGGAGACCCTCATGACTCAGTCAATCGGTCAACTGTGCTGTTGTATCACACTCTGAAATGACTAATCCTGATGAGCAGAGGAACAAAGATTTCTATAATATGGGAGTATATGGAGATATGATAATGGAATATAGGGATTCCTGAGGTTATGCATCATATCACAACATCAAGTGATAAAAGAGTAACTCCTGGTATTTGGTTAACTTTCCAAATTTCATAATGTCAGTGCAATGCTTTTCTTCTTGCTACATCACACCTGGAGGATCATAACAAGGGATTTTCCTTCTCATCAGCCACTAACAGTTAAAATATAAGCATCAAAAGTAGCATCAGTCAGTAACATTGTTCATCCTCGGGTACTTAAGCTGAAGTCAGTGAGACAGAGAGAAGAGAGAGAGGGGGGAGAGAGATGAAAGAGAAGGTGGAGCTCTCTTTTCATATCTGTCTGTGGCAAGGGCAGCACCCAGCATTGGTACTGGGAGTTTCCGGGCCAAATTGTCTCTGCAGTGTAGTCTGTGAAATATCTTTATTATTTTCTAATTTCTAAATATCTATACTGGTATTATTTATCATTATAATAATTAATTATATGATCCACTTATATCACACCAATAAAACCACTACTTTTTTTAAGAGAACCAGAATTAGCTTCTATTGTTTACAAAAGATAATGTGGATTGATATTGTCTTTTTGTGTTCAGTGTTGTTTTTGCAAATTTTGTTGCCAGATTCTTATTCCTTTTTAAGTAACTATTTTTTTATTCCTGGAAACATCTCTACACTTGTTGCTTTTTAACTTTTATATTTTTTCTTCTGCTTTGAAACAATTATTTTACAGGTTTACTTGTTTTAATAGCATCTCATTTACCTCATTTTTCTCCCTATGCAGTCCCTGTTAGAAGGATAAGTGAAATTGTAGATCATCTGGTATGTTACATTTTCATTCACAATTTTCATATTTTTGTTCATATCACTTGCATTTTAGAAGAAAAATCAATTTCTGACTTCAAAATCAGACTTTCACTGTCATCTATGTTTATAGTGTTATTCAGTCCATTAATTGAATTTTTTGCAACTTATAAAAAATGTATTAAAATTTCAAAAATCTGGTTATTTCTACTAGGTAATAGCTTGTTTTTCTTACTTTTATGGATATTTGGTACATTACAACATTTAACATTTTAAATTTCTTACTTGAAAATATCCTTGTAGAGTTAAATTTTCTGTAATTTCATTACTTAAATTCATTTGGTTTTCCCAAAATGTTTAATTTCCTGTTCTATTGTTCTTTTTGGCAGTTGAAAATCAGTATTTGCTTGTTCTTAAATGCAGGATTTGATTATACTAGTATATTTAGTAGTATATTTATATACTAGTTACAATATATAAATAACTAATAGTATATAGTAACATATTTAATATCCCAATTTATAAATCCCTTTTAGGTTCTGGATCTCCAAATCAAATGTTACTATATATTGAGATTTTCTCTCTTTGGTCACAATATTAGTTTAAACCTGATGATCTTAAATTAAAAATAGGGTAGAGAACATTATTTCTAATGTGGTATCTTTATAATCTGGGTATAAATGTTGTATTTGAAAAGTATGAGTGTTTGATTTAAATCAATTAACATATTTTAAAGGGATTGATACCATGTTTTACAATGGGTAACCTAGCTCTTAACTTCACAGATGTTCTATACCAAGCTTCTCAAATTTTGATATATTCACAAATTATCTTGCAATTTTGTCAGTTTTACCTCAATAAACATGACAAAAAGAACAAGATGATACTGCTTTAAATAAAGAAGAAAAAACCAGTAGCGAACATCACCATATATATTTCCAAAGTTATTTGAATTGGCATACAGGATTGCTTGTCAATGAAGCTGCTGCTACACCTGCTGGAATCCCATGATGAAACTGTGATATTTTGCTGACTAGAAGACATCAACTCAAGTCCTTAGAGACCTGCAGGATCTGGCCTCAGTGCTCCACCACTCCCTGCTCACCTCCTAGTCTGTAATGTTGAAAGGATCACCTTCATTCACTCTTGATCTAATGGGCATCTAGACTCTCCTTTAGTATGTCAAGAGTTGCTGGAAAGCATTGTTAGTTCTTGGTATTGTTTTACTTTTTATACTATTAGCTAGAGTAAATGCTATGAAAAATAAACCTTCTCTTGATTTTACCTTTGGAGAAACCTGATCTTTGTAAGACTAAATAATCCTCCTCTGCTGACCTGCTTGGGAGATGTATGGTATTTGGGCTATAAAAGTCTCTTAGTTTCTGGATCTTGAGGCCTTTGGATCCTAAGTCCCTTTTAGAAATTATTATTTAACTAGTGGCACTGTCATATATCTGACCCCATGTACACTATTATTCCTCTCTTGTATCTCCAATATCTGTGACCTATAATTAGGAACTCATCCTAAAACTTGCCCTGGAGTTGTTGTTTGCCATGTACCTTTTTGTCTTTCTCTGGTCTCCTGGAATTATCTGGAAATACTTCAGGATCCATTCTGTAGCACCTGGATCCTAGCACCAAACAGGTACTTAACTTACTTATTAAGCAGCTCTATATTTTTCTAATCTGTTGGGAGTTATCATTGCTATTGCCTATCAGCATAGGAAGAAGTCCAGGGGGAGCTAATTGTATTACATTAATAAATGTCCCTTTTGTCTTACTCCAGATTTTGCTATTGCTCTTTTTTATTAGTTTACTGTAAGTTTAAGGATTCCTGGCATTAATCTTATTCTGTATTTGTTTTCTCCAGATCTTAATTTGAACTGTGATTCTTCTTTCTATCCTCTCTGCCTATCTGTTCTTTTAGCCATTTATCTATTTATCTACTTTTAATTTATATATCAACTATGAAGTATTAAAACATACAATACCAAAGTAGAAAGAATGGTATGAATCTCTAAAGACTCATCACCCAAATTATTCAACTCGCTCTCAGAAGTTTCTTGCTTTAGCTTTATCTAACCTGTTTTGTGTTTGTTAGCTTTTCACTACTGAAATAGTTTAGAGCAAGTCCCCTTCTTTATGCTATTGCCTTTCTATATCAGTTTACATCTCTTAAAAAATGTATCTTTTATTACATAGCAGCAATTCTATCATGACCCATGAAATTAAAAAGAAATTCTTGGTATCATTTGATATCTACTTTACATTAAATTTCCCAATGGTTACAAAGTATATCTTCATATTTTGATTTGTTTGAGTCAGTTGACTCTTTGTGACTTTATTTAACTTATAATTCTATTTACCATATCCCTGTGGGTAAGAAGTAAATCTTACTTCTAATGGTTTAATAAAATTTTAGTTCAAATGTTGTGGTTAGGAATGCTTTAGAAGTTGTGTTATGTACTCCATATTTGTCAAATCCCAAATAATTATTGATTGTCTCATTCTTAGTGATGTTAAGTTTGAATATTAGATTTATGAAGTTTTCTATCAACATTTTCTAAAAATAGTTGCACATTAAGAAGCTTTTTTTGAATTAGTGTTTCAATAGGGTTTCTAAACTTTTGATTTTCCAGTTCTTTCCGCAATTCTTAGCTGGACTTCTGTAGAGAATAACTTCTCTCATCAGCTAGGGCTATTTTGTTAACCAGAAATATAGTTATTTCAGAAAAGACTAATTATTTCTCTTTGTTTGATACTTTGATTACAATATTGGTGACCTAGTTTCTTCCCATAGTAAAACTGGAGTTTTATATATTCAATCTGAATCAACTTTAGTCATTTTTTTAAATGCTCAAATCGCTTCTTGGATCAAGTGAGCCCCTTCAATCTATCTTTGAAAAGTTATTTGCTTTGTGGCACAGATATTCTGGTCTCATTTCATACATCTTGACAAGATCCAGGATTTGTCATTTCTTCAAAGAGTCTTGGCTCATTTAAGTGGAGGATATATCTGGAGACCATATCTAAGCATCAGTCATGCTTGTTTCTACTGAGCTATTATTGCTTCTTGGTCCTTACATGGGTAGAACTAAACATTTATTTTTTTAAGACAAGTCTCTAATGATATTTCAAATTTAAATTTTAAGGGATTTAGCAAATTATTTCATTTTAAGAGAATATATTTTTATTTTTTTAAATTTTATTTTCTTTTTGGCTGCGTTGGGTCTTTATTGCTGCATGTGGACTTTCTCTAGTTGTGGCAAGTGGGGGCTACTCCTCGTTGCCGTGCTCGAGCTTCTCATTGTGGTGGCTTCTCTTTTTGTGGAGCACGGGCTCTAGGCATGCAGGTGCAGTAGTTGTGGCACATGAGCTCAGTATTTGTGGCTCGCAGGGTCTAGAGTGCAGGTTCAGTATTGTGACACACAGGCTTAGTTGCTCCACGGCATGTGGGATCTTCCCAGACCACGGCTCAAACCTGTGTCCCCTGTATTGGCAGGCAGATTCTTAACCACTGTGCCACCAGGGAAGTCCAAATTTCTTCATTTTATACTTTCTTTTCTGTTATGCTCAGGTCCTGGTTCTGAACAGCATTAATAAAGTCATTTATCTGCTTTATTCAAATATATATACAATATGTGAAGGATATATACATTTCTAAATATGAATATAACTACTAACAATAAAAGTATGGATTGAGGTGGACACTTTTCTCGCCTTTTCTACCTGTTAACTTTATATCTTACTACCTAACTGGATTCTGTTATTGTTTGCAGTCATTTCTTCATATATTTTTTGTTTCCCCAAAATTCAATTTTTTCTTCATCACAGAACTTTATAACTTTTCCATTACAATCAATATCTCTCCAATTGCCTTTGTCAAGTTACACTGGCTAAAACTCCCAACACCACTTCAAATATTAGTTGCAGCACCTGTTGTAAACTTCTATTCAGGAATATTAGCAGCATCTGAATTTTTTAAATTTTTATTTTATATTGAGTATAGTTGATTAATGATGTTGTGTTCGTTTCAAGTGTATAGCAAAGTGATTCAGTTATACATTTACATGTATTTATTCTTTTTCAAATTCTTTTCCCATTTAGGTTATTACAGAATACTGAGCAGAGTTCCCTGTGCTATACAGTATGTCCTTGTTGGTTGTCTATTTTAAAAATAGCATTGTGTACATGTCAATTGCAAACTCCCAGTTATCTCTCCCCCCACCCTTCCTTGTATTACCACTTTTCTCTTTTATAAGTTTTCCATCCTCATTTCCTTCTATTCTTTTTCTTCTATGCTTACCAAATTATTTGTACGTAATTCCTTCTATGTCTGATGTCCACACTGTCTTTTCAAACTGTGCTTTTTGTCTTTTAGCATGCCTTGTAATTCTTTTTGCTATTGAAAGTGAGACAGAGTGTTGGACTAAAGGCAATGAGGTAAAAAGGTTTTAGTATGAGGCTTCACGTTTATCTCTATATGAGGTAAACTGTGTTTATTGTTTGCTGTAGCTTGGTGTAAGAAGCTAAATTTTCCTCTTTTATCTCCCTTGGTTTCTTTGGGTGTCCCTAGAGGCTTCTTGATTTTTTTTGTGGTGAATTAATAAATGTTTTATTTTTAAATAATTTTAGATCTAAAGAAGTGTCAGGAAGATAAGGAGAGTTCTTGTATAGTCTTTACCTAGCTACCACTAATGTTAACATCTTATATAACCATGTACATTTATCAAAACTATGAAATCAATATTGGTATAATACTATTTAGTAAACTAAAGGCCTTATTTGTATTTTATAAGTTTCCCCACAGCAGGCTTTCTTTAAAGTTTTTTTTTTCCAGTTTTATTGAAATATAATGGACATATAACATTGTATAACATTAAGGTATATGATGTAATGATTTTTGTACACATATATATTGCAAAATATTTACAACAATAAAGTTAGTTAACACATTCTTCAACTGACATAATTATAATTTTGTTGCTGTTGTTTTATGGTAAGAAAATTAAAGCTCTACTGTTATAGTAACTTTCAAGTATACAATACAATATTGTTAATAATACTCACCATGTTGTACTTTAGATCTGTGAAACTTATTCATCTTATGATCAATGTTTGTAGCCTTTGCCCAGTATCTCCTCATTTCCTCCACCTATCAGGCCTTTGCAACCACCATTCTACTCTCTGTTTCTGTAAGCTTGATGTTTTCAGATTCCACATATAAGTGAGATCATACAGTATTTGTGTTTCCCTGTCTGACTTATCTCTCTTAGCATAATGCTTTCAAAATATATCCACGTTGTCACAAATGGCAAGACTCCTCCATTTTCGTAGCTGAATAATATTCCATTATTATGTGTCCACAGTGGCTGCAAAGTCTGTTGGGGTCTTCAGTGGCACCTTTAGGTCCAGGGGCTTGGGATCAGGGCAAGCAGTGGTGGTGGCTGGAGTCAGTGGTGTGCACACATTCAGCTGTAGGGGGCCAGCTTCAGGTGCCTTATACTATTAGAGGCCGATTGTAGACACATATGTAGTGGTGAGGGTTATGGTGAGGGCCAAAAGCAAGGGCCAGGTTCAGCTGTGGGCACACTGGGAGATGCAGGCCTCTGGTTGTGGTTGGGTATTCCTGTGGCTGCAGGGTCTCCCCATTGGCACATGGCAGATGGCAGGGGGCATCTCCTCATGCCCATGGGTATGCATGTGACAGTGGAGGCCGGTGATGGGTGTTGGGCCAGTGGGTTGTAGGGACCAACTGCTGGCAAGTGTGGTGATACAGGCAGTGACAGGGATAGGGCTATATCTAGGCCCACAAGGAGCTGTGGGACCCCTATGTCAGTATGCACACCTATGGCAGCAAGGTCTTACTTAGGGCACACAGTGGTGGATGCCAGTAACAGGTGTCTGACCAGGGACATGCAGATGCACAGCTGGGGTGAACCCAATGGTGCAAGCTGTGGGAGTCATGGCTGTAGGTATGCACTTCTGTGGCTGCAGGGTCTCACATGGGCTCATGGAAGATGGTAGGGCACATCTCCACATGGGGGACACTGACAGGGGTCAGGCCGATGATGTGCAGGTACATACCTGGAAGGGTTAGACCCAAGTGCATGCATGGCAGTGGGTTCAGTCATGGGGGTTTAGGCCGGTACCTTGCATGAGAACAGCCACAGAGGGCTGGGTTGGCTGCCAGTGTAGGGGTCCTTTAATACTGGGACTTTCTAGAGATTTTAACACAAACTTGCCCATTTTGAGCCTCAGGAGTTCATCAATTACAGTTTAGTTGTTCTTTCTCTGTTCCTGGTTCCCACAAAACAGAAAACTTCAGTAAGCTGTGATTATTTATCTCCTTGTCTGTCTCTCCAACTCTGGGAACAGAAGTTTACCCTGACCTCAATTATTTTATGGATCTAAGAAGAGATGTATATTTTTAGTTTTTTCATCCTTTTTCTTGTTGGGTGCATGGGAATGACAACTTTCAAGCTTCTTACATGCTGAACCAAAAAATAGAAGTGACCCTCCAATTCTATATATTTAATTCCTTCTCTTTGAAATACCTAGAATGATCTGTTTTCCACACAGGACTAAATTATATATCACAAAAATTAATAGAGATTAATCATATTATCTAAAATTATGGTAATACCTACCTGACAAAGATTAATATCAATGGTTAAAAGTGAATCTCTGAGAAGAGAGACTTTAGGAGGAGAGACATCTAATATTTTTTTAGCATTTTTGAATATTTTATTTCACTCAGTGCAAGTATTATGTTTCCAAATTTTAAAGAAAATTATTCAGGAAAGAAATAGATGGGGGGAAGGAAGAGAAGGAGATAATGAAGAGGAGGGAGGATAGGAACCAAGAAAGGAAAGAGAATGGTATGGACTTAAAAAATTATTCATAAACTAAAAGTTAAGGGTTATGTTTTATTCAGTGGGAATTTTTAGGACTTCAAGCCAGGGAGGCAGCCTCTCAAGTAAACCTGAGAGAAGTACTCCAAGGAGGTGAGTGGGGGGGAGCCAGGTTATATGGAAGTTTTGTAAGAAACGGCAGGTAGTCAAAACATCAAAGGATCATTGTAAATTAAAGAAAACCAGATATTCCAAGTTAAGGAATTTAGCGCTTTTCTATATATGGGAAGATTCAAGAGTCTGGACTCACTGAAATCATTTCTTTGATATGTACCTCAGCTATCTGGACCCAGTATCCTGTGTTTTCACATCCTGAGTTTCCTCAGGGCTCACCTTAGGGAGTGGCTGTAGTCTGACAGCTGCTAGATGGCAGGTATTCTTTCCTTTCTGAGTTTCCTCAGGGCTCACTGGCTCATGTTGGAGGGCTGCAACTGCTGATGAATGTGACATCCTTTGTTCACTGACATGACAGGAAATATTCCATTTCTCAATGGAAAGAAGAAAAGGGAAAAAAATCATAGAAACAGTTTATACTGGTTATTAATACGTTACTAGTAGTTTCCAACAGATAGAGGACCATTTCAATACAGGAAGATGTCAAGAAGTAAGAGATTGATAAACATATATACTGTATATTTATTTATCTTTTTATTTTTGAGTATGAAAGTACTTTATTTTTATTTATTTATTTATTTATTTTTATACAGCAGGTTCTTATTAATTATCTATTTTATACATATTAGTGTATATATGTCAACCCCAGTCTCCCAATATATAAACTGCATGTTCATTTCCTTTTTGGAAAGGTAGAGAGAAGTAATACAATATAAAAAGTCTAACTGGATTAAAGGGAAATTTTAGTAGTTATTTTGTTTAAAATAGATCATTGTTTTGTTTAAAATGGGATCAACGGCTGAGGGTCAGAAGAGTGATTGATAGCAGGCGAGAGAGATTAGACATTTGAGAATGTATTCTCCTGGGGGATATGGAGACAGGTGGATCTGAAAGCACCGGTGCTTTAAAAAATGATGCTATTAAGCTGTGTCCCCTCCTGGGAAAAGCTTAGGTGTCTGTTATAAAAGGACACCTTTTTCCTGGGCAAAATAACTAAAGCAAAACTGAGAGATAGGATTGCTTAACCAGGCATCTGACAATAGGGGGGATGGTCCCTGCACCCTTTTTATACATATAACCTCGGAAAAATCCTTTAGTGCTCTCTGTGTTAGTTACCTCATCAGTAATATAAATATAATAGGGATTTGGGGAAGCTTGGTGAGATAATGTCTCTAATGTGTATTTAGAAATAAAGAAATTAGTTTCTTGAGTGTACAGCCACTGGTAAGAGTGATAAAGTGAACGTTTGTGGCAGGTGCCGTGTCGGAGGATCCTTCAGGAGAATATATTCACACCTCTAAACTTGTGAATAAGCCAACGTAAAACACTGGTTATAGCTTAAAATAACTCTAAATTTGCTATTTAGACATTGTTAGCAAACTCAAAGTCCCTATGTGGAAATAATCTGCATTATATTTATTAGTACAAATCTCAAATTCTATCTTATAAACCAAGCCAAACAGTGAAAACTTTTCCAGTGTCTATGCTTATCATTCCACAATTGCATTTAACTTAGAAATAATTAGTTAGAAAGGAGTTTTTTTTTATACTGAAGTATAGTTGATTTACGATGTGTTAATTTCTGCTGTACAACAAAGTGACTCAGTTATATATATATACATTCTTTCTTATATTCTTTTCCATTATGGTTTATTCCAGGACATGGAATATAGTTCCCTATGCTATACAGTGAGCGTATAATTCTTAAATTACCACTGATCTATCTATATTGTATTCTGATATTATTATCATTTGAAAGTTTTAGGAAAGTTTATCTTTTTGTAGGAAACATGTAAGCTGTCTTCTGAGTCTTTTTTACCCCCCCTTAGTGTCAATATCCCAGGGAATGATTAAATCAGAAATCAGAATTTGCAAGACAGGATTAAGACTGACAAGAGAGAAAAATTCTAATTCATTCTCTCCCTCTGTCTGTCTGTCTGTCTGTCTCTTTTTCAGCCAAGCTTCCCTGGTATGAAATAGAAAAAAAAGAAAAAAATATGCTCAAGGAAATTGACAAATGCTTGAAGGTGAGAAAGATGGGCTTTGTAACATGGTTGCTAAGTAAGAAAATGAGGCAGAAATGTATCCATATAAGCTAAGTCAGCTCCTTAATTTGAATATGCAATTTAGTGTGTGATGTATACCTAGTCTGTTTTTGTCCTTAGTCTGTTTTTCCTTTCTTGATTACAACAGAGGAAACCTCAAATGTATGTCACAGGAAAGAAATTCCTTACAAGAGAAGAATGGTTATTATTTTGAAATGGGGTCTACAAAGCAATTTATGCAAATTACCTAATAGATAGGTTCTTAAACACCAAAGGTATGAGTAGACCTTTGTGGGGTTAAAATGATACAAAAAGTCATCCCATACCTCAGATGAGTTTTAAATATTTTAGTTTATATTAACAATATCATTGAAATTATACATTTTTCCTGTATTTGTACTTGATAATTAAAGAATCAAAGATGTTCCTTGAGTTTGTGATGTTTGTGGCATTAAGAATGAACCAGATTTCACAAGCCCAATGTAACTCACAAAGACAGAAGTCAGGCTAGGCCCATCTCAGGTCCAGCCACCTGATGATTTTACTATCTTGAAAAATTAATGTTTGTATCACGTTAAGAAATTATGATAATTTGTTTCATTTGTGCAATGATGAGCAGTTGAATTAAATTTCTTGGTCAATATCATAAGTAATATTTTTTCCAGAGAATAGAAACATATAATACTAATGAAACTGTCTCTGAGTATCCTATGATCAAGATTAAAGATGTTTAAGTATGGCTTCTGTGGGAGGTTGTGCCATGAAAGAAAAACTCAACCAGTGAAATGTTTGCAAACAGGCAAAGAAACAAAACTGGTTTCTGTAACAGCTAACAAAAAAAGAATTTTGGAAACATAGAAATAGACAGTCTGAAAAGGTAGGTAGTCCCAGGAATTCAGGTAGGAAATTGGCCAAATGAAACAGAAGAATTAAGGTTGAAAGCTTTATGAAAATTCAATCCTATAGAAATAATTGTGTAGAAATCTAGGGAAAACATTAAATGCCAAGATGACTATCAGGAAAATGAGTGAAGGAGTTGAAAAGTATTATGGAGGAATTATCTGCAATTGTTAATATCTTAGGAGGAAAGAAAAAGAGATCTCTATAAAGGCAAAACACTTAGTATATTCATAGGAAAGCATTTGCAGAAATCACTAATAATCTGGCAGAGGATTGACAGAGAAGAAAAATAACTCTATGTGGCTCTCCCAGTCCCAAAGAAGAAAGGAGAATGTCTACTCTGGCTATGTTGGATATCTGCATGTTTCACACCAGTCCAGTTAGTTATAACTGACAAGGGAGAAACAGTAGGTAAAGAGAGAGGAATGGATAAGCCATAAACACCTATCTTTAAACTTAAGAAAGCAAGGGACATATATGACTTAGAGTTTCAACTCGTTTACCCACCACCAGAAGTCTTCATGCCCATGCAGTTAAAGTCCACTCCATTTATTCATCAGTGAGTTACAGTTCCAAATTGCTATAGCCTCAGTGCCTGTACTTCAAATCCAATTCATTGGATTTTGGTGGCTAAATATCCATGGGGGAAAAAATCACCCCACTTGAGAACCACACTATAGAAGTTTAGCTAGGTTTAAGTTAACTCTTGGAGGATGATAGGAGTTTTGGCCATGGGACGGTCTAAGGATTTGGGATAAACTATCCCTGAAGGATGTTACAGTCTGAAGATGAATAAATTGTTCTGTACACCTATTAATTCAATTAAATATCTCTCTTTCTAATTATTATTATTATTTTTTTACTATTGTTTTACATTTTTTGTTAAAATATTCCAGATTTACCTTATATATAATCATAGAAAAGGAATAGGCACAAATTTAAATTTGAGAGGTTTTGGGGAAAGATCCTCTAAGTCTAGGTGGTGATGGCAGTGGCAAATACGATGGGATTTTTAAGAAAGTGATTCTCACAAGATACAGGGCCCACTCAGTTCCTCTCAAAAAATACTGCCTCTCTTCTCAATCTCAGAACACCACAGTTTAACTTTATACATTTTTTAACATGGAATACATTGCCCATTATTAATTGATAGGGCATGTCTAATAATAGTATAGCATTTTGAAGACCAGAGAACAGAGTGTCTAGATCCCAGACAATACAGTCCTGGTGCTGTACTTATTTGTGTTATGGATGAAAGTGGATATTAAAATTCTCTAATTTTCAAATAATGCTAAAAAAACACCTTTTCATTTTTCTTTTAACTTGTAAGCAGTATGAGTGAAATTGCATGAGTGGGCAGATGAGTGGCAGGTGTGTGTCAATGTAGTGATGTACCATATAGTGAACATATAATAAAAACTCCAGTCTATACTTATCTAAGGGAGCTCATGTAAATTACATAGAAGTCTGTTTAAGGATTACTTCAAAACACAAAATGTAGTGTATGTAGAAACAAAAATTTAGATATTGAGGTGGACAAGTATAGAAGATATAATCACATGGAGTTGATGTGGTGTCAATGAAAAGCTAAAAAAAAAGGTTTTTGAGGATATAAGTTTGAAAGTGTTTTGTAGGGAAACTATTCAGATCAGATTATAAATTCATTCTGTTGTAATCATACCTTACCTTACAAGTTTTTTTTTTTTTGATCTTCCACAATACAGTACTCAAAGTCACTGGATGATTGATTAATTGCAAAATGTTCCCTGAAAATATTCCAATGGACTGCCAAGTGGAAAACAAAAACCTACAAAGTTGTTAGCATTGTCAAATGATTATTGAATGGAAAACCAAAAATATTATTATTAAAAGGTTTATCAACATCTTGAAAAACTATTTGAATTTCTACTCAATACCAAGGGGAGATATAAAATTTGGAAGTAGTCCAGAAAAAGAAAACTGAAATATTTAAAAGGTTTTGAAGGACATTATTTTCTATATGAGCACAGTTAGTCAATTAAAACTTAGGAAAGGTGAAGTCTTAGATAAAGTGTGATATCAGGAGACTATGTAATCTTATTAATATTTATAAAATCATAAAAGATATGTGTGAAAAATGTATTTCAATATATTCTCTTCTCATTTTCCTCACCTCTGTCAAGAGTCATAATGAGTAAAAGCCTTAGGAGCTATAGCCTACTGTCTAATCTATTACCTCTTCATATCTGATATATAATTATTAAATTATTAAATACTTTATCAATGCCTCAGATAAGCACTTATTTTAAAGTTGAAGGGAAAGGAAATTAAGTGTGATAATAGAGCAGTAGATTTATTTCTCATTCACCTTCTAAAAAAATCATTAGTAATATAATTCTTTTCTTTTTGGATTATTTCATACACTTCCTTCAGGATATGACTTTAAGGTTCATAAAATGTTACAATAATTTATTATTTGCTTATTTTTTTCTACTAAAATTAATCTATCTGACAAATAGACTCTAATTTTATTTTTAATTTATAGGAAGCAGAAACAATCACAATATGGAACAAAATAAAGATTATTTTCAAAAATATATTGTAGGGGCTTCCCTGGTGGTGCAGTGGTTGAGAGTCCACCTGCCGATACAGGGGACACGGGTTCGTGCCCAGGTCCAGGAAGATCCCACATGCCGTGGAGCGACTAGGCCCGTGAGCCATGGTTGCTGAGCCTGTGCGTCCAGAGCCTGTGCTCTGCAACGGGAGAGGCCACAACAGTGAGAGGCCTGCATACAGCAAAAAAAAAAAAAAAATATATATATATATATATATATATATATATATATATATATAGTAGAATGATACAATTAAATATCTTCAAGTGTTTTATTGAATAATACACAGTAAATTAGAAAGAAATTATGTATCTTATCTGTTGGTTTTAGCCAAGGTTGTATGTATGTATGTATATATATATATATATATATATATATATATATATATATATATATATATACCAAATTGGTAGCTTTGAAAAGCACTACTCTTAGATTTAAAACAATCAGAAACTCTAATCAATATTGACTTGGTTGCTCAACTTCCTTGAGAATGGCTGAAAATAATTCTTCATGTTTAAGCGTATGAAAAAAAATAAGACATTTGAGCATTCTAAATCTTATTAATGTGTATTTGCTTTGTTCTCCTGAGACCTTCTTATGAGTGAGACTTTTTTTCTTATTTAAAACTGTCAAGAAATGAAAGAACTTCAGTAAGTAAGTTACTGTGAAGAAATCTTTACCTTCAGGATTTTCTCTATTTTTTTAAATGACTTGGTAAACATGACTTGCTGCTCTAAGGAGTGTCTATATTTCTAGTTTTATATATGTATTATTTATATGTAAAATCTGAATGTGAATAGGTACTTGTCAAATTTCTCTGGGATACTGTGTATTCTATCAATATGTAAACCTGAAATTTCTGTTTTTTTCATAAAGGTATCAATTCTACTTTAAAACAATTCTATATCACTATTTGGTTATCTCCTCTATGGCCTTCAAATGTATAAGCATTATGTATGTATATATAATTAGTTTCTAGAGCTAATACTCTGCTCCTACAATTATTATTATTTTTGTTTATGACATTCATTATTCCCTTTCTGTGTCTCTGTATAGATATAGATATGGATAGATATAGATATAGATACTATATATATATAAATTCAGTATGCCTTCAAATATAAACGTGTATATACATTATATAGATATATAATGTTACATATTCATATATATTATATATTCATATATATTGTATGTCCTTAATGTTCTTTCTTTACTGCTTACAGCATCAGTTTTCACTCAGAGTGAGGTCCCTGCCTTTTGGGGATGAGTATTTCCTGCTAATTTCTGTCTTCTGTCAGTCTGACTCCCAGGTATTACTACATAAACCTTATAGGGTATTGTGTCTTTTCACACCAGTTCTGCTTGTTTTGGCTGTAAATGTTTACACATAGTTACACATATGTTTATAAATGTTTACAGATAATTTGGAATAGCCAAATTCCTCAGTTTGATATTTTCATGTATTTCATTCAATAGTGATGCAGTTTTTTTCCTATATGATTTCCAAAAGGAATAGTAAAATGATTTAGACTAATTTCCCATTATACTTGTACTAACTTTTTCAGGAAGAGTTTCTGACAGAGCACATATAGGGAATAATACATGGGAAAGATTAAGATCTGGAATACTTAAGTTCTTAAAGCTATCCTAGCCTAGTCATATCTATTATAATAGCTTTGCATAATCCAAAAGGATATATACACCTGTTTAAAGATAATTTTCTTAAAATAGAAATATACCTGGTGAGTCTGTGAGAGCAGGGAGGTTTAATTTTGAAGAAAGCAAGTCATGATAAAGTAGAATAAAGGAAAAGTAGAGGAAATCAAAGGTAGAAAAGTGAGTCGTGATTATTATGGAAAGGCTAAATACAAATAGTTAATATGTATTTATCATATTTTAAGCTCACTTCAGTTTGGTAGGTATCAGTACCTTTTTTTATGGATGAGAATAAATAGAATTAGAAAGATTAAGTAAAATTACCAAATTCATTAAGCTACAAAGTGACAGAGTTTAATTCAAATAGAGTTGATTCAAGAGCTCAAGGTTTAGGAATATAACATAGAAAAGTAGAGGCTCTTGCTTGGTGGAACGTGGTCAGAAGCAGACTGGTGAAGCTGCTGTTGTAGGGTCTTCAAAGGAACTCTAAGGCAAATGGACCTACTAATATATATTGAACAATTTTTCCAAATTGTTCTAAGTTTGGTTGTGCTACTGACTCTCTTTTTGTTCTAGATTTATATACATACACATGTACATATATAACAAGTAAATATATATGTGTTCCTTAAAATAAAGCTCTATTAACACAATAAATCTGTTACTATTTCTTATAACCCGAGATTATATATATATATAAGTTAATATATTAGTATATTAATATATATATATATATATATATATATATATATATATTAATAGTATTAAATATAACATCTCTAAATGCAGGTACTTATGTTTGAAATAATACCTACTGCTTATGATAAAATCCAGTATTTCTCATTTTCTAAGACTAGTTATTATTTTTTTATTTCACTCTGAAAGCCGTATTTATGTCTAGTTTAAAATCCTAGTTAAATGAACCAAAACTTAATTAAGTGCAACAATTTAAAATAATTCCATTAACATTTTTAGCTTTATTTGATTTTTTTCAGTTTTTCATTCTTCTATTTTAAATTTTAATGGATTTTATCTTTTACTTATTTTTATTTTCTAATTTCTCTATAAGCTTATAAATATTTACTCTTATGGAGATCCAATATCACTTATAGGTTTCAGCATTAAAATATAAAAATAAATGAGCATTCTCATTATTATAACCTGAATTTCAGATCATTTTTCTCTCTCTGGTTTCTTGCCTCATTCGAAATATGTGAAATATTTGAAATGTGTGTACAAAAAACACATCCCCCTCTCTCTCTATCTTGCTGTGCATTAATGTGAAGTAGATGCTTAATGAGGGATTCTGCTTCTGGTTAGAATATAAAAGGTCTCTGTTCAATCTCTTCTCAATCTATCAATAACACAGATAATTGTATCAATATTTAAAGTGCCATCATAAGTTCTCCTCTTTTTTAAGGAGACACATGCTTAAGATACTTGCCATTTTACAAACTGAATTAAACAGGAAAATGTTGGAGATACAGCAAACTTCCCCTCTCCTACTATGTAATGATCTCAAATAAATGTCCTCGAGTAATATATCTATAGTGTAGTTTTTCTACAAAAATTTTAGTCTATTGCATGCCTCATATTTAACATATTCTATATGTCTTTAAACACTTGAGACTTTGTGAATATTGCTTACAGAAAGACTGGAAAAAAATCAAAAATGCATAGAGATATAAAAAAATCAGTATTTATATTTAAACTTAGATATGAAACCCAGTCTTTCTTTTGTGTATCTCTATTTTAAATCTAGCTGAGGATCTAGGTATTCAGTTTTTTCATCTCAGTAGCATCCTTACATGGTCTACATGAAATACTTATATATCTTCTGGACAAGAGTTGATAAAATTGGCACTTTTCTGGCATCTAAACTGAGGCAGCAGGAATTGAGATATCTTCATCCCCATAGGTACTTCCTCAAGCTTAGGCCTGAGGCATTGTTTCAAAGTTGGGTAGGGGATACTTCAGTTATTGTATATAAAAATAGAGGACTTGTCAACTTAGCTTGTCATCTTGGCATTTGCCATGAATGCTGAATCCATTTTTAAAATAGGAAGAACTCTATAGGATAGACAGATAAATAGCTCTAGACTACTATTTTCTATAAGCTCATGAAAGGCTTGGAAATTTTATTTTTCACATATTTTATGTGTAGCTACACAGTAAATGACCATTTACTCTCCTGATTAAGTGTGCGCTCAAGCTATTTGTGTAGCTCTAAAATATGCAAACACAAGAGAGATTTTAGCTTAGTCAAAGGAAAAAAACACATAGGAAAGATGTTAAATAGATGATAGATCTCTAATTCCTAGCACTGGAGTTGGTCCAAGGATAGAAGACAAATAAGAGCCAATTTAGGACAGCTGGAACAGAGAAGCCCCTCAAGATCCCTGCCTGCTGTGACGTTCCATGGTCCAAGTCCTCTGATTCTGGAAAAAAATATTCTTGAAACACATTGTAGAAAAATAACCACTTGTCAAGGACTTTTCATCTCTGAAGTGCCCTATTTATTGTTTGGCATATTGGAATGAGTAGAGAATATCAATTGAAAATGATATCTTTAAAAAGCCGCTGATAAAAATTACCAAAACAAACAAACAAACAAACAACAAAAAAAAACAACAACAGAATCTAAAACTTGCCATCCCAATTGCATCTGACCCTGCTAAAGTCTTGGGATCACAGCCTTTGAGCAACAAGCTCAGAATCAGTGAAAAATCATGTTAGTTTCTGCTTCAACTCTGTTTTCTGCTAGCACCACTGTGCCATGTTATGTTTACAGGTGTATTTTTATAGCCATTACTTAATATTCTGCATATAAGAAGCCAGTTTTCTAATTTGCTCTTTTTAAAAGTAAAATGTTGGTAGAGTATTTAACATTATTACATTAATATTCCAACATTTATCAAAATAAATACATCAATTGTAATAGAGAATTAATTAGTAAAATCTCATATTTGATTCATTTTTACGTGTTACACATTATTTAAACTAAGGATTTCAATAACAAGTGACAGAAAGACTTTCATTAATTTATTAAACCTCCAGTATTTGCCAATTTTTATCAAAATGAGACTCAAAAATAGTTTATAGTATAGAGGTTAAATTCTATCAGAGACATGCTAAGTTTGTGGGCGAAAATAGTAATAAAAGAATGAGTGCTAAAGCATAATTGGGATATTCAAGAACCAATTGAAATGTCATCAGTTTTGTATAGACTCTTCATAAAATAAAATCACTTTAATATTCTCTCTGAAATTGTGAAGGATACACTACATGCAGAGGTTGTTATGACTATATTTTATTATTTTATGGAATGTGACCCATGATTAAACAAAAGAATTCAGTATCTTAAGTGATCAGCATTAAGAGTGTTTATCCTGAATGTTTCTAGGCTTCTATAAACTCTGACCTTGCACTTTGATACAACAATTTTCTGGCTTTATGTTTCTCCACATGGCATTTATAGATAAAATTGAATCATTAATCACTCCAAGCACTTCCTTACAGGGTCTTTACAACAAACTTACTTTGAATTTACACGACATAGCTTTTCAAATGCAAATAAAACTTCCCAGTTTTCTAAAATGACTTTTTTTTCTCACTGAAAGGAATTAGCTGTTGATATTCTCAGCTGCAAACTCCTGACAAAGTGATTACTGCCCTGTACTTGTTACAGTCACAGCCTATTACAAGTAAGAGATTATATATTCTGACCACTCATTTTCCCATTTCACTGTCCATAGGAGCTAGTGAAAGATGGACCTCTGAATTTCTACCCTTTTATGTCAGTTAAAAATAGTAACCAAACTCATTTTCCCCCCACAGAATGTAATTGAGATACAGACAATGATTCCAAGAAACACTGAGCATTTTTGTACAAGTCAAATCAGTTTCTTTTTCTGCACTGCCACTGAATAAAAGGCTCGATGATTTGCTACTTGCGTGAGAAATGTCAGAAAGCACACTTATCTTTCCCACTAGTCCTCAGGTCACAATCCATCCATTTGCTGCTGTGTTACCATGACATCATCCTTTATCATGCTTTTTTCAAGGACAGAAACAGAATGAAAAAAGATAAAAAACATATAAATATTTTTTCTCAAAGATGTTTATTATTATATGTAAACAAAGAGCAAAATACATGTAAAAACAGAGCTTCCAAACACAGATAAAAAATAAATCAAGAGCCTTCAATTTTAGCGTTCCAGCTACTGAAGATGTTTGATTTATTCTCTATCTAAATAGAATACACTCCCCTAAATATTTGAGACATATTTTTTTAAACTGAACAGAGCATTTTAATTAAAATATATGTAGTGAAGACAGTATGTACTTATAAAAAGTACAAATATCAGGAGATGATTTTGCTAAAAACTTTATTTTTACTTTTAGTATCACTTTTAAAGTTTTAATACTTTCTTATAAAGGATATGGTTCCTACCTCTTAGAGGAAAAAATATAAGAAGGAGGATTTCTGGGACAAAGAACATTTACTCGTTGTGTGTTGTTTAGAAGCCATAAATAGAAAATAAGCAGAAAGCTACCCAAAAGTCAGATTTCACTAAAGGAAACACTCAGTATTCTTTACTATATACACTTGGGTCCACAAAGAACCTCTTACAAGTAACACTTGCCAAAACTAATTTATTCAGAAAACTGAATCTCCCAAGGAAACATTTGGTCATCAACAGATTACGCTGACTCTAATATGTTTAGGGACAGATAAATATAGCCTGGGAACAGCAGCATGAGCATTTGCTAAAGCCACTGGGAGCAGATCTTGAGATATTTCACAGTGGTAGGTGTTTATAATTCTCAGTTAAATATCTAAAGATTAAAAGGAATACATATTTTTTAGAATTTTTGATGCAAAGATTGTGACTTAGATTACCTTAAGGTGTATCATATTTGCAAAAGTTGTTGAAAACTAATGAATAAAAAATAGCTAAATTTTGTTAAGGAAAAATCATCCAATACATATCATTTTTTGATCTAAATGACATACTTCTTGGTATTATTTTTTAAATTTAAGATCTAGAATCCTGTATAATAACTTCAGGGAAACTTAACAGGCATTTAATCTAACTTTATATCTGATTAGGAATCTCTTCTACAACATTTCTTATATTAAGTCATATAAACTTTTACTTCAAAATTCTGGTAAAAGATAGCTAAATTATTTTAGAAGCTGCTACTTCTTTTTATTAATTTGAACTCTGCCTTGCTGACTCACTATAATTATTTTCTCTGGATTTATATATAGACTAAGTTTCTTACTAAAAATTTTATAGTTTTAAATAATTGATATAACTTTATAATCTGACCCCCAACTCTTCTCTTTTCAAATGAAATATCAATTACCCTTCTCATGGCACACTGATTTCAGTTCATAATTCTCTCCAGCTCCCCTTAACATTTCTCTAGTTTGTACATTTTACTCTTAAAGTGTTCTCCTAAAAAGGAACATAGCAGAATGCAGTAGAAATGTCACTAGTTTTGCTCTAAAAATAATAGCTGAGTGTTTCTCAACATACTGTTCTACAAGGTTGTGTTCCACAAGTGATTTTTGGATGTGTTTCAGAGAAAAGTGTTCTATTATTAAATATACATGGGATGTACTGCATTAACAGGTTTCTATAAAACAGAACTTATAAAAAACTATTAATTACTTAGGGATATCTAAGTAATCAAAGTCATAGAAACAATAGGTAGAATAGTGGTTACCAGGGACTGTGAGGGGAGGGGGAAAAATAGGTTGTTTAATGTGTATAGAGTTTCAATTTTCAGATGAAAAAATAGTGGAAATCTGTTTCACAACAGTATGAATATACTTAACACTACTGAACAGTACACGTAAAAATGGTAAAGACAGTAAATTTTGTATTATGGGTTTTTTTACCATAATAAAAAAACATATTCTATAGCACAATGTGACTTACAAATCTTCATATATATATGGTTTGAATCATTGCCCAAACAAATTTGATCATATTTATTATTTTGTTTTCTTTGGTGTGATTTTTCGACATACATAAATTTATACCTTAGAGCAATATAACACACAAGATATTTTGACAAAATATTTCTAGGTCTTTATTGAAAATTAAGATTGTAGATGTTAAATGTATCTTTGTGAGAGTCAAATTCGTGTCTTTCTAACTTATCATTCCTTCATGGAAAGATGATTTTTAACTTAGTTCTTTACTTAAGAACCCATTTAGGTTTGTGCTATCAGGAATATATGAAAACCTGCCTACTATAACTTCCTCCAAATATTTAGTAATACACATTTAATAGTACCTAGATAAAAAGAGAATTCTGTGCAACTTGCTCAAGACATATTCCTTGATGGCTTTTATTTTATAAAATAACATTATGTTGTTTCCCTTTTTCAAAAAGATACTTGAATCCACTTTCATTCAGACTATATTAGTCCATATACACTAACAGGTTGTAAGAACGACTATGTCAAATGCAGTGTTAAAGTCACAGCATGTCATATTCAGACCACCTTTTGCTCTATTGGCCAATTATAAAATAAATATAATTCACTTTGCTGGTTTTCTTAATAATCACAATTAAATCCAAAATTGTCCAAATCTTATTGTCCATATCTTTGTAAATTATTTAAAAGCTAATAAACAATTTCAGAATTCTTATTATAATATTTATAAATAAAACCTCAACTTATTGGGGATAAAAATTATAAAAAACAAAAATAAAAACAAATGAATAGAAAATAAATGAATATATCCAATTGAATATTACAAAATAAGATTGACTTAGTCAATACATTTAATTCTACATAAAGCCATAGCACTAGTATGGCATAGCACTAGCACTTTTATACTGTCAATATGTGCTCAAAGTTTGTAGTATCCCTGATACAGAAACATTTAAATTCACAATGTTATTACAAACCTTCTTATATCTCAGGCATCACCTGACTCAAAATATGATTTAAATATATATTAACACAGTAAGATTAAAAATATTACACAGAGCCTATTTATTCAGAAGATATTATTGTGAAGTTTAATTTTTAATGTAAATGTTTTACCATTTATTTCACCTGCATAAATAATGAATTTTCATTGTCTTTTTAGACATAAGTCCTTAGAACCCACCTTGTATTTAAACAGACTTATGAAAACTAGGAAATATATAATATCAATTCATGTTCTTTCAAAAAAGGTATTAAATGTGTAATGGGGTCTTATTTATGCATAAAATCTTATCCTTTCTTTTTTGCTTTTGTGTATTGGAATAAAATTAAATTTTATATTTGCCTTTTAATAGAGTTTTTAAAAAGTCTATCAGAATCTATTACTATAGTGTTTTATTTTCTTGTACAAAGTTTTCCTTCTATAGTTCTTCCCTGGAATATTTGCAGCTTCTGCAATTTTGTTTTAGTTATTTCTAATTTTTAGTAAAAGGGAACAATTCTCTATCTATAGGGAAGATTGCATCTATCCTAATGAAAAATGCTTTTTCCCTCATTATATTAGCATCCAGTCTGAACTGGGAAAATTGTAAACTTAGGCTGATTTCTGATTATGGCTGCTAGTCATTAAGTGTTGTGTTTACTCTTACCAACCTCAACAAACAGAGGACAATCAAAATAAGTAAATAAGACTGTATCCACAATCTTGTGGTCCATTCAATTTATGAGACATGGAAACAGATATTTGAAAAGTGGAGAATTGTTGTTTTGCAAATGTCAGTTTAAAAATGGGCCCAACTTGTTCAGGCAGGTGAATGTGGAAAACTCTGTTACAAAACAGCAACACAATCTCCCTCTTTCGCTGATAAAAATTTGAAATGGAATAGTATAAAACATTCAATTTTATTATATTTTCTGTAAATATTAATTATATATTCAGAATCATGCAATTTGGTAGGAAGTAATAAATTTATAACATAATTATTAATCACTTTGACTTACAAGGGACAAGTTTTTCAGCTGTTGTGCTCTGCTGGTAGAGCTGATATAGTTTCCCTCTTGCTGTTCACCTATAATGGCAGCAATTTAATACATCAGATTCCTCCCACCTCCACCCACCAATGCTTAACATTATTCCTCAGTTTTCCTTAGTTACCTTTATTAAACAAGGCTGGATTTCTTTTCCATTTTTGCTCCACATGTTTGAAGCGTTGCTGACCTTTACTTCTACTACACAAGATACCTATAAAATTAATCAATCTGTCAATCTATAAATATTCATTAAATAATTGTTCTGTTTTTAGAACTTTGCTAAAAATATAATTTAAAGCACCCTGCTTTATCAATAATCATTAAGAATAATCATTATGTAAAAGACACAGCTGGAACCATTAGGTGTCATTTCAGGGGGCTCCTAGGAACCAGGTCCTTTATGTCTCAGCACAGAAAGAATTCAGCTAGAGGCAAAGTGATAGATAAGAAGTGATTTATTAAAATAGGATACTTGTGAGGCTTATAAGCAGGCAGGCAAGCATTGCACTGCCCCAAATACTTAGTAGGTTATGTTTTTATAATCGAAGGAAGAGAGGTGAGGGGGAGAAGGTATTCTTTGTCTTTCTTGAATAGACATGATGTTTTCATCATCAGTTCCTCCTCCAGCTTGGGTATTTTGTCCCTATATGGTCAGGCTGGGACTATCATGGCACTTTGGAAAAATTATTTCAGGTCTCAGTGCAATGAGGATCTTTCACTTTGAAATGTTACCTTTCCATAAATTATTGTTTTTATATGTGCACAGAGCATGTCCTGGAGGTCATTAACTTGATGACACCACTGAGCAGGTTACAGGTCTTATTCTCCACTATTATTTTACTGTTTTTAGTGCATTGTGCAAAGAGCATGTCCTAGGGGTCAAAGAGAATATTTTGGGGGTCATTAACTTACTGAGCTCACTGAGCAGGATGTAGGTCTCATGCCACCATTGTTTTATTGTTTTGGTCCATGTCTCGTGCTTCTGTTGCATGATTTTGTTGTTAATCACGTTGGCTTGATTTTGTTGTTAAGCAAGCCAATCTGGCCTTGATGCTAAGTGACTTGTTCTGCTTTATGAGTCAAGCAAGCCTACGTTGTTTCAGGATTTCCCATTAATTTCTTCAATGATCATTAATCTTAGTGCAGTCTCCCAAGCCCCCTGAAATTCCCTCTCTATCTACAATCCCCTAATGGGGTTTCTAAGCTGACTATTTGATTATCCTACTCAATCCTTATCACAGCTAAGCACCTTTTGTTACCAGTGGGCATGTCCCAAACATAACTGAGAAAATCACGGTTATCTGCATTTTTTTGAGATCCCTGTTGAAAAAATGTCTAATTTTTTTCTTTACCTAACAACTAAATTCAAATGTATATTTGTAGTAAGACAGAGTAGAAGTGATTAATTGTTTAATTGAATAAGGTGAAATCAGAGTATAAATCAGAATTAAATGCAGGTAGCTTCTGTTTATATATATATATATATATATATATATATGCTATTAATAATTAAGCATAGAACATGGCAAGGAAAATGCCAATTCCTTAAGATCTGAACTTACAAATTGGCCTGGTGTCACCTATGATTTATTCTACTGTTTACAAGGTACAGATTCAAGGGGCAGGAGCATAGACCTCATTCTCCATGAGCTGGGCATGAAAAAAAAAAGTCCATGTTTTAAAACTTCCACTTTAATTTCATCATCAACAAATATCTCTTGAAAACCACATTAAATTCTAATATAGTAGTGACTATCCTTTATCATCAAATATATAATAAAAGATACTGCTGAGACACTCTCCAATCAAATAGGGATGGATCACCAATAATTAGGTAGGTGACACATGATTTTTCTTGCTTAGCCATATACTTTGTCAGTGGATGAATGCTAGCCCAAAATAAATTAATCAGATTATCTTCTAGAAATTTGGGATTGGGTCTGAGAGTCAATTATCTTTGAAAATGGATTGATTTCAAATTATGTAAACTCAGGGATTTTGCAGAAACTATTTCAGGCTATGTGCACACAGAAAAAATGAGATTGACTTAAAAATAAAGAAAGCAATGAATCAAATAAGATCTAAGAAAGAAAGAGTAAATGAGAAAGAGCCTTCCAAATACTTGATTGCTAATCATTTCCAGATTCTATTTCATGAATCATTTATGCATTAATTCATATTTACTTAACTTTTCACCTGGGCCCGGCATGGAGATACCTTGGTAAACAAACAAGACAATGTCCCTGCCTCCAAGGAATCTGCATGACAATGAGGGAGATAGTAACAAACAGCAAGATTAATATATAAACAAGCATGATACTTTCTGATTGATACAAGCCTTTGGGTTGAAGAATGTTTTTTTAGATAAGGTGTTTGGGAGTGGCCATTAATTTCATGGTTAGCAATATATTCTACATGATGTCCTGCTTACTAATCATAATTTTTATTATAACTTCTTGATAAAATTGGTCATAACTTTATGAAATGCAGATCAGAAGTAATTACACTGATTCAATTATAATTTTCCAACAAAAGGCTAATAAGATTAAAATTGGACTTATTCCCAAAGATCTCCTACTACATATGACATAGGAATATAATTTTTCTTTTTCTCTTTATTTCATTAAAAAGATACTGTAATAGGGAAGAACAAATCTGACTCCATATTGGATTTGTTTCTCTTACTTTAACCTTTGTATTCCATTGTTTTTGCTATTAGTTAAGAATGTTGCCTATAACCTAAAATATACAGGATAGCACATTCTCAAGGCTTTGACCTTTAAAGGTATAACACTTTTTCATTCATATGGAGATAAAAAGTTGCAGAACAGAGAATAACATTTGTCTTATTGGAGGATTACAGGAACATCATAACCTGACCTACATGGACAGCTGCAAGAAAAAAGGATTCTGATACCAAGAAGTTTGCAACAACCAACCATACCCTCTTCCTTTTTAGTATAAAAGAAGCCTGAATTCTAACTCAGGTAAGATGGTTCTTTGGGACAATCGTTCACTATCATCTTGGTTTGCTGGCTTTCCAAATAAAGTCACTATTCCTTACCCCAATAACTTGTCTCCAGATTTATTCATCTGTCCTGTGATGAGCAGAACCAGCTTGGACTCAGTAACAATACTGTCAAAACAAAAGAAAATGTGTTTTTAAGAGCTAGAGTGTGCATATCATAGGCCATCTGTGTTTGCTGATTGGCTTTACCCAAAGGAAAAGAAAACTGTCTAGTAACTTCATGACAGTTTCATGACTTCAAGTAGTTTCACAATTTGGGTAAAATTGTCTGTAGTTGGGCTCCTACACTTCCACAAAAATTGAGCGAAAAGAGTGCTGTCTTCCTTGATGGTTATATTTCAAAGTGATGGCTTCCAGGTCCCTGAAAAAGACAACCCTACCTTGTAAAATGTGCAAGAACCTTTTAAAAATATTTACATCTCAAAGGGAAAAGAAAGAACTTGCAATTTTCTAAAGTAAATTCTAGAAGCAGAGGGAGGTCAGAGACCTTGGGGTTTATGTCCTGCGGATTCTGTAAGGGTGGAGGCTAGGAGTGAGTTCAGAGGCTTAGAGATAGGAATAAGCTTGTCTAAAGCTTGATCAAGGGGAAGGAAATGTTAAGGCTACTTTGGTGAATACTGTATTATAAAATGAGAATGGTTAGGGCTTCATGAATGGGATAGATAGATCGATAGGTAAATATTAGAGTATTAGGGATATTTATAATAGATATTATGCATAGATAATATTTTATATACAGTACAAATAGTATCTGTGTAATCTAATATATATATATGAGTATAGTTGAGTACACATGGATATACATATATAAGATTAAAATGAAAGTTTAGGGAATTCTCTGGCAGTCCAGTGGTTAAGATTGTGCTTTTTCACTGCTGTGGGCCCAGATTCGATCCCTGGGAATTACAATTCTGCAAGCTGCACTGGGTGGCCAAAAAAAAAAAAATTAGGGCCTTAATCCCAAAGATCCACTAGTATATATGATATAGGAATATAATTTTATATTTATTTATTTATAATACTAATCAAAGCCTCACTTTTGAAGTGTTCACATGATTTATCAGTTCTTAAGTATTTTAAAGAGCTTAATTATCTTCATATTCACCACAATCTTACAAAATAAATATTACTACACTCATTTTAAATAGAGAAAACTGGTTAAAATGTGGTTAATATAATACCCAAAGATATGTAACAAAGAAATGATAGAAATAGATTTTCATAACAGAATTATTTTACTCTGAAGTGGATAAACATAAATAGGCATCACAAAAATAAACTTTACTCACATTAAATTTAGAAGCAGAAGAACAAATTTAGATATTTGAAAATAAAAATCTAAAAATTACATATATTTGAAAAATATATATATCATTTTAAAAACAGCTGATAGAGATTTATTATAATACATATATAACTTATAATGTGGATTTGGTTTGCTGACTAAATCTAGATCCAAGTGTTTTAGGAATGAGGAGTCCATGCTCCTCTAAGGGATATGAATGAAAAAATGTTGTCTGCCATATCGTAAACAAAGGATATTTCAGCCATCAAAACACTACAGCCACCCTGGACCGTGAGCCCTGAGGGAACTCAGGATGGAGACAAATGGGCTGCCTGTTGCTAAGCCCTCAGCCAATGTAGCTGCCTGAAACTATGTACCCTGAGGGGATTCAGGATGGGGAAAAGCAGGATGCTGGGCCTAGATAGTTAAGGTGCACATCAAAGGAATGATTTCAATTAAGCCCACACCAAGAAAAGTGCTAAATCCATTAACTTGAGTTATCTGGTTTCCTTTAATTAACAGTATTCTTTTGAAGTTCTGACTACCTTGTCTTTGTTGCAAAAACTCCTATATATATTGGCTCTTCCTCTTACCTCTTCGGAGCAGTCTCTCAGAGCTGAGAGTCCTGTGTACTGGGCTTAAGCCTCAGATTGTCCACCAAATAAAATCTAATTATCAACTTTTAGGTTGTGCATTTTTTCAGTCTACAGGAAATTTAATCTATGTTAAAGGAAAAATAAATTACAAGAAAACCTTCATTTATAAAGCTGCTTAAATAAAGAGTAAAAATAAAAACTTTTTAAAAAGTTTATTTATAAAATTTTCTTAAGTAAAAACTAGTAAATAGCTAAAAAAAACACTAAAATTTGCAAGGATTATCATGTAGTTATCTGCTGTAATTTTTCTTTGCTTTCATTTCATTAACTGAAGCTCTTCTACCCCATTAGAGAATCACTGATGGCAGTGTTCAAACTGAAAACTCTCCATGTTCTTGTCTCCAAGAAGACAAGAAAAACTAGATATAATTTATCAAAATTTTATGGTTTTGAAAAATAATTTAAAATAGTATAGATCAACTATTTAATGCAACAAAAAAATCAGTTTTATACAGAAACATTAATAAATGGCTAATTTACTTATCCAGAATGTTGCCACTTACTGCATCACTTGAAAATATTATTAAAACATAATGAACTGAATCAGTATTGTTTTTCAGCTTTGTAATTCACAGTGCTGAGAATATGTATTATTTATTATTATTATAACTAATAATTACTATTTACTGAATATATCTTCTATAGAGTAGTCACACTGCTAAGTGCTTCATATACATAACTTTATTTAATCCTTACAATAACTATTAAAAATTTCCATAGGAGAAACTGGTCCTCTGAAAATGGTAACAAAAGTAGTGTGGTAAACTGGAATTTACAAGGTCTAATTTTAAAATTCATATTATATTTGGGACAATTGTAATAAGTTGTAAGTACTTAAAAAATCACACAACAACAAAACAAAACAAAACATATTGTGGAATGGTTATCATAAATTAATACAAATTAAGATTGAATATCTGAGTGTAATGAATATCAGATCATTCACCATTACCTTTGGATGTTGTAGCCCTTTTAATATTTTGTACATATATTGACCAAATACATTACCACCTATGTGAAAATTTTTGTCCCTGTTATTGCTGCATGACAAATTACCCTCAAATTTAGCATATTCAAATAATCATTTTATTTTGCTCCAGGTTTCATGAATGGCTCAAGTGGCTCAATTCTAGCTTGAGGACATTTACATCATTGCAGTCAGAGATGTTGACTGGGACAGCAGACATCCAAAATGGCTCTCCCACTTGGCTGGGGCAGCTAAGAGCTCTTTTGGGGCTGTGAATCTACTTGCCAAACCTTAGCCTCCCCAGCCTGAGGATTTCGAGGTGTTCAGACTTCTTACATAATAGCTGCTTCCTCCAGAGTAAGCATTCCAAGAGCATGTTGGGAAGTCACAGATTACAAGTTCTGCTGTTTTCTACTGGTTACAAACAAGTCAGTAAATTCAATAAGGGACATAAACCTGATCTCTTAATGGGCATTATACCAAAGAATTTGCAAATATGTTTTACAACTTCCACTATTATGTTAAACGTATAGTATTTTAACTACTGTAAATGATTTTTTCTTATATTTCATCTTAATTTTCCCTATTTGAATGTATTATATGCTTGTCTGCTAACATTTGAAAACTACATGAAAGAATAATCAATTTTTTAAAGGCATCTAAAGTGCCTAATCCAAAGACAACTACTATGTTCTTCTTTTATGTTTCTTTCTAGTCTTACTAAGAGCAGAAAGAAGTCTAAGATTGAAATATATAAAATATTAATTACTGTGTTTCTCATTTAATGAGTGTGCTGCTCAACTCGTCTTTTGATCTCAATAGCCTGCAGGTATTAGAGTATGTCAAGTCCCCTCAGCACCCCAAGTCAGGCTACATGGAACTGGTTCCTCAGACATTCCTCAAAAAGCCAAAACACTGGACACATGCTCCACTCTTTTCTTTCTTCCTCCTGGAAGTGGCCTCTGAGCTGTCTCAGCCTTCCTCTGCTGTAGTGCAGGTGCTCTGCAGCAGCAGCATGTGGCCAGCTCTCTTTTGTTCTCAGTGGTCCCCAGGCATCTAGGGTATGGTGGGCCAATCAGTGTTTTGAGATGTGAGAGACAGAAACCAGTCCTTCAGGCATCTCCCTCTATCAAAAGTCAGCCTTGAACATTGCCCAATGTTCTCTTTTCCTCCCCAGAAAGCAGCTTGATCCTCTTGAGCATATCACACTGTCCCAGAGGGAAGGAACATGGTGAGAGTGTACACAGATTTTCCTGCCAGTGTAGGTGATTTCAAACTCACCAGGGGTGCAGGAACCTTTTAACTGGAATCTAGATTGCTCACAAAGGAAATTAGTCTACATATTGTTGAATTGGTGTCCTCATGGTAGAAAGGAGGGTCTGTGGTTTCCTTTTCCACCATCTTGCTGACATTATCTCTTGTCCTTCACATTTTTTAATTAACTATTCAAAATGTTTTTATTATTTATTTGAATTTTTATTCATTTCTAATATTGACCTGTGTAACACAGTTGGTTTTAATTTGGGTGTATTTCTATTATAATGGATATATTTATACACAAACTCATTTACTCACTAGCTCTTCTTTATTGATCAATAATTCTTTATTTCATGTAATTCTTGAATATGATATGAACTATTATAGTGTTTTCAAGTCAGTTTCATCATTTGATCTTATGATAGTACCCCACTTTTCAAATGATTTTGTGGAGATATAATACATTTAATATTTGACAGAGATAGTGTTAATCCTGTCTTACTTATTTTTCATTGTATTTTCTTACTTATCTACATTTCTAGAGGAACTGACCTGAGATAACCTAATACTCACCCCTGTGTTCTCTTTACATTTTTCACCTGATCTCAATGGTACTAACTCATAGACATAAAACCTTCTCCAATTAGTATAAATTTAGCTTATCTGAATTTGAATTTATCTGTGTGAATCAGCCAAGAATTCTTCTTACTTCTTTCCCAGTTAGATTATCTCTATTGAAGCAGAATATTTTCATTCATGGAAGATTTTTCTTTAACTAGGTTTCTTTTCTTTTCTTTTCTTTTTTTTTAAGGTACAGATAAAAATTTTATTCATACATACTAGGATTAAATTACTTAACAGAGAGATAGAGGGTGGTGGGAGGTTGGCATACACAGCACCGTTTACATTGAGAGCTTACTTTGAGGCAGATCATCACTCCTACCACAGTACCATGGCCTTCATCCTCCTCCTCCTCCTTCCTCCTGAAGTGTCCCTTGCAGTCAGCAGGCCCCTGCCCCTAACTCACCAGCACTCGCATGCTACCGGGCTTCTTCGCCCAGTACAGAGCCCAGTACAGAGCCCACTGGAAACATCTGTCTTTACATTCATCTGTCCACTGGGCCCTCACACAGCTCCTACATGGTAGCTGGGATAGCCTCCCACTGGATAAGTGAGGGGGCCTGAGGTACAGAATGGTGAAGTGACCTGCCTGCAGACTGACAGGGGGTCACGGCTGAACCTAGAGCTTAGACAGGATTTCTGGGCCTGTTTCTCTACAGCCTCCCCTTATTACAACTTCCTTCCTCTTCACAAGATTTAGCCTGTTTTTTTCATTTACTTTTTAAAGATTTTTCCCTTTAGTTTTATTCCGAACCTTAAAGTTGCTCTTGCCCATTAGATCTGCACATTACTACCTCCAAAGCTCGCCTTGACTTCTGCTCTTTAGCACTTCTCTTATCTCAAATAAATCCCTGCCTGTGTATTTTGCTACCATTAATAGATAAATATAGTACAGGCCTAACTCGTTCAAGTCCTTTCCTGTTTTTCTGGAAAGTCTACCTATCTACAGTAGCATTATCCAGTTGTAACTGACATGGACCCCTCCATGTAAGGTCCTAAAACAACTGAGAAAAAATATATATATATATATCTTCACTTCCGTGCCTTAAACATATGCTCCTTTAAAGCAAGGAATCTGCATCTGGGTGTGGTGCTTATAGAAGTTCACTAGTACATTCATAAATATTAACACCATAGAACACTTCCTTAAAACACAATTGTTACCAGTATTTCACATACATTAATACGCTGATGTAACTGAAAATATTGTAATCAGAATTTCATTTTGCCTTTTGTTATGCTTTTCATCTAATTTTTTAGAACTGGAAGGTACAAGAAAAGTCATCTAGTACAAACCTCTCATTTTAGAGATAAAGAAACTGAGGCACAAAAAGGGCAAGTGATTTGCTCAATGTAACAAACTGTGGCAGCATTAGAATCTGGGGGGTTTTGACTAGATTCCAGTGTGTTCTACCTCATGCTGCTTCAACATAATCGCCCATTCATCAGAGAAGCTTGCCATCTATTCCTGCTTCCAGTATGTTCCCACTGTGGTTTGGACCATTTCTCCAGCATTGGTATTTCCAGCATTTAGGTAAGCAATCAAGCTGGCAAAATATAAAATAAAACCTCTCCCAACATGCCTGCACATTTTTTCAGCCTCTTGATTAGAGGAAAAATTCTTAAATTCAAAGTCTCCTTTTTGTACTTTCTGAAAGTACTAAATAACCACTAAGAGCTTTAAGTTAGGTTAACAATGGCTGGTAAATGGCTTCCCTTCTAGAGTAAATTGGAAGCATGGCTCAACACCATCATATGTCCTCTAGGAAGTGTATGTGTTTTGGAGGGAAAAGGGGATGGATTTGTCGAGGGTTGGTGCTTAAAAAGAGTTACCTATTTAAGGTAACTTATCCTTATCCCCACCACCCAACTGTTCCCAAAGCTGTTCTATTCCATCATATGCCATTAATGAGGTGAACTTCTGTCTATATCTTGTGAGAAAAAGTGACTTTGGAAAATTCCCTAGAAGAAAAGTTTTCTAGGGCTTGCCTTCTGTAGCATACTAGACAGAAAAAAAAAGGCTAACAGAAGAACAAAATTAGCTAAAAGCATTTGGGAAACTGATACAATCCAAATTGTTTCCACGATGTCCAAATGGCAAACCAAAGCTAAAGATATATAATTATGCATAATCAAGGAACCTAAAAAATATGGAACGGAAATAATTTACTAACATGTAATATTTTATAAGACAGCCAATTTCTTATTATATCAAAGATTAACATGAACCAAAACACACGACTGTGGCTCCCTGTCAGTTCTGAATTATATCCATAGTGATAAGAGATTAAGGACTAGTAAAATGGAGGGAAAGATGGTTTGACTATTGAGTGTTTGCTAGTGGGCATGTCACAGACACAGCAGTGAAAATATAAGAGATAAATGTACTGATACGTGTTGTGTCTATATTAGCCTAATGAGCTAAAGAGAGATTTAAAGAAATGAAGATTGTAAACTCCAGGAAGCCATCAAGTTAAACTAGGGGATTCAAGCAATGAGGTCTTGGTATACAACCTTAATTCTATATCTTGTCAGCTCACCTTATATCTTGTGCCTCACCCTAGCCTGACCTCGGCCAAGGTCATATGCTTTAATAACTTCCATGTGTATAGTGCTTTTAAACTTTTAAATCCTTTCATATCTATTTAAGCCATCTGATCCTCACAACAACCCTGTGAGGTATGCAGGTTGCCCCCTTTTAACAGCTGAGGAAACTGGTGTTGAGAGGTAAACTAAATTGTCGCACATCAGTGATGAAGCCAGGGCTAACTAGCTCTCTGGACTTGGCTACTTCCATTGTACCAGGCCACCACTCTCATGTTTCTGAAAGGCCTTTCAACTAGTGGAGATGCTTGGAGAAGCAAGTATATTCTTACCCATCTGCACCTTAATGGTCCATCCACTCTTTTTTTTTTTCTGAAGACATGAAAAAGGAGCCAGGGTACCAGAAGGCAGCTGTTGGACCCGGGCCTCTGCCAGAGAAGGAAATACACCCTTGTGTGATCAACTAACTTTTGGTGTTTGAAATTAACCTCTGAAGAAACTTTTCAATCCCTAGCTGAAAAGCACTGGTTGCCTCTTCTACTGCTGTGGCTGAGTGTTTGACCGTGACCACAGCATCCCTGCATAGCTCACTGGCAGGGTCCTGCTGAGCACTGGTCTCCTCGCCAATGACAATCAGTCGGTCCAATTTTTCTTCCTCCCACTTTGAAAGTTCTCATGCCAATCTCCTGTTTTCTGCCAACTTGGCTGCAATAGTCCTGGCCACTGACCACCTTCTTCACCTTGCCCACCTGGGAGGGGACTCACTGGTCAAAGACCCAACCCCACCAGAAACAAAAGGAACTCTGGGGGAGGAGACTGGAGGCTGCTGTGCTGAGGCCACCCTGGGAGTGTTTCAGCCGGAGTTGGTGCAGGGGCTGGACTCACCAGACACTCCCAGTCTGGTCATGGGGTTGCTCTGACAGGGAGCAGCTGCACCTCTGAAAAGGTGGTGGGAGTTGCTGTAGCTGGGGGTTCCTTGAGAGCACCCTGAACCCAAGGATTCATCCCAGGAGTCCTCAAGGTCACTGGTTTCTCTCATCTGGTCACTGATCCTCAGTTGACAATCCTCATCTGATTCCTTAATTGTTTTCAAGATAGGCTGATCATCTGCTGCCTGAGTCCTTTTTGCTCCCAGAATGCTGGTTCCCTCTTCCCCTGGGATGGCAGGGGCTGCCAAGTTCTGATCACAGTGCTGGACCCAAGCAGCCTCCTCCATTAAGTTGTCTGCGTCAGTCACTATCTAATTTCGGAGAAGGTGATCCAGTGTATCTATAAAAGGGACAGTGTGGTGGATCACCCATACTTGTGGCATGGACCACATAGGCCTATAAATATGCCTTCAGGACTTTGAACTTGGAGCGGCACTGATGCTCGGTGCTACAGAAGCCTTCCTGCTGCATCTGCTTAGACACAGCCTGGTAGACGTCTGCATTGTGATGTACGGTCTGGAGGCGCTGAATATTCTGTGCCTCACATAGTATGGAGAGAAGCATCCGTGTCTCCTGTCTAGACCACCAGATACCCACACTGCTATTGGAAGTGGCCAAAGCAGACTGCGAAGGAAGGCTAGTTAGAGAAGGCTCCTGGCAGCAAGGTGCTGATCTGAAGGTGTGGGGAGGCTCTGTGTGCTCTGGTCTATCTCCAGGAGCCAGCCGATTCTTCCCTCTCAGGGCTAATTGCTGAGAAGCCAGGTCCAAGGACCACATTTCTGGCTTCTGCCAAGGATCTGCTTTACTTTCATTACTGTATTTGAAATATTCCTTATTCTACTTTGTTTTGCTGCCAATCCAACAACCTCTTCATTTTCTGAGTAAGCAAAAACAGCTGGAGTAACTCTGTCACCTGCATCATTGGCAACCACATCAGCCGGGCCATCCTTATAGACGGTCACACGGGCTGATGTGCAGCCTAGGTGAACCCCGATGGCCGCCATGAGGTAGCAGAGATGGCGGTAGCAGTAACGAGTGGTCCCTGTGCCGCAACAGCGCCCGGCCCTAGGTTTCTTAATATTATATTTCGGAGAATAGTCCTTGGAATTTCTAGTATGTGATAGATGATTTTGTGCTTGATTACTAGTGATTTATTTTATTTTCCTCTTTGTTTGCATAGATATATGAAGTGTTTAGGATTTAAAAAAATTTTTTTTTGAGTAAGTGTGAAAAATGACTAGATTTTGAAGCATGGAGCAGTTGAAATAAATGCAAGTAAGATAATAATCTCTTTTCTTGAACAAATCATACTACATTGGGTCCTGACCTGACAGTACAAAGAAACAAACTATTATTGGTGGGTAACATTAAACACACCAATCCTGTATAAAAGGCTAATCTTAAATAGTAATATTGACATTTTGGATTAAATCAGTTTCACCTCTGAGCCATCAACATTACTGTTAGAACACATCACAAAACGGGAAGCCAGGATAGCTGAGTACATGAAGATGCCTAGAAATCCTAGGTGTGTAGTAACTGCTGAAACTTCCTACTTACATATAGTGACATGACTGAACATTTACGTGTAAGTAATATGAAAGACAATTTTGCAATGACATAAAAGAATAACATTTTTATAATTAATAAAATTTAGAAAACAAAATAGAAAATTAAAAAATGTCATTATCGTATGCTAATAGAATTATAAACAAAATAATTTCTATTTGTTTTCACTTTTTAAAATATATTTTATTGTTATAACATTATGTTTAAATGTCAGTTTAAGTTATAAGATTTGTAACTTACTTAGTTACTCTTGCCTTAAAAAATAAATCCTGAAAATTATCCTACCACACAATAATTATCTATGAATAGGATACGTTAGCTACAAACCGGATAGCCATCTCAAAGCACACTGGTTATAAGAAGAAAATTATTCTGATAAAGGAAAATTAAGATATCATATTTGAGGGAGAAAAACATGTAACATAGCTTTCTTTGGAGTATAAATTGAAATTGTGAGCCAAAAATATTTTCTCAGTGTTGTCTGTAATTTAATTGAATTCACTTTAAGTACAGTTAAATAAACACTGTTATATGTATAACCTGTTTGAAGGGTACCTATAAAGTGGTCATGGGCAAATAATACAGAGAGGTGAATTATTATGTGTATGCTTTCTAAGCATATTAAATCAACACATGGTCATAGTGATGAATGTAGTCTTTAGATCTAAAATACATAGGTTTAACATATAGTCTCTAATACTCTCTACCTACATGGTTCAGTTCCCTCATATTTAAAAAGAGGGAAATGGACAGCTAATTTATAGCCATTTTAAGTATTAAATTTTATAAATAAACTATTAATATTGTTAACTACAATTAATGTTAAATCAGACAATCTTTTTTATAACCAGGCTATTAATTGCTTAATTCTTTCTGTTTTTCATTTGAGTTTACTTAAAGGGAGCTGGGTACCATCTAAATGGAGTCCAGAATTCATGAAGCATAGCACAATTAAGAGCTCATTTGTCATGGAGCTCTCCAAAACCAACATTCAGTTTTCACTGTCAAATGCAAAAATCTGAAAACTGTTTGATATATACACATGCATGTGTTCAAATTGTTTAATTAAAAAGTTTTATACTGAGTTTACCATAAAATATAAACGTATACACAAAAGATGTTTTCAGAACAAATATGATGCTAGATAGAATTTTAGTTTGGTAAGTCAGCTTATCAAAGGCAGAAATGTTTATATATTGTACATGGTCAAAATGGAGTGGAAAACCATGCTGACAATAAATAATTCAAATATCAAACTATGCATAGGGAATAAAAATCAGGATTTTTTTTTTTTAGTTAGCTTTATCCTTTTCCTCCTAGAAAGTTAGCAGAGGTCCTATGTATTCCTCAAGTTTTTAGAAGAAAAGTAACCATCTAGATCATCATAGAGCTAAAAAAAATAGCTGTTGAATAAGCAAATTAATTAAGGGCTTCACAAGTCTCTGGCCCTGGATATAAAAATGTTGAAACTGCATTCTTAAATGAGTTCAAGACCGAGAATTTTTTAAAATCCATTAACCACACCCTTCACCTTATTCATTAGTTGATTTTTTTTTTTTTCGCGGTATTCAGGCCTCTCACTGTTGTGGTCTCTCCCGTTGCGGAGCACAGGCTCCGGACGTGCAGGCTCAGTGGCCATGGCTCACGGGCCCAGCCGCTCCACGGCATGTGTGATCTTCCCAGACCGGGGCACAAACCCATGTCCCATGCATCAGCAGGAAGACTCTCAACCACTGCGCCACCAAGGTAGCCCTAGTTGATTTCTTGATTCTTCATTTCACCATGAGCATTATTTAAATAGTAGAACCCATACTATTAAACATATTGTATATTTTTAAATTAAAACAAACTTTACTTACTGCTTTATAATTTACAAATGTATGTTTCAATCAGTAACTTATTTTTTTAATGAACACATAAAACAGTAAAATTTGGTTTAGTTAATATTTTAACTAAAATATAACTTTTTAATTTTGCTAAACAAGACAAAGTTCAGGGATTTCAGGGATAAGAGACCATTCTACTTTCTAGTAATAAAATAAATATTTCACCTCCTTTCACTAAAACAACAGAACAAAAGAGGGCACAGAAAATGTCTGTAACCAACATAGTAGCAGAATAGTTGCTGCTTTTAAGGTCAGTGCATTGTATAACCAAGTACTGAAATTCAGGAAACCTCATTGTTGGAAGAAATGGTGTTTTATCTCATCACCTGCTTTATCTCTTTTATTTTCTTGCTTGTTTCCAAAGCTCCTGCACTACATGATCTATTGTAATGTCACCAACCAAATGTTCTTGATTTTCTTCAGACTGTTGTTTTATTGAAATGTCTCCCCAAATAAGGATAGTGATTCCTACAAAGATAATTTATGTGGACAATTTGCTATTCATTCTGAAAAATGTAGCACAGTAGCTGGTGAAGAGTGTATGCTCAATTAGCATTTGTATTACTTAAGTAGATGGGGACTAATATCATTAATTTATATTCAGATAGTAATAATGATATGCAGAGCCAGATATAACCATACATATTATATACTATATATGATGTATTGCATTTCAGTAATTCAAAGATGGACTTACATCGAAACCTTTATTTTAATCTTACAGATGATGTGATTAGATGTTGAGTGATATTTTAATTGACATATTTTTAATCAGAGGGCTCAATATAAAATAAATGTTTACTTTATAATTTATGCCATCTTTCAAGTTTTAGCAGAATTTCCTTTTCCTAGATAATAAAACCTTGTTTATATTTCAAATGTGTGTTTATAAAAAAATAATAAACAGAAACCTCAATTAAATAGGGTCAGGAGACCAGAAAGGGGAACTCTTATGCCCTGCAAAGATAACATAACCCAACGGGAAGAAGAAGGACTCCTATTTTTCCTGGCAACAACCCAGCCAATGAAAAGCTATAGACTCTTTTTTTACAGTAGCTCCCCCTCCCCCAACTTCCTTTTCTCCACTATAAGAGAGTTTTCCTTCCTTTGCTGTGCTGGGAAGTTGCACATGGCTCATCATTGTTGTAGACCCTGAATTGCAATTCTCTACTGATCCTGAATAAACCCATTATTGCTAGAGAAATAACTGGCAGTCTATTTGTTTTAGGTCAACAATTTTATAGTGGCAATAATGAACAGGAAAATGGATGGTTTGTAAGAGTAAAGCTTGGTAGACTTGCCCTGACTGAGGGCACAAGCAGAGTGACAGGTGGTTGACAGGATCACATTGTGTCTGCAAAGTCCATGTTGATAGCAATCATGGAATGTTTCATAGAAAATGGAGGAAGGAACTCTGGCCACCAACGACTTTAATTTTTGTCATTATTTTGCAGTGATAGATGAAATTCTGTGGGGCTTTTCTTTCAACATTGTCCTGGAATGAACGATCAAAGTAAGAATTGCAGTTAATCAGGTAAGTAATTAAAATGTAATAACTACAATGATGAGATGATGATAATTACAATAATCTACTTATCCATCTATCTAATGTGTGATTAGAGAAAAGAAGAGGCTTATGCCTATTCATTTAAGAAGCTGTCTTGGTTTATCTAAGAAAGGAAATATTCATTCCCTATGAAAAGAACATTGGGAAGGGAGCTTTCTATCATCACCTTTATAAAGGAGTGGATGTTTCAGAGACTGACATCCACTGGGTCATGACTTACTAGAGTTATAGAGGGTTCACTTTATTAGACACCAAGTATCATTTAAAACACACTACATTCCTCTCCCTCATTCTTCTTGCTCTTCTTGCTGCATGGATTAATAGGAATCAGGACATTTCCTTTCCAAGATGGAGTCATATGCTCTCTGTTCATTCTTCTCTCAATCAAGAACTGGTAAAGACTCTTACCCAAGTCACGAGCTGGGCAATCAAGGCTAGGTAAGAACTAAGCAGAAAGGACAGAGCATTTATCTCCCTCTCTACTGCCAAGGCTAAGTGAGAGAGTCAAGCCCACAGCCTCATCCTAGGACCATGTGAACAGATTTGAAACTTGTTCAAAGACTCCATTATCTTGCTCTTTTGTTTCTGTAGACACAGCAGAGGGTACAAATCTCACACCTAAGATTTGCATAATATCATTAAAATATAATTTAGCCTTTGTCATAAAACATATTCTCCAATACATTTAGTTACGTACATGTACATTTTTTGTATACTCAGAAGTCAACAAGAGAAGGGGCGAACACATCACAAAAACACTAGCAGGTGTCATTACTAAGTAGTTATTATTTTATTCCTACACCATAATAAACCCTTTAGATACATTTTCTTATTTAATTCACCCAACATTTCTAAATTAGCCTCTATATTTACCCTTATTTATTGGATAAGGTTACAGAGCCTCAACATGGTTAAGTAATTCACTAAGATCTTGAAAGGTGACAAATGACAAAGTCAAGATTTCAAACCAGTCATTCTGATTCTGGAGCTTAAACTCTCACACTGTATTAAACACAAGCCAGTCTTTTTGGCTCAATGACTCTGAGAAAGCAGCTGCTAAGTGAAGGTCATAGAAGTTTCTCACTGTGATTCAAGAGATAACTGCTGTTCCTCCTGTAGTTTCCTCATTGGCATGTGGAACCATGGACACCAGTACAGATCTGAAAATGTTTGCTTTTGATTGTGACTGTCATCTCCATGGGTGGATTGTGGCTATATACAGTAAGGTGATAGATAACAAACATGACTAAGGGCATAGGTATGTTTCCAGATTGGTCAGGAGGCATCACAGACACAAAGAAGCCTTGACTAAAAGAGAAGGCTAGAAGATTGTTTCCTTACACCCTAGATAGCAGGGCCCCTCCTGTCTTAACTTTAGGTCCTGGCCACCCAGACTGGCTTCCCTGGATACAGGAGTTTCCCTGCTTAGAGAGATTGAATCATCAAGTGTGTCTGAATTTATTCAGACAAACTCAAAAGGACAAATTCTCTCTGAAAAATATGAAAGTTCCTATTTTTAAGAAAGTGAACACAAATAGACTGATTTTTAAATATATTATTATGACCAGATTTTATCTAGTTTTAGTTATTTTATAGTGATCTTAAATTCAATCTTAGGAAGGTTGTAATAGAAGTACCCATGTTCTAGTAACACATTTTTTTGGCTTTGAAAAAGAGTATTTGAAACAGATATTGTTTAACAAATCATTTTGTAATATTACTATGTCAGAAATCACCTGAAAATAAAAGCACAATCTATTAATTTCTCTTTCTAAGGAATAAATGCAAATATGGAACTCAAGGAGTGTTACAATTGTTATTTTCAGAGTATCAAAACAGAAATCATGTATTTTCATTTTTTCTATTATTCACGGAACATAGAACACTGTCTTGCATATAAATTTTTCAGTATTCTTTGAGGTAAAGTTGCTTTCTGCTACTTCTGAGTAGGCAATGTAAAGAGTGAATCAATTATCATTTTTACCATTCTAACTTAAATACCTACTCAGTAATTCTACAATCTTTTATTTGGTTAAATTGGCCCTTATATAAAAGTACTTTCAATTTTGGAAAGAGAAAGATAGTTGACTAAGACTGCACTAAGCTGGGAATTCCTAGTCAGGACAGGCTAAAAGGGGAGAAATCATAAAGGAAGTCTAAGGGTCAGAAAAATGATTGTGGTCATAAATCTGGACCCTAAAGCAAGAGATTGACACCCCCAAAGCAGTGACCAAAATGTCATGGGAAGCATAAGCTTGACCTGGTTTGCTGCAATGACTTCTTAGGAAATCTAATTTGTTGAACCGGAACAGGGTGGGGGGAGGCAGGAGAGTAGTATCAACAGTAGCTTCTAAGAAAAGACAAAATTTGGGTTTTGGGTTTTTTCTTTTGTTAGGGGCATTTCAGCAGACCACAACTGTCTTAATAGTCTTCTGTTAGGAGCATTTCAACAGACCACAACTTGATGGAAACAGAGCTAAATAGATCAGTTCATGTTATTATGATTCCAGGCACTATATTTGTTCAGGAAGAGTTTGATTCTCAGTTAGGAAAATGGAAAACAATTTTGAAACTTGTGGGAATTGATGTTAGGATAGTGCAGCTGGATGGATACCTAAGGACTCCTACTCCTAACTCAGGCACGCCAAATACAGGGTGACTGTGATCCTCCTGCTGTGGGTGGACCTGAAAAATGTCACATAAGCTAGTTGACCATCTGGGGTATAACATGGAGGTGTTTCAAAAGTTAAATGATCCCCACTATATGAAATGACATGTCAACCTCACACAGAGAATGCATCTGTTACTTGGGGACAGAAAGCATGTGTCCAATATTAGAAAGAAAATAAAAATAAGTCCTAGGAAACCACATCACATATCTCAATACCTTGTGCTTTGCCTATACATTTTATTATATGTATATTTGTACATATGAGTAAAGCTTGATACTCTAAAAATATGTCTAATTTCTGAGATTCTGATTTGACAATTTGATGTTTCCTGTCAGCTCAATATAACATACTGCAACCAGCTGAAATAACAGCTTGTAAGTCACTTCCACAATGAATCATGAACAGCTTTTTCATTTCCTTATAATCACTTCATGACTTATTTTCACCTTTGTCTTCAATTTCATTGCTGGGGCAGATATATTCCCTATGTTCTATTTCTGTCATGATAGGAATGATGTATTATATTAAATTTTACACATTATATTACCAAGCAATTATGATTTGAAAATAGGTTATGTACTATGAAAATTGCAGTCACTTGTTTCTATTCTTTGAAAATAAATAGCGTGTATGCCTAAATGACAAGCACAAACAACAAAATATCTAACAATGTCTAGAATATCCAAGATAGACTGTTTCCTACCTTCCATTTCATCATTTTCATGTTCACCCACTCCCTGTTCTGTGTTCTTGTGGTGCACTGGCCATGTTACAATTCTTATGGTCATGTTCTCTCCATCCACAGGGCTGTTGCACGTTTAGAATAGACTTCTCCATCTGGAATGTCTCTCACCTCTTACCCTGATTCATTTCTTAGACTTCAGTTCAAGCACTGTTTCATATGGAAAATATTCTTGAACCACCCATGTTAGTTTTGAACATAATTTATTCCTGTTATGTACTCTCACAGAATCAAATGACCTGATTTCATAACCCATATTGCAGTTTTATTTTCTAACTAATTCATTCAACATTTATTGAGTATTTTCTATGTACCACATACTGTGCTGGGCAATAGGGGTAAACCAGTGAACAAATTAAACACAATAATTTTATGTGTATTTTCATGATTATTTGATTAGTTCTTGACTTTCTCACTATATTGTTTCTTAAGAGTAATTTGGAGCTTTATTTAAGAGCAAAAGATTGGATCATGTTCAGTTACCCTTGTTCTTCTGCACTAAGTTCATATGTTTAACAAATTAATGTATTAATTTGATTAAATATAATTATATATAATGAAATTCTCAGTTAGCTAACTTAATTATCTCCTTGTTTAATTTTAATAAAGCTATCAGACTTTAAATTTTTTCTTTTGGACAACTGGAAGATGACCATCTACCTTAGTATTTCTCAAACTTATTTGAACAAAATAGTTAGCTGAGGCAGGGAGATCACAAGAAAATCTACTCTCCCTCCTTCTCAGACTGCAAAAACTATGACTAAAAGAAAATCAAACTCAATCTAAAGGATGTAGGATAAAATAATAATAGTTAGAGGAGAAATCAGTGAAATTAAAAACAAGAACTCAATTAAAAATCATAGAAAATAAAGATGGCTCTGTAAAAAGAGCAATAAAATCATAAGCCTCTATCCTGGGTACCCAAGACAAGAGAAGACATAACTACTAATATAAGAAATGAAAGGGGCCTATCAATACAGATAACATGGACAAAAAGTAGTAAAGGAATATTATGAACAACACTATGCTCACAAGTCTGAGATGGAACAATTTCTTGAAAGACACAATCTACTAAAACTTACAGAAGAAATAGACAATCTAAATAGGACTATATATATTAAAGAAATTGTGCTAATAATTGATAACATTACAAAAAAGAAAGCACCAGGCTTGGTGAGTTCACAGGTGAACTCTAACCAAACACTTAAATAAGTAATTATACTAATTTCCAACAATATCATCCAGAAGATAAAAGTAGAAAGAATACTTACTAACCTATTCTTTGAGATCAACATTACCCTAATACCAAAACCAAAGACAGTACACGCAAAGAAAGCTAAAGACCAATACTTTTCATAAACACAGATGCAAAACTCCTCAACAATATAGCAGAAAATTAAACCTGCAATATATAGAAAGAATTATACACTATAATTATGTGGGATTTATTTCAGGTGTTCAAGCAGGTTCAATTTCTGAAAATCAATTAATGTAATCCATCAAGAATAGACAAATAAATCAATGGCCCAGAATAGAGAGCCCAGAAATAGATCCACAAAATTATTTTCAACTGATCTTTGACAAAGGAGCAAAGGCAATTCAATGAAGAAAGGATAGGTTTTTCAATAAATGCTGTTTGACATCCAGAGGAAAAATGTAATCTAAAAATAGACCTTCAGAAAAAATATGAAATGGATCAAAATACATATACTAAAATCTAACATATTGACAACAACAAATTCTGGTGAGGATGTAACAGAAATTACCATTAATTGCTGGAGGGGTTGTAAAATAGTTCTTTGGAAGTCAGTTTGGCGATTTCTTACAAAACTAAACATGCTATTATAATATGATCCAGCAATCACACTCCTTGTTATTTACCCAGATAAATTGAAAATTTACCTCCACATAAAAATCTGCACAAAGATGTGTATAGCCCTTTTATTCATAATTACCAAAGCTTGGAAGAAACCAGGATATCATTCAGTATGCCAATTGATAAATATACTGCAGTGTATTCATAAAGAAATATTATTCAGCGCTAAAATGTATCTGTCAAGACATGAAAAGACATGGAGACCTTAAAAGCATATCACTAAGTAAAAGAAGCCAATCTGAAAGGCTGCATACTGTACGACTCCAGCCATAGCTGGTAAAGACAAAACTATGGAAACAGTAAAAATATAGGGGTTGCCAGGAGTTTGTGGGGGAGAAGGGATAAATAGGTAGAGCTCAGGGAATTTTTAGGGCATTTAAATAATTGTGCATAAAACTATAATGATGGACATATGTTGTCATATGTTTGTTAAAACACATATATCATACAACACCAGAAGTAAACCCTAGTGTAAACTATGAAGTTTGGTGATAATTATGTATCAATGTTGGCCCATCAAATGTAAAAAGTGTACCTATCTCATGTGGGATGTTGACAGTAAGAAAGTCTATGATTGTGTGGGGGAAGGTGACATATGTGAACTCAATTTTGCTATAAACCTAAAACTGCTCTAAAAATTAAATTCTATTTTTAAAAATGGACTGATATATTTTAACTGGAACAATAAAAATTTTAATGGACTTAGGTTAGAAATGAGTAGTGTGAATTACCTGTATTTAAACTATAATACACACATGCCTTAATAGCCACATATTATATAATTTTAAAGACAAAACATTACTGATACAAAAATGAATTACAATACAAAATTTTTTACCATAAAGACTTCAGCAATCTAAAGTTATACTAATAAGGCAAAAGTCAATAATATTTGCATGCTAAAAAAAATAAAATAAAATAACCAGCACAAAACACCAGTGGCAGAGATGTTAACAAAGCAAGATTCCTACAGTTATTGGAGTTTTCAAGTATCTTTATGTATAAATAACTAGCAAAGCTTTGCAATGTTGTCAAGCACTGAGCAGCCTTCCCACACCTTAGTGATGTATCAAAGTATAGGCTTAAATTAACCCTAATCTTCTATGAGTATCAAATTACAGTGACTCAGCATAATGTGCTTATTATACACCTAATAAATAGCAGTTTGTCATTTGTGGAAGTGAATATCATTATTTGTAATCTGTATCATTCCCTTGTGAGAAACAAGAGGAAAAGCTAACATTTTTTAACATAAATCACTGGAGTACACTTAGTGGTAAAATTATATATAAACTATTCTGACTCACTTATTCAGCCGAACCAAATCTTACTAAACAATTAGATTCTGGAATTAAGTTTTTGGAAATTATGATACTTTACATAGAAATCCATTAAACAAGCCAGTTAAAACAAGGAGTAGTATGGTAGTGGTGTTTTGAACATACATGCAGTCGGTTTTGCTCATTTTTTAAGTTTCAGAGTTCAGCTCTTTTCTCTTCCTTATAGTAGTAATGCCTCAACAATATTCAGAAATGTAAACAGGCACACCAGGAAGAGATCTATGTGAACATCCTTCTTCCATGCAGCTCAGCCCTCTCCTGGTTGGTTCCCCAAAAAGAAATCACATCAGTTTCAAAATGCTGCCAAAATACACAACGTTATATAAGTTTGACTCCATGCTCCTTCCCCAATTCTCAGTTTCCTATTTCAAAATTAACTTATTTATTTATTTATTTACATCTTTATTGGAGTATAATTGCTTTACAATGTTTATTTTAGTTTCTGCTTTATAACAAAGTGAATCACTTATACACATACATATGTTCCCATATCTCTTCCCTCTTGTGTATCCCTTCCTCCCACCCTCCACATCCTACCCCTCTAGGTGGTCACAAAGCACCTAGCTCATCTCCCTATTCTATGCAGCTGCTTCCTACTAGTAATCTATTTAATGTTTTGTAGTGTATATATGTCCATCTCACTCTCTCACTTTGTCACAGCTTACCCTTCCCCCTCCATATGTCCTCAAGTCCATTCTCTAGTAGGTCTGTGTCTTTATTCCCATCTCACCCCTAGGTTCTTCATAACATTTTTTATTCTCTTACATTCCATATATATGTATTAGCATACAGTATTTGTCTCTCTCTTTCTAACTTACTTCACTCTGTATGACAGACTCTAAGTCCATCACTACAAATAACTCAATTCTGTTGCTTTTTATGGTTGAGTAATATTCCATTGTATATGTGTGCCACATCTTCTTTATCCATTCATCCGATGATGGACACTTAAGTTGCTTCCATGTCCTGGCTATTGTAAATAGAGCTGGAATGAATATTTTGGTACATTACTTTTTTGAATTACGGTTTTCTCAGGGTATATGCCCAGTAGTGGGATTGCTGGGTCATATGGTAGTTCTATTTGTAGATTTTTAAGGAACCTCCATACTGTTTTCCATCATGGCTGTACTAATTCACATTCCCACCAGCAGTGCAAGAGTGTTCCCTTTTCTCCACAATCTCTCCAGCATTTATTGTTTCTAGATTTTATGATGATGGCCATTCTGACTGGTGTGATTTGATATCTCATTGTAGTTTTGATTTGCATTTCTCTAATGATTAATGATGTTGAGCATTCTTTCATGTGTTTGTTGGCAGTCTGTATATCTTCTTTGGAGAAATGTCTATTTTGGTCTTCTGCCCATTTTTCTATTGGGTTGTTTCTTTATTTGTTATTGAGCTGCATGAGCTGCTTGTAAATTTTGGAGATTAATCCTTTGTCAGTTGCTTCATTTGCAAATATTTTCTCCAATTCTGATGGTTGTCTTTTGGTCTTGTTTATGGTTTCCTTTGCTGTGCAAAAGCTTTGAAGTTTCATTAGGTCCCCTTTTTTATTTTTGTTTTTATTTCCATTTCTCTAGGAGGTGGGTCAAAAAGGATCTTGCTGTGATTTATGTCATAGAGTGTTCTGCCTATGTTTTCCTCTAAGAGTTTGACAGTTTCTGACCTTACATTTAGGTCTTTAATCCATTTTGCGCTTATTTTTGTGTATGGTGTTAGGGAGTGTTTTAATCACATAATTTTACATGTACTTGTCCAGATTTCGAGCACCATTCATTGAAGAGGCTGTTCTTTCTCCACTGTACATTCTTGCCTCCTTTATCAAAGATAAGGTGATCATATGTGCGTGGGTTTATCTCTGGGCTTTCTATCCTGTTCCATTGATCTATCTTTCTGTTTTTGTGCCAGTACCATACTCTCTTGATTACTGTAACTTTGTAGTATAGTCTGAAGTCAGAGAGCCTGATTCCTCCAGCTCCGTTTCTCATTCTCAAGATTGCTTTTGTTATTTGGGGTCTTTTGTGTTTCCATACAAATTGTGAAAATTTTTGTTCTAGTTCTGAGAAAAATGCCAGTGGTAGTTTGATAGGGATTGCATTGAATCTATAGATTGCTTTGGGTAGTAAAGTCATTTTCACAATGTTGATTCTTCCAACCCAAGAATATGGTATATCTCTCCATCTATTTGTATCATCTTTAATTTCTTTCATCAGTGTCTTATAATTTTCTGCATACAGGTCTTGTGTCTCCTTAGGTAGGTTTATTCCTAGGTATTTTATTATTTTTGTTGCAATAGTTAATGGGAGTGTTTTCTTAATTTCACTTTCAGATTTCTCATCACTAGTGTATAGGAATTCCAGAGATTTCTGTGAATTAATTTTGTATCCTGCTACTTTACCAAATTCATTGATTAGCTCTAGTAGTTTTCTGGTAGAATCTTTAGGATTCTCTATGGATAGTATCATGTCATCTGCAAACAGTGAAAGCTTTACTTCTTCTCTTCTGATTTGGATTCCTTTTATTTCCTTTTCCTCTTTCATTGCTGTTGCTAAAGCTTCAAAAACTATATTGAATAAGAGTGGTGAGAGTAGGCAACCTTGTCTTGCTCCTGATTTTCGTGGAAATGGTTTCAGTTTTTCACCATTGAAGATGATGTTGGCTGTGGGTTTGTGACATATGGCCTTTATTATGTTGAGGAAAGTTCCCTCTATGTCTACTTTCTGCAGGCTTTTTATCATAAATGGGTGTTGAATTTTGTTGAAAGTTTTCTCTGCATGTATTGAAGTGATCATATGTTTTTTCTCTTTCAACTTGTTTATATGGTTTATCACGTTGATTGATTTGCATATACTGAAGAATCCTTGCATTCCTGGAATAAACCCCACTTGATCATGGTGTATGATCCTTTTAATGTGCTGTTGGATTCTGTTTGCTAGAATTTTGTTGAGGATTTTTGCATCAGTGTTCATCAGTGATATTAGCTTGTAATTTTCTTTCTTTGTGACATATCCTTGTTTGGTTTTGGTATCAGGGTAATTGTGGCCTCTTAGAATGAGTTTGGAAGTGTTCCTTCTTCTGCTATATTTTGGAAGAATTTGAGAAGGATAGGTGTTATCTCTTCTCTAAATATTTGATAGAATTCACCCGTGAAGCCATCTGGTCCTGGGCTTTGGTTTGTTGGAAAATTTTTAATCACAGTTTCAATTTCAATGTTTGTGATTGGTCTTTTCATATTTTCTATTTCTTCCTGATTCAGTCTTCGCAGGTTGTGCATTTCTAAGAATTTGTCCATTTATTACACATTGTCCATTTTATTGGCATAGAGCTGCTTGTAGTAATCTTTCATGATCTTTTGTATTTCTGCAGTGTCAGTTGTTACTTCTCCTTTTCCATTTCTAATTCTATTGATTTGAGTCTTCTCCCTTTTTTTCATGATGAGTCTGGCTAATGGTTTATCAATTTTGTTTATCTTCTCAAAGAACCAGCTTTTAGTTTTATTGATCTTGGCTATCATTTCCTTCATTTCTTTTTCATTTATTTCTGATCTGATCTTTATGATTTCCTTCCTTCTGCTAACTTTGGGTTTTTTCTTTTTTTGTTCTTCTTTCTCTAATTGCTTTAAGTGCAAGGTTAGGTTTTTTATTCGATATATTTCCTGTTTCTTAAGGTAGGATTGTATTGCTAATATCTTCCCACTTAGAATTGCTTTTGCTGCATCCTATAGGTTTTGAGTCATCGTGTCTCCATTGTCATTTGTTTCTAGGTATTTTTTGATTTCCTCTTTGATTTCTTCAGTGAACACTTCGTTATTAAGTAGTATATTGTTTAGTCTCCATGTGTTTGTATTTTTTACAGATCTTTTCCTGTAATTGATATCTAGTCTCATAGCATTGTGGTCCAAAGGGATACTTGATACAATTTAAATTTTGTTAAATTTACCAAAGCTTGATTTGTCACCCAAGATATGATCTATCCTGGAGTATGTTCCATGAGCACTTGAGAAAAATGTGTATTCTGTTGTTTTTGGATGGAATGTCTTATAAATATCAATTAAGTCCATCTTGTTTAATGTATCATTTAAAGCTTGTGTTTCCTTATTTATTTTCATTTTGGTTGATCTGTGTATTCCTGAATGTGGGCTGTTAAAGTCCCCTACTATGAATATGTTACTGTTGATTTCCCCTTTTATGGTTGTTAGCATTTGCCTTATGTATTGAGGTGCTCCTATGTTGGGTGCATAAATATTTACAACTGTTATATCTTCTTCTTGAATCAATCCCTTGATCATTATGTAGTGTCCATCTTTGTCTCTTAATAGTCTACTTTAAAGTCTATTTTTTCTGGTATAAGAATTGTTACTCCAGCTTTCTTCTGATTTCCATTTGCATGGCATATCTTTTTCCATCCCCTTACTTTCAGTCTGTATGTTTACCTAGGTCTGAAGTGAGTCTCTTGTAGACAGCATATATATGGGTCTTATTTTTGTATCCATTCAGCCAGTCTGTGTCTTTTGTTGGGAGCATTTAATCCATTTACATTTAACATAATTATCAATATGTATGTTCCTATTCCCATTTTCTTAATTGTTTTGGGTTTGTTACTGTAGGTCTTTTCCTTCTGTTGTGTTTCTTGCCTAGAGAAGTTCCTTTAGCATTTGTTGTAAAGCTGGTTTGATGGTGCTGAACTCTCTCAGCATTTGCTTGTCTGTACAGGTTTTAATTTCTCCATCAAATCTGAATGAGATCCTTGCTGGGTAGAGTAATCTTGGTTGTAGTTTTTTCTCCTTCATCACTGTAAATATGTCCTGCTAGTCCCTTCTGGCTTGCAGATTTTCTGCTGAGAGTTCCGCTGTTAACCTTATGGGGATTCCCTTGCGTGTTATTTGTTGTTTTTCCCCTGCTGCTTTTAATATGTTTTCTTTGTGTTTAATTTTTGACAGTTTGATTAATATGTGTCTTGGTGTGTTTCTCCTTGGATTTATCCTGTATGGAACTCTCTGTGATTCCTCGACTTTATTAACTATTCCTTTTTCCATATTAGGGAAGTTTTCAACTATAATCTCTTTAAATATTTTTCAGTCCCTTTCTTTTCCTCTTCTTCTTCTGAGACCCCTATAATTCGAACATTGGTGTGTTTAATGTTGTCCCAGAGGTCTCTGAAACTGTTCTCAGCTCTTTTCATTCTTTTTTCTTCACTCTGCTCTGCAGTTTGTATTTCCACTATTTTATCTTCCATGTCACTTCTCCTTTCTTCTGCCTCAGTTATTCTGCTATTGATCCCTTCTAGGGTATTTTTAATTTTATTTATTGTGTTGTTCATCATTGCTTGTTTCATCTTTAGTTTTTCTAGGTCCTTGTTAAATGTTTCTTGAATTTTCTCTAGTCTATTTCCAAGATTTTGGAACTTCTTTACTAGAATTATTCTGAATTTTTTTTCAGGTAGACTGCCTATTTCCTCTTCACTTGTTAGGTCTGGTGAGTTTTTATCTTGCTCCTTCATCTGCTGTGCGTTTTTCTGTCTTCTCATTTTGCTTATCTTCCTGTGTTTGGGGTCTCCTTTTTGCAGGCTGCAGGTTCGTAGTTCCCATTGTTTTCAGTGTCTGTCCCCAGTGGCTAAAGTTGTTTCAGTGGGTTGTGTGGACTAGTGCCTGTGTTCTGGTGGATGAGCCTGGATCTTGTCTTTCTGGTGGGCAGGTCCATACCACATCTGGTGGTATGTTTTGGGGTGTCTGTGGCCTTATTATGATTTTAGACAGCATCTCTGCTAATGGGTGGGGTTGTTTTCCTCTCTTGCTAGTTGTTTGGCATAGGGTGTCCAGCACTGTAGCTTGCTGGTCGTTGAGTGAAGCTGATTGTTGGTGTTGAGATGGAGAACTCTGGGAGATTTTCACCATTTCATATTACATGGAGCTGGAAGGTCTCTTTGGACCAGTGTCCTGAGGTTGGCTCTCCCACTCAGAGGCACAACACTGACTCCTGGCTGCAGCACCAAGGGCTTTTCATCCACACAGCTCAGAATAAAAGGGAGAAAAGCTAGAAGGAAAGAAAGAAAGAGGATAAAATAAAATAAAGTAAGATAAAATAAAATAAAGTTATTAAAATAAAAAGTAATTCTTAAGAAAAAAATTTAAGTAAAAAACAACAACCAAATAAAAAACAAACAAACAAAAAATGGGCGGACAGAACCCTAGGAGAAATGGTGAAAGCAAAGTTATACAGACAATATCTCACACAAAGCATACACATACTCACTCACAAAAAGAGGAAAGGAGGGCTTCCCTGGTGGCGCAGTGGTTGAGTGTCTGCCTGCCAATGCAGGCAATGTGGGTTTGTGCCCTGGTCCAGGAAAATCCCACATGCTGTGGAGCAGCTAGGCCTGTGATCCATGGTTGCTGAGCCAGTGCATCTGGAGCCTGTGCTCTGCAACAGGAGAGGCCACAACAGTGAGAGGCCTGCGTACCACAAGAAAAAAAAAAAGGAAACGGGGAGAAAATAATATACCTTGCTCTCAAAGTCCACCTCCTCAATTTGGGATGACTCATTGTCTATTCATGTATTCCACAGATGCAGGGTACATCAAGTTGATTGTGGAGCTTTAATCCGCTGCTCCTGAGGCTGCTGTGAGAGATTTCCCTTTCTCTTCTTTTTTCACACAGTTCCAGAGGTTCAGCTTTGGATTTGGCCCCACATCTGAGTGTATGTCCCCAGAGGGCAACTGTTTTTTGCTCAGACAGGACTGGGTAAAAGGAGCCGCTGTTTCGGGGACTCTGGCTCACTCAGGTCGGGCAAAGGGAGAGGTGTGGATGTGAGGTGAGCCTGTGGCCGCAGAGTCCAGCATGATGTCGCACCAGCCTAAGGCACGATGTGCATTCTCACGGGGATGTTGTCCCTGGATCCTGGGACCCTGGCAGTGGCGGGCTGCGCAGGCTCCCCGGAAGGGAAGTGTGGACAGTGACCTGTGCTCACACACAGGCTTCCCGTTGATGGCAGCAGCAGCGTTAACGTCTCACACCCATCTCTGGTGTCTGTGCTGTTAGCTGTGGCTCACACCCGTCTCTGGATCTCCTTTAAACAGCACTCTTAATCCCCTCTTCTCATGCACCAGGAAACAAAAAGGGAAGAAAAAGGCTCTTGCCTCTTCAGCCCGTTCAGAATTTTCTCTGACTCCCTCCTGGCTAGCTGTGGTGCACTAACCCTGTGCAGGCTGTGTTCATGCCATCAGTCCTCTCCCTGCGATCCGACCGAAGCCCAAGCCTCAGTTCCCAGCCCCTGCCCGCCCCAGTGGGTGAGCAGAGAAGCCTCTCGGGCTGGTGAATTCTGTTTGGTACCACTCCTCTTGCGGGAATCTCTCCGCTTTGCCCTCCACACCCTTGTTGCTGTGCTCTCCTCCACTACTCTGAAGATTCCCCCCTCTGCCACCCGCAGTCTCCCCCTGGGAAGGGGCTTCTAGTGTGTGGAAACCTTTCCTCCTTCACGGCTCTCCCACTCGTGCAGGTCCCTTTCCTATTCTTTTGTTTCTGTTTTTTTCTTTTTTCTTTTGCCTTACCCAGGTATGTTGGGAGTTTCTTGCCTTTTTGGAGGTCTGAGGTCTTCTGCCAGCATTAAGTAGGTGTTCTGTAGGAGTTGTTGCACGTGTAGATGGATTTCCTGATGTATCTGTGGGGAGGAAGGTGATCTCCGCATCTTACTCTTCCACCATCTTCCCCCTCTCCCCTAAATTAACTTATTTTTAGCTTTACTTTAAAAATGTTTACAAACTACTCTTATTTTTAGTTCTGCTTGTTTTATTTTTGTTACAATTCCTTGTACTGAATTCATTACAAATATTAGTAGATTCATACGGACTTGCATTAGTCCCCAGCACCAATCTCCAGCAAATTGTTCAAATTATCAAGCTTTAGGTTTTTCATCTGCAAGTTGGGTCTAATAAGGATTGTTGTGTTGATTAAACGGGGCTATATATGGAAAACATCAATCACAATATCTGACACATATGTTCTCCATGTGCTGGAAATGTTCATAACTTCTGCTATTTGAATATTGTGGCACACTTATAGTTCATATATGGCTGTACAAACTGAAGTAACCCAGTATATTTTCTAAATAAATATGTGCACCCAGTACCTCCGCAAGAAATATGTGTATAATATTTCTAGAATGTGGAATAAGCATATGTATTTTGGAAAAACAAAACAAAACCTGGTATACAATCCTGAAGCACATGACTTTTCATACACATGACATGGAAAATAGCAACTCAAAGCAAATTTATAAATTAAAACATCGACTTCATATAAAGTGATAGCAAAACATTTGATATTATACAATTAGACAAATTACACAATATTAGATATATCACAGTATGGTGTTTCTTTTGTTCACATAGAAGTGTTTTTAAAACTCCACAAGTTCCATCTCCCTAAATAAATATATGCAATATATTTTTAATCACAAAATATATGACTGATAAATGGGAAAGTGTTATTTTTGTAGCCTTGAAGATTAATCAGTTGTTTATCAATTAGGATATAAAGAGTAATTCAAGAGAAGAAGGTCAAGATGGTAGATTAGGAGGACATGGAGTTCATCTCTCCTCACAATTGCATCAAGAATACATCTATGAATGGAACAATTCTCACAGAGCACCAGAAGAATACTAACATCTTGGACACCTTGGACAAGAAATTGCCCCATGTAACTGGGTAGAATGAAAGAAAGAAGGGAAAAAGAAGAGGAAAGGGAGCAGGTTGGGATCAGTGCCCCTGGAGTGGGGAGATGAAGGAGAGAAGTGCTTGAATCTTGGGAAGCCCCCTCACCAGCAGGGAGATCAGTTGGGACAGAAAGGGAGCTTCAGGGGGGCTATTGGAGGAGAGTGCAGCAACTGGTCTGTGGCAGGAAGGACAGAGTGAGACCTACACAGATGGTTTGTTCCACTGACCTGGACACCCCAACCTGACAGATGTGTGCACCAGTGTGGACGGGGACTGGGTGTTGGAAAGTGGAGTTTGGAGAGCAAATCTGTGAAGACAACTGCCTTTGGCTATGAAGAGATAGCCTGAGGGGATGGGAGTAAGGAAATCCACAACCTGGAATGCTTGTGGAGGTAACACAGACTGCCATAGAAGCAAAGTGCCATTGGTAAGTGACAAGCAAGGGGTGGGACCACCATTGCAGCCTCTCTCCTCACACTCTGGCCCCTGCCTCCCCAGGCACTAAGAAGAGCCCCCATCAGGGAAGACTCTCTCATGCCTGTGGCTGCTGGCTCCCCCACATGCCCATCACTGCAAGGGGTCCCACAACGATGGCCACTGCATGCCTCTACATGCTCTCTTCACCAGGGTGGACTCATGTGCTCCAGGGCAGCCTCGGGGGAAGACCCCTGTGGGTGACCCACACACAGTGATGGGGCTGAAACCACAGCTGAGCCACAGGGGCCATGCAACTAAGGAAAAAAAGCTGAAATCTCTCCTCACAGCTGTGCAAACTGAAAATTGACACCCCCTTGACTGGCTTTGTAAACTTAGTACATACAGAACATTGGAACAGACAACGAGTTCTCACACAGCTGAGACAGGCCTAGATTTAGCATTTGTAGGCTATATGGGCACACATACATGGGGAATGGGCCAGGCCAGAGTCTGAGCTGCCCCCATAGCACCCACAGTGGGTCCAGATCCATGAATACTGTAATCTTGGTACTTGATTTCAGTGTATTTATGCTGGTGGCCTGGTGAAACAACATCTAAAGGACAACAGGGCCAATTGCCAGCATACCCACAGTTAAGGTAGGGCCAAGAGCAGTGCCAACAACAGTGTAATCTGAGAGCTCAATGAGTGAAAGGTGACACAACAGAGAACATCCACAGTTGAACAGCTCCAGAAAAGGAATTCTCAGTGGCCTCCCTCTTGGTGGGAGTGCTCCAATCCCTTGAACTGCAAATCAGAAACACAGCTAAGAAACAGATCTGGGAGCCTCTACTCCAACAACTAGGGAGCAGACCCCACCTCTGACAGAACAGTGACAAACACAAAGGAGAAGTCCTTCTCAATGTCCAGTTTAAGCTCTGGTCACCACAACAAAAATTATTAAACCCATGCAGACTACACAGGGATGTTCCCACATAATATAGCACTCCAAGACAGTCTGAGGGTCAGGCATCAGGAGGAAAAAACCCCAGAGCATTTAGCCTTGAAGTCCAGCAGGGTTTGAGTGCAGGAACTCCACAGGGCTGGGGGAAATGGAGACTACACTCTTGGAGGGCACACACATGGTCTCACTTGCATGGAACCCAGCAGAAAGCAGTGCCTCCAAGGGAACCTGGACTACACATACCTAGGGGTCTTAGAGAGATGCCTGGGGAGTCAAAGGTCAATTGTCACTCACAATGAGGGCAAGGACACAGATAGCAGAAGTCCCAGGGAATATTGATTGAACTGAGATCACCCAGAAGTCCACATTTTAGCACCAAGACTCAGACTCATAGAAAAAGCTACAGTCCCCAGAGCTGGAAAGTTTCAGAGCAAACAACCACCAAGATAAGAACACAGTCCCACCCATCAGAAGTCAGGCTGCTGAAAGTTGTACTGAGCTCACAACCACCACAAAACACACTCCATGACAGGGTCATGACAATCAGAGGGACAAGGCCCAGCTCCACCCACCAGAGGGCAGGCACCAGGACCTCCCACCAGGAAGCCACCACAAACACCAGACCAACCTCACCGACCAAGGGACAGACACCAGAAGCAAGGGGAACTATGATCCTGCAGCCTGTGGAAAGGAGGTTACAAACACAGAAAGTAAGACAAATTGAGATGACAGAGAAATATGTTGCAAAGCAAAGAACAAGGTAAAAACCCACAGGAACAACTAAGTGAAGAAGAGATAGGCAATCTATCTGAAAAAGAACTCAGAGTGATGATAGTAAAGATAATCTAAAATCTCGGAAAATGAGTGGAGGCACAGATCAAAAAGATACAAGAAATGTTTAACAAGGAGTTGGAAGATTTAAAGAACAAACAGATATGAAAAATACAATAACTGAAATGCAATATTCTAAAAGGAATCAATAGCAGAATAACTGAGGCAGAAGAATGAATAAGTGAGCTGGAAGACACAGTGGTGGAAATCACTGCCACAGAACAGAATAAAGAAAAAAGAATGAAAAGGAATGAGGACAGTCTCAGATACTTCTGGGCCAATATTAAGTGCACCAACATTCATATTATAGGGGTCCCAGAAGGAGAAGAGAAAGAGAAAGAGTCTGTAAAAATATTTGAAGATATTATAGTCCAAAACTTCCCTAACATGAGAAAGGAAACATTCACTCAAGTCCAGGAAACACAGAGAATCCCATATAGGATGAATCCAAGGAGGAACACACTAAGACACATATTAATCAAACTGACAAAAATAAAGACAAAAAATAAATAAATTAAAAGTAACAAGGGAAGGGCAACAAATAATATACAAGGGAATCCAGATAAGGTTCAGCTGATTTTTTTTTTTTTTTTTTTTTAGTAAACAGACCTCTCACTGTTGTGGCCTCTCCAGTTGTGGACCACAGGCTCCAGACATGCAGGCTCAGTGGCCATGGCTCACAGGCCCAGTCACTCCATGGCATGTGGAATCTTCCCACACCAGGGCATGAACCCATGTCCCCTGCATCGGCAGGTGGACTCTCAACCACAGCGCCACCGGGGAGTCCCTCAGCTGATTTTTTCGCAGAAACTCTGCAGGCCAAAATAGAGTGGCACAATACATTTCAAGTGATGAAAGGGAAAAACGTACAACCAAGAATACTTTACCTAGCAAAGCTCCCATTCAGACTTGACAGAGAAATCAAAAGCTTTACAGACAAGCAAAAGCTAAGAGAATTCATCACCACCAAACCAGCTCTACAACAAATACTAAAGGATCTTCTCTACAGGGGAAACAGAAGAGAAGAGACCAAAAGAGGAAGGGAAGAAAAAAGACCTACAAAAACAAACCCAAAACAATTAAGAAAATGGCAATAGGTACACACATATTGAAAATTATGTTAAATGTAAATGGAGGAAATACTGTAACCAAAAGACATAGATTAGCTGAATGGATACAAAGACAAGACCCATATATATATGCGGTCTAGAAGAGACCTACTTTAGCCCTAAGGACACCTACAGACTGAAAATGAGGGGATGGAAAAAGGTATTCCATACAAATGGAAATCAAAAGAAAGCTGAAGTAGCAATACTCATATCAGACAAAATAGACTTTAAAATAAAGACTGTAACAAGAGACAAGGAAGGACACTACATAATGATCAAGCAATCAATCTAAGAAGAAGATATAACAATTGTAAATGTATATGCATCCAATGTAGGAGCACCTCAATATATAAGGTAAATGTTAACAGCCATAAAAGGGGAAATCAAAAATAACACGATAATAGTGGGAGCTTTAACACCCCATCAATTGACAGATCAGTGAGACAGAAAATTAATAAGGAAACACAAGCCTTAAAAGACATTAGACCAGATAGACTTAGTTGATATCTATAGGACATTCCATTCCAAAGAAGCAGAATATACTTTATTCTCAACTGCACATGGAATATTCTCCAAGATAGATCACATCTTGGGTCACAGGTAAAGGCTTCATAAATTTAACACAATTGAAATTATACTGAGCACTTTTTCAACCAAAATGCTATCAGATTAGAAATCAATTACAGGATAAAGAAAACTTTAAAAAACACAAACACATGGAGACTAAACAATATGTTACTAAACAACCAGTGGATCACTGAACAAATAAAAGAGGAAATCAAAAAATACCTAGAAGCAAACAAGAATGAAAACACAGTGATCCAAAACCTATGGGATGCAAGAAAACAGTTCTAGGAGGGAAGTTTATAGCAATGTATTCTTATCTCAGGAAACAAGAAAAATCTCAAATAAACAACCTAGACTTACACATAAAGCAACTAGAGAAAGAAGAACAAACAAAAGTTAAAGCTAGTAGAAGGAAAGAAACCATAAGGGTCAGAGTGGAAATGAATAAAATAGAAAGGAAAAAAATAGCAAAGATCAATGAAACTAAAAGCTTGTTCTTTGAGAAGATAAACAAAATCAATAAAACTTTAACCAGACTCATCAAAAAAATATATATAGAGAGAGACTCAAATCAATAAAATTTAGAAATGAAAAAAGAAGTTCCAAATGACACCACAGTAATACAAAGGATCATAAGAGACTACTACAAGCAAATTTATGCCAATAAAATGGACAACCTAGAAGAAATGGAAAAATACTTCGAAAGGCACAACATTCTAAGACTGAAGCAGGAAGACACAGAAAATATCAACATACCAATCACAAGTACTGAAATTGAAGTTGTGATTAAAAATATTCCAACAAACAAAAGTCAAGAACCAGAGTTCACAGGTAGATTCTATCAAACATTTATAGAAGAGTTAACACCTATCCTTCTCAATCTATTGCAAAATATTGTAGAGGAAGGAACTCTCTTAAGCTCATTCTATGAGGCCACCATCACCCTGACATAAAAACCAGACAAAGATATCACAAAAAAAGAAAATTACAGGCCAATATCACTGATGAATATAGATGCAAAAATCCTTAACAAAATACTAGCAAACTGAATCCAACAACACATTAAATGATCACACACCCTGATCAAGTGGGATTTATCCCAGGGATGCAAAGATTTTTCAATATCTACAAATCAATCATTGTGATACACCACATCAACAAATTGAAGAATAAAAACCATATGATCATCTCAGTATATGCAGAAAAGGCTTTTGACAAAAATCAACACCCATTTATGATAAAAACTCTCCAGAAAGTGGGCATAGAGGGAACCTACCTCAACATAATAAAGGCCATATTCAACAAAACAAACACAAACATCATTCTCAGTGGTCAAAAACTGAAAGCATTTCCTCTAAGATCAGGAAGAAGACAATGATGTCCACACTCGCCACGTTTATTCAACATAGTTTTGGAAGTCCTACCCACAGCCATCAGAGATGAAAAAGAAATAAAATGAATCCAAATTGGTAAAGAAGAAGTAAAACTGTCACTGTTTGCAGATGACATTCTATTATACATAGAAAATTCTAAAGAGGCTATGAACAAACTACTAGGTCTCATCAATGAATTTGGTAAAGTTGCAGGATACAAAACTAATGCACCTAAATCACTTGCATTCCTACACACTAACAATGAAACATCAAAAAAAGAAATTAAGGAAACAATCTGATTTACCATTGCATCAAAATAAATTAAATACCTACAAATTAACTGACTTAAGGAGGCAAAAGACCTGTACTCAGAAAACTTAAAGATAATGATGGAAGAAATCAAAGATGATGCAAACAGAAGAAGAGATATACTCTGTTTTTGTGTTAGAAGAATCAATATTGTCAAAGTGACTAAACTAACCAAAGTAATCTACAAGTTCAATGCTACCCTTATCAAATTACCAATGGTATTTTTCACAGAATTTGAACAAAAAATTTTACAATTTGTATGGGGATACAAAAGACCTCAAATAGCCAAGGCAATCTTGAGAGATAAAAACAGATCTGAAGAAATCAGACTCCCTGACCTCAGACTATACTACAAAGCTACAGTAGTATAGTACTGTATGGTACTGGCACAAAAACAGAAATATAGATCAGTGAAACAGGATAGAAAGTCCAGAGAAAAACCCATGCACCTATGGTCACCTGATCTATAACAAAGGAGACCAGAATATACAGGGGAGCAAATACAGCCTCTTTGATAAGTGGTGCTGGGAAGTCTGGAGAGCTGCATGTAAATGAATGAAATTAGAACATACCCTAATCCCATACACAAAAATAAACTCAAAATAATTAAAGACCTAAATGTAAGCCTGGATACTATATAACTCGTAGAGGGAAACATAGGCAGAACACTCTCTGACATAAATTGCAGCAAGCTCTTTTTCAATCCACCTCCTAGATTAGTGAACATGAAAATAAAACAAAAAAAAATGGGACCTAATTAAACTTAAATGCTTTTGCATAGAAGAGGAAACCAACCACAAAAAGAAAAAAAAACAAACACAGACTGGGAAAAAAGTATTTACAAATGAAATGACCAACAACAGATTAATCTATAAAATATACAAATAACTCATGCAACTCAGTATCAAAAAATACAAACAACCCAATCAAAACAAAATGGGCAGAAGATCTAAATAGACATACAGATGGCCAAGAGGAACATGAAAAGATGCTCAATATCACTAATTATTAGAGAAATGCAAATCAAAACTACAATGAGTTATCACCTCACACCAGTTAGAATGGCCATCATCAAAAAATCTACAAATAATAAATGCTGGAGGGGGTGTGGAGAAAGGGAGCCCTCCTACACTGTTAGTGGGAATGTAAATTGGTACAGCCACTATGGGAAACAGTATGGAGATTCCTTACAAAAAAACTAAAAATAAACCTACCTTATGATCCAGTATTCCAACTCCTTAGCATATATCTGGAGAAAGCCATACTTTGAAAGGATACATCATCTCAATGTTCACTGCAGTGCTATTTTCAATACCCAGGACATGGAAGCAACCTAAATGTCCATCGACAGAGGAATGGATAAAGAAGATGTGGTACATATATACAATGCAGTATTACTCAGTCATAAAAAGAATGAAATAATGCTATTTGCAGTGACAGGGATAGAATTTGAGATTGTCATGCTGCGTGAAGTAAGTCAGAAAAAGACAAATATCATATGATATATGTCAGATATCATATGTGGAATCTAAAAAAAATGGTACAAATGAACCTATTTACAAAACAGAAATGTCACAGATGTAGCAAAGAAACTTATGGTTACCAAAGAGGAAGGGGAGGAAAATTGGAAAATTGGGGTTAACATATACAAACTACTAAATATAAAATAGATAACTAATAAGAACCTACTGCATAGCACAGGGAACTCTATTCAAAACTCTGTCATGACCCATACAGGGATACAATCTAAAAAAGAGTGGATATATGTATAACTGATTCACATTGTTGTACAGCAGAAACTAACACAACATTGTAAATCACCTATACTCCAATTAAAATAAATAATTTAAAGAAAGAGGAATTCAAAATTTAAGAGATAAAAAGATGACAAATGAGATTAACCAAATTTAAATTCAATTATACTGACATTCTACAGTTATGATTTTGTGCTTAACATTGATTATTGCTGGAATAAGTACTGACCTTTCACCTTTTCAAATGCTTAACAATAAACAATATGCTATATATTATTTCACATTAAACCAATTTATGGGCAACTCTCAGGGTGAGGATCATTGCATTGGCTTCATTGATGGAGAAATTGAGATTGGAAGGTTTCATTGCTTGGACGTAAAGATGTAGCTGAGACAGTACCTAACACCAAGTCTTAGAATTTTATTCCCAGAGTCTTCTACTATGTTACAGAGAGATTGAGAAAAGTGCAACAACAACTTTTTAATTATCTTTTATCCCTCCCAATGAAATCAGGAAATATTTAATTAATTGAACCTACAGTTAAATGTTAAAGCTTTGGATCTCATAAATATCCAAATACATATGCTGCATATAATTAAATATCATTCTTAAGTATTAGTCCTAACTCTTAAAAACAGATCTTTTCTAAATAAAATGTGTCTGTTAAATTGTTTTTACCAGTTTTATTATATATATATAATTCATTGTCTTGTTTTTGTCCTCATGTTATTCAATAGTTTTTGTATATATACTATGTTCTTATTTGAAAAATGAATATACAAATCCATTTGTAATATAGTATAGAATGAACTATGAGCCTAAGTTCTTCAGTTTTGTATTATCTATTTCAATATTTAATCTTGGGCAAAGTTTGATAAAATCATTTTGTAAAATTGTGATTTCTCTAAAATAATTCCTAAACTGAAAATATTATACTGAATATATACACATATATATGATTTTTGACCATGTTTTATCTACAAAAATGCAATTTATATATGTGTATATTTATATACACATAAACTTTTAAAATGGAAATAAATTTTCAAGGATAGAAACAGAAATTATATAAGCAATTTTGTTAGTGTTGCCAACTAAAGAATGTCACTCACCATCAGGTTCTACAGGAATGAAGTCACTAACCAATGCAGTTGCTGGCCTTAAACATACCCTGAAAGGAGTTCAGGGATGAGATCAGCAATGAGGCACTCTGTGCTCTGGGAAAATCTGGCTAAACAGGCCTTCGGGTAGTTAGGTATTTTCAGGAGAAAATTTTAGGAAACCAATTTCTTGCATCTACTCATACCTAGAAAAGCACTATAATCACTTAATGGAGACATCTGCTCTTGTGACTAGCAGCAACCTTCTATCGAGATGTATGCTTCATTGCATGTACCCCATTTACCAAAGTCATATATATACACTGACCTCCTCTGCTAACTCTTCGGAGCAATTCCTCAGAGCTATCTGAGTGTCTGTCTCCCAAGCTATAGTCCTCAATCAACCCCAAATAAAACTGAACTCACAGCTCTCATGTTATGCATGTTTTGTTTATGTTTTTCCTTTTTTTCAGTCAACAGTATCCATTTTCAAATGTAGCAATATCTAGTTCATATTAGTTAAAAAATACTAACAAATTTAAAGATTGTGATGCAAACTGAATATAATATTTATGATAAACTCTAATGTAAATATCAGTCACATGTTTCAGAAATGCTGACCAAAATCTCATGATCATTTCATAATTTGTATTTGTGAGATGGCAGCTTCTGAATTTCTGCTACTATTAGGAAGTAAATAATTAATGGTAAGATGTGTAGTTATGCTTAAGTTTTCTTCCAAATGACAGTATCAGCTTTTAAAGTGTACTCTCATCAGGGAGAAAACCCTGAGTTACATTGTTTGGGACCCTTACATGGAAATTGGGATTATTTGGAAAAGGAAAATTAAATTTCAATTATTTATGAGTAAATCTGCATAGATACACTTGATTAAAAAAAGTATACTCTGAAAATGTTCAGAATAAACTCCTTAAATTTCCATGCAAAGTTCTTAGCAGATGCTTTCCCATGAAACACTTCTCTCTATGGTAAATTTTATATCTTTCATTATCTGACACTTTTACACAACTTCTTCCTAAAGCTTATAAAAAATTAGGACTTGAAAGTCTTTATTTAAAAACAGTATATTCTGTGGCATCTCAAAGTCCATAAACATAAAATTTGTAACTATTATGGAGACATTTAACAAATAGCAACAATGTATTATGAGTTTTTTTAGGAAGTAAACTATAAAGAGGAAATCATGATCACAGTCCCATAGCCGAAAAAATAGCGAGTTGAATTTATTGCAATTATTCCTATAAATTCATTTCCTCTCATAATTGCCATTTGTGAATGCATTTATTAGCATATAAATTTAGATGATGATGATGATTATGATGACAATTAAAATTTTTTGTAAATAATACATGTTAAATTGTAAAAAAATAATAAAAGTAAAATGTAAATTCATTGTTGTCACCTGTGCTTATAACATTTTATCCAAAATTGGAAATTTATAAGTCATTTTAGTTCAAACTTTTTACATTTTGATGAAACAAAAAATGCAGCCTAGAGTGATGAAGTGATATGTCTATGTTCTTACAGGTACTTATTGTTTACATATCAGTTAGAGTAGCATTCAATGCAGACATAGGTTAAATGGGTTCCTAAACATAAGAAGTTATTTAAGTTCCTGTATCTCAAAGACATTGCAGACAGTAAATACTTTTACAGCGTTCTATTCTTTCTTTCTAGTGCCTGTTGACAACTTAATAGAACTGAAAAAGAGCACATTCAGTTAGCCAATGAACTCTGATTTATTTCTAAGAGTCTAGCAGTGAATGAAATATATGTTGGTCATTAAGAATGTGGGCTCTAGAATCAGACTGCCTGTCTTCAAATCTTAGCTCTCTTACTTTCTAGCATGAGATAGTATATATATGGTTGGAATCTTGGATGTCAGAACCAGACTGTCTGGATGTGAATACCAGCTTCACAATTTATTAGCTGTGTAGCCTAGAGCAATTTACAAAATCCTCTGTACTTCAATATTTCTCTTTTGACAAAATGGAAAATATAGTAGTACCCACTTCATATAGTTTGTTATTCACTTAAAATTAGTTAATGTGGCCACGGAGCAGCTGGGCCCGTGAGCCATGGCCGCTGTGCCTGTGTGTCCGAAGCCTGTGCTATGCAACGGGAGAGGCCACAACAATGAGAGGCCCGCGTACCGTGAAAAAAAAAAATAGTTAATGTGTATAAATCCCTTAGAACAGTACCTAACTCCACTCGTCCACCTCAATAACTATACGTTAGTTTCAGTAATAACTATCAGACATATAAGACACTTAGTATAATGCCTGACAAATATGTAGTGCTCATTAAACATTAGCTCTTGTTATTTCATTTACTTAAAAATAAATAAGTGCTTATCATGAGTCAGGAAACTTGTGAATCCTTGGGATACCTTAGTAAACCCAATATTTCCACTTTTCTGCTAACATTTATTAGTGAAAATAGAAATTACACAAAAAGCCTAATTTAAAAGCAAATAATAAGTTAGAGTGTGATAAGGGGTATACGGGTAAAAAACATGTAGAGAAGGGCAAGCGGGTTGAGAGAGTCAGGGAAATGGTACAGGTTGCAATATTAAATACACTGCTCAAAGGAGTCCTAGTGAAACTTGTAGATATTTTGGGGAAAAGCATTCAAGACAGAGGCTTTGTGGTAAAAAGTGCCTGTTCACTCTATGTCAACAATGTGGAAAGAAGGCCAGTATGGTTGAAGGAGAGTGAGCAGAATAGAAACTGTCAGGGCTGGATTAAAAGATGTAACTGGGAGAAATCAAGCAGGACCTTAGAGGGTCTTGTAGGTTTTGCTTTTGTGAAGTGAGAATCACTGCACAGTTTTGAGCAGAATAGTGATATGATCTGAATTGCATTTTAAATGGACCCCTCTGACTGCTGTATTAAGGAGAGATTCTCAAATGCCAAGGATAGAAGTTGGGAGATGTGCTAGGAGACTATTGAAGAAATCCAGGCTAGAGACATTGACTGTTCCAACCGCAGACGTGCTGGGATAGGGGAGTTGGAAAGAATTAGTCAGGTTCTGGATATATTTTGAAAGTAGAGACCATAGGATTCTCAAACAGATTTGATATAGCAGAATAAGGGATGTTAAAAGTGATCTGTGATTTTTTGGTCTAACACCTCTATTGGTACAGTTGTCATTGATTGAGAAGGAAAGGCTGTGAGAAGAGTAGGTTTGTGGGGGGTGTGGGGGAGACGAGAAATTCAATTTTAGACCTGAAAAGATTTAAATGTCTATTAGCCATCCAAATGTAGATGTCAAGCAGGCAATGTAATATAGCTGCGAGTCTGGAGTTCATGAGAATTCTGAGATGGAAATTTAACAGATAATAAAAATCAGAAGAGTAGACAAGATTGCAAAATGTTATAGCTATTGAAAAGAAGGGAGTCAAAGTCTGAGCCCTGGGACAATTTAAATTGAAGAGATTTGGGAGTAAAGGAAGAACCACCATGAAAGATGGAGAATGAATGGCCAGTAAAATAGGAGGGAAACTGAGGTTTTGGTGTCATGAAAGCCAAAGGAAGAACATGCAGTAAGGGGAATTAGGAATCAACTATGTCAAATCTTGGTGATGAAAGCACTAATTAAGTTGAGCACTGAAATTTGAAAGTATGTTTAGCAATATTGTGGACATAAGTGACTTTAACAAAAACATTCAATGTTGTGGTTTTAACAAGAATATGGACAGTAAACAAAGACAACTCTTTTGAGATGGTTTGCTATAAAAGTGAGTAAAGAAATGGAGTAGTAACTGATGGACAAAGAAGCAAAGAAGATGGACTCTAAGGATGGGAGAAATAATGGGTTATTTCTATGCTGACAGGAATGTTAGAATAGAAAGTGTAAATAGCCTGATGTAGAAAAGAGGGAAAGATTACAGACAGACATAATCAAGTAGGTGGTAGGATACAGGATCCCATGTATAAATAGAGAATTGTCCTTAGATAGGAAAAGGTAGGAAGATAGAGCTCATGTATGTAGATGTGAGTAGGTGGGTGAATGCAGTTTGGTGGTTCTAGAAGATTTCTTCAAATTACTTTAATTTTCTTCAGTTAAGTAGGCAGTAATGCCATCACCTGAGAATGCAGATCATCTGAGGCATATTGGAGGTTTCAGGAAAAAGGAAAACATGTAAAATAGTCATCTGAAGGAGTGAAAAAATTAGTAAAGGGTGTAGAATATGACTGCCTGACAGCAGCAAAGTCCTGTTGTTGTTCACTCAGCTGAATGAGCATGGTGCAAAGATGGTGGGTTACATCTAACCATCACTGTGATTCTACAACAGAGTGAGAGATGAACAAGGGAAGTTAAGGTTTTCAGGCAGGAGTGATTATAATGATTAACAATGAAATATAAAGTGAGTTGAGGGGAATCCAGACTTGAAGAGGTTTAGAAGATGAAAACATGTTAGTATCAATGGTCCAGGAGGTGTGGGAGGATTGTTGGATTCAGGGCACCTGAAGATTGGAAACAAAAAGATAAAAAGTCATTGGTCAGAGAATGGAATACATGACACTGATATTATGTAGTGTGTGTTGAATAACTGGAAATATCAAGATCTTGGTAATGACCATGGAAGTCAGGGGCTGAGGTATGGTGGAAAACAAGATCATGAGAGAAAATAATTTCAAGAACTGAAATAACAGGGAATTGGAAAAATAATTTATGTTTACTTTGAAAACACCATGACTTAAAAGAGAAGTAGAACTGAAGAGAACCAGGAAATCTTTTTAGCAATATTACTCTTTACTATCACAAACTTCTATGAAATTAGAATCTGGAAGAAATGATGATACTTTGGGATTTATATTTATATTCTCAAACAATGATAATCAGATTTGAATAAAATAAAACTATTAAGATTGGGTATACTGAATACATATTATTGACATTTTGTTAGTTATCAGGAATACGGGGGAAAATCTGACCAGAGTGAAAAATCTCCCAAAGTAGATTCAGCACACTTGATGGAAAATAAATCTAAGAAATATATATTTTTATTTAAAGTTGAATTTACGAGTGTTAATAAAATCCTTTCCTTTCAAGTAATAAAATTTCCTAAGAGAAGAGTTATTTCATTCTATATAAATAGACAATTAATGAATAAAAGTAAATCAAGAAGGCTTGATAACTGTAGTTAAAATTCATTGCAAGCTACACTAAAGAATTGCATCGGGCTTCCCTGGTGATGCAGTGGTTGAGAGTCCACCTGCCGATGCAGAGGACACGGGTTCGTGCCCCAGTCCGGGAGGATCCAACATGCCGTGGAGTGGCTGGGCCTGTGAGCCATGGCTGCTGAGCCTGCGCATCCGGAGCCTGTGCTCTGCAGCGGGAGAGGCCCACGTACCACAAAAAAAAAAAAAAAAAAAAATTGCATCAAACAGTGAAGTTGCATATGAATGTACTGTAGCATAAATAGCTTCATTTTGTATAAAACCTGTAAGAGATTTATACTGATTTGAGTACAGAACTAACCAAATTCTCCTTGGAGTTTTCAGCATCAAATTATAAAGACACTCCGAAGCATAAATTTCAAAACCTAGTTCAATTGGCACTTGTGCACTGCATTTTAGAAGCAAAGCTATTTGTGGCTAGTGAAGTGAGAAACATGACAATAATGCTTGGGATATATATTTTTATTTCAGTAAATATTTTGAACTCTGTAATGCTATTAATATTATGTAGAATCTTTTGACCAACAGCAGCTTAAAAGATACTGTCCTTAAGTGTTTATAAAATGTTACATATAAATTCCATTTTATTGTTTTATTAACATCAATAACAACAGAACATTTCAGTAATTAACTCATTTCAGATGCATAGGTTTTAATGAAATGTCATTCCTTGCTGTCCCAATCCTGCCTCCTTTCCTGAAACGTAACAGGATTGAACCTGTATTTGCTGAACAATGAAAGAAGAGGGACTATTGTCAGTAGTTGTTTCTGATAGACTTTCCCCAAAACGTAGATTTACCATAAGCCCTACAGTGCCCTGCCAAGTCCCATCAAAGATCTGGCTCCCACCACCTCTAATCTCATCACCTACAGCTCTTTTCTCTCTCTGTTCTAGGCACACTCCCATGACCTTCCAAATATTTGTTCACATGTGACCTGTTAAGTGATATAATTGGCCACAATAATCTGACATTATAAAACCTGTCTCTAACTTTTTTTTTTTTTTTTTTTTTGCAGTACGTGGGCCTCTCACTGTTGTGGACTCTCCTGTTGCGGAGCACAGGCTCCAGACATGCAGGCTCAGTGGCCATGGCTCACGGGCCTAGCCGTGCCACGGCATGTGGGATCCTCCTGGACTGGGGCATGAACCCGTGTCCCCTGCATCAGCAGGCGGACTCTCTACCACTGCGCCACCAGGGAAGCCCTCTAACATTTCTTAATCTCTCTCCTGCTTTTTTTTTTCCTACTTAGTGCCTATTACTAGCAACTTACTACAAACTTAATTTCTCTTGTTTATTTTCATTCCTCTCCACTAGAATGTAGGTTCCTTGAGATATAAAGCATTTGTTCGATGTGAACATCAATTACCCAAATTTTAGATAAGTGTCTATCATGTAATAAGAAGTATTGAATTATTGAATATCAAAATTCTATAATCATTCTGAAGTTGAGTTTTCAAAATCATATTCTTTGGAAGATCTTAGAAGTTATTTAATCTTATCTTTATACTTTTAAAAATAGAAAAAAAAAACTTTTGAACTTTTAAAGTTTACCCTATTCAAGGGAATTGAAAAAATTTCCCATGGTCAGCCAGAAAGTTAAAGACACAATAAGTAGTAGATAACAGCTCCCATTCCCTTCAGGTAAAACTGATTTCAGGCTCCTCTGTTGCTTCACTGCTTGATAGCAATGCCTACCTACTTTGGTAGGCTTCTACAAAATAACATAATCCATTCCACTAGACACAGTTGTTTCAGGAGCAGTTACATGCCAATCAAGATGAATTTTAGGATGGCTGCTAGGAAAGCACAGACAATAGTATTTTCTCCCGATGGATATATATAAAGCAATGTGTAGATTTGATTGCTACTGCTAGGTGCTAGGCCATCCTATCACCCTGAGAGTAATTTCTCTGACAAATTAGATGGCATAGCGGAAAGACAAAGAGACTGAGTCCCTTGAGATAACAATGAGCCAATGGATCACCAAATTTTAAATTCTGTCCTACACGTGGACTTCTACTTATATGAGCTAATAGGTTTTCTTTTTATTAAGAGAAAAGAAAAGAAGATTTTTCCTATATTCTTGGCACTTTTCTGTCCTGTCTTCCCCAATTCAGATTCTGGAAACTTCAGAAACCATGAAAGATGGAATGTATAACTACTCATCAGGAAACATAAGGCCAACCTATGCCATTCCTAACACCTGACTGCTAGTGGCTCACCTACAGTAGACCAGATGGGAAAGGGGTGTTACTTCCAGTTCAGTGTGTGTGTGTGTGTGCATGTGTGTGTGTGCTGTGATTTATTTCATTGGCCTGGACAAAATAACTATTGATGTGAGGTTCTTACACTACCTAAGACTAACTAGATACTTTATAAAAACCTCTCTAAATTAGCAGCCAGGAACATTAGCAGGCATTAAAATCAGAAATCCTGAAATATAAAAGCGCTAAAAGATACATGAATCAAAGGCTCAGATTTATGAAGGTAATAGTCCCATCAAATAGATTTAAAATGACAGTAAATTTGCTGTGTGAATGTTTAATGTGTCATTATTTAGGTAAGTTTTCCAAGGAAAAAAGAAAAATAAATAATAAGTGGCAAAAATCAATTTTGTATACTCTATTTTCTTTAACCCCCCCCCCCAACACACACACACATCTTAAAGGCCCAACCCCTTCAGGAGAAAGCTTTATAAAACACATTGTCATCTGAAAGGCTCTGAGGATTCAATGGGTAAAGACACCTCATCTTTCTTTCTTTCTTTTTTTTTTTTGTGGTATGCAGGCCTCTCACTGTTGTGGCCTCTCCCGTTGTGGAGCACAGGCTCCAGACGCACAGGCTCAGTGGCCACGGCTCACGGACCTAGCCGCTCCACAGCATGTGGGATCTTTCCAGACCAGGGCATGAACCTGTGTCCCCTGCATTGGCAGGCAGACTCTCAACCACTGCATCACCAGGGAAGCCCACCTCATCCTTCTTTAATGTAATCTTTTCTAAAAGTTTTGACCAAAGTACATTTTTTCCCCCATGGAATGTTTACCATCTTTGATGTCATCAGTAGACCACAGAGCAGGATTTGAAAAAGTTACAGGCAATTTCCTCAGCTAGCTGTTTGCACATTACTTAATGTTGTCATATTACTCAGTGTTTGATTACAGACTCCATTCTCTGAAAATCAGGTAGTTTATGGCCTCATTGAATATAGAAATCTGAGCATATCCCTTTTGACATTTTACCTCTAAAGCTTTCTCAAGAAGTTAGTTACAATGTAAAGCCTGTTATTCATCCTGTCAATGTGCAAATTCAGAAACATACAGAAGATTGATGAGAACCTTAAATTAGTCTTAATATACATATTATGCTTTGGGGAATCAATGTAGGTGTAAATTCCTATAATCTTCATATATAAACCGCAATATCATCAGGTAACAAATGTACAGGTAATGTTGCAGTTTTAACTGGTTTCCACATAGCTTGGTCCCCTTTGACCTATTTTCAATTTTCTTACAAATTCTCTTATTTCTCATTTTTCCTTTGTTTTGCTAATGTTCCTTATTATTATTATAATAAAATCATTTTATATTTTCAGAAGAGTTGGAAAAATTGTATAATGAGTTCCTATTTACTCTTTACTTACTTTATCCTAAAGTTTACAACTTATGTAAACAATAGTACACTTACCACAACTCAGAATTTGCTTAGAATTGGTATAATATTGTGAACTAACTAAAGCTTTAATTCAGAATTCACTAGTTTTTTCACTAATTTTCTTATATTTTCTGTTCCAACATTTACTATATACCATGTTCTATGTTGCTTTTTCATCTTAGTGTTCTCCAGTTTTGTGTTTTCAATGTTTGTTTATTTTTCATGGGCTCAACACATTTGAAGTGTACTCATCAAATATTTTGTACAATGTCCCCCAGTTTGGGTTTGTCTGTTCTTTTCTCATGATTAACTGGATTAATGGATTTTGAGGGAAGAATATCACAGAAGTGAAATATCCATCTCATCACATCATCCCCATTCCTTTCTTTAATCCTAGCTTCCCTCAGTACTACTCTCACAAGCTTGATTTCTGAACTTGCTCTTATTACAAGAACATCAACATATTCCAGCTTCAGTAGGTCTATTTTCCATGGATAAGGCTAGTATCTGGACTTAATACATTCTACCATTAACATCATGGTGCTTATTTGACCGGCATAACTTGAGACAATCTATGGTAAAACAATGTCATGATTTCTAACAGTATTTTGTAAGGATTCATGTTAGTCATTGATTTAATGTATCTAAGACTTACTGTCCCCTTTCCTGTTACAGAAAACTGCAGATTTTATATAAAAATCTCAAAAAAGAATTGTGTTTAATTATGAACCCAAATGATTGACATAAATTGGTAAATTCCCTTGAAAACCTAGACAACTCTTATTAAATATAAAAGTTTCATAATAAAAATGGATTCAATGCCATATATTTTAATAATTGCTTCTCAAAAATTTTGAGCTAAATTAGAAAATCTATAATCAAGTGGATAAAATGCAAAAGTGCTATGATTCCAACTTTAAGTTTCCTCTAAAAGTTATTTTGAATATTATGCTATATTAAGACTGATTGAAAAATAAGAACTACTTCTCATTAAGTCAAATTAGATATAATGGGGAACCACTTATCCTTCTATTACTTACACTTTTTCTTTCTTTTTTTTTGAGTTCTCACATGTACATAGATACACACTTCTTTTCTGACTTGAAAGAAAGACATTTCAAGAATATAGTAATGTATTATACATGTTCACCACTTTAGTTAAATGATGAAATATTTAATCATGTAACCTTTTGTAATGTGGGAGATGGTTTATTTCAACACAGAAGTACAGAAAAAAATGAAAAGATATTAGGTTATATAAAATTTAGATACAATTCTCCAACTTGTATATAAAAAGAAGTATGAGCTGTTAAGACAAACCAATATTACTCTTTAAAAGGGGTGATTCATATGTATCTATTTTCTAAGATAAAATGTTAATTTTTATTTTGTCATTTATGTATTTAATATAAATCCTATACTTAGAGTTCTGTAATCTTGTTGGAGATCTCACTTTAGACTTTTTTGCTAATAGTTTTCTTAATGAGCTTCAGGTAGAATTAACTTGTTCAATTTATTTTTTAAATTGAGATAGCATTGTTCACATGGCATTTTAAATATTACCTCTCTTCTTACAGATAACTTGAAGCTTTAATTTAAATTGTTTGATTGTGATGATGTGAATTGTAATTTTTCTAAAAGGAAGTTATTTCCTGTTCATTCATTAACTTTTTTAACTTAGAGATTATGATTCTGCTTATGATGGCAAAACTCCTCAAGATGTGCTGTAATTGCTGTGACAGTGGCAATAAAAAATGGAAAAGAAGGAAACAGTGGTAGAGGAAGGGGAAAAGGAGAGATGTGGAAGGAAGAGAAAAAGAAGAGCTATGTTTTAAAAAGATAGGGGGAAATGTGTGATTTGGTTAGACTATGAATCTCAATTCATAATACACAAAATGCACCTTTTTATTCATGTTATACCAGTATAGATTTCCAACCAGTCCATTGTTACATGGAGTAAGACAGAAATACATAAAGGTAAATGACAGACTCTGTAAAGCAAATAATAATATTAGCAACAATATATTTGTCACATATATTTTTAATTTTAGAAAGAAAAGCTATTTTTTATTGAGATATAATTAGCATATAACATTATATTAGTTTCGGGTATACAGCACAATGATTCAATATACATATATGTTGCAAAAGATAACCACAATAAATCTAGTTAATATTTATTGACACACATAGCAATATATTTTTTTTCTTGTGAAGAGAACTTTTAAAATCTAATCCCTTAGCAATTTTCAAATATATGATAAAGTATTATTAACTGTAGTCACCATGCTCTACATTACATCTCTAGGACTTATTTTATAACTGGAAGTTTATATGTTGTGACCACTTTTGCCCATTTCAATATTCAAACAGAATAAAATAGAATACAATAGACTAGAAGAAAATAGGCTAATCTTATTGTGGTTTGCTTTTTATTTGTAGTGGTTGTTGCATATATATATATATATATATATATATATATATATGATCTTCAACTTTTTGATATGCTCTAACTTTTAGAGTAAACAACACTAAATAAAAATAAGCAGTTATCTTGTCAACATGGTCAGTGTAGTTGCATAATTTATGTTCATGGGCATACCTTATCTATTGCAAACTGAATGGTTGCCAAATGCTCCTAAATCATTACAATTTAATATATAACCCCTACTTCACTTTCCTCAGTAGAATATTAACCATAATAGGAACAGTGGAAAGTGAACACTTAATAATTAATCCAACACATTTTAGGTAAGACAAATGGAAATAAAAAATAAAATAAAATTTTGAATAGCTTATTTGAATAATTCAAAATATGACTATGATATGCTTTAAGCAAGCATATTATTACACAGGCTGCCAATTTTCAATGTTTTTCACAGTTCATAGTAGATTTAAAATGAAAAAAATATAAAAACAAGACAAAAAAAACCCTTAATAGATATATCCCTCTGTTTCTGTACACAGCCAATTTATTCTAGACATAAACCCAATAAACCCAAAGACATAAATATACATATATATATTTTTTCCACATCTTATAGCATATTCTACCATGTTTTGTAATGATATAAAAAATTGTCATTAACTAACATGCCTTAGCAAGAAATTTATATCTTCTTTATCTTTCTTTTCAAAATAAAATTGTAGGTCATTATCACTAAAACAATAGTACTTTTATCAACCTAAAAATTATTACCAGCTTTGCTTTAAGTCCTTGGGTCAGTTTATTTGGATATTCTCAACGTTTACTAAATTCATCTTAGAATCATTAAATTAGAAGACTCAATAATAAATGTAAGTACAATTCTCTGACAAAAACAACTCATTGTTTGTAAATGCTTAATATATTATGCTTTTGGGCTCCCTTGGTGGTGCAGTCATTAAGAATCTGGCTGCCAACACAGAGGACAAGTGTTCTAGCCCTGGTCCAGGAAGATCTCATATGTCACAGAGCAGCTAAACCCATGCACCACAACTACTGAGCCTGCGTGCCATAACTACTGAAGCTCATGCACCTAGAGCCTGTGCTCTGCAACAAGAGAAGCCACCACAATGAGAAGCCCGTGCACCACAAAGAAGAGCAGCCCCTGCTTGCACTACTAGAGAAAGCCGGTGCACAGCAATAAAGTCTCAGTGCAGCCAAAAAATAAAAATATATAAATTTATATATAAAAAATATTTATATATATTTTTTCTGTCTTTTTGGTAAAGTTCTCTGATTAATTGCTGAATTCCTGTTTTGCTTTCTCTTATAGATAGAGCATAACTATTGTCTGAAAACAATTCTCTGTTACTGGTTAATTTTATATCTGAACTCAACACAGAATTCTATTCTATCAAGTTTCTACTACAATACAGTTTTTATTGATCAATGACTTTAACAGAAACAAACCTGCCTCCTTACTACTAAAAATAATAACAGAACAGTAAATGAGTAGAACTAAATGAAGAATTCAATCAGATGCCACATTAACAAAATTGTAATGACAGGTCCCTCTCCTGTAAACAAGTACATATAATACAAATTATATAAAATATAAAGTGTCAGTGTCTTGAATTTGCCATGGTTATTTTCTCTGAGTGTGATTAATAAGAAATAGTTTTGGCAAATATAATCAGTACATACCATGTTTGTTTCAATTCTATTTACTTGTCAGTCTCAGTAAGAAATTAGTAATTTGTATTTACAAACATTAAATGTTGAAATAATTTAGCACAATGAAAGAAATAATGTACATGATTTAAATTAAATTCAGTGAAAGCTCTTATGCAGTCACAGATTGGAAAAAATATTAAATGCTTCCTTTCAGTCCTAATCCAACCTGATACTTCTTAAACTAGAAAACCCAGACTCCTTAAGCTGAAGATAATGATTCTCTATGTCTGATGTGGAAAATAATATTTTCTTTTTCATCTATATTGACTGTAAAAAACCTCTTATGAGCACAGTAAAAAGGGTCTCAAAACATTTTAGGAGGGCTTCCCTGGTGGCGCAGTGGTTGGGAGTCTGCCTTCCGAGGCAGGGGACACGGGTTCGTGCCCCAGTCTGGGAAGATCCCACATGCCGCGGAGCAGCTGGGCCCGTGAGCCATGGCCGCTGAGCCTGCGCGTCCGGAGCCTGTGCTTCACAATGGGAGAGGCCACAACAGTGAGAGGCCCGCGTACCGCAAAAAAAAAAAAAAAAAAAAAAAAAAAAAACATTTTAGGAGATTTCAATCATGAAAAAATGGTGATCTTTAAAAAGCCTTCTCCCTATATTTATTTCCATAATTCATATTTCTCTACAGCTGCCCTTGCTAATTCTACTGCAAAATGTTCAGACAAATGAGTCTTTTCTCTTTTTTTATTGGTCAATATTAAAAGCTAATAATAAACACAAGTGCTTTCCATTTTCAGAGTACTTTTTAAGTATATATCAACCTCAGCAAACAGGAGAGGGAAATTAACATTATCTCCATTTTACAAACAGGAAAACTAAAGTACACAAAGGAAAATGTTGAATGATCATGCCAAAGTATAAGGCACAGAAATATATTAGAAAAATAGTGTTTTTACAGGTTACTCAAAGAGCATTCAATTTCTTAAACATCAAAAAGTGTGAGTGTCTATCTGGAAAGGCCACATAGAATACTCTTATGTACCATTACAAGGATGCATATCATGTATCAACATGTGGCAATCATAGAATATATGCTCTTATATATACCTGTATATGTACTCTCTCAGAGAACCTTCTCTAATTGAACTCTGAATATTTATTTAATCTGTATGTTTGGGTGCATAAGTGTTTTGTGACAAATTAACACATACCAACATGGATCGAGTACCACACAATGTATATTTTCTGTTTCTCATACTTTTCTATGTGACTACATATCTTTGTTTAGACTCCTTGACTTCTTGATGGAAGAAGCTGTCTTCCACTGTCTTATTCCAGTGCACCCCACACGGAGGATATGTCTTTAACTGTGGGCACTCAATGTAGTAGAGAATGGCTGGAGATGTTAGTGAGCCACTAAGTTTTAATAAATAATTCAAAGGCTACTGAGTTTTAATAACTCAGTATTGAATAAAATGAAAAACAGGCTGTCAAATTGGGTCAAGAAATCTTTGCCTACTGTGTAGCTTATGCTGCCACTTATGTTCTTCAGGTACCAATCCAAAAGAAACAGAATAGCACTGTAGTCTCAATGTATGAGACAATAAATAGCATTTACTTATAAGAAATGTGGTAACTAATACTTGAAATCTTTGCTGTATCTCCTAGCTCAACACAAATACTACCTGACAAGAAAGATTTTTAACTTTCTAGTTCTCTGCAATTCTAGAAATTCCTAGAGTATTTACATAGTAAAGCAAATGTTTTCAATTCTAGGAGTCTAGAACATCCTGAATTTCATATACCTGTTGGACATTTGTATGTCTTCTTTGGAGAAATGGCTATTCAGATTCTTTGCCCATTTTTAATAGGGTTATTTGTAGGTTTTCTGCTATTGAGTAGTATGAGTTACTTACCGATTTTGAATATTAACTACTTATATACAGTATACAAATATTTTTCCCATTCCATGTGTTACCTTTCATTTTGCTGATGGTGTCCATGCTGCTCATAAACTGTTTGGTTTGATGTTTATTTTTGCTTTTTCTGCCTGTGCTTTTGGTGTCAAATCCAAAAAATCTTTGCTAAGGCCAACGTCAACAAGATTTTCCTCTGTTTTCTTCCAGATGAAATTAGCATTTGAATTGATTGATTGAGTAAAGCAGATTGCCCTCTTCAATAGGGTGGGCATGATTCAGTCCACTGAGATGCTTATAGAACAAAAAGGCAGAGGAAGGGAGAATTCACCATCTCTCACCGTGCCTGCTTGAGCTGAGATATCGATCTTCTCCTGTTCTCAGACTGAGATTTACATTGTTGAACCTCCAGTTCTCAGGCCTTTGAATTTTGACTAGAATTCACCACCATGGGTTCTCCTGGTTCTTAGGCCTTCAGGATTGGACTGGAAGCGCAACCACCCATTTTCCTGGGTCTACAGCTTGCAGACTGAAGATCCTGGGACTTCTCAGCTTACATAATTGATTGAACTAATTCCTATAATCCTGTATCTCCTTTAAGTTGATTTATTTGCACTCATTGATTGAAATATATATATATACACACACATACATAGAGAGAGAGAGAGAGAGATACTGATATGCAAGGAAAACATGGAGCCTGAATTTCTATTTAGAAATTTCAAATACATATTAAATACACATTAGCTTTTAGAGTTGAGAATTCTTCCATTAAAAAAAAAGTTCTACTTTATTTTCTCAGCATTTGTCACTCATTTAACCTATAAAGGAGTATTTTGGCACATAAATTTCTCAATGTTCTGGGAAAAGAGATGTATGATATTACAGCTTCCATGTTCTTACTGCATGATAAGTGAAGAGTAATTTTAAAAATTTTAGCCATGGGATAACATGATTGAATTTGTATTTTAGAAAGATCTACCTACTATAAGGAAATATGTTGTATTGAGACAGTCTAGATTCCCAAGCTAAAATAATGAAGATCTAGGAAGATAAAGAATCAGCATGCTGAAAAAGCATGGAACACATCTAAGGATTGTTAAGTCATTCAATATATCAAGAGTCTGACATTAACTGGATGAAAGATGTGATGAGGGATTCTCAAATGACCAGGTTTTATATTGAGAATAGGTAAATACTATAACTACCAAAAAAGGAAACAAAAAAAATAGAGTTAAGGAAAAGATGTTTGCTTTAATATTAAACAGTAAAGAGTTTGGAAAAGAACTAGGAAGGAACTTTTTTACCACAGAAATCAAGAAATTGGTGATTAGAAATGAATTTGATGAAAACGTCAAATGCTACTTTGGAAAGAGATACAGCAATTCCTCAGAGTCAATTTGATTTTGCAATTAGCATTATAGTTAGTGGGATAGTTTAGTTAAAGCCTTACTGAAATGATTTTAAATGCCCTATCATGTATCAAAATCATTGAAAAGACAGAATGACATTGCAGTATCTATGAAAAGGTTGTATGTGGACAGAATGTTTGTGTCCCCCTAAAATCCATATGTTGAAATCCTGTCTCTTAATGTGATAGCATCAGGAGGTGGGGCCTTTAAAAGATGATTAGGTTATGTGGGTAGAACTCTCATGAATGAATGAATTTAGTGGATACCCCAGGGAGCTCTCTCACTCCTTCCTCCATGCAATGACACAGTGAGAAGAAGCTTATCTGTGAATCAGGAAGCAGTTTCTCATCACACACTGAATCTGCCAGTGCCTTGATCTTGGACTTCCTAGCCTCCAGAACTGAGAGAAAGAAATATTTGTTGTGTAGGTGACCTAGTCTATGGCATTTTTATTATAGCAGCCTAAATGAACTAAGATAGAAAAATATATAAGTGGGGTCACAGATAACCCAAAAATAGATACAGTTCAAAGCTCTGTGATCAAGGATAGAAAGATATTTCTCAAACATGACACAGTTACAAAACATGAAGTGAAAGATTGATGTGACTACATTAAAATTAAAAAAGTTATATACTCATGTGTATATATATATATATATATATATATATATATATATATATATATATGAATACTTAGCCAAAGTAAATAACTTAACCTTATTAGCTAAAAAAAAAAGAACAGAAGATGTGAATGGTCAACTTACCATTGAGTGCCATGAATATATTAAAATATGCCAACTTTTAGATGTTTTATATGCATTAAGTGAGAAATTTAAACATCCAAATATTGAGAAGATACAATTAAATGAAAATTTTTACATTAATGCAAAAATTTTTAAACAGCCAACAAATTGCAATGCATTTGGTAACATCTAATAGAATTTATAATACGTATATCCTACAAGAAGAATTTTAGTCCTAAATATTCTGGAAAGAAATACTTTTTTTTTTTTTTTTTTTTTCAGTATGCGGGCCTCTTACTGTTGTGGCCTTTCCCATCACAGAGCACAGGCTCCTCAGCAGCCATGACTCACGGGCCCAGCTGCTCCATGGCATGTGGGATCTTCCTGGACCGGGGCACAAATGCGCATCCCCTGCATCAGCAGGTGGACTCTCAACTACTGTGCCACCAGGAAAGACCAAGAAATACATTTTTGCAAAAGGAAATAGTCTTAAATTTTTTTCTCAGCTGTATTATTTCTTATATTCAAATGTAGAAGTAAGCAAATATTCCTTCAGGAAAACAATAGAGAAATTTTGACATATCATATTAATGAATTACTATAACATTTTATAAAGACAGAATTAATTTCAAAAACATCAAGTTGAGGAAAAAAGTGACTTGCAAAAAATAACATGTAGTGTGATATGTACAAATGTTTACTGCAAAATATCTCTATATATTGTTTAAAGTATAAATAGAGAGATATGAGTGTCAATAACAAAAGTCAAATACAGAATAGAGGTTATGTCTGGTGAAAAGAGAAAAAGATATATATGTCTGGTAGAAGAAGGAACACAAGGCACTTCAAATATATTTATAACATGTTATGTCTCAGGTTGATTGTAATGTGAATACATGCTTAATACACATACACCTACACACACCTATTTATATACACGTGTTTATATATTTACTTTTTTGTAACTAAAAAATCAACAAAATTAGAAATTAAAGTATAAATTTTTAAGTGGGTGAAAATTTTAAAAATGGGTGAAAGGGGTTAAAAAACACTACCTCTAAAGGTACCAGCTATAAAATAAATAATTCATGAGAATGTAATGTACAGCATGGCAACTATAGTTAATAACACTGTATTGCATATTTGAAATAGTGAAGACAGTAGATATTAAAAGTTCTCATCACAAGAAAAATAATTTTGTAACTATGCAAGGTGACAGGTGTTAACTAGACTTAGTGTGGTGATCATTTTGTAATGTATAAAAATATCAAATCACTATGTTGTACACCTGAAACTAGTATAATGTTAGATGTCAATTATACCTGTAGTTAAAAAATAATTCTAAAAATAAAACAGAAAAATGTGGGAGCACTAGAGTCAAGCAGCCTATGTGGCACCCCATGCTGATATTTAGTCATTTTGTGATGTTGAGCAATTCAATTACCCATTCTGGTCATCAAATGTCTTACCTTGAAATTGATGTAACAATAGAAAATAGTTTATCAGTTTGCAGTGAGGATTGGTAAAGTCAAAATATGTCAAATACTGACTGGATTACATCAAAATGGCAGAATAGGAGGATCTGGGGTTCATGTCTCCCCACAAGTACATCAAGAATACATCTACGAGTGGAACAATTTGTACACAGCACCTGCTGAACACTAGCAGAGGACCTCAGACACCTAAAAGGACAAGAAAAGATCCCTGTGGAACTAGGTAAGATGAATGAGAAAAAAAGGAAAAAAAAAAAAAAAGAAAAGAGGAAATGGGATATTACCTGCACCCCTGCAGGAGAGCTGAAGGAGAGGAGAGGTTACCATATCCAGGAGGCCCCCTCACAGTGGTGAGATATGCTAAAATAGAAGGGGGATTTTGGAGGCTATTGGAAGAAATTGCAGTGGCCAGTCTGTGGTAGGCAAGACAGAGTAAGACATGCATAGACAGTCTGTTCCACAGCCCTGGGCTCCACAGCTGGAGACAGGTGTCTACTGGTGGGGGCTGGTGCTGAAGTGAGGTGTTAGGAGAGTGGACCCAGGGATAGGACTGCTGTTGGCTGTATGGAGACAGCCTGAAGGGACGGGAATGAGAATCTCCACAGCTGGGAATGCTCCTGGAGGAAGCTCAGACTGCCTTGGAAGTGAGGCACCATTGTTGAGTGGCACACAAGGGGCAGGGCTACTATCACAGCCTCTCTCCTCACACTCCAGCCCCTGCTTCCACAGGCACTGGGAGGGACTCCCACCAGAGTGAGCACACGTGTCCTGGTCTGTTGTCACTTCCTGATGCCCCAGCCTCCATGGGCACTAGAGGGGGATCCCATCAGAGCGAGCATGTATGCTTTAGTCATGGCCTCCTATCCCTCTCCTGCCTGAGCAAGAATGCACACTCCAATTGGCCGCTGCCTCTTCCCCCTCCTACCTAAGTGAGCAAGCGTGCCCCTGTCAGTCACTGCCCTTCTTTTTCCTGCCAAAATGGGCCAGTCCCCGCCAGTCACTGCCTTCACCCCCCTCACCTGGACAGGGAGCAGATGCCTTAGGTGGGGTCAGAAACAAAGCTGAACCCCAGGGGCTGTGCTACTAAGGAAGAGGAACTGAAATCTCTCCATGCAGCTGCACAAGCTGTGGATTATACTTCCACAATAGGCTTGATATATCCAGTGACTGCAGAATATATGAATGGACAAGTGCTCCCAAAACTGAGACTAGTCTAGCTTTAGTAGCTGTGGAATTTGGGGGCACATATACATGGGAGTTGGGCCAGTTCAGAGTCTGTGCTGTCCTCACAGTGCCCGCAGGGTCCAGAGACCTACCAAGAGGTATTGGAGGACCTTCTGGGGAAGTGGGGGTTGGTTGGGGCTCACAGTGAAGGCAAGGACACTGATAACAAAGGCTCCATAGAATATTTTTTATTTTGTTTTCTTTTATTGTTGCTTTAATTTTTAATTTTGTTTTAATTTTTAAATTTTTATTTTCTATTTTCACTATTTTTTAAATTTTTAAATAAATTTTTTTATTTTTCTATTTTTATTTTATTTTTATGTTTTGTTTTGCTTTGTTTTTTTCTTTTTCTGGCTTTCATTTGTTTTGTTTCTATTTTTTCTCATTTCTTTGTGTTGTCATTTTGTGTGTTTTTTGTATTCTTTGTTTTTGTTTTGTTTTGTTTTGTTTGTTGTTTTTGTTAACATTGTTTTTATTATTTGTGTTGGCTTCTAGGTTTTTTGTTTGGTTGTTTTCTTTGTTTTTTTGTTTGTTTACTTTTGCTTTTGTCTGGTTTTGTTTTTATTGTTTGTCTTGGTTGTTGTCTGCTTGTATTCTTTCCTTTATTTATATATATTTTTGGCCCTATCACACAGCTTGCTGAGTCTTGGTTCCCCAGCCAGGGGGTCAAACTTTAGCCCCCATGGTGGGACACTTAGTCCTGCCTTCAGGACCACCAGTGAATTCCCGGCCTCAGGGAATATTAATCATCATGAGCTCATCTGGAGGTTTGCATCTCAGTACCAAAACCTGGCTCCACCTAGCAGCCTGTAAGCTCCAGTGCTGGATGCCTCAGGCTAAGCAACCAGAAAGACAGGAACACAGCCCCACCCATCAGCAGACAGGCTACCTAAGTCATACCAAGCTCACAGACACCCCAAAACACACCCCTCCCTTGACATGGTCCTGCCCACCAGAGGGACAAAACACAGCTCCACTCACTAGAGCAAAGGCACCAGTTACTCACACCAGGAAGCTTACACAAGCCCCTGGAACAACCTTACGCACAGGGGGCAGACACCAGAAGCAAGGGGAACTATGACCATGCAGCCTGCAGAAAAGAGAGCACAAACACAGTAAGTTTGAAAAAATGAGACAACAGAGGGATATGTTGCAGATGAAGGTGCAACATAAAAACGTACAAGACTAACTAAATGAAGAGGAGGTAGGCAATCTACCTGAAAAAGAATTCAGAATTCAGAGTTATGATAGGAAAGATATCCAAGATCTTGGAAATATAATGGAGCCACGGATTGAGAAGATACAAGAAATGTTTAACAAGGACCTAGAAGAACTTAAAAACAATCAGTGGTGAATAATACAATAAATAAAATAAAAAATATGGGCTTCCCTGGTGGCGCAATGGTTGAGAGTCTGACTGCAGATGCAGGGGACGTGGGCTCATGTCCCGGTCCAGGAAGATCCCACATGCCATGGATCGGCTAGGCCTGTGAGCCATGGCCACTGAGCCTGTGCATCCAGAGCCTGTGCTCCACAATGGGAGAGGCCACAACAGTGAGAGGTCCACGTACTGCAATAAATAAATAAATAAATAAATAAATAAATAAATAAATAATACACTAGAAGTAATCAATAGCAGAATAACTGAGGCAGAAGAACGAATAAGTGAGCTTGAAGATAGAATGGTGGAAATTACTGCTGCAGAGCATAATAAAGAAAAAAGAATGAAAAGAAATGAGGACAGTCTCAGAGACATCTGGGACAACATTAAATGCACCAACATTTGAATAATAGGGGTCCCAGAAGACAAACAGAAAGAGAGAAGATCTGAGAAAATATTTGAAGAGATTATAGTTGAAAACTTCCCTAATATGGGAAAGGAACTAGTCACCAAGGTCCAGGAAGTGCAGAGAGTCCCATAGGGATAAACCCAAGGAGAAACATGCTGGGACATATTAATTTGTTAAATTAATTAATTAATTAATTTATTTTTGGCTGCATTGGGTCTTCATTGCTGCATGCAGGCTTTCTCTAGTTGTGGCAAGTTAGGCTTTCACTTTTTTTCAGTGTGCAGGCTTCTCATTGCAGTGGTTTCTCTTGTTGCAGGGCACATGCTCTAGGCACACATGTTTCAGTAGTTGTGGCTCATGGGTTCTAGAGCACAGACTCAGTAGTTGTGGCACACGGGCTTAGTTACTCCACAGCACGTGGGATCTTTCCAGACCAGGGTTCAAACCCATGTCCCCTGCATTTGCAGGTGTATTCTTAACCACTTGTGTCACCAGGGAAGTCCAACACATATTAATTAAACTAACAAAAATAAAATACAAAGAATAAAAATTAAAAGCAAGAAGGGAAAAGCAAAAAAGTAGCATACAAGGTAATCCCATAAGTTTATCAGCTGGTTTTTCAGCAGAACCTCTGCAGGCCAGAAGGTTGTGACATGACATATTTCAAGTGATGAAAGGGAAATATCTACAACCAAGATTACTCTATCCAGGAAGGATTTCATTCAGATTTGACAGAGAAATCAAAAGCTTTACAGAAAAGCAAAAGCTAAAAGAATTCTGCACCACCAAACCAGCTTTACAGTAAATGCTAGAGGAACTTCTCTAGGCAGGAAACACAAGAGAAGAAAACGACTTACAAAAATGATCCCAAAACAATTAAGAAAATGGCAATAGGAACATACCTGTCAATAATTACCTTAAATGTAAATGGATCAAATGTTCCAACCAAATGACACAGACAGGCTGAATGGATAAAAAAAACAAGACCTGTATTATGCTGTCTATAAGAGACCCACTTCAGTCCTAGGGACACATACAGACTGAAAGTGAAGGGATGGAAAAAGATATTCCATGTAAATGGAAACCAAAAGAAAGCAGGAGTAGCAGTACTCATATCAGACAAACTAGACATTAAAATAAAGACTGTTACAACAGACAAGGAAGGAAACTACATAGTGATCAAGGGATCAATGTAAGAAAAAGATATAAAAAATGTAAATATTTATGCACCCAACATAGGAGAACTACAATATATAAGGCAAATGCTAATTACCATAATAGGGGAAATCAACAGTAACACAATAATAGTGGGAGACATTAACACCTCACTTACACAAATGAACAGATCATCCAGACAGAAAATTAATAAGGAATCACAAACCTTAAATGACACATTAGACCAGTTAGACTTAATTGATATTTATAGGACATTCCATCTGAAAACAGCAGAATACTTTCTTCTCAAATGCACATGGAACATTCTCCAGGATAGGTTACATTTTGTGTGATAAATCAAGCCTTGGTAAATTTATGAAAATTGAAATCATATCAAGCATCTTTTCTGACCACAACACTATGAGATTGGAAATCAATTACATGAAAAAAAACTATAAAAAACACAAACTCATGCAGACTAACCAATATGTTACTAAATAATCAATGGATCACTGAAGAAATCAAAGAGGGAATCAAAAAATACCTAGTGAAAAATGACAACAAAAACACAACAATCCAAAACCTATGGGATGCAGCAAAAGCAGTTCTCAGAGGGAAGTTTATAGCAATAAATGTTACCTCAGGAGACAAGAACAATCTCAAATAAACAACCTGTCTTTACACCTAAAGCAGCCAGAGAAAGAAGAACAAGAATCACTGAAAGTTAGTAAAAGGGAAGAAATCATACAGATCAGAGCAGAAATAAATGAAATAAAGACAAAAAAAAAGAGCAAAGATCAATGAAACTAAAACCTGGTTCTTTGAGAACATAAACAGAACTGAAAAACCTTTAGCCAGACTCATCAAGAAAAAAGGGAGAGGGCTCAAATCAATAAAATTAGAAATAAAAAAGAAGTTACAATGGACACCACAGAAATACAAAGGATCATAAGAGATTACTACAAGCAACTAAACACACAAAAAAATGGACAACCTAAAAGAAATGAACAAATTCTTAGAAAGATACAAACTCCCAAGAATGAACCAGGAAAAATAGAAAATATGAACAGACCAAAGATGAGTACTGAAATTGAAACTGTGATTAAAAATCTTCCAACAAACAAAACTCCATGACCAGGTGGCTTCACAGATGAATTCTACCAAATAGTTAAAGAAGAGTTAACACCTACCTTTCTGAAAATCTTCCAAAAAATTGAAGAGGAAGGAATACTCTCTAGCTCATTCTACAAGGGCACAAACACCCTGATACCAAAACGAGACAAAGATACTGGAAGAAAAGAAAATTACAGGTCAATATTACTGAAGAATATAGATGCAAAAATCCTCAAAAAAATACAGCAAACTGAATCCAACAACACACTAAAAGATCATACACCCTGATCAAGTGGGATTTATACCAGAGATGCAAGGATTTTTCAATATCTACATATCAATCATTGTGATACAGCACATCAACAAATTGAAGAATAAAAACTATATGATCATCTCAATAGATGCAGAAAAAGCTTTTGATAAAATTCAACACTGATTTATTATAAAAACTCTCCAGAAAGTGGGCATAGAGCAAACCTACCTCAACATAATAAAGGCCATATATGACAAACCCACAGCAAATGTCATTCTCAATGGTGAAAAACTTAAAACATTTCCTCTAAGATCAGGAACAAGACAAGGATGTCCACTCTTATCGCTATTTTTCAACACACTTTTGGAAGTCCTAGTCACAGACAACAGAGAAGAAAAAGAAATAAAAGGAATCCACATGGGAAAAGAAGTAAAACTGTCACTCCTTGCAGATGACATGATACTATACATAGAAAACCCTGAAGATGCTACCAGAAAACTACTAGATCTCATCAATAAATTTGGCAAAGTTGCAGAATACAAAATTAATATACAGAAATCGCTTGCACTCCTATATACTAACAATGAAATATCAGAAAGAGAAATCATGGAAACAGTACCATTTATCATTGCATTAAAAAGAATAAAATACCTAAGAATAAACCTACCTAAAGAGGCAAAAGACCTAAACCAAAGATGACACAAACAGATGGAGAGGTATACCATGTTCTTGGATTGGAAGAATCAATATTGTCAAAATGACTGAACTACTCATAGCCATCTACAGATTCAATGCAATCCCTATAAAATTACCAATGGTATTTTCACAGAATTAGAACCAAAAATTTTACGATGGAAACACAAATGACCACAAATAGCTAAGGTAAACTTGGGAAAGAAAACAGAGCTGGAGAAATCAGGCTCCCTGACTTCAGAATATACTACAAAGATACAGCCAGTAAATCCTTATCATACTGGCACAAAAACAGAAATATAGATCAATGTAACAGGATAGAAATTCCAGAGATAGACCCATGAACTTATGGTCAACTAATCTATGACAAGGGAGGCAAGAATATACAGTGGAGAAAAGACAGTCTCTTCAATAAGTGGTGCTGAGAAAACTGGAGAGCTATATGTAAAAGAATGAAATTATGACACACCGTAACACTATATATATATTAAAAAAACTCAAAATGGATAAAGACCAAAATGTAAGGCTGGATACTATAGAATTCTTAGAGGAAAACATATGCAGAACACTCTCTGACATTAAAATATATATATATATATATATATATATATATATATATTTTTTTTTTTTTTGATCCACCTCCTAGAGTAGTGAAAATACAAACAAAATAAACAAATGGGACCTAATTAAACTTAAAATCTTTTGCACAGCAAAGGAAACCATAAACAAAAGACAACCCACAGAACAGGAGAAAATATTTGCAAAGGAAATGACTGACAAGGGATTAATCTCCAAAACATACAAACAGCTCATGCAGCTCAATATCAAAAAAACAAAGAACACAATCAGAAAATGGGTGGAAGATCTAAATAGACGTTTCTCCAAAGAAGACATACAGATGGCCAAGAGGAACATAAAAATATGCTCAATATTACCAACTGTTAGAGAAATACAAATCAAACTACAATGAGGTATCACCTTACACCAGTCAGAATGGCCATCATCAAAATATCTACAAACAATAAATGCTGGAGAAGGTGTGGAGAAAAAGAACACTCCTACACTGTTTGTGGGAATGCAAACTGGTACAGCCACTATGGAGAACAGTATGGAGATTCCTTATGAAACTAAATGTAGAGCTACCTTATGATCCAGCAATCCCACTCCTGAGCATATATCTGGAGAAAACCATAATTTTAAAAGGTACATGCACCCCAATGTTCTTTGCAGCACTATTTAAAATAGCCAGGACATGGAAACAACTTAAATGTCCATCAACAGAGGAATGGATAAAGAAGATGTGGTACATACATACAATGGAATATTACTCAGCCATAGAAAAGAACAAAATAATGCCATTTGCAGCAACATGGATTGACCTAGAGATTCACTTCTTGTTATACTGAGTGAAGTAAGACAGAGAAAGACAAATATCATATGGTATTGATTATATGTGGAATCGAAGTAAAGTCTACAAATGAACTTATCTACAAAACAGAAATATAGTTTCATATGTAGAAATTAAACTTATGGTCACCTGGGGGTAAGGGAAGGCATAAATTGGACACATACACACTACTATATATAAAATAGATAACTAATAAAGGACTTACTGTATAGCACAGGGAACTTTACTCAATACTCTGAAATGGCCTATATGGGAAAAAAATCTAAAAAATAGTAGATATATGTATAACAGATTCACTTTGCTGTACACCTGAAACTAATACAACATTGTAAATCAACTATACCCCAAAACAAATTTTTTAAAAAATAAAAAATAATAAAAAATATATGTACAAAGCTGTACACTAAAAACAAACAAAAATATATATGTCAAATGTTGAAATCAGTACTCAGCATGAACTAACATAAATTATTTTTTAAATGGGCAAGGAAAGCAAAAAGGAGATTATTAATGAGTGTGGTTTATACACTTGAGGAAAAGAGAGATCAATCTGTAAGGAAATGGGTACCCAAAAGTCTTAAAAATTAATCTTCCCAAGTCAATATATATACAGGCATTAAGATAAGTGCAAGTAGTGAAATGATGAAAAAAATAGAGAACTTATTCTCAATAAACATAATTTTTATAGGGTTTCTCAATATGGGGTCCATAATGGGGATTCAGGGATCTTTGACTCCATATTATTGAATGCAAAATAATTCTGTGGCATGTGGTATCATATGAAAATTTTCAGAATCTTCAAGGAGTCAGTGGCCCAAAAGACTTGAGATACTTGGAAATAATTTTCATATATGTAAACAATTGTGCTAAAGTATGGTAGATGCTAATATAAAAATAGTGTAGAGTGATAGTACAGAGATAAAAGGAGTTCACAATGGAAATCGTACTGGCGTTAAAATCTATAGTAGTTTCCCCATATAATACTACTTAGAAAAAACACTCAAAATGAAGAAATAAAATGAATTTAGAGAAATTCAACTGGTTTGCTAAGGTTGAAACATAATGCACAGGGAGGGGCATTGGATAAAGAAGATTAGAATTGGGTTATGACATGCTGTAGATTGGTTGCTGTCAATATTCCTTCCAAAGCTTTTTAGATCTCTTGTAACCTAAGAACTTAAAGCAATTGGCCTGTGATCCATTCACTGGGGAGACATCACTGGGGTGAAGAAACAAAAGCAGGTAACCTCATCTAATTTTCTAGTCAATTTCCTTCCAGGTAAATAGACTGATGATATTTACAAGGAAGAAAAAAAAACGTATCTATTGAATGTCTGCAGATAAAGGGAGAGTTATGGTTAATTAACCTATAATTTATGAGGTGTGTCTTCCTGGAGATTCATGTAAGCTACTCCCCCCTCTAGAGTATAAGATTAGATGCTTTGTAATTTAAATGTTTCTCTCCCTATGTGAGGTAACTCCAGGAACCTCACTTAGAGACCTCATGCATTACTCTGTGCCCGAGGTGCAGGCATTGTAGAGGCCCATGATATCCCGTATCCTTAAAATTATTAGTAAATCTTGATACTGGGTAAGATCTTTGATTAGCACAATCTGATTTGACAGTCTGATGCTTTGTGTCTCACACACTAATTCTAAACACCCACCCCACAAACAAGCACCCTCACCTTCAGGCTGAAGTATACTTTCTGCCCCATCAGGCTGTAGAGAGGGTTTTGGATTGAAACTGCACTTCGTTAGACTTCTTCCGTTTCCCCTGTTCTGATTCCTCCACTCGCTCGTCAGTTTATCTTGGTAGCACTTCCTCAATAAATTACTTGCATCTGAATCTTTGTTTCAGCATCTGTTTTACAAAAACCTGACCTTCTACAGACTGCATATAGTGAGATATTTAGACTTTAACATAACTTTAATGCACTCAAAAAAACGGAAACCACTGAAGGATTTGGAATAGAAAAATAATCCCCCAAATTATGAGAAAATGACAGAAGTGAGCTATGATACTTGCCAAAGAAGAAAGCACTGTTTTTCATTTTAGGACTTCTGTCCTTTGTTTTTTATCAGTTCTTTGCTTTACTCTTTGCAGTGTTCCTGAAGCTCAATGAAATGAATACTGAATTTGAAGGACAATTCAGTTTTTATAAGGAGCAGCACTTTAAAACTATTGAAAACAAACAAAATAAAGTATGTTATAATCAGTAAACATTTTTTTCTCTTTAACATTCTACAAATGCCAATATATAAATTAAATTTTAAGTCCCGTGAAGCACCAATTGAAAAAGCAATTTGTGAAGAGTGTAGAACTAATAAAGTTTAATGAGGATTGTTGGAACATCAGTTCATTTCTCCAAACACCTGAGAGACACCTCAGGCTTAATTGAGTCAAAATAACTTCTCAGTTCAAGTTGACCCAATATTGTGTTCATTATTCCCGATTAGGTGACAGAAGTGAATATGAAGAAGTAAAGAAATGGGGGGTGGGGTGTAGAAACAAATATTCTGAAATTAATTTTTTATTAAGAAATTTTTAAAAATCTGATATATATATAAACAGTGAAATGAGAATAAAACTTTTATTTCAGAGTTGTAAAGACTGATGAATTTTCTCTGTATATAGAGCCTTAAGAACATTTTAAGTCTTAGATAATAAATGCCTGGCTAGAATCATCTAGGAAAAAGATAAAGAATTCTTATGTGTTAGTTAATTAATGTGAATTAATGTGTTTAACTCAGGTATGTCTCTGATAAGAACTGACAAAGGAAATTTAGTTAAATTTTAACCAAAGACTGTCAGTAAGAAAGCTTATGAAAACATATGCTCTTATGGAATAACAAAGGTGGAATCAAGAAAAAATAAATATTGAACTACAATAACACTTACTAATTATGCAAAGGCAACATATCTTGTTGAACAGCAAAGAATATAAATTCTTTCTGTCTGGGTTTAATTCTTAGATCAGATATTTATTAACAGTATGATTTTGGGTAAGGCACTTAACTATATGTCATGCTCCATTCTTTAAATTAGAGATAATAATAGTTCCTACCTCACAGGATTATTTAGTATAATATACATAAAGCACTTAGAATATTGTAAGGATTATATGTAAAGCATTTAAAATGGGGTTATTACAGAGTAAACACAATATAAATGCTATACTCTGTTATTATAATGATCATTAATTAATGTTTATACCTGAATAATGACTGAGGAATAAAACAAGGTGCAAAACAGTGTTTGTAAATGTTAAATAAAAAAAATGTTTAAATAGCACATAGGCAAAATATGCTAATACTTAAGTAGAAAACTAAAGCTGTCAGACCTTTAATGTCAACTTCTTATTAAGCAAATAATGCACCTGTAAATATTGCAATTTTCTTCCTTGAATTTGTTCTCTCTTTAGTTACTGGCATTTTTAAATGCTTATGTAGGAATGTTGCTTCAAACTTTTTTTTTTTTTTTTTGTGGTACACGGGCCTCTCACTGTTGTGGTCTCTCCTGTTGCAGAGCACAGACTCCAGATGCACAGGCTCAGCAGCCATGGCTCACAGGCCCAGTCACTCCGTGGCATGTGAGATCTTCCTGGACCGGGACATGAACCCATAAGCCCTGCATTGGCAGGCGGATTCTTAACCACTGTGCCAACAGAAAAGCCCACTTCAAAATATTTTTATGGGATAATATGTCCACCTAAGCAAATTAATTCACTAATATGGATGAAAAATATAAAAATTATAGCATTTAATGTCAATTAATATATTAATTAAACTACTAATTATTGAACTTCTATTTTGTTTCTAACACTATGTTCAGTGATAATATGGAATTGAATACAACAAACTTCTTGCTGTGATACAAGTTTACCACCTATTAGAGGAGACAGGCATTCCTAGTTCCTACATATTCTGATAGGGTTAGAGTAATGTTTTGTCCAGGGAAACAAAAAAAAATAAAGCCCTTCACCTTGCCAGTGAAACCAAATATTGCTTTCCAGAACTGAAAATTATTGCAATGATTTTGAATTAAGGTCTCCATGTTAATTATTTCTACTGTAAAATGAGTATACAATATTTAACAGCCTCATAAACAACACACATCATGTATGTTTTAAGTGTCTTTATTTAGGAACACCAAGACAATTTTGAACCAAATATAAAATATCTGACAACAAATTGACCTTGATTTAATGCCAGAATTCATTCCACAGTATTTTCAGAAGTGAAAGTTTAAGTACTCTACAGGTATTACTAAATGTAAACTCGTGAAAGTTACACAACCTCTTTGAGTTTACACATTTGTGAAATAGGGAGAGTAAAATAAATTTAACTTCTGAGATTTTAGTACAAAGTACAAGGCCTAGAATATAGTAGGTATTCAAGATGTGGTGGCTAATATCTGTGTTGTTAAATTCTTATTAGTGTTAGGAGATAATTAAATTTAAGTTAATGGCTATAACCATGCAAAAAGATAACTCTCTTCTTTATTATTATATTCTTTTCTAGAATTAATGATAACCCAGCACAAATCTATGTCTTTCAGAGTAGCTGCATATTACAAAAATGACCAAGGAATACAGATTTTTCTGGTTCTAACCAGAAACTTTAAAAAAACATGATATTTCTGCTTTGGGGTGTTGCTCATAAATTTCTTGGAGAATCTTGGGAATGTGACTGTCAATCAATTCAAATGAATAAATGCACATATATACAGTCTTTACATAAAATTCCATGGAGCTAAGTTTAAGAAACATAGACACACATAAACATATACATACACATATGTATGTATATATATATATATATATAACTTCAGCTCACAGTACCCAAAACTAAGGCATCAAATATCATGTCAGAATTGTTGATCTGAATCCTCTTTATATGTCTTACTTCAGCACTTAAAATTAGCTTTATCTTTGGGTGAATTTCTTAGCTATAGGAAACATTATACAATCACCTTTTCACTTTCTGAAATGTCATGCTTTTTGGTAAATCTGTGAAAAACTATAGAGCATAAAGATCCCTTCTTTGAATTCACTTATTTGAAACTGAATGCTTTTTCTCTATGTTAGGAAATCACAGAGAGTATATTTTTGGTAAGTTATGATTTTAATATCTAGCATTAAATATAGTTAAAATATTGCAGTTGTATCCTTTTAATGCAATGGATATTAAACAAGAAGAATATCTGTGATAGGAAAATGGTAAAGTGTCTGTCAATGTTGATATTGGCCTGAGCAATGTTGCCCTAATCATGGCTCTCTTAGCTTGGAGGGAAAGATTTAAGAGCAATTAAAAAGTCAACTTGACTCAGACACATTGGAAGTGTGAATTGGTATGGCAAACTAAGATAAGCAAAAATTGGCAACAAAGACCAATTCTTAAACTCAGAATTTTACTTTTTGGTTTTAACCCTCTTTATGATGCTTAATGTTCACAATTCTTTTGTCTCTATCTAAACCACCTTGTTTAGCTTTCATTTTCTAGTGAAGCATAAGTTTTATTTTGACAGATTTAATTGAGCATCAACTGTCTGCCTTATCCTGGTATTTCGATGGTGGAGAGAGGTGTCCAAAGCCATGCTGAAAATTATCTAATTAGATTTTAATATCAAAATAGTATATCCTTTTTGTACATCAGAAAGAGTCTAAAAAATGTCCTTTCCACTTTCAAAATGTACACTATCAATGAAGAAAGTTGTATTTAGTTGTAATAAAAACTTTGTGATATGTGGAGTGAAGGAGAGTCTTCATACAGACTTTTTTCATCTTTTTCCTTACCCTCCAGATTTATGAGTATTCCAGGCAAGAAAAATGAAAAAAGACAAAAAGAAAACCAAAAAATTAATATAAATACACATACTTTATTTAAAAAATAGGAACTATACAAACCCACTAGTAAAAAAATGCCAATTAAACAAGGCATGTTATTTTTCTTATAAAATTGAGAAAAAATATAACACAAAAGATGAAGAGATGGTGATTCATTTCATTATTCATTAAATATGTATTGGGTATATATAGTGAAATACCTTTTGAAATTTTAGAGGTATATCTATAACAATGAAAAAATACTTGCTCTCATAGATTTTTGTATTCCAGTGAGAGAATACAGAAAATAAGTACCTAAATAAACAATAAAAATACATTCAGCAATATATAAATTATGTGAAGGAAATTAAATAAGTCTACATGACAGAGAATGACTATGTTGGAAGGAGCTATTTTTGAGAGAATATTCAGTGAAAGCTTCTCTGAGGAGGTAAATTTTTATCTGTGGTGAATGACAAGAAGTCAGCCTTGAGAAAAACATATTTTGTTTGTTCATTTGTTTGTTTTCCAATCACAGTAAACTGCTAGAGCTATACCATACCTATACCATCATAGATGATCATATGATTTTTAATTTTAAATTTGTTAATGTAGTGTGTCACATTAATTGATTTGTGGTTATTGAACCCTCCTTGAATCCCTGGGCTATATCCCACTTAATCATGGTGTATGTTCATTTTAATATTGAATTTGATTTGCTAATCTTTCATTGATAATTTTTACATGTATTTTCATCAGTGATGTTGGCCTGTAATTTTCTTTTTTTTGTGTTATCTTTGTCTGGCTTTGCTCTCAAAGTGTTACTGGATTCATAGAATGAGTTAATAAGCATATCTTCCTCTGCAATTTTCTGAAATACTTTGAGGAGCATAGGTGTTAACTCTTCTCTAACTGTTTGGTAGAACTAACCTATGAACATATCCGATCATGAACTTTTTTCTGTTGGTAGTTTTTAAACAACAGATTTAATTTTAATACTGGTAATTAGTGTGTTCATATTTTCTATATGTTTCTAGTTCAGTCTTGAGAGATTGTACATTTCTGGGAATTTATCCTTTTCATCTGTTTTGTCGTTTTATTGGCATATAATTTCTCAGAATAATCTCTCACAATTCTCTGTTTCTGTGGTATAAATTATAACTTCCCCTTTTTCATTTATGACTTTATTGATTTGGGCCATCTTTCTTTTCTTTTCTTTTCTTTTTTTTTTCTTTTTCTTGATGAGTCTAAAGATCTATCAATTTTGTTGTTTTCAGAGAAACAGCTCTTTGTTTTACTGATCTATTCTATTGTTTTCTTGTCTCAATTTCATTTATTTCTCTCTGATCTTTATAATTTATTTTCTTCTACTTTGTTATTGATTTTTTCTTCATTTTCTAGTTCCTTTAGATATAAGGTTAAGTTGCTTATTTGAGGTTTGTTGTTTGCTGAGGTAGGCATGTATTGTTATAAACTTGCCTCTTAGAACTGCTTTTGCTGCTTCCCATAAATTTTGGATTATTGTGGATTTGTTTTCATCTACTTCAGGAGCTTCCACGTGCTTTTTTTTTTTAATTCTTCTTTGATTTCTTCAGTGATCCATTTATTGTTTAGCCTACATATGCTTGTGTTTTTTGCAGTTTTATTTCTTGTAGTTGATTTCTAGTCTCATAGCATTGTGGTCAGAAGAGATGCTTAATATTATTTCAATTTTCTTAAATTTACTAAGATTTGTTTTGTTGCCTACTCTGTGATCTATTCTGGTGAATATTCTTTGCACATTTGAAAGGAATGTGTATGTGTGTATGTATATACATAAAATGTCAGTGGAGCTTCAAGATGGCAGAAGAGTAAGACACAGAGATCACCTTCCTCCCCACAAATACATCAGAAATACATCTACATGTGGAACAACTCTTACAGAACACCTACTGAATGCAGACAGAAGACCCCAGACCTCCCCAAAACCAAGAAACTCCCACATACCTGAGTAGGGCAAAAGAAAAAAGAAAAATCAGAGGCAAAAGAATAGGGATGGGACCTGCACCAGTGGGAGGGAGCTGTGAAGGAGGGAAGGTTTCTACACACTAGGAAACCACATCATGGGTGGAGACTGTTGGGGGTGGAGGGTTGAAGCTTCGGAGCCACAGAGGAGAGCACAGCAACAGGGGTGCAGGGGGCAAAGCGGAGAGATTCCCACACAGGATCAGTGCCAACCAGCACTCACCAGCCCGAGAGGCTTCTCTGATCACCTGCCAGGGCAAGCAAGGGCTGGGAGCTGAGGCTCCATCTTCAGAGGTCAGATCCCAGGGAGAGGACTGGTGTGGACTGTATGAACACAGCTTGAAGTGGGTTAGTGCAACACAGATAGCCAGGATGGAGTCTGGGGAAAAGTCTGAAGCTGCGAAGAGGCAAGAGACTTTTTCTTGCCACTTTGTTTCCTGTTGTGCGAGGAGACGGGATTAAGAGTGCCACTTAAAGGAGCTCCAGAGATGGTCACGAGCTGCTGCCATCAGCATGGACCCCAGAGACGGGCATGAGATGCTAAGGCTGCTGCTGCAGCCACCAAGAAGCCTGTGTGCAAGCACAGGTCACTATCCACACCTCCCCTCCTGGGAGCCTGTGCAGCCTGACACTGTCAGGGTCCTGTGATCCAGGGACAACTTCCCCAGGAGAACACATGGCATGCCTCAAGCTGGCCTCTGCAGCCACAGGCTCACCCTGCATTCCATACCTCTTCCTCCCCCTGATCTAAGTGACCCAGAGTCCCCGAATCAGCTCCTCCTTTAACCCCATCTTCTCTGAGCAAAGAACAGACGACCTCAGGTTACATACACGCAAAGACAGGGCCATATCCAAAGCTGAACCCCAGGAGCTGTGCGAACAAGAAGAGAAATGGAAAACTCTCCCAACAGCCACAGGAGCAATGGATTAAATCTCCACAATCAACTTGATGTACCCTGCACCTGTGGAATACTTGAAGAGACAATGAAACATTCCAAATTTAGGAGGTGGACTTTGGGAGCAATGATATACATTTTTTTCCCCTTTTTCTCTTTTTGTGAGTGTGTATGCTTCTGTGTGTGATTTTATTTTGTCTGTATAACTGCTTTTACTATTTGTCTTAGGGTTCTGTCTGTCTGTTTATTTATTAGTTTTTATTTTTTTAGTATAGTTTTTAGTGCTTGTTATCTTTGTGGATTTGTTTCCTGGTTTGATCACTCTGTTCCTTCTTTTGTTCCTTTTAAAATTTTTGTTACTAAAAAAAATTTGTTTTAATAATTATTTTTTATTATTTATCACAATTATTTTATTTTATCTTCTTTCTTTCTTTCTTTCTTTCTTTCTTTCTTTCTTTCTTTCTTTCTTTCTTTCTTCTTTCTCTCCCTTTTATTTTGAGCCGTGTGGATGACAGTCTTTGGTGCTCCAGCCAGGGGTCAGGGCTGTGCCTCTGAGGTGGGAGAGCCAACTTCAGGACATTGGTCCACAAGAGACCTCCTAGCTCCATGTAGTATTAAACGGCAAAAGTCTCCCAGAGATCTACATCTCTATGCCAAGACCCAGCTCCACTCAACAACCTGCACACTACAGTGTTGGACACACTATGCCAAACAACTAGCAAAACAGGAACACAGCACTACCCATTAGCAGAGAGGCTGCCTGAAATCATAATAATGCCACAGATACTCCAAAACACACCACCAGATGTGGACCTCTCCAGCAGAAAGACAAGATCCAACCTCATCCACCAGAACACAGACACTAGTCACCTCTACCAGAAAGCCTACAAAACACACTGAACCAACTTTAGCCACTGGGGGCAGACACCAAAAAAAACGGGGATTAAGAAACTGCAGACTGTGAAAAGGAAACACCAAACACAGTAAGTTCAGCAAAATGAGAAGACAGAGAAACACACAGCAGATGAAGGAGCAAGGTAAAAACCAACCAGATCTAACAAATGGAGAGGAAATAGGCAGTCTACCTGAAAAAAAAAATAGTCATAATAATGAGAGTAAAGATGATCCAAAACCTTGGAAATACAATGGAGAACATATAAGAAACGTTTAACAAGGACCTAGAAGAACTAAAAAGCAAACAAACAGTAATTAACAACACAAAAAATGAAATTAAAAATTCTCTAGAAGGGATGAATAGCAGAATAACTGAGGCATAAGAACAGATAAATGATCTGGAAGCTAAAAGAGTGGAAATAACAACTGCACAGCAGAATAAAGAAAAAGGAATGAAAAGAATTGAGGAAAGTCTCAGATACGTCTGAAACAACATTAAACACACCAACATTCGAATTATAAGAGTCCCAGAAGAAGAAGAGAAAAATAAAGGGACTGTGAAAATATTTAAAGAGATTATAGTTGAAAACTTCCCTAATATGGGAAAGGAAACAGTTAATCAAGTACAGGAAGCAGAGAGTCCTCAGGATAAATCCAAGGAGAAACACACCATGACACATATAAACCAAAGTGTCAAAAATTTAATACATGGAAAAAATATTAAAAGCAGCAAGGGAAAAGTAAGAAGTACCATACAAGGGAATCCCTATAAGGTTAATAGCTGATCTTTCAGCAGAAACTCCGCAAGCCAGAAGGGAGTGGCAGGACATATTAAGTAATGAAGTAATGAAGGGGAAATACCTATAACCAAGATTACGCTACCCAGCAAGGATCTCATTCAGATTTGATGGAGAAATTAAAACCTTTACAGACAAGCAAAGCTAAGAGAATTCAGAACCACCAAACCAGCTATACAACAAATGCTAAAGGAACTTCTCTAGGCAGGAAACACAGAGAAGGAAAAGACCTACAATAACAAACCCAAAACAATTAAGAAAATGGTAATAGGAACATATATATCAATAATTACCTTAAATGTAAATGAATTAAATGCTCCCAACAAAAGACGTAGACTGGATGAATGGTTACAAAAACAAGACCCATATATATGCTGTCTACAAGGATCCCACTTCAGACCTAGAGACACATACAGGCTGAAAGTGAGGGGATGCAAAAAGATATCTCAAGCAAATGGAAATCAAAAGAAAGCTGGAGTAACAATTCTCATATCAGACAAAATAGACTTTAAACTAAAGACTGTTACAAGAGACAAAGAAGGACAATACATAATGACCAAGGGATCAATCCAAGAAGAAGATATAACAATTGTAAATATTTATGCACCCAACATAGGAGTACCTCAATACATAAGGCAAATACTAACAGCCATAAAAGGGGAAATCAACAGTAACAATCATAGTAGGGGACTTTAACACCCCACTTTCACCAATGGACAGATCATCCAAAATGAAAATAAATAAGGAAACACAAGCTTTAAATGATACATTAAACAAGATGGACTTAAGTGATATATATAGGATGTTCCATTCAGAAAACACAAAATACACTTTCTTCTCAATTCAAGCCTTGGTAAATTTAAGATAGTTGAAATCATATCAAGTATCTTTTCTGATGACAATGCTATCAGACTAGATATCAATTACAGGAACAAATCTGTAAAAACTACAAACACATGGAGGCTAAACAATATACTACTTAATAACCAAGAGATCACTGAAGAAATCAAGAGGAAATAAAAAAATACCTAGAAACAAATGATAATGAAAAAAAGACGACCCAAAACCTATGGATTTCAGCAAAAGCAACTCTAAGAGGGAAATATATAGCAATACAATCCTACCTTAAGAAACAAGAAACATCTCAAATAAACAATCTAATCTTACACCTAAAGCAACTAAAGAAAGAAGAACAACAACAACAAAAAAAACCCAAAGTTAGCAGAAGGAGAGAAATCATATAGATCAGAGTAGAAATAAATGAAAAAGAAATGAAGGAAATGATAGCAAAGATCAATAAACCTAAATTGGGTTCTTTGAGAAGGTAAACAAACTTGATAAACCATTAGCCAGACTCATCAAGGAAAACAGGGAGAAGACTCAAAAAAATAAAATTAGAAATGAAAAAGAAGAAGTAACAACTGACACTGCAGAAATACAAAGGATCATAAGAGATTACTACAAGCAACTGTATGCCAATAAAATGGACAAGCTTGAAGAAACGGACAAATGCTTAGAAATGCACAACCTTCCAAGACTGAACCAGGAAGATATAGAAATTATGAACTGACCATTCACAAGCATTGAAATTGAAACTGTGATTAAAAATCTTCCAAAAAACAGAAGCCCAGCACCAGGTGGCTACACAGGCGAATTCTATCAAACATTTAGAGAAGAGTTAACACCTAACCTACTCAAACACTTCTAAAATATAGCAGAAGGAGGAACACTCCCAAACTCATTCTCTGAGGCCACTATCACCCTGATACCAAAACCAGAAAAAGATGTCACAAAGAAAGAAAACCACAAGTCAATATCACTGATGAACATAGATGCAAAAATCCTCAACAAGATATTAGCAAACAGAATCCAATGGCACATTAAAAGGATCCTACACCATGACCAAGTGACGTTTATCCCAGGAATTCAAGGATTCCTCAATATATACAAATCAATCAATGTGATACACAATATTAACAAATTGATGGAGAAAAGCCATATGACCATCACAATCGATGCAGAGAAACTTTTGACAAAATTTAACACCCTTTTATGATAAAAACCCTCCAGAAAGTAGGCATAGGGGGAAGTTACCTTAACATAATAAAGGCCATATATGACAAACCCACAGCAAACATCATCCTTAATGGTAAAAAATGAAACCATTTCCAGTAAGATCAGGAACAAAACAAGGTTGCCCACTCTCACCACTATTATTCAACAGAGTTTTGGAAGTTTTAGCTTCCACAATCAGAGAAGAAAAAGGAATCCAAATCATAAAAGAAGAAGTAAAGTTGTCACTGTTTGCAGATGACATGATACTATACATAGACAATCCTAAAGATGCTACCAGAAAACTACTAGAGCTAATCAATGAATTTGGTAAAGTAGCAGGATACAAAATTAATGCACACAAATCTCTTGGGTTCCTATACACTAATGATGAAAAATCTGAAAGTGAAATTAAGAAAACACTCCCATTTACCTTTGCAACAAAAAGAATAAAATATGGAGAAATAAACCTACCTAAGGAAACAAAAGATCTGTATGCAGAAAATTATGACACTGATCAAAGAAATTAAAGGTGATACAAATACATCGAGAGATATACCATGTTCTTGGACTGGAAGAATCAACATTGTGAAAATGACTCTACTACCCAAAGCAATCTACAGATTCAATGCAATCCCTATCAAACTACCACTGGCATTTTTCACAGAACTAGAACAAAAAATTCACAATTTGTATGGAAACACAAAAGACCCCGAATAGTCAAAGCAATCTTGAGAAAGAAAAACGGAGGTGGCAGAAGCAGGCTCCCTGACTTCAGACTAAACTACAAAGGTACAGTAATCAAGACAGTATAGTACTGGCACAAAAACAGAAATACAGATCAATGGAACAGGATAGAAAGCCCAGAGATAATCCCACGCACATATGGTCACAGTATCTTTGATAAAGGAAGCAAAAATATACAGTGGAGACAAGACAGTCTCTTCAATAAGTGGTGCTGGGAAAACTGGACAGCTACATGTAAATTAATGAAATTAAAACACTCTCTAACACCATACACAAAAATAAACTCAAAATTGATTGAAGAGCTAAATGTAAGGCCAGGCACTATCAAACTCTTAGAGGAAAACATAGGGAAAACACACTATGACATAAATCACAGCAAGATCCTTTTTGCCCCACCTCCTAGAGCAATGGAAATAAAAACTAAAATAAACAAATGGGACCTAATGAAACTTCAAAGCTTTTGCACAACAAAGGAGACCATAAACAAGACCAAAATACTACTCTCAGAATGGGACAAAACATTTGCAAATGAAGCAACTGACAAAGGGTTAATGTCCAAAATTTACAAGCAGCTCATGCAGCTTAATATCAGAAAAACAAAAAACACAATCCAAAAATGGGAAGAAGACTTAGACAGACATTTCTCCAAAGAAGATATACAGATTGCCAACAAACACATGAAAGAATGCTCAACATCATTAATCATTGGAGAAATGCAAATCAAAACTACAATGAGATATCATCTCACACCAGTCAGAATGGCCATCATCAAAATATCTAGATACAATAAATGCCGGAGAGGGTGTGGAGAAAAGGGAACCCTCTTGCACTGTTCTTTGGAATGTAAATTGATACAGCCACTATGGAGAACAATATGGAAGTTCCTTAAAAAACTAAATATAGAACTATCATATGACCCAGGAATCCCACTACTGGGCATATACCCTGAGAAAACCGTAATTCAAAAGGAGTCATGTACCACAATGTTCACTGCAGATCTATTTACAATAGCCAGGACATGGAAGCAACCTTATGTCCATCAAAAGATGAATGGATAAAGAAGATGTGGCACATATATACAATGTAATATTACTCAGACATAAAAAGAAATGAAATTGAGTTATTTGTAGTGAGGTGGATGGACCTAGAGTCCATCAAACAGAGTGAAGTAAGTCAGAAAGAGAAAGACAAATCCCGTATGCTAACACATATATATGGAATCTAAAAAAAAAAAAAAATGTCATAGAGAACCTAGGGGCAAGATGGGAATAAAGACACAGACCTATTAGAGAATGGACTTGAGGACATGGGGTGGGGGAAGGGTAAGCTAGGACAAAGTGAGAGAGTTGCATGGACATATATACACTACCAAATGTAAAATAGATAGCTAGTGGGAAGCAGTTGCATAGCACAGGGAGATCAGCTCAGTGCTTTGTGACCACCTAGAGGGGTGGGATAGGGAGGGTGACAGGGAGGGAGACACAAGAGGGAAGAGATATGGGGCTATATGTACATGTATAACTGATTCACTTTGTTATAAAGCAAAAACTAGGGCTTCCCTGGTGGCGCAGTGGTTGAGAGTCCGCCTGCCGATGCAGGGGACACGGGTTCGTGCCCCGGTCTGGGAAGATCCCACATGCCGCAGAGCGGCTGGGCCCATGAGCCATGGCCGCTGAGCCTGCGCGTCCGGAGCCTGTGCTCTGCAAGGGGAGAGGCCACAACAGTGAGAGGCCCGCCTACCGCAAAAAAAAAAAAAAAAAGCAAAAACTAACACACCATTTTAAAGCAATTATACTCCAATAAAGATGTTAAAAACAACGTCAATTTACCATAATGTGTCCTTTAAGGCAAGTGTTTCTTTATATTGTCCTGGGTGATCTGTCCATTGATGTTAGTGGAGTGATAAATTCCCTTACTATTACTGTTTTACTGTCAATTTCTCTCCTTATGTCTGTTCATATTTGCTTTATGTTTTTGGTGCTCCTATGTTGGGTGCATACCTATTCACAGTTGTTGTATCTTCTTTGATTGATCACTTGATCATTATGTTACATTCCTCTTTGTCTCATCTTACAATCTTTATTTCACAGTCTATATTTTCTGATATAATTAGTGATACCCTGGCTTTCTTTTCATTTCCATTTGCATGAAATACCTTTTTCCATTCCCTCATTTTCAGTCTGTGTGTGTTTTTAAATTTCAAGTGAGTCTCTTGTAGGCAGCAAATATATGGGTCTTATTTTTTTTTATCCATTCACCTATTCAATGTCATTTGATTGGAGCATTTATTCCATTTACATGTAATTATTGATAATTTATTACCATTTCATTAATTTTTGTTTTTTCCTTTGTTTTTCCTTTGATTTCGTTTGATGATTTTCTTTAGTGTTAATGTTTGGATTCATTTCTCTTTTTTACTGTGTGTATCTATTATAGAATTTTGGGTTTTCTTTACTATGAGGTGTATATGTAGTAATCTCTAGATACATGTGATTATTTTAAATTGCTAAACTCTTAAGTTCAAAAGCATTTTAGCAGCCCTGCATTTTTACTCCCCCTTCCATCATTTTTACTCTTTTTGACATCATATTTTACATCTTTTTGTTTTGTGTATTTCTGAAATACTTATTGTAAATATTGATGATTTTACTACTTTTGTCTTTTAATGTTCCTATTAGCTTTATATGTTGTTCATCTTCTACCATTATTGCATATTTGCATTTGTCAGTGAAATTTTTCCTCTCAAAATTTTCATATTTCTAGTGTGGACTTTTTTTTTTTTTTTTTTTTCACTTAGAGAAATCCCTTTAGAACTACTTGTAAGCTGTTTTAGTGGTGCTGAGGTCTTTTAGCTTTTGGTTGTGTGTAAATGTTGTGCTCTCTCCATCAAATCAGAATGACATCTTTGCCAGGTAGACTAGTTCTGGTTTTAGGCTTTTCCCTCTCATCACTTTAAATATACTGTACCACTTTCCCTGATCTGCAGAATTTCTGCTGAAAAGTCAGCTGAAAGACTTATCAGAGTTCCTTTGTATGTAACTTGTTGTTTTTCCCTTTCTGCTTTTATATTCTCTCTTTATCTTTATCTTTTGCCTTTTTAATTACAATGTGTTTTGGTGTGGTCCTTTTTGGGTTGATTCTGTTTGGGACTCTCTGTGCTTCCTGGATCTGAATGTCTGTTTCCTTTTCCAGGTTAGGAAATTTTCCACTTTTAAGTCTTCAAATATATTCTCTGCCCTTTTCTCTCTCTAGTCCTTCTGGAACTCCTATAATATGAATGTTAGCATGATTCACATTGTCTTAAAGTTCTCTTAGACTGTCCTCATTTATTTACTTTATTTTTTTTCTGTTTAGCTTGAATGATTTCCACCACTCTTTCTTCCAGTTCACTGATCCATTCCTGTGTATCATCAAATCTACTGTTGATTCACTCTAGTGTATTTTTTATTTCATTATTTTATTATTCATGTCTGTTTTGTTCTTTTATATATTTTCTTTGTCATAAACTTCTAACTTAATTTTGTTCATCCAGTCTTCTCTCACATTCTTTGAGCATCTTTACTATCATTACCTTGAACTTTTGATTGGGTGGATTTATTTTCTCCATTTCACTTAATTATTCTTTTGGTGTGTTATTTTGTTCCTTTGTTTTGAACATATTTTTTTATTTTTGCCTCATTTTGCCTAATTCACTGTTTTTATTTCTATGCATTTTGTAAGCTCATTATGTTCCACCTGGAGAAATGGCTTTTTGTAGGATACATCCTATGTGTCCCAGCAATGCATGCCTCTCTGGTCACCAGAGCTACATGCTCTAGGGGTGTTCCATATGTGGGCCGTATGAATCTTTTTTTCTTTTTTTTTTGGTGGCAGGCTTACTATTGAGTGCAGTCTGATAAATGTGGCCGGTCCCTGTCTGGTTGGTTGCCAGACCCTGCTTTGTACAGGCTGCTGGCCACTGGTGGGCAAGTCTGTGAATTGAGGCAACTGCCTGTGGAGCCCCAGGGTCTCCTGGGTTTAGTGTTGTCCCACTGGTGAATGTAGTCAAGTTCTTCAGTGGGTTGTTGCAGGGTCAGTGGTCCTGGATCTAGGGTCTTCCTACTGGTAAGTGGGACTGTTCTTAACTTCACTGTTTGTTGGGTCAGGGGTGACTCATAGCTGGTATGGGCCCACTGGTGAGTGGACCTAGGTCCCAAGATGGCTTGTTGAAAAGTCCAGCATGTCTTGGAGCTCATGTTGTTCTGTTGCTTTATGAGACCAAGACTGGTGTGTCCCATGGCTAGTACCAGCCTGCTGGTGGGCAGAGCCAGATCACAAGATCTTTGGTTTCAGTGCCTTGGGGGTTCCCAGAGTGGGTACGGACTACTGTTGGGGGAGGCCTGTTCCTGAAAGCTGGCTACAGGCTCTAGAGAGTCCCAAAGCTCATATCAGCCTGCTGGTGGGTGGGTCCAGATCCTGGGGCAGCTGGTTGAGAGCCCCAAGGTGTCTCAGAATGGTGTTGGCCTACTGGTTGGTGGGGCTGGTTCCAAGACTAGAGCTTTCTCACTGGTGGTTCAGATCAGGATCCAGGATTTCCTGGGGCTGTTGCCTTCACACAGGTGGTGGTGTAGTTCCTAGGGTCTCTAGTTGCAATGCCCTAGGGATCCAGGAGCTAGTGCCAGCACACTGGTGTGTGGGTCTGTTTACTGGACCCTTTGGTGGACAGGGCAATATCTCTGGGTAGCTGTGGGCTCAGGGAATATTAAGGCAGTTCGCCTGCTGTTGAGTTGAGCTGAGTCCCTGCTTAGTTAGTTGCTTTGCCTGAGGTGTCCCAGTACTTGTGCTGACAGGCTGGTAGGTGGGACTTGACTTGGTGATAATAAGCTACAGGAAAAATTCCAAAAAGGTATTAGCCTGCACCAGTGTTCTGATGGTAGATTAAGTGCCGCCAAATCCACCAGTGTTTATATGCCCAAGGTGAGCTCCAGATGCCTCCTCCCTTTCTGGGAGATTCTCCATGATCAGCAGGTGGGTCTAATCTAGGCTTGTTTCAAATTACTGCTTCTTCCCTGGGTCCCAGAGCATGTTAGATTTTATGTGCATCCTTTAAGAGGGGAGTATCTTTTTCTCACAGCCCTCTGGCTCTCCTGAAAGTTAGTCCCACTGACTTTCAAAACCAGATGTTCTGGGGGCTGGTCTTTCCAGTCCAGAACCCCAGGCTTGGGAACCCAATGTGAGGCTCAAACTCCTTGCTCCTTGTGGCTCTGTAATTGTAATTATCCTCTTTTTTGTGGGTCACCCACCCTGAGGTATGGGTCTTGACTATACCATGTCTTTGCCCCTCCTACCTGTTTCATTGTGGTTTTTTCTTTATATCTTTTGTTGTAGAAGGTGTTTTCTGCTAGTCTTCTAGTCTTTCTCATCATTAGTTGTTCTGTAAGTAGTTGTAATTTTGGTGTGCCCAAGGGAGGAGGTGAGTTCAAGGTCTTCTTACTCTGCCATCTTGGCCACTCTCTGTTATCTTGGATGTTTTTAAATTCTCTACTTTGAACAGGTAATTTTATTGCAGTTATCATGTCTCATCTTCATCATCATATACTAGTGATATTTAGAGAAAATAGCATGCCTTTTTGGCTATAGTGAATCATACATAGAGCCACTTTTGGACTTGATGGAGTCATGTATCCCTGGAGATACTGGGACTCAAGAAAAAACTGGATGGGACAGTTTACTTTGGGGGTGAATAGAAGAGAATACACTTCCTGCAAAAAAAAAATACACGATGTTTATGTATCTTAGGAAGACAAAGGGATAGAACCTTACAGATAGTTAATTGCTTATTCATGAAATATTCTCCTTCTTCTTTAATAATAAAATCCCAATTTTCTTCAGGGTGATACTGGGCCCAGCTTAAGAAAATAGGTCATAAATTTTTATAATCCATCATGTCACTACTATTAGCAAATCCCCCACTGTGTTTTTTTGTTTGTTTAGAGTGGTAATATATCCAATTCTGGCCAGTGAGACCTAAGTGGAAAGCTGGTGAGATAGGTGGAAGTGGTGGTATTTTTAGGAAAACATAACATTGCTGTTCAAGGGAAACAAGGTATTTCTCCAATTTTTCTTCCTTCTTTAAGTCGTGTTAATGATGAAATCCTTCCTAAATGAATGTTAACTTACAGAATATACTATTTTTGTTTGTGTGTGTGGTACACAGGCCTCTCACTGTTATAGCCTCTCCCATTGTGGAGCACAGGCTCCAGACACTCAGGCTCAGTGGCCATGGCTCACGGGCCTAGCTGTTCCACAGCATGTGGGACCTTCCCAGACCAGAGCACGAACCTGCATCCCCTGCACCAGCAGGCGGACTCTCAACCATGGCACCACCAGGGAAGCCCCAGAATAAATTTTTAATTAAACAGATGCTAGTAGACTTGGGATATAAATACAGCTAGAATGACCCTAGAGCCCATTTTCTTATCTACTGCATTAAACTGCATGCTGGCATATGTAATTCTCAACAAGATCATATATGTTATATATTTCACAAGGTAAATATTGAATGTTGGGTGAATTTGTTAAACAACACTCCATTATATCATTGAAAGGATATGTGACTGACCTTTCACCTAATAGTTTTAAAATAAGTGTTTGTATATAATAAAATAATAATATAGTTTATTAATCTCCCCATTTAGATTACAAATAATCTCTGAATGCTACTATTAGTCACACAAAAATTAGGATTTCCTCATGTTTTGGACTATTTGCACAGATGTAGCAAGAGATGTTAATTAACCCAAGAAACCCCCTCGACTACATTATATAAGCAACACTTGATGTCAGAGAATTAATGTCTATCTAGATATATCATTATGAATACATGATTGGACTTTCTGAAATCTCTATTACTTAGTCTTTATCCTGATGTTAGGAACTCAACACCCCCAAAACTTTCTCCACCTGGTTTCTTCGGTAGTATCTATAGATTTTGGTGGTCTTATTTTTTTAAGGTCACCAAAATTGGTCAACTTTGCTGACTTGCCAGGAAATAATCTTCTTCATCACTTCTGAAGCTGTGATTTTGTCATTCATGAAGATGACTGGAAAATTGCTATCAGTGGGAAGTTTAGCTGGAGGTACCATACCAAGGATCCTCAGTTTTCCTTCAAGTGCTCCTAAAACATGGCCTTATTGGTATTCTCACTGCATAGCCATTTCAGGAAAGTCAGACTTCATATATAATAGTTATCCTCCTCCAAGGTGTATAAGTATACGCAGCTAACCTTTCTTAAGGTTTAGGTCAGCAATTAACCCAGTGTCATTCTGCGACTGGTTAAAGCAAATCACAGGCAAACCCATAATAAAAGGGAGAAGTCTAAACAAGAATGTGAATACTGGAAGGTATGGTTCATGACAGGCCACCAAAGTGACAGTGTACCACTATTTTTATGTTATATAAAATCTTGATGCCAAATAGCCAACAAAGATGTTCAAATAATAAATGAATCAATAACAACAGAATCAAAATTTGTAGAAAACTTATTGTGTACCTAAAAGTGAACAGTTTGTTTAAAAAAAATTAAAAGAATATCATGCAGCCACTAAAAAGATATTTATGAAATGAATGTGATAATATAGAAAATTCTTTTCTATTACTGAATTTTCTAAATATTCTCAAATGTAAATATACCTAAACTAAAACATTTTACTAATCTCCAAATTATATCATTAACATTTTTATTGAGAAAAATATCAGAAGTATTTATTTTGTATTCATGTTATAGGAAAAATAATTCCCCCCCAAAAATTAACTACTACACTTTTTGCAACTATCAAATTTGTGTTTGTAAGGCTTTAGAAAAAGCATATTTAAAATATAAAATAAATTTGAGCTATAAAGGAAAAGGATGAAACAGAAATTTAAAAAAAAAAAAAACATTCAAATAGTGCTGCAATGAACACTGGGGTGTATGTATCTTTTCAAATTATGGTTTTCTCCAAGTATATGTCCAGGAGTGGGATTGCTGGATCATATGGTAATTCTATTTTTAGTTATTTGGAGGAACATCTATACTGTTCTCCATAGTGGCTATACCAATTTACATTCCTACAAACAGTATAGGAAGATTCTCTTTTCTCCACATCCTCTCCAGCATATATTATTTGCAGATATTTTTGATGATGGCCATTCTGACTGGTGTGAGGTGATACCTCATTGTAGTTTTGATTTATATTTCTCTAATAATTAGTGATGTTGAGCATCTTTTCATGTGTTTGTTGGCCATCCGTATGTCTTCTTTGGAGAAATGTCTATTTAGGTTTTCCACCCATTTTTTTTTTACAGTAACCAGGACATGGAAGCAACCTAAATGTCCATCAACAGAGGAATGGATAACAAAGATGAGGTACATATATACAATGGAATATTATTCGGCCATGAAAAGGAACAAATAGTGACATTTGCAGAGACGTGGATAGACCTAGAGACTGTCATACAGTGTGAAGTAGGTCAGAAAGAGAAAAGCAAATATTGTGGATTTAGAATAATGGTACAGATGAACTTACTTGCAAAGCAGAAATAGAGATACAAATGTAGAGAACAAACTTATGGATACCAAGGGAGGAAGAGGAGATGGGATGAATTTGGAGACTGAGATTGACATATATACACTACTATACATAAAATAGATAACTAATGAGAACCTACTGTAGAGCTGTAGGGAAATCAGTGTAAGGAACTCAGTGCTCTGTGGTGACCTAAGTGTGAAGGAAATCTTAAAAAGAGGGGATACATGTATACATATAACTGATTCATTTTGCTGTACAGCAGAAACTAACACAATATTGTAGAGCAACTATACTCCAATAATTTTTTTAATTAAGTGTTTCAAAAAGTAATAAAAATTACAACTTTATTACTGTTAAAAGAAGCATTCAATTTGGAATATAATATACTTTGGAGATTATGCTCAACTAACTCTTTCATTAATATTAATTAATTTTTGCTTGTGCAAGTATAACATTTGTCTTTGGCAAGACATGAAAATGGAAACAAAAATACCATCTTAAAAATACAAAATTATCAACCAAACTGTGATTAGATATGCATAGTTGAAATATATTAATTTCATTTATATTTCTAAATCAATAAGATTGTTCTTCTTACTGCTAAGTCACCAGTAGGTGAGATAGAGAGGATTGCATAATATTTAATACAAGAATTTAATTGTTTAAATACTTTTGAATACACTTTATGCTCCAAAAATAACTTGTTGCCTTATAAACGTCAAGGTTCTTGTTTTAGCCTTCCATTCTACCTTGATAGCACCTAAACATAGGACTAAGTAACTAGGGCTTATTGAATTGGTTAATCAAATATTTTTCTTCATATAATGATGATCTTATTTCTACAGTGTATTTTTATGTAACTAATACATGTTACCCACAATTATTTAGTATGTTAGTGGCATATATTCCACATTACTTTTCCTGTTTTAAAAAGTCCTTCATTACAGATATTAAGAAATTTAAACACCTTTTGCTTACAGGCCAAACTCAAAGGTCACTTTTATTTTAAAAAAAGGACAAAAGATATTGATGTAAGAACAGATCTTTTCAGCAATAAAATAAAATGCAAACTTTTCTCAATTGAATATGAAAATAGAATGGTATGTTTCATTTAAAATTTCAAAAGGATTGTGTTATGTTTGCTTATTAAATACTTACTAAATATAGAGTGATGGCCCTTTCCCTTCTTCACTCAAGTAAAATGGATACTAGATACCTAGAATTCTTAAGGTTTGGGGGAAAATTGTAGTTCAGTTTTTAGTACTTTATTTAGAAGAGATGTTTGTATTTTTGTTCCTGAATCTAATGTGTATTGAATTTCAGTGGACACGTTAATGTGATTTTCTCATTTTCCTTTAGTTAAATTTTATAGGGGAACAGGGTGATAAATGTGTTAAACATTTTTCTAGACAAAGGAGGGCAGACTGAAAGAATCATTGATTGTCTTGAACCTCTCTATATCTCATCAAAGATAATGTATGAAGTTAATTTTTTTAATCTTTGATAAAATAATCACGAAGTGATCATTTCTTAATTGGAGGTTTCAAGGAGGTTGCTTCAGGGAGATTCCTCTTATATCCGAGATGTAGGTTAATGTTTTCAGACTCTAGTATGAGCAATGGCAATGAGTTCTTTGAAAATGTTTAGGAACAACAGACAAAAATAAATTGGTATCAGAATGTAAAAACAAATATGCTTAATTTGTATGAAGATGTTTTTTGGAAACTTGACTGATTTAACTAATTTCATGTTAACATAAGTATATCCAAATTAATTATTTCTAGGTTTTGGCAGAATAGTATATAGAAAGTTGTTCTCTTGGGAGATTGGGATTGATATATATACATTAATATGTATAAAATAGAAAACTAATAAGAACCTGCAGTATAAAAAATAAATAAAATTAAATTAAAAAAAAGAAAGTTGGTTTCCACATAGTTTTGTTTTGTATTTTACTTGAAGCATTCTCCCTTTTGATAAATGTAAAAATGTATGCATACTTGGAAAGGGTACTTCTTGGTATTTACTTTATTCACAGAATATAAACATATAAGTTGATTTTCTTTTCCTTTTTAAGTTAGGTATATATTCTCTTTTTCATATGCTGGTGCACTAAATTCTAGTTTCTTTACTACCCCTTCCCCTTCTGCCTCCAAAATATGAATCTTTGACATACAGTAGGAAAAAAAGAAACAAATAATTTGTCTTTCAAAAAATAAGTTCAGCTGATTTTTTAATTAGTTATTTAATTATTTATCATTTATTCAACAAATAATTTGAAGCACGTGCTATATTCCTGGTACTGATAATTTAGTGACGAAAAAACGGGGTTCCTGAATTCTTGAACTTAATAATACCATGGAGACTTATAAACTGCCTACCAGTTTCCCAAGAAGACTACTTATCACTGATTATTATGCATTCAGGAAGTTATTTATGACTTTCAAATTATTTATAACCATATATTTTTACCTATAGTTTGTAAGTCATTCACATAACATCTTCCATCAAAAATTTGGTCATGTGTTTATGCATCAAACATGTAATAATTGATCACATTTTTTAGCTTACAGCAAATAAAGTTGTAGAAAGATCTGAGATAGCATATTAATTGTTAGATATCCCAATTACACTTTCTATTATGGAAATGGATGTCTTTTCCAGTTTGTAATTCCAGATATTAATCTATTATAAAACTGATAAACTTTCTGATATGCAGCTCAATATATCCATTATATTTATTTTGGATCACCATCTTTAATGCAGGACTATAGTTAAATAGGAACTACCTCAGTAGGTTTTATAAAATTGAACTTTTATTATTGACTCTGTTGTTATTGACTCATTTGTCATTTGAACATCGTTGTTGACTGTTTGGCATTGAGATTTTATGTAATATAAAAATATGATCTTTAAACATAAAGGTATTATTTGGATTGTTATTTTTGCAGAATTAATCAGTGTTAGAACATAAACCATTTCAGTCTCTACTATCAGAATCCATTGACCTCAAGTAAAAATTTTAAGTTTATATTTGAGAAGTTAAAACTCTCTTTAAATATCTAGTTTAGAACTTCCCTGGTGGCAGTTCTTAACCACCTGCCACCTGGTGGCCACCTGGTGGCAGGTGGTTACGAACCCACCTGCCAGTGAAGGGGACATGGTTTCCAGCCCTGGTCCAGTAAGATACCACATGCTACAGAACAACTAAGTCTGTGTGCCATAACTACTGAGCCTGTGCTCTAGAGCTCACGAGCCACAACTACTGAGCCCACGTGCTACAACTACTGAAGCCAACGCCCTGCTCTGCAATGAGAAGCCCCTGCAATGATAAGTCTGTGCACCACAATTAGAGAAAGCCTGCATGCAGCAACGAAGACCCAATGCAGCCAAAAATAAATAAATAAATAAATTTATTTTTAAAATCTATTTTAATGACTTTGTTCTTTTTTAGCAATATTCCAGAAAACAAAAAAGTTGACTTACATTTTAATAGAAAAAAACATTTTAACTTGCAATGATTTTAGTGCTAAATTGGACATTTTATAAATTTAAAATACATAGTAGAATCAGTGACTTACTTTCTCATATACTTAAAATATCTTGCTATTCCATCGTTCTAAGAATTATTTATTATTTTTATCAATTATTCTCATCTAAGCTAAAAATGTTAAAATAATAATAAAAGAAGAGAGTATTGGAGTTTTGTAGAAAGATAATGAAAAAGTAAAAAAAATCATCATTTCATCATGTTAAAATTTTCATCTTCTGTTGCCCTGTATATGCCAACTTCTTTTAAAAGTATATTAAAAATATTGAAATTTTCAAGAATATTTTGGCTATTCTAAATATTTTGTTTTTCTCCATAAATTTTAGAATTAGTTTGTTAATTTATTTTAAAAGTTTACTGCAATTTTGACATTGATTTAAATGAATCTGTTCAACATATTTGCAAAAATATATTAAGATGTTAATTTGCCTGCTCTGCTATATATTGTACTGCCATCTATCACTGGACATTCCATACCCTCACTCAAGAAATAGGTTGGCACTAGCATGTTAGAAAGCCTTCCTGCATGATTTTAGGACAACTGGCAAGTTCTTAAGTGTTTGTAATAATGCAGAGTAGCAGTAGGGTATCAAGGCTCACACAAGTTCTGTTAAAATCTGGGGTGATTCTTACAATATTTTGTTGTTGGAAGAATGGCGAAGAGAAACTGGAATGTCAAAGTAGGAAATTCTGCTATTTGACATATCTTTTTACATATCGGGGTTTAGCTTTTAGATCTTAATACACAGAGTTATGTAATAGTACAATAACAAAAATAATTTTTAAAGACATGGATTTTCCAAGTTGAATACCACATAGAACAAATATATTATTTGACTGTACCCAGGCAATTGGGAACTCCATGACACCAGAAGGTAGTCTAGTTGAGTTTGTGTGTCTGTCTGTCTGTCTGTCTGTGTATGTATTTTAATTTCTGGAAGAAATGTCATTCGCTGAAAATTTTATCAGATGTTTCTCAGAATCTGTCTTTTACTATATAGATAATATTCAATAAGGAAACTACACAGCTCCATGTTTGTGAAATGCTATAAACCTTCCTTTATCTGTGCAATAATTGACTTTAGATTGATAAAGCAAAAATTATAATTGCTGGTATGAATTTGGATGATAAGAGATGACAGAGGTCTATGGGTCCTAGGTACTTAGAAGAACATGTGTTTTCTTTTCTAACCCAGGCCTTTCACCAAGATACAAAAATAAATGGGCATCTATATTAGTTTTTTTATGATTTTTAAGTAACACATTCCATGGGTTTAGCATCATAAAACAACTCAATTACTGTGGGTGAGGTGTCAGGAGCATTTTGTAAAGCAACCAATTAGGTCAGACCCAACCAGGGTAATCCTTCTTTGATTAAATTAAAATTAACTGATTATGAAACTTAATTATATCTGCAAAACCATTTAACATATAAGGTAACCTAATCACAGGAATGATACCCCATCATAGTCACAGATCCCACTCATACTCAATGGGAGGAGATTATACAAGGCATGTACATCAGGGTGTGGAAACTGTGGGGGACATTTTAGGATTCTGCCTATTGCAGCACTAAGCAAACCCCATAAAACATCCTGAGACCACACACACTTAGCAACATGGTAAGAGCCCATTTAAGATGTTGAGAGGTTATCACAGCAATATTCCTGGGAGACTCTTCTGACCATTGCAGAGATATCACCCCCCACAAAAAATTTTTCAACTAATCCTGCATGCACAGGTACATGTAAGTATTGCATGAACAAAACTTGAGGATGTTCTTCTCAATGAATCATCATCTAAGCAATGAGGAATTGTTATTAAAAGAATGTTATGATGTGATATGTTCCACTAGATGATGTGTCAAGAAGTGGGAGTGAGTGAAGTGAGTTTGTTTGAATATCCTCTTAGAAATAGAAATTAGAGCTTGTGATATGCATAATCTGTGGATGACTTGTGTGTCCAGACACATGTTCCCAGATATCTGAAACTCAGTAGCTCTACTGTTGTGTGTTGCATGCATGGATCCTTTTCAAAGCAGTCTTTGGTAATGATAACCTAACAGCTGGTGTCAGATGCAGCATAAGTTTTTGAATATGTCAAGTATATGTGGACTTGTCAGATGTCTCCTGAAAAATAAGACTGTAGCTTCTTCCTTGGGATGTTGGGATATTAAATTGGGAGGTGAATAACTGGTTTCCTATTCAAATTGTAAAGAAGAGATATGGCAATTAAAGAATGGTCTGGCACTTCCAGGAGGGTCAAGTTTCACCATGTATTTAATTTAGTGATTCCCAAATCTGGATGATCTTTACAATCACTTGGGAGTTTGTGAAAATACTAATAGCTCTGTCCAATTTCAGACCAATTCAGTAAAAATTTTAAAAAATTAAGAAAAAAAAAGATGGTATCTAGGCATCTGTGCTGTTTAAAATCTCCCCATAATGTGTAAATGTGATTGAGGACAATTTATTCAAATGACTTTATTTTCATTTTTTTCATTGATTTATAAAGTGTGTGAGTCTATTCCTGAGCTCTGTTTTGTTCCCTTGATCTATATGTCTATCTTGATGTCAGTAACAAACTGACTTAATCATTGTAGCATTATAATAAATCTTAAAGTCAAGCAATGCATATCTTCCAACATTATTCTTCATTTTCACAGTTGTATTGGCCATTCTAGCCCTTTATATTTCCACAGGAATCTTAGAGTCAGCTTGTCAGTTTCAACCATAAAGCTTACTGGAGTTTTGTGTGGGATTGCATCAAATCTATTCAGACAAAATTAACATCTTTATTTTAATGAGTCTTCAGATATTAAAGACATTTATCTCAGTAATATATATATTAGTTTTAGCAATTTAAATCTTGCACATATTTGTCAGATTGACCCCTAAGAAATTCAATTCATGTTTTAAAACACTTACAAATATTATTTTCATTTAAATGTATAACTTTGTTAAATTATGGACATTAAAATTATTTTCATATTACTGGTCTTTTATCCTTAATGTTGATAAATTCATTTATTAATTCTGGTAGCTTTTCTTGGTAGACTCCAATGGATTTTATACATAATTAAGTTGTCTGTGAATAAAGACAGTTGTAGTTCTTCCTATAAATCTAGATATTATTTATTCTTATTCTTGCCTCATTTCATTAGCTAGAATATCCAGTACAATGTTTAAAAAAATAATGAGAGTGCACATCCTTGCCTTACACCTGGTCTTAGTTTTTTACCATTAAATATGATGTTAGCTGTAAATCTTATAAAGATACCCTTTTTCACTTTGGAGACATTCCCTCTGTTCCTAATGTGCTGACAGTTCTCAACAATCAATGCTGAATTTTGTCAAATGCTATTTCAGGCATTTGACTATTGAGATGGTCAGATTATTTTCTCTTTTATCTTATATGACATATTATATTGATTAATTTATTAAAGTTAGAGCAACTTTACATTTGTTGATTAGACCTCTTTTTAATCATGATACATTATCTTTATTTATAGATTGTTAGGTTAATATGCTAATAAACTTCTAAGAATTTTTGCATTTATATTCATGAGGGATATAGGACTTAGTTTTCTTTCTTATAATATCTTTATCAAGCTTTAGTATTGTACTACTGCAGGCCTCATACAATGATTTGAAAATTACTCTTTCCCCTTTAGCTTTATGGAAAAATTTGTATAAAGTTAGTTTTATTTATATTTGAATGTTTGGTAGAGTTTGCCATTGCATCCATATGAAGCTGGAGTTTTCTTTGTGGAGAAGCTTTTAATAAAAAAATCATTTCTTTAGTAGATATATGAATATTTATGTTATCTATTTATTTTGAAAGCACTTAGAAATTTATGTCCTTCAAGAAATTTGCCCATATCACCTAAGATCTTGAATAAAGTTATTTGTAATATTCTCTAATTATTATTTTAATATCTAAATAATCGGTAGTGGCATCACCTCTCTTATTCCTAATATTGGTAATATGTAGTCCTTTCTGAAGAAAGAATTAGTGCAATACATCAGAGAGTTGATTAATTTGGCTTCCAAAGTTTAAGTTCTAAGACCTTTTTTACTTTTCTGTACTTTTAAATATAAAACCCCAATCAATTAATATAAATATTTTGAGAAGTATTTAGTATTCATTAAGAATTTTAAGAAAAAATAAGAAAGAAGGTATCAACCAACTTACACAAGGATCAGCTTTCCAGTAATTTAAAATTATCTATTACCAGAGCCATACACCTAGAATTTGTGTATAAGTACTTCATTTGTTAAATATTTCATAACATATTTTATTAATCGAGAAAATATGGAACTATTAAAAAACATCAAAAACTCTATTATGTACATGTAAAATCTATTGTAATGTCATATCCAAATATCCTCTTCTGGAGTATTATTGTTACTGAGCACAAGTTCATGTGCCCAAGGCATGGTGAGGCCAAAATAACCCCCAAACATTGGAGTCTGGAACAGAGAAATGTTTTTTGCAGGACCATGCAAGCAAATGGGTGGCTCATGCCCAAAATACACCAAACTCCCCAGAGGGTTTCAGCAAGACATTTTTAAAGGCATGATGAGGGAAGGGTGTGGTTAGTTTTGGCAAACTCCTTGGTGCTAGAATCCTTTGTTCTTGCAACTGTCCAAGTAGGTCAGGTCACCATGTTCCTGTAAACCTCCAACAAGACAAATGTTATTCTCTGTTTTGTAACTTTTTATTTCTTTATAAGTGCATTCTTAAAAGTCAGAGCCCTGGGAATAGGTTATCTTGTATATTTCAGGCTATAAGTAACATTCTTTTACAAAAAGTGCAGAGACAAAATGACTAAGTACAGGCAACAAGCACAAAGATTAAAGTAAAAGGGACAGATCTAATATGGAGTAAGATATGTTCTATCCTCTTACATTATAATTGAAATTATTCTGATTTGCAAGAAACTATAATGATTCTATAGCCCAGGTAATATAAATCTTGTCTTAATTTTTTTTTTTTTTTTTTTTTGTGGTACACGGGCATCTCACTGTTGTGGCCTCTCCCATTGCAGAGCACAGGCTCCGGACGCGCAGGCTCAGTGGCCATGACTCACGAGCCTAGCTGCTCCGCGGCATGTGGGATCTTCCTGGACCAGGGCACGAACCTGTGTCCCCTGCATCGGCAGGCGGACTCTCAATCACTGCACCACTAGGGAAGCCCTTAAATTTTTTTATAATTTTTATATATTTTTTGCCTTTTATTTCCTTTGACTTCTATTATTTTCATTTGTATACATATTCAGAAGTCAAGGCTTTGTTATACATTTTCAAAAAATCAAAGATTTAGTTTTATGATATTAACAGTATTTGGATTTTGAAGCTATTTCACAATGTGTAAAATTTACATATATTGAGTTATAGGCACAGATTCTAAAATTTAGAACAGCATGTGCACTTACATGTTGTTCCAGAAATTTATTTTTGGGGTGTGTGAACATGACCTAATATGCTCTAGTTTTTATACACTATGATAACTAAAAGCACACAATCAAATTAATTAAAAAATACCAAAAAGTACATTTTTTCTTTCTCCACAGTTAGGAGGCTGGATTAGTAAAGGGTTGGCATAGCTGCCAAGAAGTATTAAGATTTCTCTCAGGACTCAGAAGGACACTCTCAATATGTTAAGGGAAGATTGGTTCCTAGTTTGGATGAAAACATAATTCACCCCAATAACTATGCTACTCTTTTCTGTAAACAAAATTTCAATACATAGTAATTTGGAGTGCTATGCTTTTTAAAATATTCATATTGTCTGTCATAAGCCACTGTCACTGTGACTGTTCAGCGAATTTACAGAGTCAATAGCAGTCAGTTAAATAGTAACAACTTACAATTTAGACCACAATATAAATAAGAATTATAAATACATAAGAAAACCTGACTCATTAGTCATTTAGAAACCATTGTCATTTTAGAGTTCTATATCCATAATACAACTGGCTGAAAAAGTAAGAGCTTAATAAGTCAGTATTAAACAGTGAACTGTTCTTAATGAGGTTCACTTAAGAAGAAGTGAGAAGTGGGGTGAGGACTGTGCAAAACAACCTATTTAGCACAGAGACTGAACCTGAAATATAACTACTGACTCTAATTAGGCTGCTTACCCCTTCCCTAGTGATCCTGCTATCTTGGATCTGTACTTCCCAAGGCTCCTTTTGTAGGTGTGATCTCAGATAATTTGTTTATATCTATGCTCAAACTCTTTATTCCTACTGACAAGCAGAACTCTTTAAGGGAAATTCAGAAATGTCAAATGGCCACTGGAGTGGCTGCATCTAACATCGCAGTCTGATGAGATTACTCTCCATTTAGAGCTGGGTCTGATGAGATTACTCTCCATTTAGAGCTGGGTCATTAGGAATAGCCCTGAGGATCTACATAGAAACAAATAGTCTTCATTAAAAATTATCCTCAACTCTGAGTAAAAATACTAGTTTATATTAAATTATCACATTAACTGGAATGTACTTCTTAACTTCAGTAAAGACATTGCTATTTCCTAATGCAGACACTTGCTAAATGGAAAAATGATTACAAATATCCTTTAGTTCTTTATTCTCTTCAAGGAAGGTATAAGAAACATTGAATTTTGTTTTGTTTTATTTGGCTTTCTAAGGAAAATCATAATCTCTTGTGGAGCCTGCTTCAGTGGAGTCAGAAGTCACTTTCAGATCTCCTTTTTTAGAATTATTTCTTAGACTAATGATATCTTTCATTTTGACTCTGATTTGTTCAGGATCTTTCTGGCAGGCAACTTGTTACTTGTAAAAATGGTTACAACATAAGTTTTGTTTGGGGAAGGTAATGTCCAAATGTTTACTTGTGGTTTAATGGAAGAACTCATGAGGGTGACCCACCTGTATTGCAACAGGGAGTCACCTGATATGTACAAGCTAATCAGAAGTATTGTTTCTAATCTCAGGGTATGAGAGACTTGATAGTTTACTCTGTAAAAGAAAGAAATAACTGTAATAGACTTGTGATGGGTAACCCTTTTCTCATTTGTATAGACAAAGAACTAATTGGGAAAGTGTCTGAAGCAACTCCCCCACCCCCAAAAGTGATTTTCTAGAAAGGACAAATGTGAGCCAAGTTTTATTTTACTATTGAAGACAATGGCTTCAGATAAGAGATAATATTGTCAATTGAACAAATATTTGGTTAGAGTGGGTAAAAAGAGGGTGTTTTGGCTACTTTAGCAGCCATAAAATGAATACAATTTTTATCCTAGAATCTAAAACAGAGAAATGTGGGAAATAAAAACTTTCAGGTACGAATTCATTCATGTATTAGACATATATTTTTATATCTGTTTTAAAAAATGTAAGCCATTTTATTGGCAGTGTTTGTTTGGTTTGTTGACTACCTATAGAATCTTACTTTTTGCTTTTTAACTAGAATAGACCATATCAATTATAGAATCCACTATCTCATTTGAAAGGTCAGAAATATCTATTAACTTAGAGTAAAATAACTAAATTTTGTCACATTCTGAATGTGCATGTAGGCTTGTATTTGATGTATCTTTCTTAGCATAGATTTGTAAATTGTTTAGTTCAGATAATATAATCATCCTAAAATAAGTTAAAATTAATATAGTATAATAATATCAGATTTTCTTCAGAAAAGAAAAACTGGATAATCAATAGGAATTGAAATTAATTCAGAAAAAATAGCTTTTGTAGATTTTAAAAGTACAAGAATGCTACAATGTTGGTTTCCAACTGATTCACTAAAGGCATTTAAATTTTAATGAGCAAGAAAACCCATTATATTTTTTTGCCAGAAAAATATTTGATGTCACTTAGATACTGCATATATTAAAATGCTTCACCAGGGAAACTTAATTACCTGCTCCTGAAATTGTGTTCCTTAGAGCTACATTATAAAAAATACCTGGGAACTTGTTAAAAAATCCAGAATTTCAGGCCCACCTACAGACCTGTTGAATCAGAATTGACATTTTAACAAGATCACCAAGTGATCACTAAGGACATTAAGATTTGAGAATTGTGAACGAATTACTGTCCTAATAAATCTAAAAAATAGTAAAGATAATAATATCTAACATTTACTGAATGTTCACTATGTTGCATGCATTGTTTGAAGAACTATATATGCCTAATATTTACTATTTATTCCTAGAAATAACCCTATAAAGTTGTAACTGTTATTATTATTATTTTATTACATTATTATTTCTAAAGAGACTCAGCTAGTAGTCATAAAAATACAGCTCTAGTTAAGGGAGTCTTGAGTTGGAGTTTACACAATTAATCACTATGTAATATTGATTCCCTTATATTGCAACTAATAGGAGTATAATATTCTTCTGAGAAAAATGTCACTTAATATTCTATCATCCAGGAAATAAAGACTGAGCATCTACTCTGTAGGAGGCACTGTTTTAGTCTCTGAGGATGCAAAACTAAATAAAGTGGATAAAGTTTCTGTTCTTATGTAGTTTATTTTTTTAGCATGGGAGAGTTATGCAAAATAATAAAAGAAAACAATTTACTTTCATTGACTGTGGGGGAACAACTCAGAGATTGCCCTCAGAATCCTCAATTCCTGGTATTTACAGCCTTTTGTGTTTTTCCATTTGAACGTTAATGGGACCTGTCACTTTTTTAAATCAATAGAATACGTATGAGATTACATGATGTAAATTGTTACTCATCTTGCTGGAGACACTCTCTCTCCCTTACTGGCTTTCAACAAGCTGCCATATTGTGATCTGCTTATGTGGAAGCCACATGACCAATAACTAAAGGCAGACTCTGACCAAGAGCTAGCAAGAAATTGGGCCCTTAGTCCAGCAGCCTACAAGGAAATGTATTCTTCTAAAAACTACATGAACTTGGCAGTGGATCCTCCCTTAGTGATTTCTCAAATAAGAAAAAACCTTTAATTTCAGCCTTGCAGTAGACCCAGATAAGCCATGTCCAAGAATTATGACGAACAGAAACTGAGATAATAAGTATGCATTGTTTTAAGCCACTAAGTTTGAGGTAATTGGCTTAACAATAGATGATTTAAATATTGTCTCATTACAAATAAATTTTACCTTGTATCATTCATATATTAAATCCCTGGGGACATAGATACTGGTGGTAGTAATTTTTGGGAACTTGTTCTCCTACAAGGACTCTGGTGCTGGCAAGCACCATTTTGAGTCCTCCCTCTAGTTAGCACCAGGACCTGGGTTGGTCCACCAGCCAGTTAGCACCAATTTCAGGAGCTCCCAGTTCCCCCAGAAAGCAACCTCAGGACCAACCCTGCCCACCAGTGGTCCAGGAGCAGCCCCAGGACTCTGAGGCATTCCAGCTGCTCTAGGACCTGGCCCCACCCACTAATGGGCCAGCAATCACACCAGGAGACTTGGCATACACAGCCAGCCACCCTGGGGTCAAAACCCACACATCAATAGGCATACATCAGCCCTGGGAATCCCCCAGTCTCATAGTCCACCGTGTCAGAACACAGACCTGTCCACCAGCAAGTCAGCACCAGCCCCAGGATTTTCAAAGCCCCTGGCCCCACCCACCAGTGAGCTGGCACCAGCCCTGAGATTCCCAGGCCAAGAAATCAGCCATGCCAGGACCTGGTCCATGCCAGTGGCCAGCAGCCAACAGGGCCAGGGACCAGCCCTTTCTACCAGCACACTCACAGTAGTTTGGACCCACCACAAGAGAAGGGCCCACTAAGCCCACATAAGGGGTGACCCCAGATTATATAGCTCTGGTGACCAGAGGGGAATGTGCTGTTAGACCCCATGGAATATGTCCTACAAGAGGGCACTTCTCCAAGATCAGGAAAAATAACAAAACTCCCTAATACATACAAATAAACATGGAGTATCAGGCAAAATAAGGCAACAAAGGAATATGTTCCAAATAAAGGAACAAAATAAAACCCCTGAAGAATTAAGCCAAATGGAGAAAATCAACCTTTCTGATAAAGAGTTCAAGGTAATGATCATAAAGGAGCTCAATGAACTTGGGAGAAGAATAGATGAATACAGTGAAAAGCTAAACAAAGAGTTAGACAATATAAAGAAGAACCAAACAGAGATGAAGAACACAATAATTGAAACAAACAAAAAAATACACTAGAAGGAGTAGATTAGATGGTACAGAGGAACAGATAAGCAAACTGAAAGTAGTGGAAATCCCCCAAACTGAAAAGGAAAAAAAAATTAATTAAAAAAATGAGGACAGATTAAAAGACCTCTGGGACAACATCAACATACTAACATTCACATTATAGGGTTACCAGAAGGACATCAGAGAAAGGGGAGGAGAACACATTTGAAGAATAAGAATTAAAAACTTCCTTAATCTGGGAAACAGACATCCAGAATAAAACAGCTAGGTAAAAATTAGTTACATACAAGTGAAATTCCATAAGACTGTCAGGCTGATTTTTCAGCAGAAACTTTGCAGGCCAGAATTTAGTGACATGATATATTTAAAGTGATAAATGAAAAAAATCTACAGCCAATAATACTCTATCCAGCCAGGTTATTATTCAGATTTGAAGGAGAGATAAAGAGTTTTACAGACAAGCAAAAGCTAAAAGACTTTACCAGAAATGTCAAAGAGACTTCTCTAAGTGGAAAAGAAAATACCTCAGCTAGAAATGTTAAAATTATAAAATAAAAAATCTCATTGGTAAAGCCAAATATAGAGTAAAGGTAGTAGATCAACCATGTATAACTCTAGTGGGAAAGTTAAAAGATAAAGTAGTAAAATCATCTATATTCACAACAAGTAGTTAAGGGATACACAAATCAAAAAGATGTAAAATATGATGTCAAAAATGGTAAACATGGTCAAGGGGGTGGGGAATGCAAAGTTCTTAGAATGTGTTTGAACTTTAGAGACCATCAACTAGAAGCAATCATGTGTATATCTATCTATCTATCTATCTATCTATCTATCTATCTATATACACACACACACATATATATAATGATACTATATATGAACATTATACTAACAACAAACCAAAAAACTATAATAGATACTCACATGAAAATGAGAAATTAATCCAAACATAACACTAAAGATACTCATCAAGTAACAAGGGAAAAGAACAAAAGAAGAAAGGAATAAATCATTTATTTTCTTTCAATACTCATTTATTAATTATATGTTATGTTCCAGGAACTACTGTAGTCATAGATATATTGAGTTATCATCAAAGAATAACATTTATTTTACTATGAATCTAAATCTAAGCTGATATTTTGAAGAACACACACAAATATAACATAATTAATTTTTAAGTTAAGTTCAATATTTTAAAAATATTTACCAAATTAAATCAAAATCAAAATATATTAGTTATATGTATATATATATATATATATATATATATATATATATATATATATATATATATGGTGTTTGTTGTAGAAATAAAACTCTTCAATACTTCTTAAATATACTCTAATCCTATAACATCTTGTTGAACCCAGTAAAATAATTTACAAAATGTAGAATTTCTGGTTCTCTTCTAGATTTCTTTAAGATAAATAACATGAGTCTGTATTTTCTGAGAGTCTATGTTATTTCTAGTGGTAAAAATTTATAACTTGTATCACATTTAGTCAAACCAAGTCCTATTTTATTAAGAATAGGGTCATAATTCTAACTTTGGATTGTTGACTACCATTGTCTATTTGATATTTTAATTCAGTATTATTCAGTAAATTTTATCATTTACAATTGACCCTCAAAGGCTAAATGCCTTATCTCTACCCATCACTGATATGGTAAGCAAAGCCCTTAAAACTGGAGAATTGAACCCCCATGTTCTGGATTATCACACAAATGAAGAAGTCAATAACCAAGACAGCCAATAACCAAGATGGCCCATAACCAACATACTATTTTAAAATTATTTTTAAAAAGAGTTTTAAAAAATAAACTCCTAATTGAACTCTGTTCAAACCAAAACCAAACTATGTTCTCTTTACTTCCCTATCCTCATCTTAGTGTTAAAGAATAGTCCCATACACTGAAGCCTATTAAGACTGAGAGAGAAAGAGAGAGAGAGAGAGAGAGGCTTCTTGCCTAAAAAGTCAATAAGGACCATACAACTGGTAATATTAAAACTCAGCAGATTTTTGAGTAGCTAAATTGACAGTTATTAGAGGCATATAGGTAAGTAATGAATCCCTTTCTTCTTTTTCTCAAGTATAAATGTGCATAATTTGAGATAAAAGAATTATTAAAATACCTAATATTTTGTATAATTAATATTAAGCTTTGCCACCCCAAGTGAGGCCTACAGACTAGCCATATGGGTATCACTTGGGAATCAGTTTAGAAATACAGTGTCTCAGGCCTAACCTCACACTTACAAAATTATAATCTGCTTTTTAACAAGATCACTAGGGAACTAGTATGAGTATAGTATAGTTTGAGATCCACAGACATAAATTAATAATTACCAAGAGATGTGGCAGTAAAAATAATGTTTCTCACCTCTTCATGATTTTCATTTGTACTGTCAATGAAATTAGTTTTTTTTTTCCTTCAGAGATATACATATATGTTAGGAGTAGGAATGGAATGGAGTGTTCCTGAAATAAGATGAGCCTAGCAGAGTTCTGCAGAAGAAAGAAGGTAAACCTCTCAGTCTTAAAGACAGTTCAGTGAGATTGGAAACTGGTACATCCATGAACCAATGAGGGGCTTCAAGTCTTTTGTTTCTGGTAGTTTCAGATACCAGGGTCTGGTCACATAAAATTAGTGAAAGCTTAAGGCAGAGTGGTGAGCCGTGGGTAAATTCATAGTAAAGGCAGGGATATGTTATAACAGAAGATTTCCAGAATGTCAGTGTGAAGAGCTCCATAGATCTGCTCCCCATAAAAAAATCATTCATAAGAGGTGAAAATTGTATTTTTAAAAAAACAACCATTCAAAATCTCTGGAAATTTTTCTTCAAAGTAAGAAACATTTATTAAAGAAAATCTGCTAGAACTTAATAAGAACAGGGAGAGTCTGTGACATTTGAGACAAGACCCACTGTCTCCTTCCTCCTCACAGCTCAGCATGATGGAAATGCCAGGCAGCTGCATTCAAGAACACAGGGCTTTCCCCAATGTTCCCAGTCAAAGTCCATTGTGCCTTCCTTGTAGGGGAAAGGTCACCAGCATTTCTCATCACGCTAGCTAGAGTTGCAGAAACTAAACCCCTGGTGAGTATGGCCAGGTCAGGGGTTTCCTTCTTATGCACAACTCCACTCATTTTGCAGAGGCTTTACTTCAGGTGAAGAACATTGAGAACATTGAAGCCCTGATTGCTCTTGTGCAAACTTTTTCAAAATGCAGAGGTCCAATGTTGGGAACTGCAAGTCCAAAATGTGGTACAATGTTAAGCTCACCAACATGCAAATTTGAGAACCAGAAGTAGGAGAGAGAGAAAGAAATGTGCAGAAAATAATATTAAAATAGCTAATGGCTGAAAACTTCCAAAATTTGTTTTAAAACATTAATATACACAACAAAAATGATCAATGAACTTCAGGTAGAATAAACATGAAAAGACCAGTATCCAGATACATCACACTAAAAGCCAAAGAAACTTTGTCTTTTACAAGGGAACATCCAATAAGATTAACAGCTGACTTTGTATTGGAAACCATGGAGGCAAGAAATCAGTGGATGACACACTCAAGTTGCTGAGAGAAAAAGAGAAAATCAGCCAAACAAGAATCTTATATCCAGAAAAGTTTCATAAAATGAAAATAAAACAAGGACAATCTTACATAAATAAAAACTTAGGGAATTTGTTGCTAGCAAACTTGTCTTAGAAGAAATACTAAAGGAAATTCTTTAGGCTGAAAGAAGTAGACCCATACAGTGATTTGAATTCATATTAAAAAGCAAGAAGCACCGGTATAAGTAATTGCAAAATTATAAATGAGGGTCTAAATATATATGTATTCTCCTTGCTTCTTTTAAGTAACTGAATAAAAAAAAGTGTATAATTGTATTATTAAGCCTGTAACATAGAAATGTAATATATTTGCTAACAACAGCACAATGGATGTGAGTGGGAGAAAACCTATATTGGAGTGTGGGAATGACATCAGATGGTAATTTGAATCCACAGGAACAAAAACAAACAAATAAAAAGAACCAGGAACAGTATATAAAATATTATAACAAACTATAAATATATACTTGTTCTCTCTACCCTCAATTTCCTTAAGATGCATAAAATTATATAACATAATAATTTTAACAATGCAATGTTTGGTTTATAAATATATGATTACATTACTTATTCAGGTGAAAGGAAAATATCACAAAAAGGCAGAAATGAAAAAGAACTATGTGGGAATAAAGTTTATGTATATCTAACTGGAATTAAATTAGTGTAAATTTGAAGTAGATTCTGACAACTTAAAATGTATAAGGTAGTCCCTAGAGCTAAGAAAATGATTTAAAAATATAGTGAAAAAAATCATTAATAGAATTAAATGCTACTCTAGAATGTATTTTGTGCAAAATAATTAGTAAAGCAGGAATAGAGGACAAGAAATACATGAACATATAGACAGCCAAGGGAAAAACAGCAGACATAAGTAAATCCAAATATATCACTAATAACATTAACTGACAATGGGTTAGTAATCCAATTGAAAGGCACAGATCATCAAACTGGGTTTTTAAAAATCATTCAAGTTTATGCAGTGTACAGGATGCATACTTCAGATTCAATGATACCACAAGTTGTGACCATCTAATATGGTTTTTGTGTGGTCTAACACATACAGAAAGGAGATACTTAAGCCATTTTATGACCAATCAATGTGTTGGGGTAAATATATGAGCCAAACTTGAGAAAGCATTTCAAGCAGGAGTAACAGTTGCAATGCAACCAACTTAATTACTCTCCTTAATTTTAATGCTTTCCTTTTTATAGTACAATAATTATTATCTTTCCTTTTGTATATAAGCATTATTTGGAGAGTTTGTAAAAGAGTACTAAATACTGGCTTCTATTTTTAGAAATTAATTTTCATAAGATCTGACTTGGGATTCAGTAATCCAACTATTATAGTATTATCACTTTTGCATATTCTGTTGGTCACTCAGACCATCCCTGGTAAAATATATGAAAGGTCTCTATAAGGGTATGAATAATACCAGGAGGCAGTTATAATTGGAAACCATCTTGGAAGCTGCCTACCATAGTCTCTTGGCTTACTACTTTAGTTGTTCCTTTTCTTCCCTACAAAACCATGGTTTCGTTGCATAAAAGCAATGTTCAATATTATTCATTTCAGGAGAAAGCAAATCCTAACATCAAATCACTGCTACTTGTCACTGCCAAACTCTGTAATTTGTTGCCAACTTAGGTTGGCTTTATTTTTTTTCACATCCTGTTCATTATTCAACACACTCAAATCAGGTGCCCATCTGTGTGATTGTACAGAAACATGGATTTTGAAAACTTATAGTTTTTATGATTCCAAATTCCATTGGAATTTTAAAAATTTTAAAAATTTAGTCTTCATCTTACTATACCGCTTAGCAGTATTTGAGGCACTAGATCACTCTTCTCTTCTTTAAACAGTCTCTTCTCCTGCCTATCCTTGTCTTCATCTTACTCTATGGTTTTTTCTTCCTGTCTCACTTTCTAACTCTAACTTACATCTCCAAATTCAACATTTTGGTGTTTGGCATAGCTTGCTCCTTATTCAGACTTCTTATCCTCTGTCTCTATATAATCTCCTCCTCATCAATTTATATGTGTTTAAATACTAAGCAGATACTGTGCAGGTAATTCAAGAATATACATCTATCTCTTTGACCTTAATTCTAACCTACATTCTCTAATATACAGTTTTCTTCTTGACAACCCTATAAGAATAGATCAGCAGTATTTCAATATTTTTGTAATCAATATTATCTCTTTATTTTCTCTTGTTAACTTGTTCTTCTCTCAAATTTCCCCATATCAGCAAATGGTAGTAGGCTTCATTCAGTTGTCCAAAGACAGCACTTAACTGTTAGTTAAGCTGAACCATCTCCAAGTTTTAACAACTCTATATCCAAAATATATCTGAACTACATTTATTTATTTTAATATCCAGTGACACCCTCTTAGTTCATATTACTACCACACAGTATTATATTTTGTGTATATACTCCTTTCTCTATCTAGCACCCAGGGTGAGTTTTATGGAACAAAACATATCATGTTACTCTCAACTTAAAATCTTCATTATCTTCCTTTTCAACTTAGGCAAGAGTTAGCATGTTAGTCCTTCCCATAGTCGAAATTTTCATGCCTTATCTGGCCTCTGTCCACTGCCCAATATCATCCAACTTCTACTCTCCTGTTGGCTCATTATAATTTATTCATAATGAACTTATCTACCTCATTTCCTCATATACATCAAACCCCTTTCTCGTCATTGTCTTCACATAGGTTATTTAAATCTACATTAAAAGCTTCCACTACTAGACTTTCAAGATAAAAGAAAGAGAGTAAATAAGATAGTAATCTGTAAAATCATTATAATAATAGCATGTGCGTGTTAAATAATCCAGTTTCCTATGAAATAAATGTTAAAATTCTCAATCTGTTTGGCGATAGGGAGGCTTTCCTTGTATGGTTCAAATAATAGGAAATTTCTTCACCTAGTATATTCAAAATAGTAGAATTATATTTTGTGGGTAGCTAGATTCATGGTTAATTCAAAACACTGGAGGGCAGGAAGGATAACAGTAGAATGGAATAAGAAACTAGAAAGCTGATAGAAAGCAAAGCATATACATTCAGAGTCTATCTTTCTGGACCCATATGTTCTCTCTCTTAATTTTTTCTTTATGTCTAGATCATTTTCTAATATAATATTTGACTTTATTTCTCTTTGTTCATGGTGGAAGAAAGCTGCCTCACATTGTACAAATTCTTAGATTAAATAAGTCTCAAATTTTGTCTTGATTTCTGATTCTCACTTGCAAATTTAGAGGAGGGAGTAACTGAGAGTCACAGTATGAATTAACTGTCCATTCCTCCTCTGATCAGCTATGATCTGGTGGGTGGAATTTTATATAAAGCCAACAATGGAACCAAAGTTCTCCCTCTCAGTGGAGTTCTTATAAAAGTGGTGTGATGCATTGGTCAGATATACCAAAAAGAACTCATTATAAACCTCTCCACATATGGTTCAAATATATATTCTACCTTTATTATACTTCCTAAAGCTATGATCATATAATCAAGTTTCTACCTCAGAAGGTCACTTACAGGTAAATAATCTATCTGGAAAATATTTTATTTAAGATAGTCAGTGCCAAAGTACTCAAGAAATCTGAACTTTAAATGGAAATATATGACCAAAAGTGGACATGCAGAACATAATTCTGTACTAATAAAAGTCTTACTCCAGCATCTATGATGTATTCCTCCTTTATTTGTATGCTTATTCCATATTAAGTTATTGAGACCCTATCCCACATTTATCTTATGTTTCCCCTGTGGTTATTGATATTGTCAAACATATTATACCTGCCAAAACCCAACTGTGCTTCTAACAAATGAAACAGCTTTGAAGATTTCCTCAAGCTTTCCAAATTTATCTCCCATTTGGGATTCTTCTTGTGTTTTTGTATGGACAGTTTACAGACTTGCCTGACCATATAATAAATATAAGACCCTCAGCATACTTTGTACAAGGCAGATATGCACAATTTGTACTCTGTACTTCAATTCATTCTGACATCTCTACTTGGACTTTCCTCCCTTTCTTATGTCTATCAAAGTCCTTCTTTAAAACAAATTAAAAGTTACTACTTCTGCAACATCTCTTTTGAAAATTTGATGTTAAAAAAGAATCTAAAAAAGAATAGATATATCAATATGTATATGTATAACTGATTCACTTTGCTGTATACCTGAACTTAACACAACATTGTAAATCAACTATACTCAAATAAAAATTAACAAAAAATGCTACCTTTTTGTAATCTCACAATTTTTTAATTGAACTTGTGTCAAAGCTTTTCCTTAATGATGGTCTGGAATTTGGTATAAATATGTACCAGTATTGTCTCCTAAACATGACTATTTCCTTGCAAAAAGGAAATGTTTTGCTTTTCTTGCAACTACATCACATAATACAGTATCTATCACAAGGCAGGCACTTAGCCAATGTTTGTTGAGTAAATAAGTTGCTCTAATTTGAAGCATAAAGTAAAAGAGCTGCATTATGAGACTATACTCATGTGGATTTGGAAAATTAGGAATAAAGACCCTTATTGATAAGAGGATAATTTGACATATTGAAAAGTTGGAATATTTTTAACAGAAACTCTTCAACTTTGTATAATCATCTTACTTCTTGTAGTAAGATGACCACATACTAAAAATATAGCTTATTTCATTTACTAGACACTAGTGAAAGGTAGCCAAATAATAAATTTTCGTATACCAAGAAATCATAGGTTTCAAAACAAAGACCATCATGGATATAGAAAGACAAGTTGTGAAAAATATTCTAAATCCCATCAATGACAGAAGGACAAATTTTGTGGAGAGAAGAAGGCACTAAATATAATATATTTTGACTTCAATGAAGCTCTTTATTTTTCTGTATGATCTATGTATTTTGAAGATGGAAAATGTGGTCTCAGTAATTACTCTGTTGGGATGGAAGGTTGCAGGAATGATAGAGAGTTGTTCAATTCTGAATTAACAGAGTAGTATCTAGAACTTATCAAATGGTGGTACAGGGCTTCCCTGGTGGCACAGTGGTTGGGAGTCCTCCTGCCGATGCAGGGGACGCGGGTTCGTGCCCCAGTCTGGGATGATCCCACATGCCGTGGAGCAGCTGGGCCTGTGAGCCATGGCCACTTAACCTGTGCATCCAGAGCCTGTGCTCCACAACGGGAGAGGCCACAACAGTGAGAGGCCCACGTAACGCAAAAAAAAAAAAAAAAAGAAAGAAAACAAGGTGGTACACAAGCTAAGGACCTCAGGTCTAGATCACCTAAGTATGCTTTAATCTCTAGATGTTCTAAATGTACACACATTAAGGGGATCAGGGTGTTGGGTGAGGGAAATAATAGTAGTAAGAATAAGTTTAAAAACTATTGGGGGCAGTATGTGCCCCCAATATACCTTCATTGTCTCACTTGCATGGTAAACTTAAAAGATTGATTTTATAAACTCAATTATTACTAGAGAAAAAACCTGAATTTTTGAAAGTAAAGTGAGCTAACAGAGGTCATATAAACAGTACAGGACAGAGCCAGGATTCAAGTTAGTTCTGTCTGATTCAGAAACTAATGATTTTTAGCCATTATGCATCTATCATCTTCTGAAAGAAAATGAAATTATACAATAGAGTTGTTTTCATTCTTGCTTTTTTCTAGCATTAATTATTCATAACTGTAAATGTCTGTAAACATTATTGTTTTATTTGTACTAAATTTTTTGTTGTTGTTGTTACTTTTAGAAAGAAAGAGGGATGGAGACAGAGCACCCATCTTGCATGAATCTCTTCCAAATACTTCCTTGAATCACACAAACCAAATGGGATGGTTAAAAAAAATCACGGAATGGATGACACTTGTGGTGGATTTGTATTGTGTCAGTTTAGTCAAGTTTAAATTACATTTTCCAAAATGTCCTTCCCTGCAGAGTCTAGGGTAAGTCTAGACCATATTTTGTGTGAGATTTGGAAGGCAGAGGTGAAATAGCTTCATTCTTGTTCTGCTCATCAGGTATGAGGAGACCACTAGGTGCTCTTGTCCCCAGGTTTGTGTTGTCATCTGCTATCTCACCTTTTGACTGGGGCAGCAGCTGGCCTGCAACAACTCCAGCTCTTGCTGTTCTCCTGGACCAGGTGTGCATCATTTCCATTGAAGAAGGCAGTCATATTTTTCTAAAGGGCACTTGCATCATCTAGGCCATCATCTTGGAGGCAGTGAGAGATTGATGAGAATCCCATTCATCTTCCAAAATATCAATTTATCCTTCCTTCTCTCTTTTCATGTCCACTTTCCCTTCCCAACCACCTGTCTGCTTACTTCAGGCTGCCACAAACACAGAGGAAATAGCCATAGATTGTTTAACCTGTTCCCACAATTGTCTGAATCAAATCTGTATAATGTTTCCTATTGTATAAAATTTCTTATGGTTCTACTTCTCTGATCAACCATGACTGATACTAGATCTTTGACAAAATTTGCTGATAGAAATTCCTAGCAAATTTCATGACATGATCAGGAGTAGTCAACTCATCAACTGCTATGGGGTTGACATAAGACAGGTAGATATATGGCCTTAGTTGTCAATGTAAAAAAACATGTTTTAAAATATAATTCCAGCTGATAAATAGGGAAGAAATAATAGAACAAGAAAATCTATATCTTGTAACAGCTAATGAAATAATTGATTCAGGTAAAGATCCTTAATTGGTGAAAATATTATATGAAATATTAAGGAAGGAAGAATGTTGGGGGAAATGGGAGCTTGCTGTCATCACTTCAACCTGCAGATCATTCTTCATATCACTGAGAGGGAAAACCAGACCTATATGCACCCTTAATATGATGGAATATGAAGTTCACAACACTAGCCATGGTGTATTCTTCCACAAATGTTAAATCTAAATTGAATAAAGCCTTTAAACACAAATTCTAGTTTACAAGAATATGAGGTATAGAAAAACATGTAAAAGAGTATCATGAGGAAATAAAAGCTCAGAATGTGAGACATTCTCTGAGATAAGTGACACAATATCTTCAACAAGTCAATGTCATGGAGGAGAAAACTCTTAAGAGAAATAATAATTGAAGGCATCGTGTGCACTTCCTTTGGAAACTGATTTGAATAGACAAACATAAAAATAAATTTGAGAATATGAAAACATTTTAATATGTAATGGATGAAAAATTAATGTTTATTATTCAGGTAATTATATCATTGTGCCTATCAAATAATTATTTTTTAAACAAATACATAATGAAGTATGTAAGGTGAAAAACATGATTTCTGGGATTAGGATTTTCTTAAAATACGTCATCAACAACAACAACAAAAGCTAGTTGAAGCAAGTTTTAAAAAATCTTGAGAGTTATTGAATCTGAATGATAAACATATAAAGAAAGATTCATTATCTTATTATATTTACCTTTGTTTTACATACGAAATTTTTCATAATAAAATTTTTAAGTTATTACTATGAATAAATTGGTTTTAGCATCAGAAATAAAGAGAAATCAGGAGACTATTCTGTGCCTGGATAGAATTAAATATGGATAGATAAGCCTCAAACAGAAGTGTGTTGGACTGTAGACATTACACAAAATAATTTATCTTCATCTATTCAAAAAGTAAAAGAATAAAGGTTTGTTTAAAGTATAACTGCAGGAAGTTGAAAAAAATTGTTTTAGGATTTTAATTTATAGCCTTTTAAAATCCCTAATTTAAGAATGATAATGTTGATTATCATTTATTTAAATGCTTTGAAAAATGTTTTGTATTTCTAAGCTATAAACATTGAAAATATATAAAGAATTTACAAATATAAAATAATGCACATAATGCACATACATTGTATATTATGTATAGAGTACATATACATTATATATACATGATATACATATGTACATTATATATAAAGTATGTATTATATAACCTACACATATATGTATTATATGTTTATATATCATGTGTATGTAATAATATATACATATATATATATATGGAATTTTACTCAATTAAATAAAATGATAATCTCCTCATGTCTACAATATATTGAGATGTTTTACAGGCAAGCCTCAGCTCCTCTAATGACTGAAGGGCTAAAGTAAACTTGCAAAAGATTCTAAGGTTTACACCAAGAAGGAAAACTCCTTCTCCCCTTCTTTTTTTCTGGTTAGTTTAGTGTGACACTCTCTGTGGCTACTCTTCTATAATGTTTTTCCAGATACATGATTCTACTAGGTGTTTTGATGTAAAATAAGTATAACTATTCATAAAATTTGCTGTTATGATAAACAGAAAGATGATGTAAGTTGTTTTACAGCTCTAAGTGGTTCACTGCTGCAAACCTGTGTCATGACCATGACATGTGGAGAGACTGTAAAAGAGAGGAAGGGTAGTGAAACAAGCTAAATGTTTTCAAAATATCCTTAAAAATGTTCCTGGAAAAAAAAGAAATCTGTGTAGCAAATGTTTATGTCTTTGCCCCAGGCCATTTAAAATCAGTGAACAATATTATGGGCATTTAAAAATTTTTATATAGATTAAGGAAAAATATACTACTTCATATTTAACCTAGATTTGCTTTGATAATAATAAAACCTTTTGTATACAAAATTAGCATGTCTGCTTGTAGTAGCCAGAATATAAAATGGCTCCCAATGAATGCAAACTCCTGTTATTCATGCCCTGGTACAGTACCTCCCCACCTCTATTGTTGTGATCTGGACCTATTAACTCATTTCTAATGAGTACAATATGACAAGAAGGATGTCTCTTCTGAGATAAGGTTACTAAAGTATTGTGGTTTCTGTCTTAGGTGTTCTCTTTCACTTTCCTGCTTGCTTTCTCTGAATGAAGCCAACTGCCGAGTGATGAGTGTCCCATGGAGGACATAGACTTATGAGAGGTTCTGGGTGACAACCATAGAAGACCTGGGATCTTCATTCCACAAAACCATGAGGACCTGAAGGCTGCGAATAACAACACAAATGGGCTTAACAATTAATCTTCTCCATTTAATCTTTAGATGAAATCACATCCCCCACTGACACCTGGATTGCAACCTTGTGAGAGACTTGGTCCAGAGTCACAGAGCTAAGCTAGACCCAGATTTATAACTACAAAGTATGTAATATCATAAATAACTTGTTCTAAGCTAATAAACGAGGTAATTTGTTAAGCAGCTATACATTATTAATACATAGTTGTTCTTAAATATACATTGGCTAGTGTAGAAAAGTTATTGCATTTTAAGTGGAAACCATACGTTTTCAGTCCTTTTTGATTTATAGTCTGTATCTCAAAGTTGGAGAGAACCTCAAAAGTCATGTGGTCAACTTATATCCAGGTTACCTAACATAAAATTCTTGTACTTAGCTGTTCACAAATCTCGTCTCCCTTTCCTCCTGGGGACACAATTCCACTAGACTTTTATTTTCTAGACTTCTTTGTAGTGAAGTATAGCCTTGTTAACATATAGCTGAATTCTGACCCTTGATTGTTGTCAGAGTGAGGTTTGCTATTTCCACATAAACACACAAACAAAATAAATTCCTCTTACACGTGATGGCTTTTCAATTATTTAAAATACTTAAATTTCCATAGGACTTTTTCTCTTGATAGGTTTCTTCACATAGATTTTTGTCTCTTGCTTTTAGAAATTATTCATTACATGAGCATATTCCAATATTAAAAAATGATGTCTAGAAATATTTGAAAGAAAGAATCACAATTCATATTCATTCTGTGGTCTTATCCTACACATGAGAGGAATTTCAACTTCTCTTATTCACATAATTAATTACATATATATAGATCTTGACTAAGTTTTATTTAGGGTGTTTGTTGTTTTGTCCATGACTCATGATAAGCTTCCTTTAAAAAGAAAAAAAGGGATATGTTAATAATTTTCCTCAATTCTGAATTTGACGTTAGATATTTGTATTCAAGTGAAATTATTTTTATTTACTTTTCTTAAAATGCATTCTCCAACACAAAATTCATTGTCATAAGGTCTTCTTGAATAACAATATTTTTATTTAATCAATGAATCTCTACCCTCGTTCTATCATGCAGTAATATAAGCATTTTTTCCAAGATCATCATTCAAATTACCATTATAATGTTGAACAAGACAGGACTAAAGACAGAGATCTGATATCTGCCACTAGAGATATCAATCTAGCTTGGTGATAATCATTGAGAAACACAGTTTGAATAAAATTGTTCAAAAATTAACATGCAAAAAATGATAATATTATCAAAATGCAAGTCTACATGAATTGACAAAAATAAATACTTTGCTTTCAAAATGAACCAGAACTATTACTATTTTTATTTAAAAAGTATTTCTTCTTTATAACATATTCTAATCTTCTATCCTGAATTCCAGTTTGAAAGACAAAACAATTCCCCTAAAGTTTACAGCACTTAAATAGTTTGAATTAACTTTAAATTGTGCTTTACTTTACAAGCCCAGAATCACAGCCACAACCTTACTGGAAAGCTTATAAAAATTTGAAATGCTCCAATAATTTTAAATCTTGTAGAAGTCTGGTACTTTCCAAATTAAAGTGCTAATAAAAAAATTAGCACTGAAATTTAAATCTCCATGAGCAGTACAAAATGATTTAATATTATTGAAGCCTTTCAATTTTTTATGAGCTTTCTATGTGGACGTGAATCAAGCAAAGTTGATTCACATCCACATAGAAAGTTTCACTTAAAAACACACAAGCAACATGTCAGACTCAATCTTTTCCTGGAGTAAATACTTGTTCTGTTTGTCTGATGTGATATGAAGAAAAACAATCAATTTACATTTAAAGAAATTATTTTTTTGAGTCTCCTCAGAGTCCAATTGCTCTCATCCAACTGATTATCTGAAGTTCTTCTGGTGTCAAGTGATGTACTTCAGAGATAAATGTAGGGGAGACGCAGGAACCTAGGGCTTCCAACAAATATATAGATCCTTGGTGCATGGAAATCTCTACCCTACACCTTCTTATTTTGGATACATCTATCTTGCGCAACTCTGAAACCCATTGGACATGCATTAAAAGCCTTAAATACATCCTACACTGAGCATATTTTCTAATAAAGAAACAACATAATCTCTTCTTACTTTTAGAAAATAGTGTCCTGTCTGTATTCTTACTAGAAAAGCTAGAATGTGCTGGCTTCAGTTGTGGAAATAGTTGCTTTGGGATGGTCTATTTTTCTCATCTTAGAGGAGAAGAAGAGAGGATATACTTCTTTTGTGAAGTTATAAAACACAGAAGTATAAAGCAAAACTATCTCTTGTATATAAGGATACACATATTCTTTGTTTCTATTAACAAACTGGACTCATTTTTCCTACTCCTAAACATAACAAAAAGCAGTAATAGGGTTTCTCTGGTGGCTCAGTGGTTGAGAGTCCGCCTGAAATGCAGGGGACACGGGTTCATGCCCCAGTCCGGGAAGATCCCACATGCCATGGAGTGGCTGGGCCTGTGAGCCATGGCTGCTGAGCCTGCACATCCGGAGCCTGTGCTCCACAACGGGAGAGGCCACAGCAGTGAGAGTCCCATGTACCACAAAAAAATAAAATAAAATAAAATAAAGCAGTGATAGAGAAAAAAAAGCCTTTTCACATTTATTACTACTCTTGAATACATATTTGCATTCCTTTCAGGAATTCCCTTCCTTTGTTTAAGCTCTTGATGTCTTTTCCTTTAGAAATAACAAGGGATAGTTTTGAAAACTTTAGTAATTATGCCCTATAATTTTTTAAATAAAATACTTTTTTGATATTAAAAACACTCAGGATATCCAAAGTCTGTGGTTTATTTGATACACTTCCATTATAAAAGCACAATGGTTGCAATAAAATGGCTTTGTTTCTTAAATACATATTTTTTTTTAAATGTAGATATGCTTCAGGCTTTATCTTCCAGGAAAGAATAATCTGTCATGCTTACAGCAGGACTTGAAATTTCAATGTTCCAAAAATACCTACTTAATTAAGAGGTAAAAGTACTGTATTTTCCAGATGTTTCCCTTTACTAGCAACTCAGTTTAATTTATTTGTGATACAGGGTGTGTGAGTGTGTTTGTATGTGTGTGTTTGTGACAGAGACAGAGAGAGAGAGAGAAGTGCTGGCCAGTGAGAAGGTTCTCAGAGCTCCTGTCTGTACTTACTCTGTTCCTATACTATGACTCAGATGTTAGTCATGGATGGCAGCTAGCAATGATTTTACCACATCCAAATCATCACACTCTTTACTCTTCCCTCTTTCCGGCCTCCAGGGAAAATAAATATCCTTCTATTTCTAAAAGATTTCCTACAATATGATTCAGTAATTCTACCCCTGGATATATATCTGAAGAAAATGAAAATACTAATTTGAAAATTTACATGTACCCCAATATTCATAGCAGCATTCTTTACAATAACCAAGATATGGAAGGAACCCAAGTGTCCATCAACAGATGAATGAATAAAGAAGATGTGATATATATATATAGAGAGATATAGATATAAAACTCAGCCATGAAAAAGAATGAAATTTTGCCACTTGCAACAATGTTGATGAATCTAGGAGTATTATGCTTAGTGAAATAAATCAGACAAAGACAAATAATCTGTTATCACATATTTGGAGTCTAAAAAATAAAAGAAATGAATGTATATAACAAAACAGAAACAGATTCACAAATACAGAGAACAAATTAGTAGTTACTAATGGGGAGAGGGAAGAGGGAGAGGCAAAATAGGGGTGTGAGATTAAGAGATACAAACTACTATGCATAAAATAGATAAGCAACAAGGATATAGTGCATATCACAAGGAAATATAGCCATTATTTTGTAATAACTTTAAAAGGACTAACTATTGAATCAGTGTATTGTACACCTGAAACTAATGTAATATTGTTAATCAACTATAATTCAATAAAAAATGTTTAAAAATAATAAAACAGACTGCCTACAATAGAATTTCCAGGATAATAGTAGCACTGGTTACTTTATATTAATTTCCTTTTATACCACAATTAACTTATTGTCAAACTACAAAGAGAGTGGGAGTTTTGAGGGAATAATACACTCAGAAATCCAGAAGCTTTGATTAATCTGACACTTTTCCAAGCTGTCTTCTCCCAGTGAATCATTATTCTTTAACCCATTTGCTGACTCTTTCTGTTGAATGTCCCTTAAGAACCTAAGTTCATTTTAAAATAAAGATATAATTACACACAAGAAAAATCACAGAAATTATGTTTTCATTTATATGACTTTGTCAATATACCTATTTAACTATTACCCATTTGATACAGAACATTTTCTTTATTCTCCACATTTCCTTTGGTCCATTTCCTATCATTCTCACAGCCTCCACCCTTCTCCTCAATCACTGGACTTCACATAAATGAAATCATATAATATGTATTCTTTTGTGTCTCTCTTCTTCTGTTCACCATAAAATGTCACCTACCTTTAAGACCACTCTGAAATTTAAATTGGGTAATGTATATATATATCTCAATTTCAAGTTCATACTAAATATTTAAGAAGTGTTATTTGTGTAACAGTTTGTTAAACCTGTATTCATTCTGTTTCAATTATAAATGTGCCTAAACCAAAGAGCAGCAATTATTGCATATTTGAAAGAAAAGTACTAGATGAAATGAAAGATCAGAAAAGAGAGTGAAAAAAAAATATATTGTGACCCTGTCCTCATATCTTCATTGTAGAAAATTAAAAACTTAAGAATGATAAACTGACAGTTAATTTCTTTGAAAGCAATACCCACACAGAGAGAAAGAGATGAAGAAATAGACAAGAGCAGAGCAGTAAGTAGGACAGAGTTTTGTTGTGGGAGTGAATAGAAATCTGCCTTTGGGGCATTAGGCACTCACTTTGAGGAGGATTCAGAAGGGTTTGCTTATTGTGGACCAGGTAAGGAAGGTTAATACTAGATGTCCAAGACAAGGGTAGAGAAGGGATGGAGTGTTCCAGGGGTCTACAGGGAGATATCCAAGTTTTAAACATTTGTCATGGCCAGAATAAATCAACACCTGATTGCACTGTGCTTTGCAAGACCTTTTCTGTCTCTTTCTTTCTCTTCGTTAATTTGATCTTTCAGGGATCAAAACAGGTGATAAGGAAATAGAGGCAGATTTAGGTAGAGGAATAGAAAATCTGCCAACCAAGACTCCCTTCCGCTCACAAGAGTCCAGCTTAAAGGGATAAATGAATACTTTGATTTCAAATAAAGTTTGAAATTCCATCATTACATTGGACACATTTATATTAAATATTTATTTCTAAAATTGAATCTCTTATTATTTATTTATTATTTGATTATTTTAACTAGATACAAAAAGACTTTCATATTTACAATGAATGGATAACTTATGCACCCTACTTTAGATTTCATCCGGGGCCAGAGCAAAAATGAGTTTCATAGAGCAAGTTTAAGCTAACTTTGAGAGAGAGGGGAAGAATACTCACACAATTATAATTTGGATCTATTTGTTCTCTCCATTTTTCATCTGGCTATCTTCTATATATCATTCTAAACATAAACCAGATGTGAACTCTTCAGCTGACTTCCTGCATCCTCATCTCGTCTGGAATATGTGACCTTTCAGGGAACCCACCATACCTGGTGACAAATTCTATCCTGACACTATCACTCTCAATTCCACTTACTTTTTTGTAATAGACCTTGAAAACTTAAGAAGAGAAAACATGCTTTAACTTCTGCTTGTCCCAATCCTAGAATGCTGCTGAACTACAAGACTACACTTAAGTGTTATCAAAGAAATAAGAAAACAAATTACATTAATAAGGAATAAGGAAAAAAATTCAATTAATATATATCTGGCACCCAGTGAAGTGGTATGCATGCTTAATGCAAAGAACTTAACAATAGCTTTATGTTTACATAGTTTTTTTTTTTTTGCTATATGAAACACTAAAACCATATTTTAAATGGCTATGGCATATTTGTAGAATATAAGTGAAATAGAAAGTTGTCTAAGAAGGGTTTAAAATAATTATAATTAAATTATGTATTACCTTAATATATTTTTCTATCCAATCACATTACTTTATTACTAACATTTTGAATGTCTTGGTAATAATATATGAGTACTTAAATTGTATTTTTTTGAATGAACAGTTCTGCAAAAATTACTCTTAAACCAAATTTAATTATTTCTTATTTGTAATTCTTTCAGTGCAAAATATGTTACAGTTAGGCTACGTAATTTTGAATTTCAGTCAGATAATAACTAAAACCATCCTGCATTTAAAGATAAGCATAGACTATTGGAAGGATGTGCCTTAAGGACATACCAATCTAACTGATCTTAATGAGGTTATGTTAGAACAACACAAACTTCAACTCAAATTTCAGACTTTGACTTGACCTTGGCTTCTCTTTAAAGAGAGAGAGAGAGAGAGTGTGTGTGTGTGTGTGTAGGTAGGTAGGTAACTAATAAATTGTTCCTGAATTCTAAGGTTATTCCTGAGATCTTTACAACCCTCATATTTTCTCTACTGCTTCTATCAGGTATAAGTTTTTTCCTCTCTGCTCAACTTCCATGACCCTTCTGAACTGTTTCTCTTTTAAATCTTCTTTTCCTTTGTGTTGGCTTTTTCTCTTTAGTCTTAGGAAGTCTTTTATTTCCTTCATTTACACATTTTAAATATCCATCACACCATATAGTGATTACCTACCGATAAAACAATATTTCAAGAGTGTTTTGTATTGTTTATATTAAAGCTAACCCTTTCATTAAAATCATCTTAAGAAATGTTTAAAAATATAGTTTTCCATCAATCACATCCTTAGAAAACAATTTATTTAGAATAGTGTGGGGATTGGTAATCTGTATTTCAAACAGCTCCATGCATGATTATTTTGACCAGTCAAGTTTAGAAATCATTTTATTAGACTACATTTAAATTAGCATGTGTTGAAAAGTCTTACTATCACATTTAAATGCATAACTAAATAGCATTACTGAGTAGTTCTTCATTTGTCTCAGTATATGAGAGTACTCCCTCTGTTGGAAAAATAGATTCTCCTGTAGTTTAAACATTGTAATAGGACAAATCAAAGTCAGAAAATAAGAGTGAATAAATCATGGACCACGTAAAACCTACTGTACTCTAAAGGATTTAATGTCATAAAACTTAAAGTAAATGTTCATTAGAGAGAATATTTTCAATTTATATATTTAAATAAAATTTTAAAGGGTTTCCATACTAGAAATGTTCTTACCTCATATTTCACCACATAATAGACAAGACTATTCCAAATCCAACTAAAAAAGCCTAAGCCACTTAAAAATATCCATAAAGCTTAACAGGAATTGGGTAATGTATTTATACTTAATGAAGCAAAAAAGGACTTAATTGAGTTTGAAAATTCTTGTATTTCATGAGTGGTTTATGGAAGATGAGATATGAGCTGAGTCTGCATGTAAAAAAAAGTACAGTAAAATTTAAATTGGCACATATCCACTGAAGCAAAAATTTGCCAATTAAGTGATATGCTGATTATAGTGATAGAAATTTGATTTTACACTGTATTCTTTTCAACAATAGCAAAAATATTTTCTTGGGATACTATAAAAACAGGGAAATTAGGTAGAAGACAAAGGTAAAAAACATTGGGTAGACCATATACTGTTAATATATTTCCATCTCTAAGTACAAAGATCTTTCAACAAAACCTCTTAAAGACATTCTTAGATATGGAAAATATTTTTTCTGCTTTTAGATTGTTTTCTCCTAAGATGTAAATTCATCTGAGAAGGAAATACCTGCAACCATCTATTAGTAATTATTTTGCAAAATTTCCTTTGAAACTAGTAAAAGGTGGGAACAGTTTGAATTGAAGCTGAGAATCAAAAGCTGTATCTTTTTGTATCACTTGAACTAATATGTCCCACAAGCATATATTAGGAATGAGACATGAGTTAAACATTTATTAGATTGAGGAAAAGGGACATGCATATCTTTAAAGACAATTCAGGAACATACTATTATTTTAATATAGAAACAAAACCTTACATATACAAGTAGAGCTACATTTTCCTGAATAATGTACAAACACTATTCCACATATCCATGCAAAGGAAGGACTTAATTGGTGTGAAAATTCAAATTTAAAAATTTCAACAAGGACTTCCCTGGTGACACAGTGGTTGAGAGTCCGCCTGCTGATGCAGGGGACACGGGTTCATGTTCTGGTCCGGGAAGATCCCACATGCTGTGGAGCGGCTAGGCCCGTGAGCCATGGCCGCTGAGCCTGCACGTCTGGAGCCTGTGCTCCACAATGGGAGAGTCTATAACAGTGAGAGGCCCACATACAGAAAAAATAAAAATAAAAATTCAGCAAAGATTCTTAGAATAAGTCAATGTAAGATGTTAAATATTTATGACTTCCTTAAAATTAAATTTATAAGATTTATAATGTACAATAGAATGTGGAAAACTGTTTAACCAAAAGACACAATTACAAAATGATTTCTGGGCACTTCAGATCATTAAATCTTATTTAATGATATATGAATATTTTGGATTATGTTTGCATAAGTTAGTAGGATTGAACTAATAAGTTTCTTAATAAAGATTTGGTATTTACTGCTTTCTTAAAAAATACAACATAAATTTACTGAAATATATGTGAGACACTACTAGGCACTGTTATTCAAAGACAAATATGATATAGTATTAGTTCCTATACTCAAGAAGTTGATAATTTATTAAGGAAAGCAAATCACATGCAGATTATTATATCATGAAGCCTAATATGATGAATGCCATTGAAGAAAAGCAAAGGTAAAATATAATAAAATTGTAAAGATTGTAAATATTTGCAAATAATATGACCAATAAGGGATTAATATCCAACATATATAAACAGCTCATACAACTCAATATCAAAAAAAAAAACACAACCCACTTAATAAATGGGCAGGAGAACCAAACAAACATTTTCCAAAGAGGAAATGCAGATGGCCAACAGACACTAAAAAGATGCTCAACATTATTAATCATTGGGGAACTGCCAATCAAAACCACAATGTAATATGGCCTCATACCTGTTAGCATATCTATTATCAAAAAAACAAGGTATAACAAATGTTGGCAAGGATGTGGAGAAAAGGGAAATTTTGTGCACTGTTGTGGGAATGTAAATTGGTATAGCCACTGTGTAAAACAGTATGGAGCTTCCTCAGAAAGTTAAAAACAGAACTACCATATAACCCAGCAATTCCTCTCTTGGGTATATATCCAAAAAAAAAAAAACAAACAAACAAAGACACTAATTCAAAAAGAAAGTTATACCCCAATGTTCATAGTAGCTTTACAAATGCCAAGATATGGAAACAACCTAACTGCCCATAAATAGATGAATGGATAAAGAAGATGTAGTATATATACAGAACAGAATACTACTCAGCTATAAGAAAGAATAAAATTTTGTAATTTTCAGCAACATGGACATGGGCTTGGAGGCCTTTATCCTAAGTGAAATAAGTTAGACAGAGAAAGACAAAAACTGTATTATATCACTTGTGTGTGGAATCTAAAAAATACAACAAACTAGTGAATATAGAAAAGAAGAAGCAGACTCACAGATTATAGACAACAAACTAGTGACTACCAGTGAGGGTGGGTAGGGGAAATATAGGGGTGGGGAGTGGGAGGTACAAAGTATTTGGGGTAAGATAGGCTTAAGTTTGCATTGTACAACACAGGAACATAGCCAATATTTTGTAATAACTGTAAATGGAAAGTAACCTTTAAAAATTGTATTAATATATTTTTTAAAACATTACTGTAAAATGGAGGCAAGACTTTAGATTTAGAGAACTCAGGAGACACACAGTCTTTAAGAGGCTAGACTGGTATTAAACTGGTGGTCAGGACTGACTTACCCATTAGGCACAGTTGCACAGTGCCTGGGGCCCATAATGCTGTTAGAAAACCACTGAAAGTATTTAATTTCTTACAAAGTAGAAGAAAAATATACTTTTATATCAAAAATGTTTTAATATACAATATCAGCACATTTATATCATGGCATCACTAAAACGTATTTTTTTTAGAGAGGAAGGGTCTTATGAAGACAAAAGTGCCTAGGTCCTATGAAATTCACAGCTCCACCTTTCTCTAGTTGTAGAAATTTAGCCTCTACTTCAATTTTCTCATCAGCAAAATAGTGAAAATAATTATATTCACTTCAATACTCACCTTGGAAGGTCCTTATGAGGATTAAATAAATTATTACATGTAAAGTTTCTAGAACAGTATATGGAATATAGCAAGTATAATACAAACCTTAGCTGTGGTAATGTCATTTTCATCAGCCCAGAAGATTGCATGAGGTGGATAGAAGGATAGAAGTGGTCAATATATTTGGGAGAATAGTAATTTTTGACAGTCAAGCACTTGTATTAGTTGTATATAGAGGAACAATGAGATAAATCTGTCACTTATCATGTAAGACCTTAAGCTCATAGTTGGAAAGCTACTGTACTGTAGACATTAAAGAGTTAGGCAATGGACTGCCACTGGATCACATGAAAAGCTAATCAGCCATAGTATGCATGAAGATTTGAAGTGTTGAAAGACCAGAGTCAGTGAAAAAAGGAGAATAATTGAATAGAAATGAAAAAAAGTGTTGAGAAAGATTAAATCTGAGAAACTGCTTGAAAGATTGATCTTGATGCTAAAAAAAGAAAAGAATCAACTTGATTTTTTTAATAGTGACCACTACGTTCTGAAGGAAATTGAATTTGCTTCCTAATTAAATAAAGGTTGGGGCTTGCCGAGAGACATCTGAATTTTTTTTTCTCCTAAACTTGGAACCTGTATTTGTCAGCTTTATAACTTAATTGGGCTGTGAGGCTGACAAATTGATTTTTCTTGCTCCTAATTTATTTAATTCAGTTTTCACAATTAGGCAAGCAATTAATCAATGGTGGAGTCATTAAGATTCATTGCATTGAAACGGTGTTCTGACAATCATCCTAAATAAAAACTGTGAAATTTATCAGAAGGCAAATATCCTGGAAAATCTTAAGTATACTGTACGTAAGATACTTATACTGGTGATGTTCAATATTTTAACTTCACCTAAAATTGTAAGAATAACTTGAACTGAAGTCTATAAGTTTTGCTTTGGTCCATTTTGCAATCTTATCTAGAAATAAAGTGGTAGTAACCTACTTGTTATTAAGTCAAAATATGACAGAATTTTAGTGTGTAACAATATTATAAAGAATAGTTGTCTGACCCATTAATAATTTATTTATTTCCTGTAATGTGGAAGAATACAGTTCTAGCCAGTTAAGATTTAAGTTTAGGATATCAAGCTTATGTATAAAATATGAGAGATATGAAAAGTTTTAAATGACATTTTATTTAAAGACTGTATTGTATCCTGGAAAAATATTGAATTTGGGATTTATAAGTCTGAAATCCAGTGAGTTCTGCCATATAGAACTTTTGTGTTCTTGAGGAAAATTTCATTATGTTATCATTTCTGAGCTATGACTAATGTTAATTTAAAATAAAATAATGTACACAAAAATACTTTGTAAATTGTAAACTGATATAAAATTCAGAAAACTATTAAAATAATTTGGTCTTATTTAGTATCACTGTGTACAATTAAATGTTTTAGAGCAAAATACATTTTATGTAATTTTTTTTATATTGAGCATTGTTTTAGGAACATCAGTCTAAATAAATAATTAAATAAAATTATAATACTTTTCTATTTGTCTTGGCCTTTGAACCCTCACCAAAATTGATTCCCAACATTTTGAGATAAAGTCTTATTGTCTTGGGTTTCCAATGTATCCATTCCTTCTATCTGTGTTTCAGTTAATTTACCCCAAGCTTCAAAAATGTAATCATCTTTAGCCTAAATGTTGCTCCACCTGGGTTCCGCAAGTTTCTTTTTAAAGGTCCATTTCTGCTACTGTTTTCAAGCTGGATCTTTTCCATTGATGCTCTCTATTTTCCTGAATTGTTCACTCATATACTTTGAAGATACTCCTGAATCTTCTGTAGTTCTCTGTCAGTCTTCAGACATTGTACTCATACTACTGTTCTGAAAATATTTCCTAGCAGTCTCAGCTCTTCGCTGTTAAATCTGAAGCTGCTTTCTCAGAGTATTTAAGGGTTACAAATAACTTGATCATAAAAGTTATTTAAAAACTAAGTAGGGGAATTCCCTGGTTGTCCAATGGTTAAGACTTGGTGCTTTCATTGCTGGGTCCCAGGTTCGATCCCTGGTTGAGGAAATAAGATCTCACAAGCTACGCAGGACTTCCAAAAAATAAATAAAAATAAAAATAATGTAGTATAAATACTTCTCAAAGACTTGAAATTGGTTCAACTTTAGAAGTAAATAGAGGCTGAACCTAAAGCTTTTCCCTACCTGTGCTAGCATGATTGTTAAACACATGCTTACTACTACAATCCAGAATGACTTTCTGCATCTCTCATTGCCAGCTTAGTGCTTTGTCATCTCTGCAGGTTTGACTAGGAGGCTGAGGTACTGTGCATGCTGGTAATGATGCTATAATTCCTCAGTGGGTTTTGTGCCTTTTAATGAAGAAACTCAGAAACACACTGTTCCTTCTAAGGGGGAAGTGAGCACACTTACTGATGATACTGCATCCCACTTGCTACTTTTTAAGTGCCATGATGAAAGTCACTGTTCTTTCTGGCACAGATGAAACAACTGCCAGCTTCAGTTTTTCTCTTCTTTTGAAATTCACCAATATCACCTTTGGGATGCTTTTCTTTTGTTCAGCTTTGTTTTAATTATACAAACATTGTGCCAAAGTTATTTTGATTCAGTCTAGTATGAGCTGTTCGTATCTATAAAATTAAAAGGTGAATCATAGTTGATTCAAATGGTGGAAGACTATTTTCCTAGAGTTCCTAATCTATGAGGTAATCTTGACTAAACAAGGCTCCTAACTTCTAGAGTTATTAAGTAATCATATATTATTTATTTTGGATTCTCTTATTGGAATCTGAGTGGTCATGCGTGCAATGGATAAAGAGATGTTTTTGTAGGAATATATATATATGTGTGTGTGTGTGTGTGTGTGTGTGTGTGTGTGTAATGGATAAAGAGATGTTTTTGTAGTTATATATATATATATATATATATAAGTTTTGTTTTGTTTAAAGGTCTTCCTTAAGAACTTGAGTTAATATAGATGCCCACTGACATAAACTATGTTTAGAGTTGGGATCAGAGTATAGCTCTAATTCAATTTTAAACCTCCCCAAATGCTTATGCTTTCTTAAGGAGCTATAAAGAATTTCCACTTCTAACTAAGATGGGCCAACAGGGACCAGATGTTGAGAGACAATTCTCTATGAATCTCTCACCCATTTCTACACATCTAGGCAGTAAAATGCCATGTGCTGCAAGGCTGTCTTTTCAGAAATATTTGTATAAGCGCATAACTCTGGAAAGGTAGAGACAAGGACTACCTCCACAGCAAATTTATTTACACTATCAGACAGTAAAGATGGAGATATTTTTCTCCCTGAAGACATTCCAAGATAATAAAAATAATACACTTCTCTCCTCTTTCAAGAGAGATTTGCTTATATCTCAAGATAATGAAGATAATGTCTCTCTAGCAGGGAGGATGGGCATTCTTTCAGGCGGTCCCAATATAATGTCTCAACCTTTGGGTTTCTTTCCTGTAACATACCTCCAGTGCAATACAGGCACCATCTGGCCCTTACTATCTGATTACCTTGGTAATCGGGGTCAAAGAACCACTGTTCCAGTGTTATTCTGACTGCTGCTTTTTACTGTGAGTAATAAATGGTTTCTTGTCACTGACCCAGACATGTCATGTCTCTCTGTCAGGTATCTGTGAAACTGTGTTAGGTTAAATTATTACTTTGCAAGAAAGATGAAATCCCAAACTCTTTTTCCATTTCTTACTTGACAATTTAACACCAAATGTATCCTTCCATCTGAAACAAATAAACTAATGAAAAGAGACAAAATACTTTTAAAAATAGAAAAAAATGTGTTTAAGATAGTGTACATCAGGCAATAAAGTGCAGTGATCTCTGAAAGATGGGGAGAAAATAAGTCAAGCACTATAATTGTCTCACCTTATTGCCTTCTAAGATTGTCCATGGTACAGGGAGCAGTATTCAGTCAGATCCTCTGTTGAAATTCCTGTGTTGAGGAAATGAAGTTCAGGAGATGGTCTCCAAGGAGACCAAGGTGGCTAGATTACCAAGTATAAAGCTGCATAGAAAGAGAACCCAGAGGTTTGCAGAGGATTCTCCCCAAGTATTCAGCAAAGCACTGATCAGAGCATGCTGAAGCTGGGGGAGAGGGGTTTCATCTGAAAGGATTAGAGAAATATGCCCAGTTCTCACACAGGGTCAGGGTAGTGCCTGTTTCCACCAGCCAGACTGGAAAAAACATAATTTATGGGGAATTGGTAGAAGAATCAAGGTATTTTTAATTCTTAATGGGCATATTTGACCTTCGATTGAGCCTTGCACTAGATCTTCCTAATAAATTTAAAAAGCAAGTCCTGAATGAATCATACTCTTTCTAAGTAATTCAATTGCATCCCAGAACAAAAAGCATTGAATAGCTTTGTGAATATAAACATATCTAGTACCCAAAAAAAGGTAAAACTCACAGAGTCTAGCATCAAATCAAATATTATTAGGCATACAAATAAGATCCAGGAAATCATAATGAAGGGAATAATTACTCAATCAAAACCAACCCAGAAGTGACACAGATGTTGGAATTAGCAGAAAAGGATATTAAGACAGTTATTATTAACTGTATTCCAAATGTTCAAAAAATAAGTAGAGGCATGAAAAGTATAAAAATACCCAATCAAATTCTAGGGATGAAACTACAATGTCTGAGACGAAAAACATACCAGATGGGATTGACTACAATTAGATATGGCAGAAAAAATGATTAGTGAACTTGAAGTCATAGCAATAGAAATACCTAAAAAAAGTCAGAGAAAAGGACGAAGAATAAAAAGTAATGACAAAAGCTTTACAACACCTTTAAGGGTCTTAATATACATATAATTGGAGCCCCCAAAGGGGAAGAGGAACAGAAAAAGTTTGAGGAAATAGTGATCAAATTTTTCCAAATGAGATGCAAATTACAAATCCACAAGTTCAAGAAGCACAATGAAACATAAGCATAAAAAGTTGGAGAGTATAAGAAGCCCATGATCTCTCAGAGTCCATGTGATGGATAGACATTTTGGGACATAGAAAAAAATCTGGACTATATTTACTTAACTCTAATCATAACTTAGTCATAAAATTGACTTGCCATATACTAGAAAATGTGTTAAGTTCTACAGGAATTATTTCATTTAATTCTAAAAGTAACAATTTTAGGTTCATATGATATATTCCATATATAAAAGGAAAGAGAGGTTATAAAAATTAACTAATTTTCCTAAGATTGTATATCCCTTTACTGGGATCAAACATTAAGTCTGGTCTAAAGAAAACATTATAAAACTGATGATGTTTACACTTCCATTTCAAATTAATGTTTTTAAAGTAAATTTCTAAAAGTTTTAACTCATTAACAAAGAGATAAGTAAATGCTTTCAATAAACAGATTAAGTAAATAAAATCAACACAAGAGGTGTATTCAGTATGGAATGTGATGATGATAGTGATCTTGCCTTACCATCGATTAGTGTTTTAAAGTTTGACCACATGCTGTATAACCCTCTTTTCAATAGATTATCTCATTTGACATTCCTCACAGCTCCATGGTTGAGACTGTCAGGGAGGGGGAAATTTCCTCCTTATCCTTTGAGTTTTTTTGACCAGTCTAATAATTAAATTGACACCAGACAGATTAACAGGAGAAAAAAATAATTTAATTCATATGCACAAAATTATCATAGAAAGGCACACCTGAAAGTGACCAAACCAGGCTGTTTATATATATATATATATATATATATATATATATATATATATATATATATATATATATATATATATATTTAGATAAAGAAACAATTATTGTGAAGACTTAACAAAACAAAGAGGCTTGTGCTTGGGACAGCAGACTAGTGGAGAAGTAATGAAGTTAGCCTTGAATTCCCTAACTCAAGTGAAAAGCATACTTTCCATCCTCATGGTACAGGGAGGATTCCTTCACATAGGAGATTTATTTCCCACTTTTAAGAGGAAAGAAGTGGAGTCAGAGTATCTTTATTTTTCACTGGATTTTTCTCAAGGAACTTTATTATTTTATTTTTAACATCTTTATTGGAGTATAATTGCTTTACAATGGTGTGTTAGTTTCTGCTTTATAACAAAGTGAATCAGTTATTCGTATACATATGTTCACTTATCTCTTCCCTCTTGCTTCTCCCTCCCTCCCACCCTCCCTATCCCACCCCTCTAGGTGGTCAAAAACCACCGAGCTGATCTCCTTTTGCTATGTGGCTGCCTCCCACTAGCTATCTATTTTACGTTTGGTAGTGTATATATGTCCATGCCACTCTCACTTTGTCACAACTTACCCTTCCCCCACCCCATATCCTCAAGTCCATTCTCTAGTGGGTCTGTGTCTTTATTCCCGTCTTACCCCTAGGTCCTTCATGACTTTTTTTTTGTTTCCTTAGATTCCTTATATACGTGTTAGCATACGGTATTTGTTTTTCTCTTTCTGACTTACTTCACTCTGTATGACAGACTCTAGGTCCATCCACCTCACTACAGATATCTCAATTTCGTTTCTTTTTATGGCTGCGTACTGGGCATATACCCTGAGAAAACCATAATTCAAAGAGAGTCATGTACCAAAATGTTCATTGCAGCTCTATTTACAATAGCCAGGACATGGAAGCAACCTAAGTGTCCATAATCGGATGAATGGATAAAGAAGATGTAGCACATATATACAATGGGATATTACTCAGTCTCAAGTAACTTTAATTCAAAATAATCAATATGTCATTGAGGCATATTTTGGGGCACCCTGCCCTGGACCTAAACAAGTCTGTTAAAACCAAGAGAAGTTAATGAACTTGCCCAAGGTCACCCACTCAGTTTAGTTTGGAAGCTGATATTAGTTTTCCAGTTTTCTGATTTGTAACTAGGATTTATTTTGTTAAGAATATATTTTTAAATGACTAATAAAGATCTTGAATAAAGTTAGTGTTTCCTAATAATGAATCCAACACAACTGAAATATTTCAATTTAATTAGGAAGAATGTTAAAATGTAAAGGTAACTTTCAAAGCTGACTAACAATCGTTGAAAGAGAGTGAGTCTCTCTTATTCTATAATTTAAAAAAACCCTCAAAAGTAAGCATTTCTTATAACTAATTTCCATGTTTTGGTGTTTTATCTATGCACATGAAAAATAACTCTTAAAAAGACATTTTAAGGCAATAAAATATAGAACTTATATTAAATACTGTCCATTACATTGGAACTTGAAAAGAAAATTTTCAGTAAACATCATGCTTGATTATGAAATCTGCTAGAATGAACTGTCCAGAAATTATAGCCATCCTGTGGCTTTGCCAATCAAAACAAGGGAAGATTGTGCAATCACAACATGAGAGAATTGCCGATGGCAGAATCAGTAACCATACAGGGACAGGATTTAAATACCACATGGGAGAATAATTCATGGCATTACCACACAATATAAAAAAATGTTTACAAATATCAACTGATATCTATGTGTCCAAGTAGCTAATTTCATTCTATTTGAGTAGATATTACTGGCAGCAACATGACCACAGGCAAAAGTTTGAGCTATCCACGTCTGGTAAATATCAACATTACTATCAGATTCCCCTCAGAAAATCAATTTTGTTTTGATTTGTTTGACTTTTCTAGCAATATTCTCTATAAAATACTTTAAAAAATCATAGTTGGTTTTATTATTATTTTAAAGAAAGGCAGATATTATAAATGTATGTATACACACATATATGTATTGTACTATCTATTAATCATATTTTAAAATTTCATCCCAATGCTATTACAATGCCCTCCCTCTCCAATGATATATGCATTTTTTGGTAACTATTGAATAAAATGCCAGAAAAAGACAATGTGCATTGTATATTTAAAGTGTTAAACTTGAATGAAATGAGATGTATAGCCACAAAATCTTTGGACTCAAATTGCTTGACTTTGGGACATACAGAGTGTTTTATTCATTAAATGAAATAATTTTAAGTACCTGAAATATACTTAAGCATCTGATAAATTAGTTTTTACATTATTATCACTTTTGCAATGCAAGAACTAGATAAGAGAAGCCCAAGAAAAATTATTCTTCCATTGATGTAACAAAGTAATATATTACCTTGTAGCAAATTAGTGTCTGATACTAGTTGGTAGAAAGAGATAAGCATAATAAATAAGCAAATGATTTAATAATTTACTTATTTTTCCATATTTTATTGAAGAACGCTATCACACTGGACTTTTCAAGACAAAAGATTAACCAAATTATTCTTAAATATGTGAATGTCAAGACTGATTTGACGAGGAAGGGTTGTAGTGGCCAATAGTGGGTATTTCAATGGGCAACAGTGATATATAATTGCTGAAGACATAGTGTGTGGAGGCAAATGCCAAGACTTTGATAATTTACTTACTGATTAAAAGGATAATGTTAATGGTAATGTGTGACTGAAGATTCCAGAACTCAGTAGAATAACTGATAAGCTGATAGGCCTAGTGCACATGAATGAAGATCTAATAGTAGGTCTTCAGCTACAGCAATATGTCACAGCAAGATGCCTGATTTGGTCTCTACTTTGCTATGTATGTAAGGATATTAATGTGAAGAAGAAAGAAGTTCAATGTCCCTGTCTTTTATAGGGATCTAGTGACAAGGAATACAGAAACAACAAAAGTGACAAATGTAAGATATTAGCCTTGAAGAGAGGCAAGTCTCTGCAACTTCCCAACTGTTCTTAAAGATTTAAGAAAGTGTTGATAAAGAAAATTCCATCTCAATGCTAACCTTTCCTCTATCCTTAGTGAAAGAGAAGAGTAGCTAGAATTTGCAGGGTCAAACATTTTGACCCAGAAAAAAGAGACTTCTGGATTTTTAAATAACAATAAATATTATAAAGAAAAAATTACACAAGTTGTTCACTGATAAGTGTAGTACAGAATTTGTAAATCTGTTAAATGCTGGGCTTTCCACACCTGTGTAATGGAATGATCCCAAATTATTACTTATTTGTAGCAGCTGCAAAAAATCACCACTGCCAGGAGATAAACGTGTTGTCAGGAAGAAAACCTTCTGCCAAATATCCTGTATAAAAAAAGGTATTAGATGATTTTTACAATTGCCTATACTACTAAATCCAGCACTAAAAATCTGCTTTCCATTTTTTACTATTTTTGTCCAGAATATTTTGAATCTTCAGGACTTCCATGAGTGAGTTGTCTCCTATAGACTAGTTGTTGAGTCTAAAGGATAAAAATTAACACATTTTTGGAGTTGTACAACTTTGCAATATGTTTACCAAACATGTCCACAGGCAGATTGTTTGCTTTTTCTGCTCTTATCTCTCCAACAAGCATATAAGATTTAGAGTTAAATTTATGTCATTATTTTTAAAATTTCAAAACACTTTTAAGTGCCTTAAAATCAGGAATATAAATGAGTTTGTGATACATAAGAGGAGATCTCTAAACACTGAAGAATTCTTTAGTATAGTAGAAAGAACACTCTATATGGTGTCAGATCACATGGGTTCAAGATTTATCTCTGCCATTTAATAGCCTTATGAAAACCAAATTACTTAAACTCTGTGCTTCAACTACACCATTAACAATTTGAGAAAAATAATAACTTTCTTAGCTACTTTAAAATGTTGTAGGCTTTAAATAAACAAGAAAGTGATGGGAAAAAAAGCTCATTCTGTTCTCATCTCGCAAAAGTCAAAGAAATTTTGATAAGTAATTCAAGATTTTAAAGAAAATAAAATCTTTCATATCATTTGAGTCTATGTTGCCTAATTTCCTGCCTTGCAAGGCTACTTCCCTGTAAATGCAATGCACAGTTTGTGAATATTTATTTACAAACTAGTCCAAGCCAAAATGATTTCTCACCTGTGATACTACAATGGACTCGTAAAAGTGCCCTCCACTTTTATACATGTATCCTGCCTAAGATGCATCATAAACAGGGTAGCAACTAATTTAGATCTTGTTAATGGTCTGCTCAAAACCCTGCATTGGGGCTTCCCTGGTGGAGCAGTGGTTGAGAGTTTGCCTGCCGATGCAGGGGACACAGGTTGGTGCCCCTGTCCAGGAAGACCCCACATGCCATGGAGCGGCTAGGCCTGTGAGCCATGGCCGCTGAGCCTGCACGTGCTGAGCCTGTGCTCCACAACGGGAGAGGTCACAACAGTGAGAGGCCCGCATACCACAAAAAGAAAAACAAACAAAACAAAACAAAACAAAACAAAAAAACCCTGCATTGCTTAACCATTTACTCCGAGTAAAAACAAAGATCTTTAATTGTCCCCAGGTTACATCCTTGACTTCATTTTCTTCTACTCTTCCCCTTGTTCTCTGCATTCCAGCCTGTAGAACCTCTTTGCCGGTCTTGAAATACACCAGACTGGACCTCAACTATGGGTCTCTGCTCTTGCTAGTCCCTCTGCTCGAACATTTTCCCCTTGGAAATCAAGAAATATTACCCCTAACCTCCTTAAAACCTTTGCTCAAATAACACCTTTCCACTTAAGCCTACCCTGACAGTCCTTTAAAGCCTTCAATTTATTTTCTTGCCCCCATCCCTCACATATATTTTATTTTTTTAATTTTTATTTTGTTACAGATGACATTTATCTATTTATTGTGTTTGCAGTTTATTGCCTGTCATGCACATTAGTTTATCAGTTCTATTAGGGCATAGATCTTAGTCTGTTTTGTTCATTGATATAATCCAAATAATTGTTGATGTGTTTAAAAAATGAAGTAATTAAAAGAATATTTTTATTCTTAACATATTATTTTGTTTACTTGTTTGATTAATAATTTTCACAGATATTTTTTATTTAGTTTCAGAAAAGCACAAATACAACCTTAAAAAGGTATAGATTCTTATCTCAAAATCAATTTAGGTAATATTTATACAAATCTGTTCCCAGAATACCTGTTTAGCTTAATGGTACTTGTAAGAAATGCAGATACCTAGAGCACATTCAGTCCTACCAATTCTCTGGGCATTAAAGCTCTGGAATTTGCATTTTAACAATTTTTTTTTATATATATATATAGGTTTTTCACTTCCTTGGTTAAATTTATTCTGAGGTATTTTATTCTTTTTTATGCAACTGTCAATAAGATTGTTTTCTTCATTTCTCCTCTGACAGTTCATTATTAGGGTATAGAAATGCAATGGATTTATTTTTTTATTTTTAAATTTTATTTTATTTATTTTTTTATATAGCAGGTTCTTATTAGTCATTAATTTTATACACATCAGTGTATACATGTCAATCTCAATTGCCAAATTCATCACACCACCACCCCACCCCACCATGACTTCCCCCGCTTGGTGTCCATACGTTTGTTCTCTATATCTATGTCTCAATTTCTACCCTGCAAACCAGTTCATCTGTACCATTTTCCCAGGTTCCACATATATGCATTAATATATGGTATTTATTTTTTCTCTTTCTGACTTACTTCACTCTGTATGACAGTCTCTAGATCCATCAACAAATGACCCAATTTCGTTCCTTTTTATGGCTGAGTAATATTCCATCATATATATGTACCGCATCATCTTTATCCATTCGTCAATGGGCATTGAGGTTGCTCCCATGACCTGGTTATTGTAAACAGTGCTGCAATGAACACTGGGGTGCATGTGTATTTTTGAATTATAGTTTTCTATGGGTATATGCCCAGTACTGAGATTTCTGGATCATATGGTAATTCTATTTTTAGTTTTTTTTTAAGGAACCTCCATACTGTTCTCCATAATGGTTGTATCAATTTACATTCCCACCAAGAGAGGAAGAGAGTTCCTTTTTCTCCACACCCTCTCCAGCATTTATTGTTTGTAGATTTTCTGATGATGCCCATTCTAACTGGTATGAGGTGATACCTCATTGTAGTTTTGATTTGCATTTCTCTAATAATTAGTGATGTTGAGAAGCTTTTCATGTCCTTCTTGGCCCTTTGTATGTCTTCTTTGGAGAAATGTGTATTTAGGTCTTCTGCCCATTTTTGGATTGGGTTGTTTGTTTTTCTTAATATTGAGCTGCATGAGCTGTTTATATATTTTGGAGATTAATCCTTTGTCAGTTGCTTCATTTGCAAATATTTTCTCCATTCTGAGCGTTGTCTTTTCATCTTGTTTCTGGTTTCATTTGCTGTGCAAAAGCTTTGACGTTTCATTAGGTCCCATTTGTTTATTTTAGTTTTTATTTCCATTACTCTAGGAGATGGATCAAAAAAGATCTTGTTGTGATTTATGTCAAAGAGTATTCTTCCTATGTTTTCCTCTAAGAGTTTTATAGTGTCTGGTCTTACATTTAGGTCTCTAATCAATTTTGAGTTTATTTTTGTGTATGGTGTTAGGGAGTGTTCTAATTTCATTCTTTTACATGTAGCTGTCCAATTTTCCCAGCACCACTTATTGAAGAGACTGTCTTTTTTCCATTGTATGTTTTGGCCTCCTTTGTCATAGATTAGTTGTGGGTTTATCTCTGGATTTCTATCTTGTTCCATTGATCTATGTTTCTGGTTTTGTGCCAGTACAATATTGTCTTGATTACTGTAGCTTTGTAGTATAATCTGAAGTCAGGGAGTCTGATTCCTCTGGCTCTATTCCTTTTCCATTGACTACTTTGATTATTCAGGGTCTTTTGTGTCTCCTTACAAATTTTAAGATTTTTTGTTCTAGTTCTGTAAAAATTGCCATTAGTAATTTGATAGGGATTGCATTGAATCTGTAGATTGCTTTGGGTAGTATAGCCATTTTCAAAATATTGATTCTTCCAATCCAAGATCATGGTATATCCCTCCATCTGTTGCTATCATCTTTAATTACTTTCATCAGTGTCTTATAGTTTTCTGCATACAAGTCTTTTCTCTCCCTAGGTAGGTTTATTCCTATGTATATTATTCTCTTTCTTGCAATGATAAATGAGAGTGCTTCCTTATTTCTCTTTCAGATTTTTCATCATTAGTATATAGGAATGCAAGAGATTTCTGTGCATTAATTTTGTACCCTGTTATTTGCCAAATTCATTGATTAGCTCTAGTAGTTTCCTGGTGGCCTCTTTAGGATTCTCTATGTATAGAATCATGTCATCTGCAAACAGTGTCAGTTATACTTCTTCTTTTCTAATTTGTGTTTCTTTTATTTCTTTTTGTTCTCTGATTGCTGTGGCTAGGACTTCCAAAACTATGTTGAATAATAGTGGTGAGAGTGGGCAACCTTGTCTTCTTCCTGATCTTAGAGGAAATGTTTTCCATTTTTCACCATTGAGAATGATGTCTGCTGTGGGTTTGTCCACAGGCTACAGGATTGTAGTTCTTCTTTCTTCTGCTGTCTGCCCTCTGTTGGATGATCATATATCTAACCATTTTTTCAAGGAGTATATTGTGCATCAAATTTTGAGACTCCAAGAACTAATGTGATAACTTTCAAACAAATGCTTACCTCGTAGAAATATATTTTAATATATAGCCTGGTTTGCAGTATGCTATGTGTACATAGAATATTCACCAATAGGGGCATAACCTCTGCAATAAAAGAAAATTCAAATTTACAAAGATTGAAATATTAAAAAGTTATCTGATCAGAACACTATGAAGTTAGGAATAAATAGCAATAGAATATCTAGAAATCCTCACATTTTTAGAAATTTTAAAATACCTTCTAATACATAAAAATACCTTTAGGCCAACAATAAATCATGAGAGAAATTAGCAAAATATATCAAATTGAATAACAATAAAAATGTAGCATATTAAAATTTGTGAGAAACAGCTTAATGACTGTCAAAAAGAAAAGTTATTGCTTTGAGTGATTATGTTAGAAAAAAAGGCTTAAATTTAATTATCTAAACTACCTCAAGAAACTAGAATTTTTTTAAAAAAGTACAGTTACCATCAAAGTAGTAGAAGAAAATATACAAGAAAGATAAAAGCAGAAATGAATACAATAGAAAATAATCAACAGAATTACCCACTAAGATTGTTTCTTTGTAAAGGTTACTAAGTTGATAAAGCCTTAGCAAAACTTATCAAAAAATAAGAGAAAACACAAATTACTGATAAAAACAATTTTAGAAGGTTATCACCTATCTCCCCAGGTTGTTAAAATGATCATAAGGGAATAATATGAATAAACGTATACCAATCATTTCGACAATTTACATAAAATAGACATTAAGACAAAAAAACAATAACAAAAAAACCCATAACTTTCCAAAGCAGACACAAGAAAAAATAGAATTTCCAAATGCCCAATCATAAGTAAACCAATAAACTAAATTTTTAATCAAAACCTTTCCAAAAAGAAAACTTCAGGTTCTTGTAGCTAAATTAGTCAATTTTTCAAACATTTATTAAAAAAATAATTTAACACAAATTTCTTTAGAAAAATGAAAGGAAAACATTTCCTAGTATATCCACAATAGCAAAACATGACAGATAAATTATAGGAAATAGGAAACTGCACACCAATATTCTTGATAAACCTCAATACAATAATAGCAAATCTAACCCAGTAATATAGAAAGAGTATAAATACATTATGATAAAATGGAGTTTATCTTAGGAACACTAGTTTGGTTTAACACTAGAATATCAATCAATATAATTCACCATATTCCCTGAATAAAGAAGAAAATATATACAATCAACTCTATAGATGCAAATCAAACATTCAGAAATAGACTTATTTTTTTAAAGAAATATAGGGTTTTTTTTAGGAATTAGAACTATAACTTTTTATTTACACAAAAGGGCATCCACAGTGATTATAAACAAAGCAATTTAATTGCAAATTTGGCATGAAAGATAAACTGTAGTAATTGAGAAGTGATAAAACAAAAATGTGTTCATGATGAATTTCCAAATACAGACAATCAAGAGTTTCTCCACAACTCACACTAAAGTCAAGGAGCTACAATTTTGGGGACTTCCTTGGTGCTCCAGTGGTTAAAACTCAGTGCTTCCACTGTAGGGGGCATGGGTTTGATGCCTCATCAGCCAACTAAGATCTCACATGCTGCGTGGTGCAGCTAGAAAAAAAAAAAAAGAATAAAGAAACAAACAAAAAGAAAAAAATATTAAAAATTAAAGGAGGGAATTATTTTTAAGTTAACCTGGATATTTTGAAGTTATCTTTAAGGCAAAGGGGAAAAAAAAAGGGGAGAGAGAGAGAACCAAAGAGAACCACAAATTAATGTGTGTCTTAGAATTTCCTGGGAATGTTTGTTTGTTTGTTTTAGGTTTTGTTTTGTTTTCAATTCTAAACTGCTAATTCTCTGGAAACTAAAAAAAAATGACATGATTCTTCAAAGAATTAAGATAAGAAGTGACAATTTTGTAGAAATAATTCAAAGAAACTTAGTGTCTAACTTTCTACACCATATTCTTCCTCCAAGTATTATCTTGTCACTTTTCCTGTTCCATATTCTCTCCTACATTTACCTAAATATATTTAAAGGTTCATTAGGAAACTGGAAATTATAGTAAGTCTTTTAAGTTTTAAAATAAGTGATTATGTGACAAAGTTATGTCAGAGAAAAATATTACTTTACATAGTTAAACAAAATAGCAGAGAATTTTCAATTTCTATTTATGAGAAATGAGGTAGCAAAGGGGATTTCAGGCCATATCCATGAGGGTTGAGCAAGCATCCTTCTATTATATACATTCTATTTTTTAAAAGGAGGGTTTTCTATGGGTTTTATGTATTTGGTTTTCTAGTTGTATTTTATTTAAACAAAATATACCTAATATCTATTTTATCATAGGTCAGTGACACAACCAACCTGTGCCTCGGTTTCTGAATCTGGAAAGAGTTGTAATAACATCACTGAGTTGGAATGAAATGTGAATATGCATATAAAATGTTTGACATGTTATTTTATACAAAAAAATTGAGATACTAATATATTTTAAAATTTCAAAACCTCTATTCCCTAGTATACTGCATGAGAAAAGTATTTTAGGAAGGAGATAACATTCTTTCTTTATTCTCAAATTATAGATTTGTATTTGGGTCATTAAAAACACTTGAAGTATTCTAAAATTTTTTGAAGTTTATTTAAATTAAAAATGTATGTATTAAAAAAAGTGGACTTTCTGACAACTTAGTATTGTTAAAGAAATGAATTAAAGCAGTCTTAAATGCAGAAAAGGGAATCAAAATAAAACATAGCATTAGTAAAATTTACAGGGCAAGACCCGGCAGGACAGATTTTTAGTCTTAATTCTTTTGCAGTCTGTAACACCAAGGAATATAGAGCACTTGATAAATCACAAGTTGTGTAAAATTAATGACTCACAAAAAGGTTTAAAGCTTCAACTCATTTAAAAAAGTCTGTCAATAACATGAAAAATGCAAGGAAAGTGGATAGCTTGGAAGTCAGGAAGACCTTGTTGAATCACTTATTGACAAATAGAAGATAACAAAGTACTTGGCTCATATTGAAATGAATGTAAACAAGCAGGATGCATAACTTGCATTCCAGAGGAAATTAGAAAATCTGCTTACTCTGTTGAGTTGTATTTTTAAAACCAAGGAAGTGGAATGATTTATTAAAATGGAACTGGGTGAAGGAGACAATAAACAATAAAAGATTTAAAAAGTGAGTATAATTATGAGAGATTAATATGGTAATTCCAAATCAATACTTAGGTTTTTAATTAAAATGGCATAATTTTTAGCAGCCCAGTGGTAACTTATATTTTCATCTAAAATGATAACACCAAATGTGAGGAAGAAAAAGACTTGAAATGTCAAAAGCTAGGACTGAGGAAAACCATAGTAGCAGAATATATGAAGCATTAAAATTTATAAGATGTATATGTTATCACAGAGAGCTCTTAAATTGCTTTTATTTTTTTTAAATTTGTTTTTCTTTCTGTTGTTCTGATTGGACAATTTCCAATCAGATCACTTATGAGTTCTTCTGTATCACTTTATCTGCAGGGATAGCAATATTCATATAGAGTATGTTATAGACTTTAAAACAAAAAAATATACTTTAAACAAAAGACTATTTAAAAAGACAAAGAAGAGAATTTTTTAATGATAAAGAAATCAATACAAGAAGATATTACCATATACGTGTCCGATACAGAAACATATTAATATATAAAGCAAAGATAACAGACATAAAAGGAAGAAATTGACAATAAAGCAATAATAGTAGAGAACTTTAACACCCCACCTACATCAATGGACAGATCATCCAGACAGAAAGTCAATAAAGCAACAGTGGGCTTAAATGACACAACAGACCAGTTGGACTTAATAGATATCTATAAGACATTATATCCAAAAGTAGCAAAATATGCAATCTTTTTAAGTGCAATGGAATGTTCTCAAAAATAGATCACATTCTAGGCCCACAAAGCAAGTCTCAACAAATGTAAGGAGATAGGAATTATATCTAGCATTTTTCTGAAACTAGAAATGGTATGAAACTAGAAATCAACTACAAAAAGAAAAATATGAAAAGGAGAAACGTGAAGATTAAAAAACATGATACTAAAAAACTAATGGGTCAGTGAAGAAATTAAAGGAAAAATATAACAAAACTTACAACAAATGAAAATGAAAACACAACACTCCAAAATCTATGGGATGCAGCAAAATCAGTTCTAAAAGGGAAGTTTATAGCAATACGGTCATACCTCAAGAAACAAGAAAAATCTCAAATAAACAACCTAACCTACCACTTAAGATAATTAGAAAAAAGAACGAGCAAAGGCCAAAGTCAGCAGAAGGAAGGGAATAATAAAGATCAGAGAGGAAATACATAAAATAGGGATCAAAACAAAACATAAAAACAGTGGAAAAGATCAAAGAAACCAAGAGCTGTTTTCTTGAAATGATAAAAAAAAAACTGATAAATATTTAACCAGGCTCACCAAGAAGAAAAGAGAGGACCTAAATAAACAAAAGAAGAAATGAAAGAGGAGAAACAACAACCAATACACAGACATACAACAAATTATAAGGGGATACTACTAACAGTTACATGTCAATAAATTGGACAACTTAGAAGAAACAGACACACTTCTAGAAACATACAACCTGCCAAGACTGGATCAAGAAGAAACAGACAATTTGAATGAACTGATCACTAGCAGTGAATTTAATACATAATAAAACAACAACAACAAACCTCCCAGCAAATAAAATTCAACGGCCAAATGACTTTACAGGGGAATTCTACTAAATATAAAAGAAGAACTAATACCTATTATTCTCAAACTTTTCCAAAAATTGAACAGGGTGGAACACTCTCACATTCATTCTACAAGACCACAATTACTCTGAAACCAAAACCAGCCAAAGACACTACAAGAAAAAGAAAATTATAGGTCAATATCTTTGATGAATATAGATGCAAAAATCCTCAGCAAAGTGTTAGCAAATCCAAGCCAACAATACATAAAAAGAACCATATTCCATGATCAACTTTCATTTATTCCAGGATCACAAGAATGGATCAACATTTGCAAATCAATGCGATACACCACATTAGCAAAACGAAGGAAAATATCACATGATCATCTCAATAGGCATAGAGAAAGCATTTGGCAAAATTCAACATCCGTGCATGATAAAAAATATCATCAAAGTTGGTATAGAGGGAACATATCTCAGCACAATAAAGGCCTTTTCTGACAAACCCACAGGCAACATCATACTGAATGGTGAAAAGCTGAAAGCCTTTCCTTTAAGTTCAGGAACAGGACAAGGATGCCCACTCTCATTCTACTACACACAGTATTGGGAGACCTAACCACAGAAATCAGACCAAACAAAGAATTAGAAGACATCCAAATTGAAAGGGAAGTGGTAAAACTGGCACTATTTGTAGATGAAACAATACTTTAGAAAACACTAAAGTGTACACCAGAAAACTACTAGAACTAATAAATGAATTAAGCAAAGTTGCAGGATACAAGATTAATATACAGAAACCTGTTGTGTTTCTATACAATAAAAATTTTAAACATTTTCTTTTCTGATTAATATCAGAAAGAAAAAGCTTTTAAAAATCCCATTTTAAATTACATCAAACAGAATAAAACACCTAGGAATAAACTTAACCATAGAGGTGAAAGTCCTATACTATGAAAACTGTAAAACATTGATGAAGGAAATTGAAGATGATAAAAATAAATGTAAAGATATGTATATGCTCTTGGATTGGAAGAATTAATATTGTTTAAATGTCCATGCTACCCAAAACAATCTACATATTTAAGGCAATCCCTATCAAGTAATCCATTACATTTTTCACAGAACTAGAACAAATAATCCTAAAATTCATATGGAACCAGTAATCAAAACAGCAGAGTACTGGTGCAAAAACAGACACATAGATCAATGGAACAGAATAGAGAACCCAGAAATAAACCTATGCACCTATGAGCAATTAATCCACAACAAAGGAGGCATAAATATACAAAGGAGAAAAGACAGTCCCTTAAAGAATTAGTGCTGGGAAAAGTAGACAGATACATGTAAAAGAATTAGATTAGAACATTCCCTCACACCATGAACAAAAATAAACTTAAAATGGATTAAAGACCTAAATATAAGGACAGAAACCATAAAATTCCTAGAAGAGGACATAGGCAGAACAGTCTTTGACATAAATCATAGAAATAATTTTTTGTATCAGTCTCCTAAAGAAAAAGAAAAAAATGCAAAAATAAACAAATGGAAAGTAATTAAATCTAAAAGCTTTAGCACAGTGAAGGAAACCATTGACAAAGCAAAACATAACCTATGGAATATGAGAAAATATTTGCAAATAATATTTGCAAGGATTTAATATTCAAAGTACATAAACAACTCATACAACACAATATAAAAATATAAACAGCCCAATCTGAAAAAAAAAAAACAGGCTGAAGACTTGAATAGACATTTTTTCCAAAGAAGACATAGAAATTGCTAACAGGCAAAAGAAAAGATATTCATCATTACTAATTATTAGAGAAATACAGATCAAATCAACAAGAAGATATCATCTCACACCTGTCAGAATGGCTATCATCAAAATGTTTACAGATAACAAATGTTGGAGAGGATTTGGAGAAAAGTGAACATTTTACTGTGTTGGTGGGAATGTAAATTGGTGCAGCCACTATGGGAAATAGTATGAGGGTTCCTCAAAAGAAGTACAAACAGAATTATCATGATCCAGACATTCTACTCCTGTGTATGTATCCAGAAAAAAATGAAAACATTAATTCAAAAAGATACATGCACCCCAATGTTCATAGCAATGTTATTTACAATAGTCAAGATATGGAAGCAACCCAAGTGCCCATCAACAGACAAACGAATGAATATGTGGTGTGTGTATGTGTGTATATAATGGTATATATATTATATACATGGAATAGTAAGACATAAAAAATAATGAAATTCTTTCACTTGCTGCAATGTGGGTGGGCCTAAAGAATAGTGTGCTTAGTGAAATAACTGGTATCTAAAAAATAATACAAATAAATGTATATGCAAAACAGAAAACAAACTAGTGGTTATCAAAGGAGAGAGGGGGAGGGAAGGGGCAAATTAGGCATATGGGATTAAGAGATGCAAACTACTATATAAAATAGATAAGCAACAAGGATATACTGCATAGCATAAGTAATTATGACCATTATCTTGTAATAACTTTGGAATATAATCTGTAAAAATACTGAATCACTATCCGTACACCTGAAACTAATATAATATTATAAAACAACTATACATCAAAAAATTATAAGATATACAAACTAAATTTTGAAAAACTTACCTAGGTTTCACTTTATTTAAAGAAGACCACGTAAAACAAGGAAACACTTCTCTTCCACTCTACCTCCTCATTGTCTTTCCTTTGACTGAGAGACTCAAACTAGGATGTAAAACTACCCTGCCCAAGAAAATAGCAACAAACAATACATATAAACTCAACAAACAAATTCAAATCCAGTCAGGAATCATTCAGTTCCACAGATATTACATTTGATCTTGTGTATTACTTTTTTCTTGAACTTTACTTTTCTGTCATTCATTTTATGAATGTAGTGGAGAAATATTATATTCAAGGTACTCAGTTCCACATAGTAGGTAGAATGAATTCTAAAATTGGTTCACATTGTATTACAGTTCCTCTACCCCTAATGGTTCCAGAACCTGATTGCATATTAGGATCACCTTCTGAACTCTGAAAGAAAAATCAGATGCCCAGCTAATCAGATGCACAGCTAAATCAGAACCTTGGGGGTTAAATCATACATGTTTTTATGTTTTTCATCCTTTCTTCCTTGTGTTTTTTTCTTTCCTTCTTTCCTTTTTCTTACCTTCTCCCCCATTGCTATGGAACAAGTACTGCCCCATCTCTGCACTGTTGAGAGCTCAGTGTCACTGAAGTTATTTAAGGTAAGAAAAACTTATTGAGGATTTGGTGAAACTGGTGTGGGAAGATCACTTGCTCTCTGGGATTCACTTCTCTACTACTGTCCCTCTCCAACATCTGCCATCCCACCAATTTGGTTGGTGGATTACAAATTAAGGAAACTACTCTTCCTGAAGCTGCCTGTTTCTAACAGTATAAATCCCTATCTTAAATTATCTGGTGGAATGACTGTGGAGTCATTAGTACACTACTGGAGTGGACTAGTGGAGTGGTCACAACAGTTAAGCTCTTCAGCACTCATCTCAATTCTCCTTGTCAAATATATTTATCAAAGAGAATGATCAGAACTCTTTAAATTTAAGAAGAGGCTAGGATTCCCCAATGTTATGCCTCAAAAAAAGAAGTTGAAGAAAAGTTGGTAAAATTTCCCAAAATAGGAAAAACGGAAAAGGGGAAAAAAATTGTTCAGAAGATGAAGAACAGCATAGATAATGATTTTGGTTTTGGATTAGTTGTGTTTATATATTATCAGTAATCTAAGACACCTGGAGGATACACACATTGGTCATACCAGAAATATTACTTCAAGAGATATTAAAAAATCAGAGGTCAAAAGACTAGGTAATGGAAGAGTAAAACCAATCTAAAAGAAAGAGGACATGAACAAAATATATCAACTGCAAAATAATCAATGATATAGATAAAGCAGTAATTTAAAACAAAAATCATTGATATATTTAAATATGAAAGATATTTACAATATATGAGCAGGAAGTTATTTAAAAAGTAATAATTGCAAATATTTGATATGAGAAATAGAAGTAAATACCACAGTATATGTATTAGATGACAGAATGAATAAGTTGTGCAACAAATTTGTTGTTTCAAACTAAGTCATATATCAAATAATTCTACTATAAGGAAGAAAAAAAAGAGTAAGAATTGGAAACTTAAGATAAAAAAATATTTTTCTCCTCTGATACCAACATGGAATACAAATTATTTTTGAACATGTGGAGAACTTTTAAAAATATAACTTCTATCAAGCTACAAAAGTAGTCTCAATTAATTTCAAAAGGTAAATGCCACCAGAATATTTTTCTTACCACAGTGAAATAATATTTGATATTATACCAAGGAGAGCTAAACATATGCTTACATGTTTAGAATTAAGTAATATATTACTAAATAAACTTTAGTTTCTAAATAAATTAGAAAATAAGTTATATAACAAGTAGAATTAACAGGTAGTGAAAATATTACAATGAAAAAAGCAAATACAGTTCTTGGAGAGAATTTTATAGCTTTACATGTATTTTTCAGGAAAAGAGTAAAGTAACAAGAAAACTAGTTAAGCAAACAAGCTTAGCATTTACCTCAGGAATTTGGAAAAAGCACAAACAAAAAAAAGCAAATAAAGGGAATAATAAAACAAAGTGCAAAAATCAGTGAAACAGAGAATGTGAGCAGTACTAAAGAACATTTTTTTTTAAAGAACTAATTTTTTTAAGCAATCATTACCAGGCACACAATTTTAGCTAGAAGGATCAAAGAAAAAAGAGTGAAAAAATAAAAATGAACATAATAGAGAATAAAAATTTTTGAGTAAGTGCAGATACAAAGAAAGTGTAAAATTACCATGTTTTTAAAATAACTATATAGATGAAACGAGATATCATATAACAAAACTCTAAATTGGTCGTATAAAATTTACTGGAAGAAATCTGAATAATAGTAAAGAACACTGTTACATGTTTTAATTATTAGCATGTTCTAATAAATTTTTAGTGAATAGTTAATTGCCACCTTATTCAGTTTGTTCCAGAATAAAGAAAACATTAAAGAATGAAAAAGTAATCATTCTTTAAAAGTTTATAACATTAAATGTAAAATCTTAAATTAAGTATTGGCAAATATTAAATAATACATCTTGATCAAGAAGTTTTTTTCTTTAGATGACAAAGAGAGTTAAATCTCCAAAAGTGTATTATTGTATATTTCACCATATTAATATTCAAAGGTATGGTTGCCTCAATTATCATAAAAAGCATTTGGAAAATTTAGCACCCATTTATGATTATTTCTTTTTAGAAAACTGAAATGTAGAGTAAACTCTTAACTTGGTTAATTTTATATATCCCCCCAAAATTGAGAACTTCATATTTGAAGTTGAGTTATGTATTTATTCTTGGGAATAAAACAAAAATCCTCATAAATATCACTACTGTTAAATTTAGGACTAAAGATCCTGGTCAATGTTGCAAAGAAAGAAAAAGAAAAATGTCATGTAAGGATTTAAAAAGTAAAACTCACATTTTCAGATGATAAGATCATATATTGATACTTCAGATAACCTTTGGAATCAACCTGCAAATTATAAGAATTAATAAGTAAGGCTAGGAAAGTCACTGTATATAAGATTTATTTATCAAACTTGTTAACATCTTTCTATATAAACAATAAAACAATAAATGATAGAATATAATAAATATTAAGATTCCTTTCAAATAACAATGAAAACAACAAATTCTGTATAAAATATACAGGAATAAACTTAACCCTAAAGATACAAGCCTTATGTACAGAATTGGAAAACTTTAATAAAATTTTTGGAAGATATTTCATTCTCTTGGATGAGAAGATGATATTATAAAGATGTCAATTATCCCCAGCCCCTAATATTCCACATCTGTCCCACTAGCAAAATACATTCACTCCAACTCTAGGTCCCAAAAAAGAACCCCATGACATGATCAGCTCGAGTTCAAATCTTTTCATCTAAATATAAATCTCATAATCTAAGTTCTCTAACCCATTTTGGAGGAGTCTTTGTGTTTAATGCATTCTGGGGCACAATATTTAAAAATCTTTGAACCTGTCTAACTAAAGATTTGCCCCCAAAGCTTCAACATATATTGGTGTAAGAAGTGTAGGATAACAGTAAAAGACATTCTGGTTTAAAAAGTGGGAAGATAGAAGGTAAAAGAGTCACCAGTCCAAAGCATGTTTTGAAATCCAGTCAAGTAAATTCAGCTGGAGTTCCTTCATTAGGTTTCAAGGGATTGGAATAATCTTTCTCTGTGTCTTTTAGCTCCATCCTCTTGGCTTTTCTATTCCCCCTCTGGACTCTTGGCTCCATCTGCTACATCATTCTTCCTTGTCCGTGAATAACAACAACTATTAGCAACTGAGTAGTTTTATCAGTCTGCTTCCTGCCATTAGATTTTAGAAGCCCAACGGCCCCCTTTTATTTTGTACTCTTTCCCCCCTTTAATTCCAAGCTGGCAGTGTTTCTACTGATGAAAACTTCACAAAATTTTGCAGTTTTTTGTCTAAACTTCACCAAATTCCAATCCATTAAATAAAAAACACACCCACATATCTTTTGGGGATAACCCTTTCTTTATCTTGAACTGCTGAAATGGCTGAGGAATAATGACCTTAAGTTTTAGGAGGTCCTCTGGTTGAAATGAGAAGATCTGTGAAACACAACATTAATCTCTTGAATGAGCCTTTCTGCCACTGCACAGACTGATCTTATGATGTTTTTGAGTTTTTAGAAACAGGTTGTACAGTCACACCTTCATTTATTTCTCTATGCCATTTAAGGAAACCACTTAATTTTAGCATTTTGCCACATGGATAGACTGAAAATCTTTTAAATCATCACATGTTGGTTTGCCTTTTGTTTAACAGTTCCTCCTTCTATTTATCTCTATTTTTTTCATATTTTATATGAGCAAAAAACAAAAAACAAACAAACAAACAAAAAAACTAGGCCACACCTTTAACGTTTTAGTTAGAAATCTCCTCAGGTCAATATTTATTATAATAATTTACCACATGTAAGTTCTGCCTTCCACATAAACGTAGTAGACAATTTCCCTGAGCTTTTTTTTTACCATGTAACACAGATCCCCTGTCTTCTAGTTTCCAATCCTTATTTCCTTACTTCCTTTTGAGCCCTTGTTAACCATGTCCCTCCAGATTTCTACTAACAGTCTATATCCAGTGATTTAGGATCTCTCAAAGGTGATTTAGTATTTCTTCTTCATGCTTTTCCTTCCCTTCCTTCTAGTTCACTGGTAGTATCTTTGAAATACATACTCCTACTAACAGTTTGTTCAAGACGATCTAGGATTTTCTTATGGTCCTCAAAATTTTTCCATTTCCCACCCACTACCCATTCCAAAGCCCTACTTACATATTCAAAATCCTCTTTTTAGTATAAAATAACAAAATCATGAGAGGGATATCTCATCACAAGTTTTTCCAGGAGATAAAGGGTGAGGTACATTGAAGGTCATCTTAGAATTATGCCTCTACAATTCCCAAAAGGATAATAAAGATCTTCTTCAATGTACAGTGTGGTTATATGCCCAAAATCCCATCATAATTTGAAACTATTGTTTGTCAAAAATGAATTTAATAACCTAACCTGCCAAACATCACTGCCTAGTCTAGACTACTTTAAACATGTTCAGAATATTTACATTAGCCTACTCTCAGGAAAAAATGATCTAATGCAAACCTTAGTATAATAAAGTGTTGAATATTTCCTGTAATTTATTAAATACTATACTGAAAGTGAAAAACAGAATGGTTGTAAGTGTGTAGGTGGCTTATCCTCCTGATCGAATGGCTGGCTGGAAGCTGTGGCTCACTGCAGCTGCCCAACTTCATAAGAGAGTATCATTGCTAGCTTGGGAAAAGGTTAAAATTTAAAATCCATAGTGCAGTTTCAACTGACTGTGTATCATATTGGTACCAATGTAGTCGAAAAATCTTAAGTTTAAACATCGTAAGTCGAGGAGGACAGTCTATAATGAAAACCTATAGCTTTCTACCTCACTTCTTCTAGTACTGCACTCCAAAACCTTATTTCTTCTTATAAAGTATATTTATTGAGGTTAAAAATTAGAAACTGATTTCTCATTTTAGTGAAAACAGCTCTCTTAAGTCTCCTCAACTTATCCTTTCCCATATAATTTTACATATGAAAATACTATTTGCTGTAAATTCAAATATTTTAATATAATTATATTAATATCTTTGTTACCGAACTCAGGTTCAACTGCTGCTGTTTGAAAGCCAATATTTGAAAGACAAGTGTTGGTTGGGAAGAAAAGATTGATCTATTCAGGAGGCCAGCAACCAGGGAAGAAAGTGGACTCATGTCCAAGAAAAAACTCCAAAGATTCTGCTTAACCATGAAAGTTTTTAAAGGGAGAAAGGGTAAGTTAATAGCAGTTAATTATTTGGGAAGGGGGTCAGAGTCTTTGATATCTTCCATTTTGTGCAGACTTTCTTCTGATTGGTCAATGGTGAGGTAACAGGACAGTGCTCCAGGACTCCTGTTCTCAGACTGAGGTTATCATCCTCCTTCCTGGATGGGGACCTGTTCCTGCAGAAGAACTCAAAGATATATATAAAATCCCTTGAGGACAAACCAGAACCCTGCTTTATCACTGCACTATTGTTTCTTAATTGCTCCTCCTTTGTTTCTGCAGTACCTCACTTTTCTGATTAGCAACAGTTTGCATCTGCCCTTTGGAACACAGGGAAGGTCAAAGAGGCTGAAGGAACCCTATTTCCCACAAACAAGAAATGGTGGACATGGAAAGGATTTGTATCCAGGATGGCCCCACAGCATCCTGCTCGGTTTCATCTTCCCCACTCCAGAGTTTTTAAATGCTTTGCTATTTTCTTGCTCTCAATATCCATTATTATACCCTATTTTTTCCCAAGTGTTTCAGTATATCAGATAGTCTGTTAAGTAACCATCATTTCCAAGATGCTTCTTCTCCAATATGGCTGGTTGACCTCTAAGAGTTCCTTTGATGCAAAGACAATTTTCTTTCAATACTTTTCTATCCATTATTTATCTTATTTTATTTTTACTGGGTTGCATGATTTTTCTTCTTTATTATGCTTAAGGACATCCTAAGAAGGAATGAATGGGAAATAAATATTTCTAGTGTTCACATTTATGAAAATGTTTTAATTATATCCTCAAAATTCACTTATAGTTTTTCTGGGTATAGAAATTTAGGATAAAAATTAGGACCCCTCAGAATCATTGAAGTTTTATTTTGTTGTTTTCTAATATTTAGTGTTACACTTGCCCAATCTGATGTCATATTTTTCCTTGTTTTATTGAAACTGACCTATTCATTTATCTCTGTAAACTTCTGTGTCTATTCTTTATCTCTATTGTGATAGTTTTGGTGGTTTTTTTTTGTTATTTTCTCATTGTACTGAGCATTCTATGGAACTGTTAATTGTCTCTGCTATAATACAAATGAAAAATTTTTTAGCTGAACTAGGCTATTAGTAGCAAAGAGTTTACATTCAAAAAAATCTTAATTGAGCACTGGGTACTATCTTTATTCAAGCACTGGGTGCTTAAATAGAGGCAAATGGGTGGGTTCATAAAATGAAAATCTAGAAATTAAAAATACCTAGAATTTTCCAAAAATAAGGACATCATTTAAGCATCATTTATAAGAGCATAATTGAAACAAAAAAGTCACACCTTAATCCAGAGTGCAAAGAATAGTATATTTCATTTAATAGAGAATAAATTAATAGTTCTTTTTTTAAATTCTTTTAGTTCTGAAAAAAGTTAAATTTGTGGAAAAATAGATGAAATTCATAAATACTGGAGAACTATTGATGTTATGAAGTGGGGTGGCTTATTAGGAAAGATTAGAAAATCTATATCTTGGCTAAGAAATAGCCAAGCATATATTATAGGTGCATTGAACTGCAGCTGAGTTAAGTAAGAATTGTAAGAAATAAAAACAATTACTTGGGGCTGTTACAAGGAATTATAGTTAGTTTTAACGGAATTAAATAAAATATTAATGCAAGACTAAATTGGTGATACAATACATTTCAAGATTTGTAGCCACTGAGGAATTTAAAATGATGATTGCTTCATTAATAAAGTGTTACTATCCATCTTGATTTTTCAAGTTCTCTCAAGTAAACATGATAAAAATGACTATCCCTAAAGCATGCTGTTTTTACTTTCAACTTTTATTCAGCTAGAATTTACGAGGTGTGGGAGATAGGTGGGGAGGGGTGGGGGGGAGGCAAGGAAGCAGGAGGTTGAAGGAGAAGACGTACTTTTATTTACTCTCCAGAGCACATCAATCTTCTTTCATTATTCCAGCAGATCTTACATTCGCATTTATAGAGTTTACTCCAGTCAGTTAGAATGCAACTTCTAGAAATCATTGCAGTGGCATTATAAATTTCTACCTTAAAAAAATAAATTTAGTGGTTCTCAGCTGGCCCATAAAGTGACAAAAATAGCTTAAACCAATACAACACAAAAAAATGATTAAATTCACCAAAATGTGTCAGGTCCCAAAAGACAAAATAACTTTCACTTTCTTGTGTGAGCCACTCAGTACACAAAGAGTTCTTTTTTAAGAATTTCTTTTATCTCCTTTCCATTTTGTGTAACAACCAGATACTTGTAAAGTACATATGGTGTATGGCTCAATTCACAAACTTGAGAACAAAGTAGATCCCCTTTTAAGACATAGACAGTTCATTCATTCAGCAAATATGTGTTGAATGAGTACTCTATGCCATGAACTTCTCTGGGTCCTCTAGTGGGGAGACAGAAAATGATCCTCTGGGCAGTGAAACAAGATGCTTGGAAGTTAGTGTTCTGAAGGAAACAAAATAGGATAATGTGTAACATGTTGGGAAAGAAGGGGCTTTAGACTACAAATTTTAGAATGTTTAAGTATGGCCTCTCTTAAGTTAAGAAAAAAAAGACCTGACTCCTTACTTTTTGTTCTCAGGTAGAGACCTATTATCTAATCTCTTACGATGATATTCTGAGAACAAATTTCACAATTATGCATCTGTTATGATGTATTTTCTGATAGAGTTTAAATTAACTAGTTTACAAACAATTGACAATTTTTCTATAGTAATAACATGATTTTAATACACTTTAAAAACTTGACTTAAGATCAAGTATTGACTGGATAATATCTGTTATATTAGATCCAATATACAGGTGAAAAAACTGAGACTTGGTTTAAGAACTTGATTACAGCCATCTGACTCGTATGTGGTTCAGTTCCTATTTGAACTCAAGTCAGTGTGTATACAATACCTATGTTCTATCCATAGGAGTTCTATTTTATTTTACTTTTCAGAATGGAACATAGCATTGGATTTTAGTTTGAACTTTGCTGTCATTTACGATGGATTCAGTAGCCATTGGGGAAAAAAAGTCAAAAACTGTCATAAGTAACATTTAGGAAGGCAGATTTTGAATACATGCCATTTTTAAGTAATCATAAAATATTTATACCGGAGTTTGAATTAAAATCTGAAAATATGTTAATATACAACAAATTGAATTATGATATTTATATATGTTTAGTTTTTAAAATGATTCTAGGAGAAGAGAATGAGCTGGGGTCAACTTATAAAAGAGTTTAGAAAATATATGGAAAAGGAAATTTATTGATAGTATTGAATGGCTTAGCAATATTTGTGTCTTGGGTTGAATCACAGGAAATCTTTATGAGTTCTGCATTAGACACCTGGAAGCCAAGAAAAAGCATGAAAGCAGTTTCCTTGGAAAATAGCAGGCATGTGCCCCAAAAGCTGAGATGATCATTAGGGCAGACTAAGTATACTTGGAATAAAGCATTTTACTGGCTTTGGTGTAATATGGAATGTATTGAAAATTAACCTTCTAATTATCCAGTTTTGTTTTGAAGCTAACGATAGATAATAATAGATAGATAGATATCACTACAAATAAAAGTAACTATATCTCGTATATGTAATTGTTTCTCTACTAATTAATTTTACCAAATATATATGCAAGTGATCTACTAATTAATTTTACTAAATATATATATGCAAGTGATTATTAAATACAAATGTTAATTTATTCTAAATGAGTAAGCCATTATTAACATTTGTGTTAATTGCCATTGTGATAATTGGCATTATGTTAATTGGCATTCAATGAAGTGATGATGTCAAATTTAATAGCTTTATTAATTAGGATCTAAACACTTGATAATTTAAGATGCAAGAACACTCTTTCTCTGCTTCTAAGAAATGGTCTGGCAAGTTATTACACAGAGAAAAACTGATTTTTTCATAAATGAAATGCTTGAATTTTCATTAAAATATTACCCTGTGAGTCACTCCTTAAAGCATTCCAGATCATTTGACAGAAAATATTTATGGTACTTGATAAGTACCACCAACAGGTGGACCTCACATAACCCATACTTAGATGTGGAGGAACCGTGTTCTTCCAGAGCCAATTACACTTACACAGCACTGAATATTTGCATATTGGTTCACAGAATGCAAAGTTTGTGATGATGACATAAGGAATTGGGGAGGGAGAGATCATGATATCTTGAAATTGTAAAATAGAAAAAGGACTAAGGAAAATGAAGATGAAAACCAAATTTGAGCAAATACATTCCAATGATGTTTGTGTTAAAGTTGAAATTAATTTAAACAATCTTCTCAAAAACAATTATTTTATGCTCTCATTTAATGAATTCATTTTAAAAGCCCTTTCCCCTTTAACTATATACTGTGTGGAGGAAGGCAGGCTTCTGAATTTCCTGTTTCTTCATAAATAACCCCAGTAATTTCATCCTATTATCAGAATAGAGAAACTATTCTCAGTTATCCACTGTTTTCTTAGCTCTAGGCAGACAAAAAGTTCTTGTCTTCTCTGGAACCTCTTCAGGTGAGAACTGGTTTTAATCCAACATCAAGGAAAAGACTGTGAGCTAGGTCAAATCATAAAGAGCTGCTCTGGGTCCAAAAGTTGAGGAGAATGATTCTCTTCAGTTTAATAGCAACCTGGAAATAACCAAAGCAAAGGACATAAAATATATGACTATGAATGAGTGGATGTAGCTAGACTATGCTTCCAGATTTGTCGTGGTGACACATCCAAAGTTTGGTGGTCAATGCAAGCCATACAGGCTAAGGGAACCAACAGATCAAAGAGCAAAGGAATAACTTTTTATGTCTTAGTGTGGGAAGTAAAGTATCAGTGCTTAATACTCAATTTACTTTTGTGTTCTCTTGTTCTTTCATCTTTTATTTCTTGCTGTGTCACCAAGCTTAGAACAGTGTACTTTCATCATTTTCTAAACTCTCTAGTACTATTTTTAAAACATACCTCCAAATTTTTTGTTTTAAAAACCCTACATCTGTGTGTTTCATATTATTCCATGTCATTATTTTTGGTAGTTTAAAGTTATCACACTGAATCAATCTCTTAATTTAGTCCAGAGTTTAGAACTCACTTTATAGTTATTTTTCTCTCTGGAGTTTCATGTTCCTGATTTATTCATGATACAATCTAAAATATCCTTGATTTCTTCAATGCCAATGACCTTAGCACCATTTCAATACCCAAATTCCATAAATGGTTTGAACTCATATAAATACTAAAATATGATATGTATTTCTTTAAACACAGACTTTGTTCTTTTAGTCTATCACATTTCTGAAATAATCCATTTTCCCCCAACCTATCAGTTTCCTCATTGTATTGTTTCATTTCCTATACTATGTGGACCCCAATATCCACCAAAAATATAAATAGTTTTTTATAAATAGCAATAATAAAAATAAAATCATCTAAAACTAACTGCAGCTATATTTAGTGTCCTTTCTCCCACCATTGGCATGGCTGTATGGCCTACTTTGGCCAATGGAATGGAAGCCTGCAAAGAATGCCGTGTCCTAGTAAAAGCTTTTTAGAGGCAGTGTCAATTTCTGCTTGGGCTCTAGACTTTCTGCTTTTGGAGAATAAATCTCAGATAGTGGTCCTTTCTTCAGCATGGATTCTGAAAAGAAAATCCATCTGTAATAGACCTGAAGTTAACCTCAGCCTAGAATCAAGCCCAGTGGAATCTGGCCAAGATGAGCAGATCCAAACGGAGCAGAGTCCTAGGCAATCTGCAGGTCCATGACAAGTGTTCGTGATTTTAAGCCATTGAGAGAGTTGTTGTTACCAGAGCAAAGTTGATTGTAATCACCAGGCACTGTGTTATCCACATTCCACAGATGAAGAAACTAACACTTAAAGAGGTTAAATAATTTATCAAATTTATCAAACTATTAAATGCTAAGATTTAAATCCAGAACCTATTCCTTAGCCTCTATGCTCTACTGTCCTCTGGTAAATACATTCAAATTTTTGGTGGAGACAGAAAGTTACTGATACTCTTGTATATATTTGATTTTAACATAGGGATCCACATTGAGGCTGCTGAATATTTCATTAAAAAATTACAAAACTCTTCAGATAGGTTGTGCTACGCATTCATAGTTTATAATTTATTTTGTACCTTCCATTTTGATAAACTTTCCATGTGTTCCTTATTAACTGTCATTTCCCACAGAAGTTTTCCCTAGTCTTTAACAGGTTCCTTAATTTTCTTATCTCACCAATATCTTAATATACACTTGCAACATTTTATCTCATATAATATCTCTTCATTATTTGTACTACTGACCACTCTTCCCTCAGTATAATTCTGTTCTCTTTTGGCCTTCGTGAAAGCATTCTAGTCTGATTTCCTCAGTTTTCTGAATGCTTAGATCTTCATCAATTTTTCTTTTCCATATGATGTTACTATTGATGGAGTCCAGGTTAAGCTGTGCTAACAAAGAGACAAAAGTACCTTGGCTCAAGTAACCTGGAAGTGTATTTGTTCATCACAGAATGGTCCAGGAGTTGGTGGTGGTCCAGAGTGGATAGGTAGGTCTTTCCAAATGGTATACAGCAACTCATCTTTGCTTTATCTTCTTGGTTTAACATATCTCATGGATGTTTCTTATCTAAATCACTCACCATCATTTCCACATCCAGCTAGTAGGAAGGGATAAAGAGAGTAAAGAAAAAAGGCAAATAAAAAATTTTAATGAAGTAATGTGGAAATTACACATATCCCTTTTATTTACATTTCAGTGGTCATAATTTAGTCACATGTCCATACCTAGCTGCAAAGGAGATTGAGAAATGTAATTTTTATCTGGGTAGCTAAATGCCTTGCTGAATCTTACTGTGGAGAATTCTGTTACCAGAAAGAAAAATAGATGCATATTGGGGGATAATTGGCAATGTCTATCAGAACTGGTCTTAAAATTTCATATTTGTCAATTTATGACCTTACTTTACATATTTTATGCATGACTTCATCCACAACTATGGCTTATATAACTTGTGTAAGCTAAGTAATATAACATCTCCATCTCCAGTTCTAGTCTCTCTCATGATTTCCATAAATTAATACATAAGGATTTGTTCTTTTCATCATGTCTAAAACTGAGTTGGTGATGCTAAAAATAGGGTATAATCATGGGATATTTTCCAGAAACTCTACTCAAATGATCTCCAGAAACATATACTATTTTAAAATGTATCCCTACAGAATACAATAATGTCAACCATAACTAATTTTTAAAAATCAACAATAAATTACAGATGATTAAGTTAATGTCATAGAAAGAGAACTCTGTGATCAGTTTAAGGAAAGGATTTACCTTAGAGAGACTATAGCTGGAGAAATTAGCTAAACAGTTATGACAGTTGGGCGAGAAACCACGAGGGTGTGAAATTATCATTGCATCAGTTGGGAATGGGTAAACACTGAAAGAAGTCAGGGGCAAACAAGTAAAACCTCAAAGACCTTCATAAGAGATTCAGCCACACTGTGAGAAGAAAAAAGCCAAGATGACTTACTGGATTCTAATTCAGGAAATTGATTAATGTGGATGAGGAGAGGTTTAGGTGAGGAACAGGATATATTAATAGTTTGATACCCTGAGCAGGAATACCTTTTGGTTCTTGCTATCCCTGTAGTGACTTGACTTAAAAATCAAAGGCTAATGGGCTAGCAACAACATTTCATATGACTATAAAGCCACTGATACCTCACAAGGAAGGTGATGGAATATCTCAACTTTCTTTTCAAGAAATATATTTTGGGGCTTCCCTGGTGGCTCAGTGGTTGAGAGTCCGCCTGCCGATTCAGGGGACACGGGTTCATGCCCCAGTCCAGGAACATCCCACATGCCGTGGAGCGGCTAGTCCCGTGAGCCATGGATGTTGAACCTGTGCGTCCAGAGCCTGTGCTCCACAACGGGAGAGGCCACAACAGTGAGGGGCCCACGTACCGCAAAAAAAAAAAAAAAAAAAAAAAAAAAAAAGATATATTTTGAAACTTCTTCTTTGATAACAATATTTTTCAAATTTTCCTAATTTCCTTTAAATGTTCACACTCTAAAAATCCACGTTATCTCTGGTGGTGGTGGTGAAGATATGGAATGTTACCAGGAGTAAAACAATATTCTCTTAGTACCACTGATGCTTAATTTAGAATATTTATCCTTATATGCTTTCCTCTGTCTTTTCCAAGTGTATGTCTTGGATCATCACTGACGTCCACAGTAAATTAATCAGATAAATATGACAATAATTCTTTTTCAGATTTCACATATAAGTGATATTATTTTAAATTTTCTAAGAAAATAGATTTTAAAAGTTCTCATCATAAGAAAAAAAATTTGTAATATGGGTGGTGATGGATACTAACTATACATATTGTAATCATTTCACAGTGTATACATATATGGAATTATTATGTTGTACACTTGAAACTAATGTAATGTTGTACGTCAATTATATCTCAATAATTTAAAAATGCAAAAACAATGGAATATATATATATATATATATATATATATATATATATATATATATATATATATATATTCCAGTGCCTTAAAAAAAAAATCTCTAGAGAGGATTTTGGAAAAAAGGTAATGTTACTCAAGTTGCATTGCTGCAATTGGCTCCCAGGTGCTAAGGGTGTGCCAAGTCCCATCAGTGCCCCAGAGGTGGAGGAAATGCCCACACACCTCTTCTGGTTTCCAGAGGGCCACTAATTCCCTGCCCTGCATCTCTTTCATGCAAGCTAATTGGAAGCCTGATCTTAGGGCAGGAGCTGGGAAAGTTGAGACATTAAATATTGCAGTCCAGCCCCTGTGGGGAGAAACTGGGACCTGGGTGTTTTTGCCCACTCGTTCTGTGCTGAGACTGGGGAATAGCTGCTGACAGTGCTTGTATGTACATGTAGAATGGCACCTTTGTTCTCTGTGATCTCAGGAGACTCTCAAATTTCTATCCCCATCACCAACAAGAGCTAGGTGATTCAGGAGCCAGTCCCTCTTGTGGCAGCTGTGGAAATCAGGGGGCTAGGTGTGTCAATAAACTCCTTTCTGGGAGAAGCCAGAGATTTGATTTTATTGCTGGGGTGAATCAAGAGAGAGGAGGATCAGGAAGATCCTACACATCCCTTCAAGCTCCTGGAGGACTACCAATTATGTGCTGTCAGCTCCCAGGCGCAGGTTGATTAGAAACCTGGCCCTTGGGCAGCAGCTGGGAAAGTGTGCAGACAGACCCTTTCCAAGAAGAAACTGGGAGCCTTGTGTTCTTACCTAATTTCTCTGCACTGAACCTGAGGGATAACTATGAGACTTGCTTAAAAACTGCTTCTTTGTTTAATGTGGTCCTGGGGGACACACAAATGCAAAGCTCTCAGTGTTAGGCAATTTGGGAGCCTAGTCCTTGGGGGGCAGCTATAAAAGTTGGGGCACTCGATATGTGGATAAGCTTCTTCCAGGGAGAAGCTGGAGGCTTGGTTTTAGTGTTGGAACAAACCAGGGGAGAAGACAGAGGAAGTGTCCACATGTTCTTTCAGGAACCCTGGAGTATCCCAGTCAGTTCCCAGTGTACGCTGATTAGAAGACTTACTCTCAGGCAGCACCTGAGAAAGTGTGCAGTCCAATTCCTTCAAAGGAGAAATTGGGAGCTGGATGTTTTTGCCTACTTCTTCTGTGCTGAGGTCAGGGGGATAGCCATGAGAAGTGCTTGATGCTCAGTTTAAAAGTCACCTTTTTGTTTAACGTGGTCCTTAGGCCTGCAAATGCCATGCTCCCTTGTTTCTCCAAGTTAGGTGATTTGGGAGCCAGTCCCTCTGATTGTAGACATGAAAGTTGTGGTGCTAGATGTGTGGTCCAAACCCTTCACTTCTCAAGGAGAAACTGAGAGTTGGGGTTTTCTTCCCAGTTGTTAGGGGCTCTTCCAGGAGTGTTGTTTGTGGTGTGTGTGTCGTTTCAATGTAGTTGTTTCCTCAGTTGCTTGATGTGTAGGAATCACTCATTTCTGGTTTTCTCTTAGGGGGAATTGGTCCATTTGTAGTTGTATATTTGGTGGGTCTGTGAGAAGAGTCAGGAGCCTCGTATTCTGCCATCTTGCTAATGTCACTTGTGAATACATTGTGGATATTATTTTTAACAAAATATTATCTGTTATATCAATTAGGAATAAGAAAAATAAAATTAAAAAATATTCCCTTAACTTATTCCTTCTTTTATCCTCTTCTTTTCTTTATGTAGATCTAAGTTTCTGACCTACATTATTTTCCTTCTCTCTAAAGAACTTCTTTTAACACTCCTTGCAAGGCAGGTCTACTGGCAACACATTCCCTCAATTTTTGTTTCTTTGAGAACATCTTTATTTTCCTTCACTTTTGAAGGACAAATTCATAGGGTGTAGAATTTTAGGTTGGTAGGGTTTTTTTTATCTTAACACTTTAAACATTTTACCCAACTCTCTTCTTGTTTGCATAGTTTCTGAGAATTCAAATGTAATTCTTATCTTTATTCCTTTTACAGATGAAGTGATTTCCTTTTCTTTGGACTTCCTTTAGGATTTTTTCTTTATCTTTGATTCTCTGTACTTTGTCAGTTTTCTGTTTTTTTGTTTGTTTTGTTTTTGTTTCACTTATCCTGAATGATGTTCTCTGAGCCTCCTGAATCTGTAGTTTGGTGTCTGACATTAATTGGGGGAAATTTTCAGTCATTAATGTTTTAAATATTTCTTCTGTTCTTTATCTCTCCTTTCTCCCTCTGGTATTCCCATTATGAATATATTACATATTTTGTACTTGTGCCAGAGTCCTTGGATATTATGTTATTTTTTCCCCCAGTTTTTGTTCTCTTTGTCTTTCAGTTTGGGTGGTTTTTATTTTGATACCCTCAAGCACAGTGATTTTTTTTTTCAGCCATGTCCATTCTATTAATGAGGCAATCAAAAGCATTATTCATTTCCATTACAGTGTTTTTGATCTATAGTATTCTTTTTGGTTCTTTCTTAGTATTTCCACCTCTCTGCTTGTATTGCCTATCTCTTATTGCATGCTGTTTACTTTATCCATTATAGCATATCGATCAGATATCTTTTAAATTCCCTGTTTTATAATTACAACATTCATGTCTGGTTCTGATGCTTGCTCTGTCTCTTCAAATTGTTTTTTTTTTTTTTTTTGCCTTTAAGTAAGTCTTGTAATATTTTTTGAGGCAGACATGATGTACTAGGTCAAAGGAACTGCTATGAATAGGCCTTTAGTAATGTGGTGATGAGTTTTAGGGGGAGGGGAAACATTCTATAGTACTATGATTAGGTCAAAATCTTCAATAAACCTATACCTCTGGACTGTGAACTTCACAAGTGTTTCTCAGTTTTTTCCTCCCCCTTTTAGATGGAACAGGATGATGAGAGTAGATTAGAGTTGGGTATTACCCTTCTCTCATGTGGAAGGTTATAGCTGACTGGAGTTGGGAATTTTTCTTCCTCAAATTTAGTTAAGCTCTAGTAATGCCCAACAGGTTAGACTCTTCTTAACTAGTTTCTCCTGAGGGCAGGCATTGTTCAAAGAACATAGTACTTTCATGTTTTATAAGGCGGTTCCTTTTCTTCTTCCCCTACTGGAAGCAAAAGGAGATTTTTCTTCAACATCTACTGGTTGAGCTCCAGGGGGTAAAACTCACAAAAGTGTGAAGGGTTCCCTAAGACTGTGTCCCCCTGGAGTTTTTAACTCCCACACTTATCCACACTGATCCTCCAGCAACTTATCAATTACAGTTCAGGTTTTCCTTCCCTGGTACTGGTTCCTGTAATGGATTCTCTTCATGAGTTTCTTTTTCCAGTAAGCAATGACTCCCTGTATTTTCCTGTTTGACTCTCCAGTTTGCAGGCAGTGTCCTCATCTCTCTTATGGATCCAAGAAGAGCCCTTTATCTTTCAAGCTATTCAACTCCATACTTGTTGTTCAAATGGATTGGCAACTTCCAAGCTCCTTCATGTGGAACCAGAAACTTGAAGCCACCTCAAAACTGTTCAAAATTATTAACATGCTGCATAACTTACAATAAAAGTTACATTCTTCAATTTTGTTAGATATTCATCTTGCCATTTTGTTTGGATATCAGGCAAAATTGTACACATATTTAATTTATGAATTAAAAAATCTGAACATTATTTAAAATTCCAAAATAAAATTGTTGATCATATTTTAGAAAAGAATTATACCAAAAAAGAAAAAGAAAATGTTATTCAAATTTTAATCACTTGCTGGCTAATATTGAGTGACACTAAAAAAATTGAGTGTCAAAATTTACTTGTTTTGTCAAAAGAATTAAGGACACCATTGAATGACTAAATATTTTATCATTTAGACATCACTATTATTCATCATTTTTGTTTAAAAAAAGAGATGTAACATATCAATGCAAATATAAGACCTAAATATTTATAGAGGGAAATATTGTTTAATTGCTCATGTTTTGGTGATTTTGCTTTTTATTTCTTCCTCCACCTTTTAAATACAGTAAAACATATAGACTCAAGCAAAATCGTTTCGTAAACTCATGACTTGAATTGGAAAATATTTAATTTATATAATCTCACTGAATAAACTGTTGGAAATATATATTTTTACATGTCCCCAAGACTTTTATGATTTTGTTGTTATTCCAGCAGATTTATTAAAAAAAACATTGAGACAAATGAGAGCAGAAAAGAATGTATGTGAATATTTCTTTAAAATATCATATTTTATAATTATTGCCTGCCATGCATTTGTCCCACAATATCATATATATGATATGCTCATCAGTTTTTAGTCACTAGACATTTTTTTTTTTCTTTTTGCTGTATGCGGGCCTCTCACTGTTGTGGCCTCTCCCGTTGCAGAGCACAGGCTCCGGATGCGCAGGCCCAGCGGCCATGGCTCACGGGCCCAGCCGCTCCGCGGCATATGGGATCCTCCCAGACCGGGGCACGAACCCGTATCCCCTGCATCGGCAGGCGGACTCTCAACCACTGCGCCACCAGGGAGGCCCTAGTCACTAGACATTTTAACTGTCAGTCTACTTATCACAAGGTTGAACTAAGTCAGAATTCCATACTGGAAATTTATTAGTTTTCCCATGGCTTTTGAAGATCAAGAAAATTTTCAAATTTTACCTAAGGATCCATTATTAACCTTTATGCCACATAAAACTGCAGGTCTGTGAATATCTGTGGCTGACAGTCAGAGGCTAATGATTGGTGAACTGATGCTTTGCAGGCACAGTTTCCTAAGGGTCATGGCATTCTCAGACTAACATTAAAAAGGTAAAATTGCATTTTGTTATGCCCAAAGGAAAAAAAAGAGTCTTTGTACATTTTGCAGTTGACCTCGCTTCCATGGGGATTCACAGGTGTTCTGCTCTGCATTGAGAGAAAAAGAAAGATATAAGTACAATGATTTTCCACAGGCTTTTTAGTAATGCTGAACTATTTTCTGGTTTGCACCATTAAAGTGTATTTTTATTAGTTTCTAATATACTAAAATAATCATTAATTGAAAATCAATTACTTAATGATATGTTCCATAACTATTATATCTGGATTTTATTCTGCAACACAAAAGGGATATGGGGAGTTATTCTATAGTTTAAAAGTTTACCAAAGTCAGTAAATACTTCCTTCTTAAACTGACATCATTTGGGGCTTATCTGAAATCCATTTTGGGGTCTCAGCAGGACTATAGAAATAGAAGTGTTTTTGTTTCTCTTTCTGATTTTTATAACTTTATTGTTAGCATCACTCTCATTGAAGCTATTTTTGATGGAGAAGCTGCTATCATGTCTATATTTAATATTTTTATATTAAAATATAGAAAATAATTATAAGGAAGAACACTTGGAAGAGAAAAAAAAAGTTTCTCTCTACTTCCTGGAATACCAGGAAAAAAAGCAGAAGAAAATATTTCAATTTTTTTTCTTATAGGGCTAAAAATTTCCACATCAAAGCTATTTTCAATATTTGACACATAGTCTCTGACTTTACAGAAGGAGAAAAAATAATTTGCTCACATGCTAATATATATTTACTATTTGGATATATCCATTCAAAATAGCCTTCATATATATGTCTAAAATTAATTGTCAAGAATGTTGGATTAAATTTACAGCTAATGACAAAATGCAGACTGCATCCTTCTTTGTGCCATCATTGAATGTGTCTGGTGTGTACACGTGAAGAGGACATTGAAGACAAAAAGCCCTGTCTCCAAACCTGGCTCACCTACTAGGCTGTGTGGCCTTTAACAGATTTCTTATGATTTCAGAGGCTCAATATTCTCATCTCTAAGATGAAGATAATTCCCACGTTTTAAAATTGCTTATTTATTGAAAAAGCATATATAAAGCAGTTAGAAAAGTGGTAAGCATTTGGTAAGCATTCAATTAGTGATAATTAATAATAACAATAGTAAATGACTTCAGGAATAGTTTGAATCTCAATCAAATAATATTTACTACAATGTTCCTAGAAATTGTATTAAAAACATATAAAATGTGCAGCTAAACGGAAAATAAATAAAAGGCGTTTGAGAGGGTAAATCTTGAAGACATCATTGTTCATTAAAAATGAAACTTTCTCCTCTATCTCGTTATTTTACCTCAAAATAGGTGATATAATAGCAAGTTCACAGCTATTGGTCCCAAGTTTCCTTGATAGTAATTCATTCCAATTTTCACTAAATTATATTATCTAGACAAATTTTAAAAAAATGATATTTTCAACCACCTTTTGATTTTGTATACAGTTAAATGTTAGCCCATTAAATGTTATGGGCTAAGATTTATTTAATTTAACATTAATTTAAATGTTAACCCACAGTTAAAGTCTCTGGGAATAAGCAGAACAAAATTAAACACTAGTTTTTCTTAATGAGCATTCAGTCATATATACTAAGAGCAGTAAAGACTGAGCTAAAATTAAAATATAAGAAAGTTACAAATCATCCTGTTCAGCTAGTTAAAAAAGATTTCTGATTACCTGTATATGGTAAAGGTGGGAGGGAAAGTTTGGGTGTGAGCATATGTTCACTATGTTGATTGTGAAGAAGCTTTCATGAGTGTAAGCATATTATAAAATTTATTAAATTGTACCCTTAAAAATGCTCATTATAAACCTACTAACACAGTCAGTTCAAGTTAATATACCTTGTTTGAGGCCATGCAGAATATATAGATTAAAATTAGAAATTACCACAGCTCAGGAAACAGGTCACTGTTGTCTGAGATTGTCAGAGACAATTCTATGAGGATACTGGAAGCTGAAATTTCTCTTGAAGGATGGGTAAGGTGCAAAGAGATTAAGGGACAGAAGATCAGTTCATTTAAGTATATAGTATTGTGGTTTTCAAACTTTTGTGAACATGAAAACCACCTGCAAGCTTGTTAACAATTTGTATATTTGGGTTGTACCTCCAGACAATCCTATTTAGATATGAGGTAGGGCCTCAGATTTGCACTGAAGACAAAACAAAGCAAAATATCTTGACCCCTGATTATTCTGATAAAGTTACTCTTTGGATCTCAGGCTCTAATCAAGGAGGGATTATCTGAAATCATGCTTGGATTGACTAAATATATAATGGTCAGAAGTGATTCACCATAACTTCTAAGTATCTACATATGTAAAACTTCAAGGAAAATGTCATAATGGAAGTTTGATTTTGAGTTTCTAAATCCATTTTGGCACTAATCAATATCCAATCCAACTCAACATTTTCAATTATAATGCTGGATGACAGTGTCATGAGTAATTGCTTATTTTAGTTATGTATTATCAGTTGATGCTTTAAAAAGTTTTCATTACATTCTTGGCTTTGCCTTTTTAAATGGTTATTTTTTTCCTAGAAAAGAAAAAAAAAACTTTTCACCTTTTTTGTTCTATGAAAAAGATGCAAATGTTTTGAAAATATGTTTTCTAATCAGATTTTTATAGACATATTCTGCACTGCTCAACTTTACTGGGCAGTTCAAAGTCAATTTGTATTATAATGCCTTTTAAAGGAAAATAAAGTAGCAATCACATCTGGCTTAAGAAGTAAACAAATGAGCTTCATTTTATTTTAGGTTGACTTTTTCTCAAAAATTACTGATTTATGTGACTGCCAGGTATGAATGCATATAACACAACTTTCTCAGATTGAATCCAATTGATTTTCTATAACAATGTCAAGCATTCAATACATCACCAGAGCAGTGAGACTGTGATAAATAATCCGTTCTAAAAGAAAGTGATTCTTTTCTCCTTAAACACATAGGTAAATATTGTTTGTTTTTGCTCTTTCTATCTATAGAGGCTAAAGTGTTCTGAGTCTTCAGTTTTAGAATGTTCTTAATTACTAGCCATTTCCCATGAAAAATTGTTTTCCTTATGAACTTACTTTCAGCATTACAATTGTTAGAACTGATTTAAGATCTTAGTTAAGAGTTGATGGTATAGAACTGTCATTCTACATCACAAAATGTAGGAAATATACAATACACCATGAAATTCTGGGAGTCCACTTTGGTTTTACTTAGGAATACCACAGAAGAGTAGCTTTGAAGGATACCATTTTTCCTGAAAAATAAAGTTAACAAGTTCCATATTTACACCCCCTGAAGTATACCTCTTATGAGTTTTGCTATATTTAAATATTATTTTTTGTAACAATCTTTCTTGGTCACTTACCATTACTTATATGAATGAAATAGGTAAAGCATAACAATTAATTTATACATTTCTGTTTTATAAGAGGTTGGTATTAAATGTTACTTTCTGTATTAATTTCTTACTCATTACTTTCTGTATTAATTTCTTATTCATTACTTTCTGTATTAATTTCTTATTCATTTTCTATCCTTGTTAAATTTTGTATAATTTGCCAGTACAAAATTTAAGCTGTATAGGCATCATTTGTATGATTTTAAAACAAATTTTAAAATATTTGTGAAAAGATAACATATTAATGTTTTAAGAACATTAGAAATATAACTAGATATTAAATGCAAAAGTGCAACTAGTAGAAATGAGGCAGATTTGGATAAGTGAAAGTGAAACACAGAAAGAAAGAGAATTAATTCACATCCATATCCCATGAATTAATATGATGTGATGAATATAATATCTACTACTGTCATAAAGTTTTAAATAATGTTACCAATAATAATTACTAATACTCTGAGTGGTTATCATGAGCCATGAACTTTCTTAATGCTTTAAAATATTATCTTGTTTATCACACAAGAATCCTATCAAGAGATGTGGCTATTATACTCATTTTACAGATAAGTAAATTAAGATATAAATATGTAAGGTCACTTGCTCAAAATAATAAGTGGAAATAAGATTTAACCTTGGAGTCTAACTCTCAGGGCAACAATTTTGACCATTGAAACTGTCTTTTGGGCTTCCCTGGTGGCACAGTGGTTAAGAGTCAGCCTGCCGATGCAGGGGACACAGGTTCGTGCCCCGGTCCAGGAGGATCCCACATGCCATGGAGCGGCTGGGCCCGTGAGCCTTGGCTGCTGAGCCTGCATGTCCAGAGCCTGTGCTCCACAACAGGAGAGGCCACAACAGTGAGAGGCCCGTGTACCGCAAAAAAAAAAAAAAAAAATACTCTTTTGCTTCTCATCCACACAATTAGATGGATATCCATGTATAGCAAATTGACCATGTCTATTCTTTTACCTAGCTGATATACCTAAGACATCATTTTGCTTTCCTTTCCCTCAGATCATTCTATTTTAGACTCTTACATGTCAAAGCTACCTCTACATTTTATTAGATTTCTTGTCTTTTAAGTCTCTGTTATCACTCATTTATTCTGCATATCATAGCCTTATAGACATATTGATGCCTATCTCAGCCTCACTTCTCTCCAACTTTTCAAGGCTACTTTTTGAGAATAGGACACTGCATACATGGAGTTTAAAAGGCAATTTCTTTCATCAGGTGGTCTATTATTTCCTGATCTTGCCTTGCATCCACACTCTTCCTTCCACTTTAAATATTTTATGCCCTTCACTTAAATCTGTTTCAACTCTGTATTATTTGCCAATGACTACATGAGGATGTTAAAATATATAAAACTGATCATAAATTATCCACTTATCTAGGCTTAGCTTTCTATACAAACTTTTACTCTCAATTCCAATTAACAGTTACTGTGTTTGCCAATATAAGTCACCTGAGAATCCAGTTAACTTGGAACTTCCAGAGTTGACAAAATCAACTCCTTCTTAATCCCCAAATGAAGCAGCATCAATTTTAAATGGTAACATCAAAAAGGTAGCTTTAGCAGGAGATAAATTGTAGGTCTAAATTATTTTAACAAAACTTCTTTACTTTGATAGACATGTGTAATCCATGTACCTAAAATGAACAGGTTCACCATAATGTACTTCTACCCATTAAGTTAAAAGAGAAGACATGGTCAAAGGCACAGAAGTCTGAAAGTAAAAGAAAATTGTGTTCAAATTTAAAGTTTACACCTAGGTAAGAATGTTGTTGAAATTACTTACCCATAGAAATGAGAAGAAGCAAACAGATTATTAAACTTCTTAGTATTTAATCTTTCTTTAAAAAGTTTATTGGTAAAGAAATTTTCATTTAAGGTCTACATTAGTCTGTTACTATTAAATCGTAAGGCAATCTGTAGCCACTTCTCACTCATGTGCACTTTAATTTTACAAATAGGAAGCTGGTTAAATTGCTATGGTACTAAGACACCATTAATATTACATATGATGAAATAACATAATTGTAGGTTCTTGTTAAATGAGTATAATATATGAAAGAAAAGAACTTTTTAATATTTATAACTAGTAAATGAAAACTCTCTTTAGTTTTTAACTTCATGAAATCACATCAAAGAATAAAATACAGAGGAATAAACCTATCTAAGGAGACAAAAGACCAAAAACTTTTGGGCCAAAAGAGACCAAAAGACCAGTACTCCAAAAACTATGAGATGCTGATGAAAGAAATTGAAGATGACACAAACAGGTGGAAAGATATACCATGTTCTTGGATTGGAAGAATCAGTATTGTTAAAATGACCATACTACGAAAGGCAATCTACAGATTCAATGGAATCCCTATCATATTGCCAATGGAATTTTTCCAGAAAACTAGAACAAATAATTTCAAAATTTATATGGAAACACAAAAGGCACCAGATAGCCAAAACACTCGAGAAAGAAGACAGAGCTGGAGGAATTACTCTCCTTGACTTCAGACTATACCATAAAGCTACATTAATCAAAACAGTATGGTCTTGGCACAAAAACAGACATATAGATCAATGGAACAGGATAGAAAGTCCAGAGGTAGACCCATACACTTATGGTCAACTAATCTATGACAAAGGAGACAAGAATATATAGTGGAGAAAATGTAGTCTCTTCCATAAGTGGTGCTGGGAAAACTGGAGAGCTACATGTAAAAGAATGAAATTAGAACACACCATAATACTATACACAAAAATAAACTCAAAATGGATAGAAACCTAAATGTAAGGCCAGATACTATAGAACTCTTAGAGGAAAACATAGGCAGAACACTCTCTGACATAAATTGCAGCAAGATCTTTTTTGATCCACCTCCCAGAGTATTGAAAATAAAAGCAAAAATAAATGAATGGAACCTAATTAAACTTAAAAGCTTTTGTACAGTAAAAGAAACCATAAACAAGATGAAAAGACAACCTATGGAATGGGATAAAATATTTGTAGATGTTGTGAACAACAAGAGATTTTTTCCAAAATATACAAAACACCCACAGCTCAATATCAAACAAAGAACCCAATCAAAAAACATGGGAAGATCTAAATAAACACTTCTCTGAAGAAGACATACAGATGGCTAGCAGAAACATGAAAATGTGCTCAACATCGCTAATTACTAAAAAAGCGCAAGTCAAAACTAGTGAAGTATCACCTCACATCAGTAAGAATGGCCATCATCAAAAAAGACTAAAAATAATAAATGTTGGAGAATTTGGAGAAAAGGGAACCCTCCTACACAGTTGGTGAGAATATTAATTGGTGCAGCCACTACAGAGAATAGTATGGAGGTTTCTTAAAACATGAAAAAATAGGGTTAACATATGATCTAACAATTCCACTCTTGGGCATATAACCAGAAAAGGCAAAAACTCTAATTCGAAAAAATACATGCACCCCAATGTTCATAGCAGCCTATTTACAAGAGTCAAGACATCAAAGCAACCCAAATGTTCATTGACAACTGAATGGATAAAAAGATATGGTATATATATAGACACATGTGTATATATATATGTATATACACAATGGAATATTAGTCATAAAAATAATGAAATAATGTCATTTGTAGCAACATGGATAGACCTGGAGATTATCATACTAAGTAAAGTAAGTCAAAGAAAGACAAATATAGTATCTTATCCCTTATATGTGGCATATAAAAGAATGATACAAATAAACTGATTTACAAAACAGAATTAAACTCACAAAAATAGAAAACAAACTTGGTTACCAAAGGGGAAAGTTGGGGAAGGACAAGTTAGGACTTTGGGATTAACAGACACACACTATTATGCTTACTATTATACTATTATACTTATTTCTATCTTTTTTCCATAACAAACGTTTTTCATTTTTTTATAGTTTTTATTTTTTAATTTTTATTTGTGTATTGTTGATTTACAATGTTGTGTTACTTTCTGCTGTCCAACACAGTGAATCAATTATACATATGCATATATCCACTCTTTTTTAGATTTTTTACCAATACAGGTCATTACAGAGTATTGAGTAGAGTTCCCTGTGCTATACAGTATGTCCTTATTAGTTATCTAGTTTACATATAGTAGTATGTATATGTCAACCCCAATTTCCCAATTTATCCCTCCCCTGCTTTCACCCCTGGTAACCATTAGATTATTTTCTACATCTGTAACTCTATTTCTGTTTTGTAAATAAGTTTATTTGTACCATATCTGTAACTATTTCTGTTTTGTAAATAAGTTCATTTGTACCATTTTTATAGATTCCACAAAAAAGTGACATCATATGACATTTGTCCTTCTCTGTCTGACTTACTTCACTCAGTATAACACTCTCTAGGTCCATCCATGTTGCTAAAATATAATAATAAATAAAATTATTTTTTAAGGAATCTCCATACTGTTCTCCATAGTGGCTGTATCAATTTACTTTCCCACTAACAGTGTAGAAGGGTTACCTTTTCTCTACCTGCTCTTCAGCATTTAATTTTTGTAGATAATTTGATGTTGGACAATCTGACCAGTGTGAGGTGATACCTCAGTTTGTTTTGATTTGTATTTCTCTAGTGATTAGTTATGTTCAGCATCTTTTCATGTGCTTGTCCCTCTGTATGCCTTCTTTGGAGAAATGTCTATTTAGATTTTCTGCCCATTTTTTGATTGGATTGTTTGGTTTTTGTTATTGAGCTGCATGAATTGTTTGTATATTTTGAAGATTAATTCCTTGTGAGTTGCTTCATTTGCAAATATTTTCTCCCATTCTTTGGGTTATCTTTTTATTTAGTTTAAGGATTCTCTTGCTGTGCAAAAGCTTTTAAGTTTAATTGGGTCCCATGTGTTTTGTAAAGCTTTTGTTTCTCTGTGGAATCTGAATGAGAGCCTTGCAGAGTAGAGTGTTCTTGGATATAATATTTTTCCCTTTCACCACTTTAAATATATTGTGCCACTCCTTTCTGGCCTGCAGAGTTTCTGCTGAAAAAACAGCTGATAACCTTAAAGGGATTCCCTTGTATGTTGTTTGTTGCTTTTCCCTTGTTGCATTGAATATTGTTTTCTTTATCTTTATTTTTTGTCAGTTTGATTAATATGTGTCTCAGTGTGTTCCTCCTTGGGTTCATCTTGCATGGGATTCTCTGGGCTTCCTGGACTTGAGTGAAGATTTTCTTTCTCATGTTAGGGAAGTTTTTGGTTATAATGTCTTCAAATATTTTCTCAGGCCCTTCTTCTTTATCTTCTCCTTCTGGGACCCCTATAATGTGAATGCAGGTGTGTTTAATGTTGTCTCAGAAATCTCTGAGACTATCCTCATTTCTTTTCATTCTTTTTTTCTGTATTCTGTTCTGTGGCAGTGATTTCCACCACCTTGTCTTCCAGCTCACTTATTTGTTCCTCTGCCTCTGTTATTCTGCTATTGATTCCTTCTAGTGTATTTTTCAGTTCAGTTAATGTATCATTCATATCAGTTTGTTTTTTAAACCTTCTAGCTCCTTGTTAAACATTTCTTATGTCTTCTTGATATGGGCCTCCATCCTTTTCCTGAGATTTTGGATCATCTTTACTATCATTACACTGAATTCTTTTTCAGGTAGATTGACTATCTCCTCTTCATTTAGTTGTTCTTTTGGGTTTTTAGCTTGTTCATTCATTTGCAACATATTTCTCTATCATATCTTTTTGTCTAACTATCTGTGTTTATGGTCTTCTTTCCAAGGGTTGCAGGATTGAAGTTTCTCTTGCTTCTGGTGTCTGCCCCCTGGTGGATGAGGTTGGTCTAGGGCCCTGTGCAGACTTCCTGGTCAGAGTAACTTGTGACTGCCCTCTGGTGTGTGGAGCCAGGTCTTGTCCCTCTGATGTGCAGGGCAATGTAAAGGGGTGTGTTTTGAGGTAGTTTTGAGCTCAGTAAGACTTTAGGTAGCCTGTCTGCTTATGGCTGGGGCTGGGTTCTTTTCTTGCTGGTTGATTGGCCTGAGGTGTTCTAGCTCTGGAGTGGAAGGTTGTTGGGTGGGGTTGGGTCTTGTTGCCGAAATAGGGACCTCCAGGAGAGCTCATGATTATCAATATTATCTGGGGCTTCTGCCACCCGTGACCTTGCCCCTACAGTGAGCTACATCCAACCACCACCTCCTAAGGAGACCCTCCCAGACTCCTTTTTAGGTCTAACCCTGGTTCCTATGGAGGTAGTGCTTTGTGCTGGGTACCAAAGCATGTGAGGCCTTGTGTGCACCTTCCAAGAGTGGGGTCTCTGTTTTTGTCAGCCCTGTGGAGCTCTTGCACTCAGGTCCCAATGGCCTTCAAATATAAATGCTCTGGTGGTTCTTCTTCCAGATTCTTGACCCACAGAATATCTTGGATGGCTATCTTTATCTGGGAACATCCCTGTGTAGTCTCTGTATGTTTAATATTTTTTAGTGTGAGGGCTGTTTTTATTTATTTATTTATTTATTTTGTGGTACGCAGGCCTCTCACTGTTGTGGCCTCTCCCGTTGTGCAGCACAGGCTCTGGACACGCAGGCCCAGCGGCCATGGCTCATGGGCCCAGACACTCTGTGGCATGTGGGACCTTCCCGGACTGGGGCACGAACCCGTGTCCCCTGCATCGGCAGGCAGACCCTCAACTACTGTGCCACCAGGGAAGCCCAGAGGGCTGTTTTTAGTATGGATGTTTGCCACCTCTTTTCTCAGTGTATGATGGCAGTTATCCTATTGGTTGGAGGTGTGACTGATGTTGTGGTGAGCTGAGCCTACACTGGATATTGAGTGGAGTCTCCCCTTTGCTCTCTGGTTGTTACTGCCCTGTCAGGGGCAGGGCTGTCTCCCTCGTTGTTGGAGTACAGACTCCTAGATATGTTTCTGAGCTGTGATTCTTGGTGTGAGGTAGGTGGGACTGGAGCAATTGCACTGGGAGAGAAGCCATTGAGTTTTCCTACTCTGGAGCTGTTCACTTGTGAGTGTACTCTGTTGTGTCACTTTTCACCCATTGTGCTGGCTCACAAATTACACTGTTTCTGAAACTGCTTTCAGCCCCACCTTAACAATGGGTATGCCAGTGTTTGGCCCTGGTCTCTCTCAGGCATTGTTTTCATCAGACCACCAGTGCAGATTCACTGAATTCATGTTCCAGGACTGTAGTAATCGTGTACCTGGACCTGCTGTGGGAGCAATGGCGGTAGCTCTGATTCTGACCGGGTCCAATCCCCACATGTCGTTGCCCACAAAGTCCACAGTTGCTAAACCTAAACCCATCTCAGCTGCAGGAGCACTCGTCCATTTGAACATTCTGCAGATCCTGACTCTATGAAGATAGTAAGAGGGGTGTGAGTCTGTGGTTCTTGCAGCCGCGAGGAGAGATTTCAGCTTTTCCTTCTTAGTTGCATAGCCCGTAGAGCTCAGCAGTTTTTTCAGTCCCTCCTCTGCATGTGTTCCTCTCACCAGTGTCTGTTCCTGAGGCGGTCCTGGAGCACAGGCACCCACCCAGGCAGGCAGGGGCAGAGGCATCAAGGGGTATGGCACACGAGCCCACCAGGACTAGCAGGTCAGAGGATGCTTTGGCAGGGGAGGCAAGCCAGGCTGCCAAGGCCACCAGTACCAGAGGACACTTTGGGGAGAGGGATGGGTGAGGTTGCTCAGGGGGGTACCCCTCCTAGTGCTCACAGAGGCAGGGTCAGTGCATGGGGAAGAGGGCTGCAATGGTACCTTGCTTCTATGGTGGCTCGGGCTTCTTCCACAAACTTTCCCGGTTGTGGATCTTCTTACTCCTGTCCTTTCAAGCTGTCTGTTCATAACCAACAGCTGTCCTCTCCCTGGGTCCACTCTCCAAACCCCACATCCCAGCACCCAGCACCCTTCCACACCAGCAGACAACTCAGGCTGGAGCATGCAGGGCTGCAGCAGGAACCATCCATGTAAGTCTTACTTTGTCTTGCCTGCCACAGACAGGATGCTGTGTTGTCTTTTGAGTCCCCAAAGCTCCCTCTCTGTCCCAGGTGATCCTCCCGCCAGTGACAGGGCTTCACTGAGTGTGGGAACCTCTACTTTCCTTCAGCTCCCCCCTCAACAGGGGTGCACGTCCCATCGTGTATCTTCTTTTCTTTTTTTCTTTCTTTCATCCTACCTGGTTGTGTGTGGATTTTTTCTTGTCCTTTTAGGTGTCCAAGTTTCTCTGCTCATGTTCAGCAAGTGCTCTGTGAGTATTGTTCTATTTGTATAATAGATATATTCTTGAGGTACTTGTGGGGAGAGTTGGATTCCATGTCCTCCTATTCTACCGTCTTGACTCCACCTTGTTTTTCTTTCTTAAGGTTGTTTTGGCTATTCAGAGTCCTTTGTGATTTGATACAAATTTTAGGATTATTTGTTCCAGTTCTACAAAAAAAATGCCATTGGTATTTTGATAGGAATTCCATTGAATCTGTAGATTGCCTCTGGTAGTACAGGCAGTTTAACCATATTAATTCTTCCAATCGATGAGCACAGTATCTCTTAACATTAATTTGTATTGTCTTTAATTTCTTTAAACAGTGTTTTATATTTTTCAGAGTATAAGCCTGTCATTTCCTTGCTTAAAATTATTCCTAGGTATTTTATTCTTTCGGATGCAATTGTAAATGGGATTGATTTTTTTTAAAAATTTCTCTTTCTGAATGTTTCTTTCACTGTTGATTATTATGTTAGCTGAGGGTTTGGCATATATCACCTTTACTATGTTAAGGTATATTCCTCTATACTCACATTGTTAAGAGTTTTTATCATAAATGGATGTTGAATTGTATCAGCAGTTTTAAAGTCTATTTTGTCTGATATAAGTATTTACACCTGTTTTCTTTTAATTTCTATTTTCTTGGAATATCTTTTTGCATCCCTCTGTCTATGTGTATCTTTATATCTGAAGTGAATCTTTTGTAGGCAATATAAATAGGCGGCTTCTTATTTTAATTATGGTTTTTGATTGGAGCATTCAGTCCATTTATATTTAGAGTAATTATTGACAGGTATGTACTTATAGCCCTTTTGTCAATTGTTTTCTGGTTAATTTTGTTGTTCTTTTTATTTCTTCCTATCTTCCCTTGTGATTTTATAGGGCTTTCCTTAATTTTATGTTCATTTCCCTTTCTCTTTATTTATTTATTTATTTTTTTGTATTTGTTGTAGGTTTTTGGTTTGTGACATTCATATATAATAACCTACTTATGTAACAGTCTATTTTAGGTTGATAGTCACATAAGATTGAGCACATTCTAATAGTACTACATATTTACTCCATTCCCGCCATGTTTTATGTGTTTGATCATATTATACATCTTTTTATTTTGTGTATTGCTAAACTTATTATTTTAGATGTATATGATTTTACTACTTCATACTACTTTTAACTTTTATGCTAGCTTTACAGGTGGTTGATCCACTACCTTTATTATATGTTTGCCTTTTCCAGTGAGATATTTTTTCATAATTTTCTTGTTTCTAGTTATGGCATCTTTTTCATTTAAATAAGTCCTTTTAACATTTCTAGTAAGACTAGCAATGGCTCCTTTAGTTTTAGCTTGTCTGGAGAACTCTGTGTATTCTTCAATTCTGAATAATTACTTACCCAGGTAGAGTTTTCTTTGTTGTAGGTTTTTTTTTTTCTTTCTTTCAACCCTTTAAATATATCATTCTAGTCCTTCTGGCCAGTAAAGTTTCAGCTGAGAAATGAACTGAAAGTCTCATAGGGGTTCCCTTGTTCATAAGTACTTGTTTTTCTCTTCTGCTTTCAAGAGTCTCTATTTGTCTTTTAACTTTTGATGTCTTAATTATAATATGTATTGGTGTGGGTCTCCTTGGGTTCTTCTTGTTTAGGACTCTGTGATTTCTGGACTTGGATGTTTGTTTCTTTTGTCAAGTTAGGAAAGTTTTCAACCATTGTTTCTTTTAATAGGTCTTCTGTCCCTTTTTCTCTCTTCTTCTTCTGGGACCACTATAATATAAATATTAGTATGCTTGATGTTGCCTTACAGGTCCTTTAACCTATTCTCATTTTTTTAAATACTTTTTTTTTTCTTTTTGATGTTCCAATTGGGTGATTTTTCAGTACCCTGTCTTCCAGATCACTGATCCTTATTCTGCATGCTGTAATCTGCTATTGTTTCCCTTTATTGTATTTTTCATTTCATGTATTGTATTCTTCAGTTCTGATTGGTTCCTGTTTTATATTTTTCTATCTCTTTGTTGAAGTTCTCACTGAGTTCATCCATTTTTCTCCTGAGGTTTGTGACATTTTTTATGACTATTTCTTTGAACTATGTATTGGTGAAGCATTTATTTCTATTTTATTTAGTTCTTTTTCTGGGTTTTTGTCTTGTTTTTTCATTTGGAAGGTATTATTTTTCTCCTCATTTGCCTAACTCTCTGTGTTTGTTTCTATGTATTAGGTATTTTAGCTACCTCTTCCAAAATTGAAGGAGTGGTCTTATTTAGAAGGTGTCTGTGGGGCCCAGTAGTGTAATCTTCCCTGATAACGAGGTCCAGGTGCTCCAGGGGCACCCCTGTTTTGGCTGTATGTACCCTCCTGTTACATGCTGAGACTTCTACAGGTGTGCTGATGGGCAAGGCTAGCTCCAGACTCAGCTGGCTGAGATGTCATTCTCTGACTGTTGTGGGTACAATGATGTGCATGGCTGACCCTTGGTACAACCAGCTATAAGGACTAGTTAGGACTATTCTGGGTGTGCTTGTGTATGTGGCTGGGTTCGCCAGAGCAAAAGCCACATTGAAGGGGTGCTGGTGCCACCTAGTGTAGTCCACTGGATGGGGTGAAGTGGGAGCCAGTTTGGAGGGCCCAGCTAGGGCATCCATATAGGGTGGGGCAGGGCACACATTGGTAGCTTGGGTAATTGAGAGTGATAGATAAGGCACCCTCCACCACCAGGCCAGCTAGGTGGAAGGAAAGTTAAAAAGAAAAGAAAAATGATAATGTCACTGGCCAATATTTCATCTCTGGAGAAAGCTCCACCAGATCCCTACCCCTCTGACACCACCGTAATATTAGCCCATGAATCTCCTTCTCATATGACTCACGTACATTTCAAGCTGCTGCATCTGTGCTGGAACAATGTTATGTAAAAGTTAGTTTGTGTATGAGCCCTTCAAGAGCACAGTCTTGATTTCTTGACATAAGCCCTATTGGTTTTCAAAGCCAGATAATGTGGGGTTGATTTTCTTGATAGTCGTCCCCTGAGCTGGGGAGCCTGATTGTTGACTCAGATCCCTTCTTCCTTAGGGTGGACCTCCATGGTTGTGGTATCCCTCGTCTGGGTCACCACACTAGAGGTGTGGTTTCTGACTACATCTCTATTATCTGTTATTGTGGCCTTTTCTTTATATCCTTAGTTATAGACAATCTCTTCTGTTTGTCTTCAAGTCATTCTCAGAGATAGTTGTTCTAAATGTAGTTGTAGTTTTGGTGTGTCTGTGAGTGGAGGTAAACTCAGAATCTTCCTATTCTGCCATCTTGATACTGACTCCCATAACCATTTTTGAATAGATTAAATCTGTCTTTTCTGTCCTCTCAGTTTCTCCTGGTCTGATGTGTGCCTTGTCTTCAAACCACACAGCAGATCATTTTCCTGTATATAACTTTATGCATTGAGTATTCTTCAGGAAACTCTCAAGTTCTCCCTGTTGTATATAGACAGATAGCTCCACACACTTTTGAGATATTACACTCCCATTGAAGGTTAGCTCCTTAATTTACTGTTTGATATTTTAACAGTTTTATTGAGATATAATTAATATTTCATACAGCTCACCCATTTAATGTACAATTCAACGTTTTTTAGTATGGTTAAAAGTTCGGCAACCTTAGCGGCAATCAAATTTAGAACGTTTTCCTCATCCCTCAAAAAACTCCATGGCCATTATCAGTTAATATCTATTCCCTACTCCCCACTAATTTTAACTCTAGGCAACTACTAATCAACTTTTGTGTACTGTTTGATTTTGAGGAAGTTTTTTTTAATTTAACTTTTAATTTTTTTTAAAATTTTAAGTTTTTTTTATTGAAGTATAGTTTATTCATAGTGTATTAGTTTCAGGTGTACAGCAACCTGATTTAGTTTTATATGTGTGTGTGTGTGTATGTATGTATATATATATATATATATATATATATGTATATATATTCTTTTTCAGATTCTTCTCTATTACAGCTTAGTACAGATATTGAATATAGTTCCTTGTGCTATACCATAGGTCCTTGTTGTTTATTTATTCTATATATAGTAGTGTGTATCTGTTAATCCCAAACTCCTAATTTATCCCTACTATTATTGTGTTACTGTTGATGTCTCCTTTTGTATCTGCTAATATTTGCCTTATACATTTAGGTGCTCCTATGTTGGCTGCCTATATATTTACAATTGTTATATCTTCTTCTTGGATTGATCCTTTGATCATTAGGAAGTGTCTTTCTTTGTCTTTTGTAACAATCTTTATTTTAGACTGAATTTTGTCTTATATAAGTATTGCTACTTCAGCTTTCTTTTGATCTCTATTTGCATGGAATGCCTTTTTCCATCCCCTCACTTTCAGTCTGTATTTGTCTCTAGATCTGAAGTGGGTCTCTTGTAAACAGCATATATATATGGGTCTTGTTTTTCTATCCATTCAGCCACTCTATATCTTTTGGCTGGGTCATTTAATCTATTTACATTTAAAGTAATTATTGAGGGATTCCCTGGTGGTGCAGTGGTTAAGAATCCTCCTGCCAATGCAGGGGACATGGGTTCGAGCCCTAGTCCAGTAAGATCCCACATGCCATGGAGCAACTAAGCCCATGCACCACAACTACTGAGCCTGCGCTCTAGAGCCTGTGAGCCACAACTACTGAGCCCACATGCCACAGCTACTGAAGCCCACGTGCCTAGAGCCCATGCTAGGCAACAAGAGAAGCCACTGCAATGAGAAGCCCGTGCACCATGATGAAGAGTAGACCCCGCTCACCGCAACTAGAAAAAGCCTATGTGCAGCAACGAAGACCCAACACAGCCAAAAATAAAATAAATAAATAAATAAATAAATAAATAAATAAATTTAAAGTAATTATTGATATGTATATTCTCATTGTCATTTTGTTCATTGTTTTGGATTTGTCTTTGTAGGTTTTTTTTTTTCCCTTCTTTTGTTTTCTTCTCTTGTGACTTGGTGACTATCTTTAGTGTTATGTTTGGATTCCTTTTACTTCTTTGTGAGAATATCTATTATAGATTTTTGTTTGCAATAACTATAAAATTTTTGTATAGCAGTCTATATATATACATGAATGTTTTAAGTCAATGATCTCTTAATTTCAAATACATTTAAAAAACATGGAATTTGTACTCTCCTGCCCTCATGACTACTGTTTCTGATATATTTTACATCTAATTGTTTTATGTATCCCTTAACTGCTTATTGTGGGGTACAGACAATTTTACTACTTTTGTCTTTTAACCTTCCTACTAGATTTGCATGTGGATGATTTCCTACCTTTACTGTATATTTACTTTTACTGGAGTGCTTTTTCATTTTGTAATTTTCTTGTTTCCCGCAGTGGCCTTTTCTTTTTCACCTACAGAATTTCCTTTAATATTTTTTGTAAATCTGGTTTGGTGATGTTGAATTCTTTTTGCTTTTGCTTGTCTGTAAAGCCTTTGATTTCTCCATCAAATCAATGAATGAGAGCCTTGCTGGGTAGAATTTTCTTTGTTGTAGATTTTTCCCTTTTATCACTTTAAATATATTGTGCTATTTCCTTCTGGCCTGCAGAGTTTGTCATGAAAAATCAGCTGATAGCCTTATCGGAGTTCCTGTGTATGCTATTTGTTGCTTTTCTCTTGCTGCTTTTAATTTTCTCTGTTTATCATTTTGTCATTTTGATTACAATGTGTCTTGGTGTGTTCCACTTTGAGTTAATCCTATGTGGGACTCTGTATTTCCTTGACTTGGGTGATGGTATCCTTTCCCTGGTTAAGGAAGTTTTCAGTTATTATTTCTTCAAATATTTTCTCAGGCACTTTCTATCTCTCTTCTCCTCTGGGACCTCTATAATGAGAATATTCATGCACTTGATATTGTCCCATAGGTCTCTTAAACTGTCCTCATTTTTTTTCATTCTTTTTTCTGGTCAGTTGTAGTGATTTCCACTACTCTATCTTCCAGCTCACTGATTTATTCTTCTGAATCATTTATTCTACTATTGATTCCTTTTAGTGTGTTTTTCATTTTCGTTATTGTATTTTCATCTGTTTGGTTTTTGTTGATATTTTCTAACTCTTTGTTAAAAACTTCTGACTCTGTGCATTTATTCTTCTCCTGAGTTCTTTGATTATTTTTATTATCATTACTCTGAACTCTTTCTCAGGTAGATGGCCTATCTCCACTTCATTTAATTCTTCTTCTGGGGTTTTATCTTTTTCCATCATCTGAAAGGTATTCTTCTACCACTTCATTTTGTCTAAGTTGCTATTTGTATTTTTATGTATGTGGTAGGTTAGTTATGTTTCTCAACCTTGGAGAAGTGTCCTTCTGTAGGAGACAACCTATGTATCCCAGCAGTATACTTTCATCTTGTCACCCAAACTATATACTCTAGGGGTTCCCCCTTAGAAGGCTGCATGGGTCCTTCTGTTGTGGTGTGCTGACTGTGTGTGCAGTCTTGTAGGCTTGGTTGGCCTCTAGCCTGGTTGGTTGCTAGACCCTGTCTTGTGTGAATGCTGCTGGCTGCTGTAGGGCCTGGCCATGTGGTGGCTGGTTTCAGAAGCCTAATTGGTGCTGGGGTTAGAGCTGCCTCACAGGTGTTCAGAATCAAGTCCCAAAGGCTGCTGCCCAGTCACTGGCAATTGGAGCTAGGTCCTTGCATTAGTGATGAACTACTGGCAGGCAGAGCTGGTTCCTTTAGTCTGGCTGCAGAGACCAGGGATCCCCAGAGCTTGTTTCAGATTGTTGGTTGGGTGTGCAGTTACTGACACATCTGGGTATGGGGTTTGGTGTGTCCCTAAGGTTGTGTTGGCTTGCTAGTGGCCAGGGCCAGGACACAGCTGGTCTGAGAGTAGGGTCTGGAATGTTGTAGCTGGGCTGAGTATTTAGGCTTTAGGATCATAGTTTTCTGTGTCTATTGTCTCCCTGATGGTGGGTCTGGTGGGTGAGTCTGGTGTAAAGATGAGTGCAGATTTCCTGGAGGGAAGGGCAGGTGTCTGACCACTGGTGAGTAGAACTGGGTCTTGGGATTCTGGTGAGCAGGACCTTGTATAGGGGCTTGTCTAGAGGTGGTTTTGGGCTCAAAAAGACTTTAGGCAGCCTACCTGCTAATAGGTAGGGCTGTGTCTCCATCCAGTTAGTTGTTTGTTTGAGGCATCCCTGTACTGGCACCTACAGGCTGTTGGGTGGAGCCAGGCCTTAGCACTAATGAGCCAAGATGGCAGCAACCAGCAGAGGTGTTCATGTGATTGAACTTTCTGAAATATGTCTACTACCAGTGTCCATGTCCCCTGGGGGAGCCACACCTCCCCCAACCCACCTCTCCAGGAGATTCTCCAAGACCAGCAGGTAGTTCTGACCCAGGGTCTTATCAAATTACTGCTCTTGCCCTGGGTCCTGGTGCATGTGAGATTTTGTGTGTGCCCTTTAAGAGTGAAGTCTTTAGTTCTTCCAGTCCTGTGGGGTTTCTGTAATTAAGCCCCACTGGCCTTCACACCAAATGCTCTGGGGTCTCATTCCAGTGCTTGACCTCCCAGACTGGGGAGCCTGATGTGAGCCTCAGAACTCTCACTCCTATGGGAGAACCTCTGCCATACAATTATTCTCCAGTTTGTGGGTCACCCATCCAAGGGTTATGGTATTTTATTATACCATGATTCTGCCTTTCCTACCTGTCTCATTGTGGTTCTTTCTTTATGTCCTTAGTTGTAGAAAATCTTTTCTGGTAGGTTCCAGTCTTTTTCATCAATGGTGTTCTGCAGATCATTGTGATATTGGTGTGCTTGTGAGAGGAGGTGAGCTCAGGATCACTGTATTCCACCATCTTGGTCGCTCTCTACAATATTTTTAAATTTCAGTCTCCTCAGGCAAGGGAAACAAAAGAAAAAATAATCAAATCAGATTGCATCAAACTAAAAAGTTTTTGCATAGTGAAGGACACCTTCAACAAAAAGAAAAGGCAGTCTACTGAATGGGAGAAAAATTTGCAAATGATATATCTGTTAGGAGGTTCATATCCATAATATATGAAGAATTTACACAACTCAACATCAAAAAATTAAACAATCTCATTCAAACATTGGGCAGAGGGCTTTAATAGACATTTTTTTTTCCCAAAGAAGACATGCTCATAGCTAACAGACCCATGAGAAGATGTTCAACATTTCTAATCAGGGAAAAGCAAATCAAAACCACAATGAAATATCACCTCACACCTGTCAGAGTTGCTCTTATCAAAAAGACAACAAATAACAAATGTTGGTGAGGATGTGGAGAAAAGGAAACCCTTGTGCACTGCTGATAGGAATGTAAATTGGTGCAGTCACTATTGAAAACAGTATGAAGTTTCCTCAAAAAATTGAAAATAGAACTATATGATCCAGCAATTCCACCTCTTGGTATTTACCAGAAGAAAATGAAAACATTAATTTTAAAAGATATATACACCATAATGTTCATAGCAGCATTATTTACAATAGCCAAGGTATGGAAGCAACTGAAGTGTCCATTGATAGATGAATGGGTAAAGAAGATATGATTGAAATGTACACACACACACACACACACACACACATATGAAATGGACTATTACACAGCGATAAAAAAGAATGAAATCTTACCATTTGCAAGAACATGGATGGACCTAGAGGATATTAAGCTAAGTCAAATAAGTCAGACAGAGAAAGACAAATGCCATATGATTTCACATTTATGTGGAATCTAAAAAATAAGACAAATGAACAAACATAAGGAAACAAAAACAGAGTCATAGATACAGAGAACAAACTTGTGGTTGTCAGAGGAGTGGAGGTTAGGGGGTTGGGCAAAATATGTGAAGGGGATTAAGAAGCACAAACTTCCAGTTATAAAATAAATAAGTCACAGGGATGTAATGTATGCTACAAAGTATATAGCTGATAATATTGTAATACTTTGTATAGAGCCAGACTAGACTTACTGTTGAGATCAATTCATAATGCATAGAAAAGTCAAATCAGTATGTTGTACACCTAAAACTAATATAATATTGTATGTCAACAATAAATAAAAAATATAAAAGGATGGAACAAACAAAAATATATTTATGGATTCACAGATAAAAGTTTAGGAATGGAGTAATTTCTCAAAAGAAAGGAATGAAGTTCAGAATGATAACTTGATAAGATTTACTTTGTCTAATTCAGATTAACCTTTTCTATTTGCTGGTACTCTAGTACTGATTGTTTACTGTGAGAGCCAATTTATCAGTAGCCCCAAGAATGTTTGCATTTCTCAGGAGAAAAAAATTTAAAAAGTCGTAAGAATACTTGAGTTTATATTTGACTAATGTCACAAAATAAAATTTGAAAAAAAAACCCAGAATGTATCTTTCCTGATTGGTGATGAGGTTAAATAAACCACAAGTGAGAGAAATATAATTTATAGACTTGAAGAAACTTTTTGATGCTTAAAAAATTATTGCTAATAAAAAATAGAAGTGCTTTTAAAAAGTGATAATGATTTGCTAGTATATTTTTTCCTACCATTTTTAATCCATATAAAGGGCTTTCTATTAAAATGTGCTACTTGAAAGTAATTATTGAACATACATTTTATTAACTAAGTAAAAAATCAGTATAATTTCTAAGAATTATCATAATTTAAAGAATTAGTTTTTCTTAGGTACAAGGTATTTGGAGCTTAATGTAATATCAGCTACTTTAAAGCGTTGTAGAATAAAGTATGCCACAGACGACAATTAGGAATCAGCAGGACTCAAGAGCTTTTATGCCATTTTGCATTTTATGTGTTTACAAAGCTGCAACCTATTGGCATTTAATTCCATATTTACTGTCTCTTGTGTCTCATTGCACAGCAGGACATGGAATGAGCAATAAACATGTTATAATAAGTATTGTACTGAATGATAATTTAATTAAGTCACAACTTAAAAAACAAGTCTTTTTTGTGTCACCCTTGGGTTTTATATCCTCAATTCATTTATTCATTTTGTCAATTTATCCACACTGAATTACAAAAACATACTAAAATAATTTAATGCATAAAATTTTTCAGAATAAAAAATTATTTTTAATATATTAGCACATAGGAGAGTTATTTGATCTTTGATTTGAAAAATTATATGAATATGTAATTTATTGCTAACTGACTGGTTTACTTATAATCATAGTGAAGTTACTTACATAAAAAGAATATCAAAGAAATAGTACAAATGTTTCATTTGAATTTCATTCAATATATGTATATTTTAATTATTCTTTGAATATACATGATCAAATGATTTTATCTAGGGTTTAAGAGGAAATTAATTTTTCTTTCACAATCTATCATGTAATTTATATATTTGGTAATGAATGGTTGTTTAAGTAGCTCATTTTTCACAAGAGAATATTATTCACCTGAAACTATATGAATGAAGAAAATTATAAAATTATAATTATGTTAAGTGTACTGTTTCTGTAAGTAGGATTATAAGGGAAGCGAGAAAAGGTGAAGAGGAAATATATAGAATTTTCAAACTTTATACTGTTTAAAATATATAGAATTTAAAAACCTGGAGACTGTTGCAAATTCATGTTAAAAGTGAGAAGAAAATTAACAGATTCATCCATTAGTCACAGAGGAAGCCTGGATGGAACTTTAAATTTTGCTTGATAATAGTAATAATGAAAGGAATGATGTGGCAAAGAGGTGGAGCTCAAATCTAAAGAATTTACATCAAAATGAGGAAAATAGAGATTAATAATTAACCTGGTCAAGAGGAATTTCAAATACTGAAAACAGTTAATATATATCCAACCAAGCAAGATCTCAGATTGAAGAAATTTAACTAAGACAAGGAAAAGATACATAGATCACCTGGATCCAGATTAGAGTGATAATCACCTGAGATAAGGAATTCCACCTATCTTGGGCAGAAGAAGTAGGGATATAATCAAAGGTTTTGAATAAGAAACTGAAAGCCTAAGTAACAATATCTTGATAGCTCAAGTTTTAAGGAATCTTGATATATATTTTCTTCCCAATTTTAGAATTGGTTTCAAACCCAGGTAGTCCTGAACATATGAGTACGTGTTTACAGTAAAATATGGATGAAGAATGGAGGAAGACAATTTTGAATGGAAGCAGGGAATTACCATTTATATGTCAAGGCTTTTTACTACAAACTCTGTGATTAACTTTTGGAAATTATAGTTTAGTTAAATATAAACATATAGACTTGAGTCAGGAAAATGGGGTTTTCAATTAGTTTGTGTCCTTCAGCAAAGTATCAAACATCTCTTGTGTTAATTGACCTGTAAAATGCACGTAATGTTTCCTTAGAGAATCTTTGTAATGATTAAGTCAAATAATATGTTATAGTAAATATCACAATGCTGATGGCATATTAAATGTTTTAACATGCTGGTTTCTTTTAGTTAATATTACTTCTGCCTGTCTTTATATTAATACATATTATGTGAAACATTAAGTATACAAATATAAAGAATGATGAAGGCATCAGAAATACTTTTCAAAAAATAATGAGGTATTTGAAGTATTTAAAAAGTCCATTAACAATGTTTTAAGTTGGGCTTCCCTGGTGGTGCAGTGGTTGAGAGTCCACCTGCCGATGCAGGGGACACGGGTTCATGCCCTTGTCCGGGAAGATCCCACATGCCATGGAGCGGCTGGGCCTGTGAGCCATGGCCGCTGAGCCTGCATTACTGGAGCCTGTGCTCCACAACAGGAGAGGCCACAACAGTGAGAGGCCCACGTGCCAAAAAAAAAAAAAATGTTTTAAGTTATTTTCCTGAAGGATGAGATATTTATTTTTCCTGTATTTTAAATAATCTTACAAAATTCAGAAAAAAAGCCAGCTTGAAGAGTGTCCATGGAATTTAATATTAATGTTGTATAATCCTGTAGGAAGATGAGGTGGTAGCATTATTTACAGTATAATATTAGTATCTAAAATTGTGTTCTTCAGACATGATACTGGGTTAAGAGCCCTAGGTCTTTAGTCTTTAAATAAGGGGATGCTTTTGAGAATTTTGCTAGAACATTCCTAAGTGGCAAAAATATCAGATGATGTAAGATTCTTCATAATTTCTTTTAGAATCAAAGAATGAGTTAAGGAGATGTTAGCATTAATTTGTTCTACAATTTATCTTAGGTCAGTAATACCATGGGTCTCTGTCTCTCACTCACTCTCTTATCCCTCATTCACTTTCCATTCTTCTTCTTTCAGCAAAATAAAATCAAGCTGATTCTCCTTGAAGTGTTGTGTTGTCTTATTTTTTTAAGCCTCTTAGAATTTTTTAATTATATGGGTCCTATATGAATAAACGTGATATAGACAGAACTACATATCTATCAATTGGGGATGATGAGGTGGAACTCTCAAAAGAGTTGGAGCTAAGACTTTAAAGTTCCTGATATTTACAGAATGAAAGATTCCCTAATTACACTTCTGTCTCTTCAACTACTTCATCTTACATTCTGATTATCAGTACAAATACATACAAGGGTAGCAAACTGAGTTAATATGAAAGAGTCATGATTGTGTAGAAAAATCTCAGATGTTTTTCACCTTTTTAAAGTGGTAATTCCTTCTTTGGAATGAAATAATAACTTATGTATTTGAACTCTCTCTCAATCAGCTACTCTATTACTTATTTAAAGTTTTCTATACTGACTCAGCATATATAAACCTTACACTATTAAAGAGGATTATTTTGAAAGAAAAAAAGCCTAAATTTAATTTTATTGTTATATATAGGTTGATCTATGAAAAACTGAGATTTTTGAGATTTCTCTCTACTATGGATACTATGAAAGAAATAAGATAAATTACATAAGCATATAAAAACATATTCTACTATCAAAAATCTAGTAAATATCCAGGTGGTTTCACTTTCTTTAAACTCTTATCATTTAAGTATGTATAATTTACAGTATGTGATATATATATATAGGGAAAGATAATAAACCAAATAAATTTAAAGACTTCAAAAATTCTGAAATAAAAAGATATAATCTTAAAAAGCAAGGGCATAGATATTCAATGGCGTAGTTATTTCCTGGTCATACTTCAGTCCTAAGTGGGTACTTGGAGTGCACAAAAGATAGACAAACTTCAGTATTTTATATCACATGTTCTAACTCTTAAAAAATGTTCTCAAACTACTGAGTAGGAATGAAAACAAGGGAAACATTTATCTTCACTAGTCATCAAGCATCTTTGCTGATGTTAGAATGCTCATATATCACTGCTACCTAAATTAAAGTCAAGTTGAAGACACTGGCTAAATAGGTTAGTTATGCCATTTTGGCAATTTAAAACTCATGAATCATTAACACTGCTGTATGTTATATATGAAAGTCGTTAAGAAAGTAAATCCTAAGAGTTCTCTTCACAAGAATATTTTTTTCTACTTTAATTTTGTACCTATATGAAATGATGGATATCCAGTAAACTTATTGTGATAATCACTTCATGATATATGTAAATCAAATCATTATGCTCTATACTGTAAACTTATACAGTGCTGTATGCCAATTATATCTTAATAAAATTTGAAAAACTGATGAGTCTTCCTAAATCTCAATATCGGCAACACCTAATATATTTTAGAATGATTACTGTCAGCTCTTTATTTATCTGCAAGTAAAGTTTCTATTATTTATTTTAATTTTTTTGAAATATAATTGAAAATTAAAATTGTGATATAAGGTGTGAACATGATTTGATATACATATACATTGTAAATTAATTCTCATCACTGAGTTAATTAACATATCCATTCCTTTATCATTTCACATATTTACTTTTTGTTGTTGTTGAGAACACAAGTTTTACTCTTCTAGCAAATTTCATTTATACAGTACCAAACAGTATTATCAACTTTAGTCACCATATAACATATTATATCCTCAGATCTTATTCATCTTATTACTGAAAATTTGCACTCTTTTTCCATCTTCTCCTTAGTTCCTCTACTTCCCAGACCCTGGCAACAACCATTCTAGTCTCTGTTTCTATGAGTTTGACTTTTTTTTTTTTTTAGATTACACATTTAAGTGATATTATATAGTATTTGTCTTTCTTAGTCTGGTATATTTCATCTAGCACAATTCCCTCCAGGTTTATCTATAGACTTGTTTCTATTTTTAAGGCTGACATACATATATATACACACACACTCACACACACACACACACACACATATATATATATATATATATATATATATATATATATATATATATATATATATATATATATATATACAGAAAGTCCCCTATATATGAACGAGTTCTGTTCTGAGAGTATATTTGTAAGTCCAATTTGTTTTTAAGTCCAACAGTGTTAACCTAGGTTCCCAGCTAACACAATCAGCTATATAGTACTGTACTGTAATAGGTTTAAAATACTTTTCACACAAATAATACGTAAAAAACAAACACAAAAAAATAAAGAAAACATTTTTAATCTACAGTACCATACCTTGAAAAGTACAGTAGTACAATACAACAGCTGGCTTACAGAGGCTGGCATCAAGTGAACAAGCAAGAAGACTGGAGTAGGGAGAGGAGGTGGGAGATGGTAGAGCTGAAGGATCATCAGCAATAGGAGGTGGAGGACAAGCTGCAATTTCACTCATGCCTGACACTGATGGCATAGGTTCTGGTTCCTTGCTGTATTCGATTCTGTCTACCCTCTTGAAAAAAATGATCCAGTGATATCTGGGTAGTAACTCTTCTTTTCTCACCATAGATAACATAGTAACACTGGATTACATTCTGAACAGCTGCTGCAACCTTTGTGTCCCAGCTACATCATCACTGCTTTTATGTTTGCTTCTGGACATCCTTGGCTTGAAATAGACACTCTACTACTATACTGTATACAGTAGTGTAAAGTACTCAAAAGCACAACCACTTGTAGAGGATGCACACACGTGACAATGTATGCCAGACATGTGAACTGACTTACTTGATTGGACATGTGAATGTACGTTCATAACTTTGAAATTTCTCAACTTGAAGGTTTGTATGTAGGTGATTTACTGTATATGTATATATACATATATATATACATATATATATATATATATATATATATATATATTTAATCTATATCCCACATTTTTAAAATCCATTCATTTGTTTATGGATACTTAGGTTGTTTCTATACCTTGACACTTGTGAATAATGATGCAATGAACATGGTAGCACAAGTATTTCTTCAAGATAGTGATTTTGTTTCCTTTGTATGTATACCCAGAAGTAGGATTGCTTGATCTTATGATAGCTTTGTTTTCAGTTTCTTGAGGAAACATCATACTATTTTCCATAGTGGTTGTACCAGTTTACATTTCCAGCAACAGTGTACAAGAGTTTCCTTTTCTCCACAGCCTTGCCAGCATTCGTTATCTCTTGTCTCACTGATAATAGATATACCAACAAATGTCAGATGATACTTTATGGTGATTTTTAATTGCATTTCTCTGATGATGAGTGATGTTGAGCAACTTTTAATGTATCCGTTGACCCTTTGTATGTCTTCTTTGAAAAAAAATATAAGTTCAGGTCCTTTGCTTACCTTTTCATTAAGCTTCTGTTTTTTGTATGTGTCTCATATATTTTGGATATTAAGCCTTTATCAGACATGTAGTTTGCAAATATTTTCCCCCATTTTATAAGTTGCATTTTCCACTTGTTGATGGTTTCCTTTGCTGTGCAGAAGCATTTTAGTTTGATGTAGTCCCACTTGTTTATTTTTGCTTTTGATGTCAAATCCATAAAATTGATGCCAAGACCAATGTCAAAGACCTTACCCCCTATGTTTTTTCCAAGTAGTTTTATTGCTTTAGGTCTGATATTCAACTCCTTAATCCATTTTGGGTTGACTTTTTACTTTTGTATATGGTATAAGATAGTGTTCAGTTTCATCCTTTTGCATGTGGCCATCCAGTTTCCCAGAACCAGTTTTTGAAGAGATTATCCCTTCCCCATAATATATTCTTGGCTTGAAAAAAATGGTGTGTGTGTGTGTGTGTGTGTGTATGTGTGTGTGTGTGTGTGTGTGTGTTGGGGTAGGACAAAGTTTTCCCAAAGTTAGGAGGACTATTTAAAAATTATTATACATATTACTTCTTTATATGGAGGAGAGCCTGTGGGAAATACTTCTGATTCTATGATAGTTGAAACTGAGTGTGATACCTGGAAAAATTTATAATAATTATGGCAGAAAATATTTACAAACAGAGTCCTAACAGCAGTGGTACCTTAATGTGTCTAATTAAATCAGTTTGAAGAGAAACATTAATTGACAAATATGCATGGGTGTATTTCTGGGCTGAAAAATTAATTGACCTTATATGCATGAGTTTATTGTGGGGCTTTCTATTCTGTTCCATCCATCTATGTGTCTGCTTTTCTTCCTGTTTTGTTTACTATAGCTTTGTAATATAGTTTGAAATCGAGAAATGTGATGCCTCCAGCTTTGCTCTTCTTGTTCAAGATTGCTTTAGCTATTCAGGGTCTTCTGTGGCTCCAAACATATTTTAGGATTGTTTTTGCTATTTCTGTAAAAAATGCCACTGGCATTTTGATAAGAATTGTTTTGAATATTTAGTGCTTTGGGTAGAGTGGACATTTTAGCAATTTTTCCAGTCCATGAGCACAGAGTATCTTTCGTTTTATTTTTGTCTTCTTGAAGTTTCTTTTTTTCCCACATTTTAAAAGATATAATTGACATATAGCACTGTATAAGTTTAAGGTGTACATACAGTATGATGATTTGACTTACATACATCATGAAATGACAATAAAAATAAGTTTATTGTCAAAATCCATCATCTCATATATAGATACAAAAGAAAAAGAAAAAGAAAGAATATATAATATTTTTTCTTTATGATGAGAACTCTTAGGATTTACTCTCTTAACAACTATAAAATATAAATAGAGCAGTGTTAATTATATTAATTTTGTTGTACATTACAACCCGATTACTTATTTATCTTATAACTAGAAGTTTGTACCTTTTGACCACTTTCATCCAACTCCCCCACCCCTCATCCCCTGCCTCTGGTAATCACAACTCTTATCTCTTTTTCTATGTAAATTAGCACAGTCACTATGGAAAACAGTATGGAGTTTCTTAAAAAAAATTAAAAATAGAACTACCATATCATCCAGCAATTCCACTCTTGGGTATTTACCCAAAGAAAATGAAAACACTAAATTCGATAAGATATGTACACCACTATGTTCATTGCAACATTATGTACAATAGCCAAGATAAGGAAGCAATTTACATGGCCATAAAATATTAAATGTATAAAGAAGATGTGATATATATACATATAGTGGAATATTACTCAACTATAAAAAGAATGAAATCTTGCCATTTGTAACAACAAGGATAGACCTAGAGGGTATTATGTTAAGTGAAATAAGTCAGCCAAATACTGCATGATTTTAATTATATGTAGAGTCTGAAAAACAAATGAATAAACAAACATAAGAAAACAGAAACAGAGTCATAGATACAAAGAACAAACAGGTGGTTGCCAGAGGGGAAGGGAATGGGGGATGTAAGAAATAGGTGAGAAAGATTAAGAGGTACAAACTTCCAGTTTCAGAATAAAATTAGTCACATCTGAAATGCACAGTGTGGGGAATACAGTCAATAATAATGTAGTATCTTTATATGTTGTTACATGGTAACTAGCCTTATTATGGTGATCTTTAATTTTTCATGATCGTTTTATAGTTTTCAGTGTAGAGATCTTTCACCTCCTTGGTTAAATTTATTCTTAGGTATCAAGTGTGATGTTGGCTGTGAGCTTGTCATATATGGCCTGTATTATGTTTATGTACATTCTTTCTATTCCCAGTTTGTTGAAAGTAAAATTTCTATTTAGTTTTTAAAAATTTATTATCTAAACTATATTTTATTTATTTATTTATTTTCTTATTTAAGAAGATGTCTTTTAAAAAAAATTTATTGGAGTAAAGTTGATTTACAATGGTGTGTTAGTTTCTGATGTACAGCACAGTGAATCAGTTGTACATATACACATTTCCACTCTTTTTTAGATTATTTGCCCATATACATCATTACAGAGCACAAGTTCCCTGTGCTATTCAGCAGGTTCTTACTAGTTATCTATTTTATATATAGTAGTGTGTATATGTTGATCCCAATCTCCCAATTTATCCCTCCCCCATCCTGCTTTCCCCCCTGGTAAGCATAAGTTTGTTTTCTATGTCTGTGACTCTGTTTTGTAAACAAGTTCCCATTTGTACAATTTTTTAAAGATTCCACATATAAAGGATATCATATGGTATTTGTCTTTCTCTGTCTGACTTACATCACTCAGTATGACAATTTCTAGATCCATCCATGTCACTGCAAATAACATTATTTCATTCTTTTTTATGGCTGAGTAATATTTTAAAATTTATGTCTGGCAGCTGTTTTACATAAAGTAGATATACCATTTTCTGATAAACATAAGATTATTAATAGAAGTGCTACATTCTTATATTACTGTTCTTATTTTTAAATATTCAAAAAATATCTTCATTAGTAAAACCCAGTGGTGTTTGGCTCACATTAGCTCTTGAGATAAACATTATCAACATCATGTAATGAATATGATAAATTCATTTCAGTTTTGTCCAAACTAAACTACTTGCTACTCAGTAGAGAGTATAGGCCCTATTTCTACATCAAAATATGTATTTTTGAGAGTACTTAAGTAGTAGTATTGGTTTTATGTTTTTGGGTTCACTAATCAATCTATGTATTTGAAAATATTATATATGCTATTGTGTTTATATTTGAGAAATGCTAATAAAATGAACTAACTAGACCTAAATTAAGGAAATAAAATTTGACAATTAATAAGGAAGAAAATGTGTTCATTTCAAATGCATTATTCAAAAAAAGTAGCTTTCATGGTAAGAAATTAATTTTGTAATTAAACTAATAAACATAATAAAATTCAAATTTTACACTTAGTATGTTATCACATAACTTTGAATATGGAAATCTTCAGCAACTCAAAATAGCAAGATGACAATAACATTTAGTATGAATTAAATATTTGGCATGAATTATCTTATTAAATCTCTATAACAAATTATGAAATCATGGTATTATATTTAAAATATAAAGCTGAGACTTGTAGAGATTAAATACTCATTTAAACTTAGAAATTTTGTAAGTAGTAAAAGTAAAATTCAAATTTAACACAGACCTGTGTGAACATAAAACGTATTCTCTTGACCACTGTGCATCAACCGATATAACATTACATGTTGATATTGATCACATAAGTTATCCGTTGTCTCTGTATACACATCAGTATGATACAAAGCTTATGCTTTCCCAGTAATTGTCAGAATCTCTATTGTCTGGGTGTTATAAGGTATTTTTGAAACCTGAACTGCTTACCTTAGACTAGTTCTTGAAAACAAAAACATAAAAGAGGTATAATATCTAATATCATATTTAAAATGTGATTTAGTCTAATACTCTACCTTTTGAAGAGTTTTGGGTTGCTAACATGGGATATTTTACTATAATGTTCATGGTTTTAGTTTCATCTTTTATTCAGAGAAGTTATAGTAAATTCTAATAACGTCTTAGCCTGAGACTTGAATTAAGCTAAAATGCAATTACTTTCTAAGGAGACATTTTTCTTTGAGGTTCAGATGGTCATTTTAGAAGGTTCATAGCTAATTAATTTTTAATCAGTGTCAGTCACCTTGCAACTACACAGACAATTTCCAAAATATAAAGCATCCAGGACTGGCAAAACAACAAACATTTTATCATTGACTCCTTGATACAGGTTGAAAAGTTTTATACACAACCTCCTTCCTCATGAGTGAGGTGACATGACTCTCTCCTTTTGAATTATTATTATTTTTTTAATTTTTCCCCTGTGATTCATAGTCAGGACTGGGGTGAATGTTCTCTAGTCAATAAAATCCGGAAAAACACTTGCCTTTTACTTATTTCTGCCTTATTTAGTAATGTTGTGCCTAGCTCAATCTTTTGTACCTTATACATTAATTATCTACAAATGTCTCTATATTCTCAAATTTTATTTGAGAAAACTCTTTCAATTAAAGTGAAATATCTCTTTACCTGAAGTCTTAAAATTCTTGCTCTATCTGCTATTTTCTGGTATTATTAAGCCAAAAATAGGGGAATTTTCACATTCTCAAGTGCTGACTTTTCACCACTTTTCTAACACCTTATTCAACAATCTGTCCTCACTCTAAATCTATACCATTTCTTATCATTTATAAACTTAGACACTTCTCCCAACATTTTTCAAGGATTTCCATTTTCAAAAATATTGGTCATGTCCCTGATTTTACTCTACACACTTTTCTATCACTGTTTCATAAAACTGAATATACAGATAGAAGTTGTAAGCAACTTTGCAGGCAGTAACAACTCAACTATTAAGCTTTTAACTTAAGAAGAGTGGGCCCCAATCCCTGATCCAGCTTTCATTCTTTAATCTTTAGCTGCTCCCATATTTTCTTTGTCATTATTTTGTTCTCTAATCTGATAACTATTTTCCTAACAGTTATCTTTTCTAAACATTCTTCTTAACCAGATATATTAAATAAGTTTTTCCTTGATTAAACTAATTCCAACATTTTAATGATTATATCATACCCACACTGACAATTCCAAATTTGATATAAATTTAAGAATCTATTTTCTTTTCTATGTTTTAAGGTAATTACACATTGAAGAAAAAGGTCACCTTGCAACGTGGACTATATTAAAAACAAATTTTAGAAAACCCTCTAATTAATTCACAGTGTTTCTCCTAGTATTTGACTAATCTCTTTATTCAAATCAAATTAATTTTGTTCTTCTCATCAAAGAAAGAATTCCAAACATTTACTACCTTTCCAGAGAGGAGTGGGGTGAGGTTTCCAGGCAATAAAAAGGACCTACATTTAATTCTGAATGCCAGATAAACAACACATTCTTTTTTTAGTATAAGCACATCCCACATATTACACAAACATACTCACTAAAAATTATATATATAATGTGTCTATAATGCAAATATATGCATGTGTATATGTATTTCTTATTCACATGAGATTCAATTTAACTATGGGTCTTGTATTTTCATTTGCTATATCTGGCAACCCTAAGGTGGAAGAACATCAAATCTTATCATCTCAGAAATTAAGCTCACCTTTGATTCTATTATGAAGATCAAAATAGCCTCTCTTTATGTCTTTATTATTCTTGACTTCTTCTTCAAATGTACTCTAGAAGGCATAGGTTGCTCTTTCTCCTGGGAGTAACTACCAACTTCCCACATTTACATATTCTTAGATTTTTGCATTGCATCTGGAAACATATGGAAAATTTACCTTTTCCACAAATTTACCTTTTCCACAAATATTTGCTCTCTCTGTTTTATTCTGGACAAAAACCATGTTTTTGAATTGGTTTTAAATTTTTACACCAAAGAATTCCTAAAAGAAGTCTGGTTTCAAAATATCTATATTCGGGGGCCCGGAGGAAGATGGCGGAAGAGTAAGACGCGGAGATCACCTTGCTCCCCACAGATACATCAGAAATTCATCTACACGTGGAACAACTCCTACAGAACACCTACTGAACGCTGACAGAAGACCTCAGACCCCCCAAAAGGCAAGAAACTCCCCACATACCTGGGTAGGGCAAAAGAAAAAAAGAATAAACAGAGACAAAAGGATAGGGACGGGACCTGCACCAGTGGGAGGGAGCCGTGAAGGAGGAAAGGTTTCCACACACTACAAGCCCCTTCGCGGGCGGAGATGGCAGATGGCGGAGGGGGAAAGCTTCGGAGTAGCGGAGGAGAGCACAGCAACAGGGGTGCAGAGGGCAAAGTGGAGAGATTCTGGCACAGAGGACCGGTGCCCTCAGGCACACACCAGCCCGAGAGGCTTGTCTGCTTGGCCGCCGGGGCGGGCGGGGCTGGGAGCTGAGGCTCGGGTATTGGCTTTCAGTCGGAGTGCAGAGAGAGGACTGGGGCTGGCGGCAGGAAGAGAGCCTGAAGGGGTTAGTGCACCACGGCTAGCCCGGAGGGAGACGGGGAAAGGGTCTGGAGTTGCCGAAGAGGCAAGAGACTTTTTTCCCTTTTGTTTCCTGGTGCGTGAGGAGAGGGCATTAAGAGGGCTGCTTGGGGAAGCACCGGAGACAGGCGCGAGCCGTGGGTAAGGCGCGGAACTCAGAGACGGGCGTGGGCCACCGCCGCCACCCACCGCCGCCGCCGCCGCCGCCGCCGCCACCCGCCGCCGCCGCCACCACTGCAGCGCCTGTGTGCGAGCGCGGGTCACTGTCCGCCCCGCCTTCCGGGGGGCCTGTGCACCCCGCCACTGCCGGGGTCCCGAGACCCGCGGACGGCTTTCACGGGGAAGCGCACGGAGCGCCACGGGCTGCTGCAACGTCATGTCGGCCTCTGCCGCCGCAGGCCAGCCCCACACTGCGCCCCCTCCCTCCCCTTGGCCTGAGTGAGCCAGAGCCCCCGAATCAGCGGCTCCTTTAAACCCATCCTGTCTGAGCGAAGAACGGATGCCCTCTGGTGACCTACGCACAGAGGAGGGGCAAGGTCCAAGGCTGAGACCCGGGAACTGTGAGAGCAGAGACAGGGAAATCTCTCTGTGCAGCCTCGGAGGCAGCGGATTAAAGCTCCACGGTCCATTTGATGTGCCCTGCGTCTGTGGAGTGCATGAATGGACAGCGAATCATCCCAAATTGAGGAAGTGGACTTTGAGGACAAGATTTAAGACTTACCCCCTTTTCCTCTTTTTACAACGAATTATCCCAAATTACGGAGGTGGACTTAAAGAGCAAGATTTCAGACTTCTCGCCCTTTTCCTCTTTTTACAACGAATTATCCCAAATTGAGGAGGTGGACTTGGAGAGCAAGATTTTTGATTTTTCCACCTGCTCTCTTTTTGTGAATGTGTATGTGTAATCTTCTGTGTAAGATTCTCACTGTATAGCCCTGCTTCCACCATATGTCCCAGGGTTCTATCGGTCCGTTTCTTTTTTTCAATAATTACTTTCTAATTTTACTAATGCTATTATATTTCATACTTTATTCTATTTTACTTTACCTGCTTTTCCTTTTTTTCCTACCTTCCCTTCCTCCCTCCCTCCATCCGCTCCTCCTTTCCTTCTTCCTTTTTCTTTCCTCCCTCCCTCCCTCCCACCCTTCTTCTTTCCACTTTCTTTTTCTTTCCTTCCTCCCTCCCTCCCTCCTGTCTTTCTTTCTTTCTTTCCTTCCTCCCTCCCTCCCTCCCTTCTTCCATTCACTCTTCCTTTTGCTTTCATTCCTCCCTCCCTCCCTCCTTTCTTTCTTTCTTCCGTCCTTCCTTCCTTTCTTCCCTTCTTCCTTTCTTTCCCTCTCTCTTTCTTTTTGCTACCAGTTCTCTCTTTCTACTTTTTCTCCCTGTTATTCTGAGCCGGGTGGATGAAAGGCTCTTGATGCTGCAGCCAGGAGTCAGTGCTGTGCCTCTGAAGTGGGAGAGCCAACTTCAGGACACGGGTCCACAAGAGACCTCGCAGCTCCACATAATATCAAGCAGCAAAAATCTCACAGAGATCTCCATCCCAACACCAGCACCGAGCTTCATTCAATGACCAGCAAGCTACAGTGCTGGTCACCCTATGCCAAGCAACAAGCAAGGCAGGAACACAACCCCACCCATTAGCTGAGAGGCTACCTAAAAACATAATGAGGCCATAGGCACCCCAAAACACACCACCAGACGTGGACCTGTCCACCAGAAAGACAAGATGGAGCCTCAAACACCAGAACACAGGCATTAGTCCCCCCCACCAGGAAGCCTACAAAACCTACTGAAACAACCTTAGCCACTGGGGTCAGACACCAAAAACAACAGGAACTACGAATCTGCAGCCTGCAAAAAGGAGACCCCAAACACAGTAACATAAGCAAAATGAGAAGACAGAAAAACACACAGCAGGTGAAGGAGCAAGATAAAAACCTACCAGACCTAACAAATGAAGAGGTAATAGGCAGTCTACCTGAAAATGAATTTGGAATAATGATAGTAAAGCTGATCCAAGATTCTATTTCCAAGATCCATAATCTTGGAAATAGAATAGACAAAATGCAAGAAACAGTTAACAAGGACCTAGAAGAACTAAAGATGAATCAAGCATCGATTAAAAACACAATAAATGAAATGAAAAATACTCTAGATGGGATCAATAGCAGAAAAACTGAGGCAGAAGAACGGATAAGTGAGGTGGAAGATAAAAAGTGGAAATAACTGATGCAGAGCAAAATAAAGTAAAAAGAATTAAAAGAACAGAGGACAGTCTCAGAGACCTCTGGGACAACATTAAACACACCAACATTTGAATTATAGGGGTTCCAGAAGAAGAAGAGAAAAAGAAAGGGACTGAGAAAATATTTGAAGAGATTATAGTTGAAAACTTCCCCAGTATGGGAAAGGAAATAGTTAATCAAGTCCAGGAGGCACAGAGAGTCCCATACAGAATAAATCCAAGGAGAAATATGCCAAGACACATATTAATCAAACTGTCAAAAATTAAACACAAAGAAATCATATTAAAAGCAGCAAAGGAAAAACAACAAATAACACACAAGGGAATCCCCATCAGGTTAACAGCTGATCTCTCAGCAGAAACTCTACAAGCCAGAAGGGAGTGGCAGGACATAATTAAAGTGATGAAGGAGAGAAACCTGCAACCAAGATTACTCTACCCAGCAAGGATCTCATTCAGATTTGATGGAGAAATTAAAACGTTTACAGACAAGCAAAAGCTGAGAGAGTTCAGCACCACCAAACCAGCTTCACAACAAATGCTAAAGGAACTTCTCTAGGCAAGAAACACAACAGAAGGAAAAGACCTACAATAACGAACCCAAAGCAATTAAGGAAATGGGAATAGGAACATACATACAAATAATTACCTTAAATGTAAATGGACTAAATGCTCCCACCAAAAGACACAGAGTGGCTGAATGGATACAAAAACAAGACCCATATATATGCTGTCTACAAGAGACCCACTTCAGACCTAGAGACACATACAGATTGAAAGTAAGGGGATGGAAAAAGATATTCCATGCAAAAGGAAATCAAAAGAAAGCTGGAGTAACAATTCTTATATCAGACAAAATAGACTTTAAAATAAAGACTATTAGAAGAGACAAAGAAGGACACTACATAACGATAAAGGGATTGATCCAAGAAAATATAACAATTGTAAATATTTATGCACCCAACATAGGAGCACCTCAATACATAAGGCAAATACTAACAGCCATAAAAGGGGAAATCGACAGTAACACAATCATAGTAGGGGACTTTAACACCCCACTTTCACCAATGGACAGATCATCCAAAATGAAAATAAATAAGGAAACACAAGCTTTAAATGATACATTAAACAAGATGGACTTAGTTGATATTTATAGGACATTCCATCCAGAAACAACAGAATACACATTTTTCTCAATTGCTCATGGAACATTCTCCAGGATAGATCATATCTTGGGTCACAAATCAAGCCTTGGTAAATTTAAGAAAGTTGAAATTGTATCAAGTATCTTTCCCGACCACAATGCTATGAGACTAGACATCAATTACTGGAAAAGATCTGTAAAAAATACAAACACATGGAGGCTAAACAATACACTACTCAATAATGAAGTGATCACTGAAGAAATCAAAGAGGAAATTAAAAAAATACATAGAAACAAATGACAATGGAGACACGACGACCCAAAACCTATGGGATGCAGCAAAAGCAGTTCTAAGGGGGAAGTTTATAGCAATACAATCCCACCTTAAGAAACAGGAAACATTTCGAGTAAACAACCTGACCCTGCACCTAAAGCAATAAGAGAAAGAAGAACAAAAAAAACCCAAAGTTAGCAGAAGGAAAGAAATCATAAAGATCAGATCAGAAATAAATGAAAAAGAAATGAAGGAAACGATAGCAAAGATCAACCAAACTAAAAGCTGGTTCTTTGAGAAGATAAACAAAATTGACAAACCATTAGCCAGACTCATCAAGAAAAGAAGGGAGAAGACTCAAATCAATAGAAATGAAAAAGGAGAAGTAACAACTGACACTGCAGAAATACAAAAGATCATGAGAGATTACTATAAGCAACTCTATGCCAATAAAATGGACAACCTGGAAGAAATGGACAAATTCTTAGAAATGCACAACCTGCCAAGACTGACTCAGGAAGAAATAGAAAATATGAATAGACCAATCACAAGCACTGAAATTGAAACTGTGATTAAAAATCTTCCATCAAACAAAAGCCCAGGACCAGATGGCTTCACAGGCGAATTCTATCAAACATTTAGAGAAGAGCTAACACCCATCCTTCTCAAACTCTTCCAAACAATATCAGAGGAAGGAACACTCCCAAACTCATTCTATGAGGCCACCATCACCTTGATACCAAAACCAGGCAAGGATGTCACAAAGAAAGAAAACTGCAGGCCAATGTCACTGATGAACATAGATGCAAAAATCCTCAACAAAATACTAGCAAACAGAATCCAACAGCACTTTAAAAGGATCATACACCATGATCAAATGGGGTTTATTCCAGGAATGCAAGGATTCTTCAATATACACAAATCAATCAATGTGATACACCATATTAACAAGTTGAAGGAGAAAAACCATATGATCATCTCAATAGATGCAGAGAAAGCTTTCGACAAAATTCAACACCCATTTATGATAAAAACCCTGCAGAAAGTAGGCATAGAGGGAACTTTCCTCAACATAATAAAGCCACATATGACAAACCCACAGCCAACATTGTCCTCAATGGTGAAAAACTGAAACCATTTCCACTAAGATCAGGAACAAGACAAGGCTGCCCACTCTCACCACTCTTATTCAACATAGTTTTGGAAGTTTTAGCCACAGCAATCAGAGAAGAAAAGGAAATAAAAGGAATCCAAATTGGAAAAGAAGAAGTAAAGCTGTCACTGTTTGCAGATGACATGATACTATACATAGAGAATCCTAAAGATGCTACCGAAAAACTACTAGAGCTAATCAATGAATTTGGTAAAGTAGCAGGATACAAAATTAATGTACAGAAATCTCTGGCATTCCTGTACACTAATGATGAAAAATCTGAAAATGAAATCAAGAAAACACTCCCATTTATCATTGCAACAAAAAGAATAAAATATCTAGGAATAAACCTACCTAAGGAGACAAAAGACCTGTATGCAGAAAATTATAAGACACTGATGAAAGAAATTAAAGATGATACAAATAGATGGAGAGATATACCATGCTCCTGGATTGGAAGAATCAATATTGTGAAAATAACTCTACTACCCAAAGCAATCTACAGATTCAATGCAATCCCTATCAAACTACCACTAGCATTTTTCACAGAACTAGAACAAAAAATTTCAAAATTTGTTTGGAAAAACAAAAGACCCCGAATAGCTAAAGCAATCTTGAAAACGAAAAACGGAGCTGGAGGAATCAGGCTCCCTGACTTCAGAATATACTACAAAGCTACAGTAATTAAGACAGTGTGGTACTGGCATAAAAACAGAAAGATAGATCAGTGGATCAGGATAGAAAGCCCAGAGATAAACCCACGCACATATGTCCAACTTATCTTTGATAAAGGAGGCAGGAATGTACAGTGGAGAAAGGACAGCCTCTTCAATATGTGGTGCTGGGAAAACGGGACAGGGACATGTAAAAGTTTGAGATTAGATCATTCCCTAACACCATACACAAAAATAAGCTCAAAATGGATTAAAGACTTAAATGTAAGTCCAGAAACTATCAAACTCCTAGAGGAAAACATAGGTAGAACACTCTGTGACATAAATCACAGCAAGATCCTTTTGGACCCACCTCCTAGAGAAATGGAAATAAAAGCAAAGATAAACAAATGGGACCTAATGAAACTTCAAAGCTTTTGCACAGCAAAGGAAACCATAAACAAGACCAAAAGACAACTCTCAGAATGGGAGAAAATATTTGCAAATGAAGCAACGGACAAAGGATTAATCTCCAGAATTTATAAACAGCTCATGCAGCTCAATAGCAAAAAAACAAACAACCCAATCCAAAAATGGGCAGAAGACTTAAATAGGCATTTCTCCAAAGAAGATATACAGACTGCCAACAAACACATGAAAGAATGCTCAACATCATTAATCATTAGAGAAATGCAAATCAAAACTACAATGAGATATCATCTCACACCAGTCAGAATGACCATCATCAAGAAATCTAGAAACAATAAATGCTGGAGAGGGTGTGGAGAAAAGGGAACACTCTTGCACTGCTGGTGGGAATGTGAATTGGTACAGCCACTATGGAGAACAGTTTGGAGGTTCCTTAAAAAACTAAAAATAGAACTACCATATGATCGAGCAATCCCACTACTAGGCATATACCCTGAGAAAACCATAATTCCAAAATAGACATGTACCAAAATGTTCATTGCAGCTCTATTCACAATAGCCCGGAGCTGGAAACAACCTAAGTGTCCGTCATCGGATGAATGGATAAAGAAGATGTGGCACATATATACAATGGAATATTACTCAGCCATAAAAAGAAATGAAACTGAGCTATTTGTAATGAGGTGGATAGACCTAGAGTCTGTCATACAGAGTGAAGTAAGTCAGAAAGAGACAGACAAATACCGTATGCTAACACATATATACGGAATTAAAAAAAATGTCATGAAAAACCTAGGGGTAGAACGGGAATAAAGACACAGACCTACTTGAGAATGGACTTGAGGATATGGGGAGGGGGAAGGGTAAGCTGTGACAAAGCGAAAGAGAGGCATGGACATATATACACTACCAAACGTAAGGTAGATAGCTAGTGGGAAGCAGCCGCAGAGCACAGGGAGATCAGCTCGGTGCTTTGTGACCGCCTGGAGGGGTGGGTTGGGGAGGGTGGGAGGGAGGGAGATGCATGAGAGAAGGGATGTGGGAACAGATGTATATGTATGACTGATTCACTTTGTTATAAAGCAGAAACTAATAAAAAATATCTATATTCATATGATCTATGAGATTATACACAATGCAATTGTTACATTTAGAAAATTATTGAAGTTCTCCAGTTTAAAAACATGGTAAGCTTTCCCTTAATTATTTCAAAATACTATTTTTCCTTTACATTGGTTACTCAATTAATTAAATATCAAATTCTTACTTTCCAAATTAATATTTAGAATCAAGTATATCCATATTGTATATAAAATAATTTAAGTAGAAATGTTTGTGTTATGAGCTTCAGTTTAAGTTTTGTTGCAAAGAGTTTCAAAGCTAAGACCTTCTATATATACATAAAGTGGTTTTCTGGGGGAAAAAAAGGTAATTTCAGCAACTTATGAGAGAGCCCAAGAGTTAAAAATAAATCTAGAATATATGTTTGGCTTTATGAGGAAAATATTTCACAAAAAGTATTATCAAGTAAAGAAATTCAAATTAACTTGATTCCTATTTCCCTCTTTCCTAGATTACATGGTGTGCTGTATGATTGGATGCTGAATTGGAATAGTTAGTGGATTTGAATATATAAATGTTATGTAACATATGGTTTACATTTTCTATCAGACCTTCTCAGCCCATTATACTTTTTTAGCCTCACCTCTGTATCCAGTTCAATAACTTATATCTCAATTATTTAAAAACTATGGCCCATAATAAGAAATATATCATGCATCAAAACTAGTAAATGTAAACACACACATACACAGACAATTCAAAAAAGTTTTGTCTAATAATTATTCTTACTATATTCATGCACTCTGATACTTTCATTCTGTGATTTTACTTGAAAATATTAAGCCAATAATGACTAAATAGTTGGATTTTAATAATCACAGATAGATTATGATTCAGGTTTGAAAAATACTACCTTAGAAATTTTGAGCGTCTTATTCTACAAATTTATCTAATCTTTTTAAATTTTTTTCAGTCTTTGCCGCTTGCCATTGCAAAGAGAAGACTGAGTCTCTAGAGAAGGTATGTCTAAACTCACCTGGCACCTAAACACGTCCCATTTCTCAACGACTGCTCTTCCTAATGCCTGTTTTATATAATGTCCAAATGATAAAAAGAAGATCTTTAACATCTCTGCTGTTAAATAAGACTTTTCCAAAGCAACTTCTTTGCTAGAACTTAATTACTTGACAGTTTCCTGGGAGAAATATTACTCAGTATAAAAGCACTACTTCCTTATTAGTGACCTCACAAAAGATAAAATCTTGATGGATCCCTGAAACCCATAACAGCTCCTGTTATATTTTATATGTTCAATAATTTTGGTTTTATAAATTTTCTCGCTGCATCTGACTTTTTACACTGGTCTAAAACCATGGCAGGTGAATGTCATCTATGGCAACAGAATGTCAGCCCAAAGGAAGAATAGAGTTAAGTACTGATGGAGGTTTTTGAAGTATTTTAGGGGGACGATTATGAATAGGAACAATGACCACTTGTGATATCACAGACTGATGCTCTGAAACATGACATAATTAAAATATAATTTAGTGTAGGAAAGATGCAGAGGCCAGGCTCTATATCTAAGCAAGAAAATCAAAGCTAAAGATGAACACTTACAAACAGAATGATGTTCCAGAATTTGGAGATGAACTTAAGATGCAGAGGGTGAATGTCAACAGTGAGAAATGCATAGCCAAATTATTTTTGAGAATTTGAGACATCCAAGGCAAGTGAGATGAACAAAGGTGTGCTGAGAATACTAATCAGGTTATTATTTAAAATGTTAGTATGACAGGGTAGGATATTTTGGTGCAAGGCAAGATCATTATTTCAGTGTCCCTAAAATATTATTATATTAACAATCACCTACTCTTGCTTATGAGCATGGTCAATTCTGTTAATAAAGCATTAAAATAACAGGCCGTGTGTAAAGTTAGTAGAAGTCAAGAAAATTGGCACTGTTTTTGCCACTTCTTTGACAAAGTTTTGAAAAGTTAAAAACACAATAAAAATAGAAATAAAAAACAAACACTGTGTTACTGTGTTTGTAAATAATTTTATTGTCTTATTGTCAATAGATACAAGTTAGTAGCACAATAACCACACATTAAAAATGAAAGTAAAAATCACATTTCTATAGATGTATGTATATCATAAAGGAAATATAAATAATAAAAAGAAAAGGATGAAGTACCTAGAACTGTAGAATTGTACAAAAAAATTTTGGAAGTGTAGGCTAAATTATAATTCTGAAAACAAACAATTTGACACAATTTATGATGTGGAAAAAAATTTAAATGATACTGGATCACACTAAATAAAATTATTAACAGTTAAAATGCTTTAAGTTTTATTAAATTTTTGCATATATTTATTGTGTTTTATGAGTATTATCCTACAAAAGGGGTGGATATGAGCTAATTTAAGTATTTTTAAATATTATTTCTCTTAAGCAAGTTAATCACACATTTTTTGTGTAAAAAAGGAATTGATATTATGTATTTGAAAACCAAGCAGGGAAACAACAGTAACAAAACCTTTAATAGACGTAATTTCATCACCTTCCTGCTGCTGCTGTTTTTATTTCCTTTAGACCATCCTCTCTTCTTTGCTATGTAGAATAATCTTTTTACTTCTGCACTGCTCACAACTATTTACTTCTCTCTCTAACATAAAATGTTTTCCTGAATGGTTACTTCTTCACTGTCAACTAAAAATAGAAAAATATTAAAAATTAGCATATTATGTTTAAATGTCACACTTTGATGTAATCCAAAAGGCAGAACAACTTAGTTGTTATAAATAGAATATTTGAGAAGAGGGATTTATTCAAGGTATATAAGACTAATTAAACATCCAAAAATTAATTAATGTATTTCATCACGTCAAAAATCATATGATTGGGCTTTTCTGGTGGCACAGTGGTTGAGAGTCCGCCTGCCAATGCAGGGGACGCGGGTTCGTGCCATGGTCTGGGAAGATCCAACGTGCCACGGGGCGGCTGGTCCCTTGAGCCATGGCCACTGAGCCTGCGTGTCTGGAGCCTGTGCTCCGCAATGGGAGAGGCCACAACAGTGAGAAGCCCGCATACCACAAAAAACAAACAAACAAAAAAAATCATATGATTATATCACTAGAAGCAGAAAAAGCACTTGACAATTAACCAACGCCCATTCATGATAAAACTTTAGAAAATGAAATCAAGAGGAATTTCCTCAACTGGATAAATTACATCTATAAAACATCTACAGCTCACAACACACTTATTGCTGAGAAACTAGATGTTTTTCCCTTAATATCAGGGACAAGGCAAAGACATCCCTTCTTACCAAACTCATTCAACATAGATGTAAAAATCCTAGCTAATGCAGTAAGACAGAAAAGCAAATGAAAGACATAAAAACTGGGAAGGAAGAAATACAACTATGTTTGTTTGCAGATGATATGATTGTATATTTAGAAAATCCCAAAGATTAAGGAAAAACAAAAGAAAACAAAAACTCCTGGAAGTGATAAATGATGATACAAAGTTGCAGGATATAATGTTAATACACAAAAGTCATTTGCTTTCCTATGTACCAGCACTGGACAATTGGAATTTGAAAACAAACAAACAAGCAAAAACAACAGACACTATTTACACTAGCACTGCCCCCCTTGCATTACTGTATTGCTGCTTGTTTTTTGTTTGTTTTTCTTTAATTAGCCCTTCACATAAGACCTGGGTGTGTGTATAGGATGTGCATTTCTAAATTACATACTTTTTGTGAAATTCATTATATAATTGTAAGGAAAATAAACAACATCAGGTATATAGGTTGGGACAAATAGGCAGCAGAGAGGAAACTGGTTTGTACAGTGTGCAGGAAAAGCATGGAAGCTTGTTTGAGTAGTCCAGGAAAATATGATGAGAGAGAAACAGCTGAGGAAAAACTATTTCCTCAAGAGCAGGGCTGCCATATCTAACAAATAAAAATACAAAATGCTTAGTTCAATTTGAATTTCAGATAAACAGCTATGTTGGGGGTGAGTATAAAGTACATACAGTATTTGTGACATATATTAAAATTTATTAATTATTTAACTGAAATTCAAATTGAATTGGGCATCGGATTTTATCTGGCATTGCTACTCAGGAAGGGACCCCCTCATTTTCACTATTTAACCTCATTTTTTTCCCCTGGGAAATGTCTTGGAACCTCAGAGAGTATAACTATGTTCTCATGGGCTGGGCAGTAAATCTCGAAAACAGCTCCATCTACATAGTACAAACTGGTGTCTGACAAAGATGAGAGACATCTAACTTGTTTCATTGGCCTTCCTGCTTCTGAGCTGTGACTGCTATAGTTTTTTAATACTGGGACAAGAGGAGAAGGTGCAAACATTCTCACTTCCTCCATTTTTAAACAGTAACCACAAATATTTCTGCCATTATCAAGAGCAGGAAATCCTTTCAAAATATTTTCCCACCCTTGCATTACTGTATTGCTGCTTGTTTTTTGTTTGTTTTTCTTTAATTAGCCCTTCACATAAGACCTGGGTGTGTGTATAGGATGTGCATTTCTAAAGCCTTGGTCTGGCAGTGTATGTTTCCAGGCATAGGAGTCCAAAACAGAGAAATGTAAAAACAAGAAGGATATTTGGATGGAATATATCTAGGATAAAGTTACTCTGGGTGAATATAATTTTGACAAAATGAAACTGCAGTATCACAAAAAGAAATTAGTTTTTCTGAGAAACCCCTGTCAATCAGTCATATTGAATGTCAAGAATTACAGTACTGAAAGTAATATCAAAAGATATTGCATTCTCTCCAATCAAGAGGTATGCTGTTTGTGATAATATTTTATATGACAATGAAAACAAAATGAAAAGATTGTGAGATGTATGCTAGAAGATAGATTGTCTATTTCAGAGAAAAAAGATAGTGACAGGGTAAGGAATTTATTAACTGTCTTTTAACATATTTTTGCTTAGTTTTATTTTTTAATAATGCTCATGTGTTCTTTTCATAATTTAAGAAAAAATAGAAATTACTTCTGAAAATTCAATTCAAAATATAAATGTTATATATCTGTGTATATCTGTGTGTACATGAAATAAAAAAGTGGTTTATAACATTTTGTTTTTCATGCATTATCATAATGTGAAAGATATTTTTCGAATGCAAATTGACTGTACCCACTTTCATAAGTTTAATGTCAAAGAAATCTGGGAATCAAAAATCACATGAGGGGGCTTCCCTGGTGGCGCAGTGGTTGAGAGTCTGCCTGCCGATGCAGGGGACATGTGTTCGTGCCCCAGTCGGGAAAGATCCCACGTGCCGTGGAGCGGCTGGGCCCAGGAGTCATGGTCGCTGAGCCTGCACGTCCGGAGCCTGTGCTCCACAACGGGAGAGGCCACAACAGTGAGAGGCCTGCGTACCCAAAAAAAAAAAAAAAAAAAAAAAAAAAAAAAAAAAAAAAACATGAGGCCCAGGCATAGTGTTACTACGAGAAATGGAAACTACCAAAGAACTTAGTTTTGTTTTTGAATGGGGAACATTGTTCTCAATGTTCTTCCATTACAATAATGCCAAGATCAAGGAAGAGATTAAAATTTAGGGAGGTAAAAGGATCAGACAGCCTTGTAACGATTAAGTAAAGTGTCAGTAAATATAGTCTAAAAGAAGAGAATAGAGAAACAGTATTTTAAAGATACCTCACATTCAAATCAATATATTCTTTTTTTTTTTAATTTTATTTTTAGCTGTATGTGTGCGGGCTTTCTCTAGTTGCAGCGAGCAGGGGTTACTCTTCATTGTGGTGCACGGACTTCTTATTGCTGTGGCTTCTCTTGTTGCAGAGCACAGCCTCTAGGGATGCGGGCTTCAGTAGCTGTGGATCGCAGACTCTAGAGTGCAGTCTCAGTAGTTATGGCGTATGGACTTAGTTGTTCCGCAGCATGTGGGATCTTCCCAGACCAGGGCTCGAACCCGTGTCCCCTACATTAGCAGGCATATTCTTAATCACTGCACCACCAGGGAAGTCCCCAAATCAAGCTATTCTTGGTTTTTAGTTTTTACTTCATTTTATTTCACACCTATCATTCTATAACTCAATAATCTAATTCTACCAGTTAATAATTAGACTTGAGAATTATGGTGCCCATTTGAAGAAGTGTGGAAATAAAAAATATAATTGAGTTGGTTTTAAAAAAAATGGAAGTAAGGGAGAAAAGAAAGAAGAAAGAAAGAAGGAAAGAAAGGAAGATAATACAGAAGAAAAACAGGAATTTTACTAGGAAAAGGATGTTTTCTGGTCACTGTATCTTATTTTGTATAAAGACCATATTGGATGGCCAAATACTGTCAGAAATATGTTTTATTAGCAAGTAACAAGTAATGGAGAATAATTACCTAAAACTATAATTATTTAATTTTTCCCCCAAGAGAATTAGAATCCTACAACCATTTTATCAGACTATGCTCTTTCTTAGAAAGTGCTGGAGATATACTGACAAATCCCAATTCTTTAAGATCCTCTCTTTGCAGCTTCTGTTGAAAAGCATCACCCTTCCATTAATCCAGCATTGCTTCAGAAAGCAAGGTTACAACAAAACTGATTAGGCAAACACTTTCTTTAGTTACACTGCAGTCGATAACATCAGGTTGCCCTAATTGGATTTAGGTTTTCAAAAGACTCCTCAGGAAAACATATACAAACCATTTCTTAAAGTGGTTTTCTATACATTACTAAAGACACTCCCTATGTGCTAACCATTATTATTTTCAATATTGAAGAGTGATTTTCCACTGACATTGTCCCCAGTTTCTCATTTCTCACTTGAAATGTCTCTCTGTAGTCCTTGTTAAATATTCCAAAAAGTGATGAGTAAAATGTCCATTCTTGTGTTTCAGCTTGACTCGTAAACTTTTGATTTCTGCAGATTTCTGAATGTGTACTTTCTTCCACAAGAGATAAATTGAAAATTAAAAATAAATGAATTGGAAGACTATATTCTCTATCATTGCTTTTCTCACAATTGTTTCAGACGTGTCACACATTATTTGTATCCCACTGTTTTTCACATGGCTTGTAAAATGACATATATTTACTAATTTCTATAGAAGCTCTTACTACTAATAATTGCCTTTTAATGCATTATTTCTTTTTGAGAAGTTAGTAGTTATAACAAAGTCCTTTTATTAAAATAAATTGAATATCTTTTATAGAACCATAGGCTGCTGGCATACTATCTTAAAATTTTCTTTTAAAAGAGGAATCATTAACACAACTTTAAATAATTTGTGTGTCTCCACTCTGAATTTAGTAAACTTAGTTTTTTAATTACAGTAATAATGACAAAAACATGTATTCTGTAATTTTTATGGAAAAGATTGAGAATAATATGTTGTCACGAATGAAAAGAAGCTATGAGTGCTGAAGAAGTTCCATTTTCCTAAGAAATTATAAATTCTGAATGAAAGAATTTCATCTACTCAATATAATGAAACTACAATATCACTCAGCTGTTTTTAAGTAGCATACATGGGAATAAAAATCTATATAAAAGAATTTTGTAATAACAGTAAGTACAAAACTTTAGGAAAAATTAAATGGCCTGAAAAATCTTGAAAATCCATCTTACATGATCAGTATTTTGTAATTAAACTCTTAGTGTGAGAGTAAGGAATTGACCCTAGAAGAAAGAAATCAATGTATTCAATTTTCCCACTTAATAGTTCTCATGTACACATTCTAAGGACATATAACAATTTTATTAGCTCTTTCCAGATTTTTGAGCTCATATGGCAACGCCAGTATCCATTTATTTACACCAAAGTATAAGTTTAAGGTTTCTGCTTTTACTGAATTGAGGACCATGGCTTATTCTTTAATTTCTATTGAAGTAACTGAGACTAGTCAATGCGCAGCTGAAACGATCTCCCAAGGACTTTTCCTGGAGACAATCATTGATTGGACACTGTTGCAGCAGAAATACTTATACATATATCCATTTTTTTTTGCACAGAATATTAAAATGATATATTCTCAAAGTTGGGATTTAACAAAAGTAATAACATTTACTGCTTCATTAAGGACATGCTCAGGTGAAATTGACATTTTAAAAAAAGTATTTTATAATACTTTCTTTTTTTTTTATACAGCAAATTCTTATTAGTTATCCATTTATACATCATAGTGTATATATGTCTCCCAATTGGGAGATTGGGATTGAGCTATAATACTTTCTTTAAAAAGTATATATGTGACAATGAAGAATACAGTGACTTCTAGTTATTAGCATAAAGTGCTTCATGGATGCTATGTCAGCCATCCTTAGAGCACAGATAACATTTTCCTAAGTGAAGTAAACGAAGATTAGATATGGCATAATCAGAATTTAGGAGCTACTAGTTCATTAAGATCAGTGTGATATTGTCTTCCTTCACCCACCAAGACAGTGGCTGAAGATCCAAGAGTAGAAAAATATTTTAAGCCACCCTCCTCTGGAATTTTGAGAAGTAGCATTCTTATACATAGATCATTGAAAAAGTCGACTAGAAAAGGTAGCTTGAAGTGTATGGAAAAAAAAGAAACTTGAAACAGATGGCTGACACTTTCAAAGACCCCATGGAATGGGAAAGAAACTAAAATCCCCTTTGCTTCTCACCTCCAAGAGATGTATAGGAAGGCTAAGGATGTACTGAAACCTTTGAGGGAATTGAATGATCAGGATGAGGAGAACACAAAAGGCCTACATGGATGTGACAACCAGACATGGTAGTTATGTGATCATGGAGACCCATACCCAAAAACCCAGCCAAGTAAATGAGTTATGTTATAGTCAAAGAGGACAGAAAATAGCTGTGAAGTGGATGTTCTTCCACAAATACTCTGATGTTAAGTAAACACATTACCACTCTCATCTAGAACTTATATTTTAACCTACAGTAGGATTTATAGTCTTTTTATTCCATTTATATGTATATTTTTATAATTGTCACAATCTTGCATGGAATTTTAATACCAGGTATACTTGTATATCTGTTCATATATTATATGTGTGTCTGTGCTTCATAAAAGAAAAGAGTAAGATACTTTCACCCAACTCCAGGAACCACTTTTCACTCCCTTGGAAACTATATTACTCCCACTGAAATGTCAAAGACAAGCCTGTGTGCAATGATTCACAAGTATTCTGATCTTGGAAATACCTTGTACTCTTAAAAATTCCTGAGGACACCAAAGAGCTTCTGTGTATGTGGCTTATATACATCAATACTTACCATATTTATAATGAAAAGTAATAACTTAAAATCTTTTTATAAATTTATTTTTATATAATAATAATAAATTTATTCTATGTTAAGGTAAATTACATACTTTTTTGTGAAAATCACTTTATAATCCAAAACAAAAAACATGTTGTAAGAAGAGTGGCATTTATTACATTTTTGCATATTTCTTTTATTTCTTCAAAGTACACGTAACCTGGATTCTTATATCTGCTTCTGATTCCATAATATTATTTCTTTCAACTAAATAAAAACGTTGTGGAACTTATACAATTTTTTGGTGCTATAGTATATATAAATATGATGGCTGAAAAGACTATATGTAGTGTGGGTTTGTGTATAGTACATACTTTTATATTTTTTTAATATTCATCTTTTAAGAATTTAATAATAACTGTAACAAATTATATATCTTTGAGCAAGACATTCTATTAAACATTGTTTCACAAAATCTTATTAGAAATTTCTAGAAGAGTAACTATTTTAATAGTATACTATCCATAGAAATTAAATAATATGATCTTTATATAATTTATTAAGAAATGTTTCAATAGTCTATAACTTGTTTATTGGTTCTAATTTAACTAGAGTTTATAATGTGATACTCTAAAAGTAACCTAGATTATGAAGGAATTAATATATTTCTAAGAAGTGTTGATTTTTTAATTGGAATATAGTTGATTCACAATGTTGCATTAGTTTCAGGTGTAAAGCAAAGTAAATCAGTTATACATATACATATATACATATACATATAATTTTTTTAAGATTCTTTTCCCATATAGGTCATTACAGAGTATTGAGTGCAGTTCCCTGTGCTATACAGTATGTCCTTTATTAGTTATCTGAGACATTTTAATTATAATTTAGATGTCTAATACATATAATGATAGATTTAATTTCAAATAAAAGTCATCTTAAATCTCACAAATTCTAGGTATTAAAGTTCACAACACATACATTAAAAAATATAGAAGTGCTGTTTAGTCAACTCATTTAGCTACCTATCTCCCTAAAGCTTATAAGTGGGCACAAAGATTTACCTATGGATCGACATCAGTTGCTCCAGATGGATTCCTTGGGGATAAGCCTAAACTCCACATATGGTCTTAATTCAGACAGAACAGTTACAACATGTAAGAAGCTCCTGAGTTAGAATAAGATAGAAATGTTCTTAAATAGTTCAAAGAATTGTAACCAGATGCATATTCAACATATTAATGATTTGGCTTCCAAGTTTAATTTTACCTGCAATTGTAATTGATTCTACAAGTTTTCCCAATCTCCCACTGATGTACTTGCCACAAGGAGATGCCACATATACGGACAGTGTTAGCTTTGTGCATAATAAGTGAGTAGAAAATGTGCAGAACTTAGTTTTCTCATTTATTACATATATGTTATTTTCAAATCCAAGGAATGACCTTCAGCATTCAAGTCATATATTCAATTAGAAAAGTGTGTTCAAATATCTAGTGTCAATAGTACACAATGTTACTTAACAGAAATTAAAAAAAAAACTGCCAATAATTAATAAATATTTATGAAGCTTAATTGCAATAAACATTTTCCTTAAGCTAAACACTAATATTCTATAATAAAGTTTGAGAATATGATACAAATATGTATTTTTAAAAGTTTTCATACCTTTTATTGAACAATAAATTTGTTATATAAGTGTTTATGCATTCCTGACATATCTAAAAGTTTAGTATAAGCAACACATTTCAACTTTAAAGGAGATTTTGTGGGGAAAATAATCACTGCTAGCTAAAATTATAAGATATTTATTTAAAAATTCTGTTGTTCATCAGTATTATCTGCAAATGTGATAATTTACTACAAATATTAAATTTGAGTGGGGCAGGATATCTATATTTTCAAAGTGCTCCCTTTGTAAAGATTTCTACATGGTAAGATGTCTCTAGAGGCTTTTGCTTGAATTACTTGTGAATAATAATCCATGACACTGAATTAAATGTCACGTAATGATCTATCATATTCAAAGCAACTCTCTACTGTAGATTAGATCTCAGTTTAGATAATTATTATGGAAATCATTTCCAGGGTAAATCTTAAAAGAACTTTTAAATCCTTTGCATGAATTTTCACTGTTATAATATGTGTAAGCTGAAGAGCAAGTGATGTACATTAATGATAGAGTGAAAACTTCTTTGAACTTCCCATTTTGAGTTTGTTTGTGGTATTGATATTCATTTTAGTCCATTTTGTACCATTTCATGGAACAACTAAGGTTAGCTGAAAGACTCAGTGCAGTCACTTGAACTTCAAGGGAAATGCGGAATCAAAATAGACATATTATAATATAATGAATGGCATGTATCTGGAGTTTCTACTAATAGTAACACCAAAACAATACTATACCCAAATATGGCAAATATATGAAATGGTTTTCACAACTTTTTTTCAGTAATATAGTCTGGCCTTATGTTTCTAGTAGCACTGTTTAAATAGGAAAGGGGAAAATCAATCATACATACTGGACTGGAATAAAAAAAGATTTTTTATTTTTTGTTTGTTTGCATAGTTTGAAGTTTTTATAGTACTGATGAGAATGATTGTTTCTCTAAAAAATTCTCCAATAATGCTTCATGAGAACTGTCAAGAAGAGGAAAAGTTCTGAAGCCTGTAACCAATTTTTAATAATTGTGTGACATTAGGCAAAAATTTGATATTACTGCCACAGATTCCTTATGTGTAAAATGGAGATGTTGGTAATAACTTTTAATATATATATAAAAAATTAAATGGGTTAAAAGGGCATGAATACTTTGATCTTTACTGGTACATGGTAAACATTCAATGAGTATGTTATTCACCATATTCACTTAAAAGGAAGCACTCAAAACAAGTATATTTTATACTATGAGTAATACTTTCTTCAAATGCATTCAGTGAGACACACAAATTATTCATTTCTGAAGATTTTTGTATTTGTAATTTTACTCTACATTTAATTTGATTTTAAAGAAATTTGGAGAATAATATGAAATAAATATAATTTTATTTTATCTCAATCTGTACATAGTAGTACTTTCCCCATAAACTGATTATTTAAAGTGAATCACAATTGCACCATTTATTTGTGAGTGGCAAATTACTATGTCTCCAGTGAACAGCCAGTAGACAGAGAAAGTTTGCACCAATAGAAACAATGCCTGAATAAGAATATACTTATTAAATGTGAAAATTCTCATATAAATGAGACATTAAACAGGAGTTATATGAGTAGACATTTTGTAATCTATAATTCTAATTACAATATATTTAGAAAGGTCTAAAGTGTAATTTGCACAGAGTAGTTTAATAGGGAATGGGAAATACAGAGTGGCTGGGCTTCTTAAATTAACAGATGCAATGGATTATGCTATATGGATAGAGTTTTAGACAGAATAATGACACTTTATGACAGATATTTCACACAAAAATTGAAAGTGAATGGATTTTGATTCATTGAAAAATTATGAAAAAGGTATACAGAAAGTAAAATATCAAGTGATACCTGGAAAGTTTAGAATAATGTAGTACTATGTACTTTTATTTTATTTTTTATTGAAATATACTTCATATCCCATAATATTCACTATTTTATAGTGTGCAATTCAGTGATTTTAAATATATTCTCAAAGTTTTGCAATCATCACTGCTATCTAGTTTGAAATTATTTTCACCATCCCAAAATGAAACTCTATACCTTAGAAGTCACACTTATTCTCTCTTTGCCCTAGCCCCTGGCAACCACTAATCTAATATCTATCTCTATGGATATGCCTATTCTGGACACTTAATGTAAACACAATTAATTATAGCATACATGGTCTTTGGAGTCTGGTTTCTTTTACTTAGCATACTATTTTCAAGATTCATCCATGCTACAGCATGCATCATTATTTAATTACTTTTTATATGTATATTATATTCTATTGTTTATCACATTTGTTTATCCATTCATCAATTGATGGACATTTGGGTTGTTTCCACTTTTTAGTAATTATGTATGATTATTGTATGAACATTTATGTCTGAGATTTTGTATGGACATGTTTTTTGTTTTTGGGGATTTTTTTGTGGTACGCAGGCCTCTCACTGCTGTGGTCTTTCCTGTTGCGGAGCACAGGCTCCAGATGCGCAGGCTCAGCGGCCATGGCTCACGGGCCCAGCTGCTCCGTGGCATGTGGGATCTTCCTGGACCAGGGCATGAATCCATGTCCCCTGCATCGGCAGGCAGACTCTCAACCAGTGTGCCATCAGGGAAGCCCTGAACATGTATTTTCATGTTCCTGTGAGTGGAATTGATGGATCATGTAATAACTCTGTTTAACTTTTTAACAATCTGCCAAACTGTTTTCAAAGTGGCTGTATTAGTTTCTTAGGATTGTCATAACAAATTATCAAAAACACAGTGGCTTAAAATAACAGAAATTTATCATTTCACAGTTTTGTGTGATAGAAGTTCAAAATCAAAATGTTAAAAGGGCCATGTTCCCTTTGAAGGCTCTAGGGCAGTATATGTCTTTGTCTCTTTCATCTTCTGATGGCTCCTAGCATACTTTGGCTGCAACAACAAAATCAATCTCTGCCTCCTTCTTCACAAGGTTTTCTTCCCCCACTGTGTCTTCTCTTTCCTCCCTTCTTCTTATAAGGACATCAGTTATTGGATTTAAGGCCCACTTTAAATCCAGGATGATTTCATCACAAAATCCTTAACTAATTACAACTGCAAATAACCCTACTTCAAAATAAGATCATATTATGATGCTCTGTGTGGACATGAATTTTTGAAGGAATACCACTCAACTCACTACACTGGCTGAACCATTTCATATTCCCGTGAGCAAAGTATGAGGGTTATAATGTCTCTACACTGTCATTAACACTTGTTATTGTCTGAATTTTCTATTATAAATATACTATTATACCTAGTGAGTGAGAAATAGAATCTCACTGTGGTTTTTACTTACATTTCCGTGATGTCTAATAATGTTGAACATTTATTTAAATAGGTATTTGTTTATCTTTTTAAAAGTTTTAAAATATTTATTTATTTATTTTTGGCTGTATAGGGTCTTAGTTTTGACACATGGGATCTTCATTGCGGTATGCTGGATCTTTCGACGTGGCACATGGACTTCTCTATATTTGTGGTGTGCAGGCTCCTCTCTAGTTATGGCATGTGGGTTTCAGAGCACACAGGCTCTAGCTGAGGTGCATGGGCTCAGTAGTTGTGGCATGCAAGCTTAGTTGCCCTGCAGTAAGTGGGATCTTAGTTTCCCGACCAGGGATTTAACCCGGGTCCCCTGCATTGGAAGGCAGAGTCTTTACCACTGGACCACCAGGGAAGTCCCAAATAATGTTGAACATTTTTCATGTGCTTATTGTACATTCTCTTCTTGCTTTTGGGAGTGTTCTATAGGTACTTGTTACGTCTAGTTATCTTATAGTATTGTTCATGTGTTTTATTTCTTTTTTCAATTGTCTGGGTAGTTTTTCTATCAATATTGAAAGTAGAGTATTGCATCTCCAAATATTTTTGTTTAATTGTCTAATTCTTACTTCAGTTCCATTTTTCTTCTTGTGTTATTATTCTCTCTTCTTCCTAATATATTGCCCTTTTATCATTATAAAATATCCCTCTTGCTCTTTAACAATGTCATGCCTTAATTGTCTGATATCATTATTGCCTATATGGTTTTCTTTAAGTTATCGTTTCCATGACATATAATTACCCTTTTACTTTAAACTGACTTGTAGCAATCTTGTTTGAATTAATAGCAATTTAATTTTATTAGTATATAAAAACTGCACTTCTCTATAACTCCTCACTCATTTGTGTTATTATCATAAAATTGCTATCTTTATATATTATATATCATCAAAACAGTTTTATAATCTTAACACAGTTTTATGTAGTTATCTTTTACACCATATAGGAAATAAAAAAGCTACAAAGTTATATTTATGCTATTTTTATATTTTCCCAAATAGTTATGTTTTCTGGTATTCTCTGTTTCTTCATGTGAATTTGATTTACTGTCTAGAGTCTTTTCACTTATACCTGAAGAAATTGCTTTAACTTTTGTGAATTTATTTCTCCTTCTTTTTTTTTTTTTTTTTTTTTTGCGGTACTCAGGCCTCTCACTGTTGTAGCCTCTCCTGTTGTGGAGCACAGGCTCTGGACACACAGGCTCAGTGGCCATGGTTCACGGGCCTAGCCGCTCCACCGCATGTGGGATCTTCCCGGACCAGGGCATGAACCCGTGTCCCCTGCATTGGCAGACGTACTCTCTACCACTGAGCCACCAGGGAAACCCTCTCCTTCATTTTTGAAAGATATTCATGCTGGATATAGAATTATTGGTTGAGAGTTTTTTCTTGTTTTTGTTTTTTGTTTGTTTGTTTTTGTTTTCCCTAATACACTGAATATGTCATCCTATATTGGCCTGCATGATTCCTGGTAAGAAATTGGTTGTTAAATTTATTGAGGTTTCCTTTTCACATGAGGAATCACTTCTTTCTTGCTACTTTCAGGATTCTTTCTTTGTATTTGGCTTTCAGTAGTTTGAATACAGTGTGTCTATGTCTGTATTTTTAGAGATTAATATTTATCATGCAATTTTGGAAGCTTTGGCCATTTGACTCCAAATATTCTTTTCAACTTTTTATCCCACTCCTCTCCTTCTGGAACTTCCATTTTATGAATTTTGGTATGTTTGATACTGTTTACAAGGTCTAGGAAACTCTATTCATTTCCTTCATTCTTTTTCTTTCTGTCCCTCACATTAGGTAATCTAAATTGATCTATCTTCAAGTTTGCCAATTCTTTCTTATGCCAGTTCAAATATACTATGAGACATCTAGTGATTTTTTTTTAAATTTTTAGTTACACTTTTCAACTCCAGAATTTCTATTAGGTTCTTTTTAATAATGTCTATAAATTTATTGTCATCCTTTATTTAGTGAGGCATTGTTCTCATATTTTCCTTTAGTTATTTAGATATGACTTCCTGATTTTGTCATATTTAAATAAAATAATGTAATATTTTTGTTTAGAAAACCAATATCTTTTTATATGGACCATACATTCTAGTCTCTTATCATGTTTCATTATTTCCTGTTTAAACCTGGACATTTTAAATAACGTAACATGCAAACTCTTGAAGTCAGTTTTTTCCTCTTCCCCAGGAATCGTTGTTGTTTTTAAGTTATTTACACTTCTTATTCAAAGTTTGTATTCTTTGTTACATGCAATCTCTGAGTTTCTGCTTATTTAGTTTAATGGTGAGTTAGTGAATGAAGAAATGTCCTTCCATTCTTAGAACCAATAAGTCTCTTGGTTTTTGCTGAGGGCTTCTCTCTGTATTGAGGCATACTGTCAATTCTCAGATAGGAATTTAGTTACAATTCTGTGTTAGCTTTCACTTCCTTTTTGTGCAGACCCTCAAGGAGAGCCAGAGCTGAGAGTTTAGGGCCTCCTCAGGTCTTTCCTGAACATGCATACAGCCTTCCATGTGTGCATGGACTTCTTGATCCCCAGAAATAGGCCTTCTTTTCAAAGTCCCCTGTGGACATCTTATTTACTAGCTTTACTTTTGAAGTTTTTGTTGAGTTTGTTGTTTGCCCCAACTGTTATCACTGCCTCAGAAAGCTGCTATATTCAACAGTTTTGACTGATTTTTTCTGGCAAGCACCACTGAGAACAAGTTGTTCACAGAGGAGGAGCTTCAGCACAGATGAAATAAAATCAACCTTTAGGAGTGGTGGTGATTTCAAGGAAATTTTCAGACAGGTTAAGCAGTGACAGTCCTCAGAGAGTGGAGCTTTGGGGAGATCCAATCCATTTCTACTCCTTTCAGTGGCTGCTAGAGTGCTGACTTTCACCATGATTGTAGATGAGGACAGTTTCAAGGTTACTGTGGGACTGAGGAAAGGAAGATAGAACTAGTGTTGGTTAAATGTCACAAAGTTCAGTTTTCTTAGAGTTATCTTTCTTCAAAAAATGCTCCCTGGAATTTTGCAAGCCAAGGGTTAATTTCCAGAGTTTTTAAAATGTTTTGACAATTTTTGTCATTCTAATAGTTTCTATGAAAGGGAGATTTTTCTGGAGTTCAGACTCCATTGTTCCCTATAACATGCTCTTATATACTTTTTAAATTTCCTCCATGAGGTTCACTTCAGCTTTATCAAGCAATTTTGTTTAGCCTAATATCACCTCTGTAATTTAACTTAGTTTTATCAATAATGTACATAGAGAGACAGTTAAGACTCCCTACCTGATGTAACAAAATATAGATTGTGGTAAAACAATTATTCATCACTCAGATAGACAAATAATTTGGAGGAGTGTAGAAAACTGTCTTACAGTGTCACAGTTTTGACCACTAGAAATTATAAAGTTATGGTATCATGAAATAATTATAGAAGCATTTAATTAAAAACACTGAGATAATGATTGATAAAAATTTGCACACAGTGTGACATGGTAAAAAAGAACAAAATAAGCCAAATCAGACTGAAACTGGGTCATGTAGTATCAGAACCTCAATAGTAGTGAGTGGGTGTGTGTTTCAAGAGGTATTATTATAGTGGAAATGTTGAGAATCACGATACCTTTGGAAAAAGTAGCAATCAAAAGGAAAAGAGAAAGCAGAGCTAGAGAAATCAATCACCAAAGTCACATTTAGTGACCAAAGATAAGGGTTGAAGTAATTAAAGAGAGTTTTAACAGATGATTATAGAACCAGTTCACCCTAATTCTGCCATTCTATGCATTTTTACCTAGGGCTGATATTAACTAAAATTGTTTATAGATAGATTCTTAAGGCATCTGCCTTTTAAAAAGCCTTTGTTCAACAGACATGATACACTTATATGTTTTATCTTAAACATTAAAAAAATTAGGCTACATTTTGTACAGGTGAGTGAAAACAAGAGGTTAACTCCTAGTGGTCCATCAGCATAGCACAGAGGAAACAGCATACACTGTAGTCTAATGATAATATAGGAAAAGATATGTATTGAGCACTTATTATATGGCAGGCTATGCATTAAATGCTACCTAACTCAATCATCATGGCAAGTTCATTGGGTAGGTTTTATTATTATCTTTATTTTAAAGATATGGAAATTGCAGTTTAGAGAGATTAAATAACTTGTAAAACATGTAGTAAGTGGAATAATCATTCAAATCCATATCTGTCTGATTCCAGACCCCAAGCTATTATTTACTAATATTTATGGCCTCTCAAATCAAGCATTACAAAAAAGTATATGTGTAAATCTGAATTCCTATAATTTCCAAGGGGAAATTACTTAAACCCTAGTTCCCACATCTGTTCATTGTGGTAATATTCAACCTCAGTATTTTGTTTTGGTTGAATTAAATGAGATCATGCATGTGAATTGCTAGACACAATAAAAAGATTATAAATATTTTTAACCCCTTCATTACATGATTAGGAGCCTTAACATTAGAAACAATTTGGACTTAAAGGGGAAAAAAAGGAAGTACAAAATTCAGAAAATTCTCAGAAAACTTTGATAAGAAACTAGCAAATAACTTCAACATTTGTCTCAGAAACTTCCCCAAAATGCATTTATCTGAAAAATAGCCTGCTGAGCTAGCCCCCTTATCAGGAAAATAGATTGCTTAACTGGTTAGTCAACCTCAGTCTGATAATATTTTGCTCAACTGCTCAATTATTACTCAAATGTGTACTCATCCAGACTTGTTTCAACCAGAGACTTTGTTAAGATGCTTCACACTGGTGTTCAGAAGGAGACGATTCTGATCACATCAAGACAGCAGGATAGAAGGACACGAGCTCAACCCCTTCTTAAAAAACACAAAAATCACAACTAACTGCTGAACAACGATCAACAGAAAAATATTGGAACCTACCCATAAAAGATACCCTACATCCAAAGACAAAGAGGAACCCACAGTGAGATAGTAGGAGGGGCACAATCTCGATAAAATCAAATCCTATACCTGCTGGGTGGGCAACCCACAAACTGGAAAACAATTATGCAACAGAAGTTATCCCACAGAAGGGAAAGTTCTAAGCCCATGTCAGTCTTTCCAGCCTGGGGTCCAGTAATGGGAGGAGAAGTCCCCAGAGAATCTAGCTTTGAAAGCTCATGGGGTTTGAATGTAAGACTTCCATAGGACCAGGGGAAACAGAAATTCCACTCTTGGAGGGTACAAATAAATTCTCATGTGCACCAGGGCCCAGAGGGAAACAGGAAGCAACCCTATAAGAGACTTGGCTAGACCTATCTGCTAGTATTGAAGGGTTTCTGCAGAGGTGGAGGGCAGCTGGGGCTTACTGCAAGGACAAGGACACTGGTAGCATCAATTCTGGGAGGTGACCATTGGCGTGAGCCTTCCAGTAGTCCCACCAAAATGCCTATAGGCTCTAGTGCTGGGTTGCCTCAGGCCAAACAACCAACAGGATGGGAACACAGCCCTACCCATATGCAGAAACGCAGATTAAAGTTTTACTGAGCTCTGCTCACCAGAGGGACAAGACCCATCTCAACCCACCACCAGTCCCTCCCATCAAGATGCTTGCACAAGCCTCTTAGATAGCCTCATCCACCAGAGGGCAGACAGCAGAAGCAAGAAGAACTACAATCCTGCAATATACAGAATGGAATTCACAATCACAGAAAATTAAACAAAATGAAACGGCAAAGGTATATGTCTCAGATGAAGGAACAAGATAAAACCCAAGAAAAACAACTAAGTGAAATGGAGTTAGGCAACCTTCTGGAAGAATAATTCAGAATGATAGTGAAGATGATCCAGGATCTCAGAAAAAGAATGGAGACAAGGATTGATAGATGCAAGAAAAGTTTAACAAAGACCTAGAAGCCTAATGAACAAACAAGCAGAGATGAACAATATAATAACTGAAAAAAAATACACTAGAGGAATCAATAGCAGAATAACTGAGGCAGAGGAACAAATAAGTGACCTTGAAAACAGAATGGTGGAAATTACTGCTGCAGAACAGAATAAAGAAAAAAGAATGAAAAGACATGAAGAAAGTCTAAGACACTTCTGGAACAACATTAAAAACATCAACATTCACATTATGGGTCCCAGAAGGAGAAGAGAGAGAGAAAGGACTGAAGAAAATATTTGAAAAGATAAGCTGAAAACTCCCCTAACATGGGAAAGGGAACAATCACCCAAGTCGAGGAAGCACAGAGAATCCCAGGCAGGATAAACCAAAGGAGGAACACACCAAGACACATAGTAATCAGAAGGACAAAAATCAAAGACAAAGAAAAAATAGTAAAAGCAATAAGGGAAAAAAAGACAACATACATGGGAACTCCCCTAAGGTTATCAGCTGATTTTTCATCAGAAAGTCTGCAGGCCAGAAGGGGGTGGCACAATATATTTGAAGTGATGAAATGGAAGAACTTACAACCAAGAATACTCTACACAGAAAGGTTCTCATTCAGATTTGACAGAAATAAAAAGTTTCACAGACAATCAAGCTAAGAGAGTTCAGCACCACCAGGCCAGTTTTGCAACAAATGCTAAAGGAACTTCTCTAGGCAAGAAAGAGACCAGCAACTTAAAACAACTTTGTACAGATATAGACTGCTATATCAAAACCTCATGGGAACAGTAAATCCAAAAACTACAATAGATACACACACACACACACACACACACACACACAAAGAAAAAGAAAAATAATAGAAAAAAGAAAATAAAACCCAAACACAACACTAAAGATCATCAACAAAACACAAGAGAAGAGAATAAAAGAGGAAGGGAAGAAAAAGAAACCCTACAAAAACAAACCCAAAACGATTAAGAAAATGGCAGTAGGAGCTTACATATTGATAATTACCTGAAGTGCAAATGGATTAAATGCCCCAACCAAAAAACATAAACTGGCTGAATGGATACAAAAACAGAACCCATATATATGCTGTCTACAAGAGACCCACTTCACACCTAGGGACACATACAGACTGAAAGTGAGGTGATGGTAAAAGGTATTCCATGCAAATGGAGATAAAAAGACAGCTGCAGTAGCAATACTCATATCAGATAAAATAGACTTTCAAATAAAGACTGTAACAAGAGACAAAGAAGGACACTACAAAACGATCAAGGGATCAATCCAAGAAGAAGGTATAACAATTGTAAATATATATGCACCCAACATAGGAGCACCTCAATATATAAGGCAGATGCTAACAGCCATAAAAGGAGAAATCAACTGTAACACAATAATATTGGGGGACTTTAACACCTTATTTTCATCAGTGGACAAATCATCCAGACAGAGAAACAATAAGGAAAAACAGGCCTTAAATGACACATTAGGCCAGATGGACTTAATTGATATTTATACAGTATTCCATCCAAAAGCAACAGAATAAGCTTTCTTCTCAAGTGCTCACAGAACATTCTCCAGAATAGATCATATCTTGTGTCACAAATCAAGACTCAGTTAATTTAAGAAAATTGAAATCATATCAAACTTCTTTTCTGACCACAATGCTACTTGATTAGAAATACAAGAAAAAAAAAACTGTACAAAACACAAACACGTGGAGGCTAAACAATATGTTACTAAACAAAGAGTGGATCACTGAAGAAGTCAAAGAGAAAATCAAAAAACACTTAGAGACAAATGATAATGAATGCCCAATGATCCAAAACCTATGGGATGCAGCAAAAGCAGTTCTAATAGGGAAGTTTATAGCAGTACAATCTTACCTCAGGAAACAGGAAATATTTCAAATAAACGACCTAACCTTACACCTAAAACAACTAGAGAAAGAGGAATAAGCAAAACCTAAAGTTAGTAGAAGGAAAGAAATCCTAAAGACCAGAGCAGAAGTAAATGAAATAGGATGAAGAAAACAATAGCAAAGATCAGTGAAAGTAAATGTTCGTTCTTCAAAAAGATTAAAAAAAAAATTGACAATCCTTTAGCCAGACCAATCAAGAAAAAAAGGGAGAGGACTCAAATCAATAAAATTAGAAATGAAAAAGAAGAAATTACAATGGACATGACAGAAATACAAAAGATCATACGACTACTACAAGCAAATGTATGTCAATAAAACAGACAACCTGGAAATAAGGACAAATTCTTAGAAAGGCACAATCTCTCAAGACTGAACCAGGAAGAAATAGAAAATATGAACAGACCAATCACAAGTACTGAAATTGAAACTGTGATTTAAAAACTCCCAACAAACAAAAGTCCAGGACCAGATGGCTTCATGGCCAAATTCTGTCAAGCATTTAGAGATGACCTAACTACCTATTGTCCTAAAACTGTTCCAAACAATTGCAGAGGAAGGAAAACTCCCAGACTGATTCTATGAGGTCACCATCACCCTGATATCAAAACCATACAAAGACACCAGAAAAAAAAGAAAATTATAGGCCAATATCACTGATGAACAGAAACACAAGAATCCTCAGCAAAATACTAGCAATCCAAATCCAGTGATATTTTAAAAGGATCATACACCATGATCAAGTGGGATCTATCCCAGGGATACAAGGATTTTTCAATATACACAAATCAATCAATGTTATATGCAACATTAACAAAGTGAAGAATAAAAACCATATGATCATCTATTGATGCAGAAAAAGTTTTGGCAAAATTCAACACCCATTTATGATAAAAAATACTCCCCAGAAATTGGGCATAGAGGGAACATACCTCAACATAATAAAGGACACATATGTCAAACCTACAGCTAACATCATAATGCTGAAAAGCTAAAAGCATTTTCTCTAAGATCACCAATAAGACAAGGATATCCACTCTCACCATTTTTATTTGACATAGTTTTGGAAGTTCTAGCTATGGCAATCAGAGAAGAAAAAGAAATAAAAGGATTCCAAATGGGAAAAGAAGAAGTTAAACTGTCATCATTTGCAGATGACATGATACTATACATAGAAAAATCCTAAAGAAACTACCAGAAAACTACTAGGGCTCATCAATGAATTGGTAGAGCCACAGGTTAGAAAATTAAAACACAGAAACCTGTTGCATTTCTATACACTAACAACAAAAGATCAGCAAGGGAACTTTTAGAAACAATCCCATTTAATGTCACATCAAACAGAATAAAATACTTAGGAATAAATCTACATAAGGAGGCAAAAAACCTGTACTCAGAAAACTATAAGATATGGATGAAAGAAATAAAAAAGGCCACAAACAGATGGAGAAATATACCATGTTCTTGGATTAGAAGAATTAATATTGTGAAAATGACTATAGAACCCAAAGCAATCTACAGATTCCATGCAATCCCTATCAAATTACCAGTGGCATTTTTCAAAAAACTAGAATAAAAAAAATGTGTATGGAGACACAAAAGACCCCAAATAGCCAAAGCTATCTTAAGAAAGAGAAATGGAGCTGGAGAAGTCAGGCTCCCTGACTTCAGACTATTCTACAAAACTATAGTCAACAAAACAGTATGGTACTGACTCCAAAAGACAGAAATATAGATTAATGGAACAGGATAGAAAGAAAGCCCAGAAATAAACCCACACATCTACAGTCAATTAATCTATGACAAAAGAGGCAAGACTTTACAATGGAGCAAAGACAGTCTCTTCAGTAAATAGTTCTGTGAAACCTGGACAACTAGATGTAAAAAAATTAAATTAAAACATTCTTTAACACCATACACAAAAATAAAATCAAAATGGATTAACGACCTAAATGTAAGACTGGACATTATAAAACTCTTAGAGGAAAACATAGGCAGAGCACTCTCTGACATAAATTGCAGCAATATTTGTGTTTTGATCTGTCTCCCAGAATAATGGAAATAAAAACAAAAATAAACAAATGGGACCTAATTAAACTCAAAAGTTTTGCACCTCAAAGGAAACCATAAACAAAATGCAAAGACAACCCACAGAATGAGAGAAAATGTTTGTAAATGATGTGACCAAAAAGGGGTTAGTCTCCAAAATTTACAAAAAAACTCATGTGGCTTAATATTATCAAAACAAACAACCCCATCAAAAAACGGGAAGACCTAAACTGACATTTCTCCAAAGAAGACATACAGATGTCCAAGAGGAACATAAAAAGATGCTCAACATTGCTAATTATTAGAGAAATGAAAATGAAAACTACAATGAGTTATCACCTCACAACACTTAGAATGGCCAACACCAAAAAATCTACAAACAATAAATGCTGGAGAGGGTGTGGAGAAATGGGAGCCCTCCTACACTGTTGGTAGGAATGTAAATTGGTACAGTCACTATGGAGAACAGTATGGAGGTTCCTTAAGAAATTAAAACTAGAGCTACTGTATGGTCTTGCAATCTCACTCCTGTGCATATGCTGGAGAAAAACATGGTTCAAAAGGATGTACCCCAATGTTCATTGCAGCCCTGTTTTCAATAGCCAGTACATGGAAACAACCTAAATGTTCATCAACATAAGAATGGATAGAGAAGATGTGGTACATATATATGATGGAATATTACTCAGCCATTAAAATAAAAGAAATAATGCTATTTGCAGCAACATGAATGGACCTAGAGATTGTCATACTGAGTGAAGTCAGAGAAAGAGAAGTATTGTATGATATCACTTATATGCAAAATCAAAGAAAAATGATACAAATGAACTTATTTACAAAACAAAAAATAGACTCACAGACTTAGAGAACGAACTTATGGTTAGGTGAGGGGAGGGATAGTTAAGGAGTTTGAGATTAACAACTATACACCTCTATACTTAAAATAGATAACCAAAAAGGACCTACTGAATAGCATAGGAAACTCTGCTCAATATTCTGTAACAGCCTAATTGTGAAAGGAATTTGAAAAAGAATTGATACATATATATGTATAACTGAATTACTTTGTTGTACATCTGAAACTAACACAACATTGTTAATCAACTGTACTCCAATATAAAATAAAAAGTTAAAAAATAAAGAGATAATTCCTACAATGACACAACAATAACTTCTGTGGGTTTCCTGCCAAATGTGTATAACCAGAATCTAATCATGACATGATGCCAGACAAATCCCCATTGAGGATCTTCCCACAAAACAACTCATTGGTGTTCCCAAAAATGTCAAGGAAAACATCGAGGTCAAGAAAGACAAGGAAAGTAAAAGAAGGCTTCCAGTTTAGGGGACTAGAGAGGCATGACATGGAGGTGGTGTTTGGTTGTTTTTTGTTTTCTTTTGTTATAAATGACATTACTGGCACAACTGGTGAAATCTTAATAAGGTCTGTAGCTTTGATATCAGCACGGTATCAATATTAGCTTTGTGAGTTTGACAATTTTACTGTGGTTACATAAGAGAACGTCCTTGTTTTTAGAAAAAAATGGAATAATTTAGGGGTGAAGGGGCATTGTGTTTGTGTCTTACTCTCACAGTCAGAATATCTCTATGTTCCTATATGAGAGGAGAGTGGTGGAGGGGGAATCAGAAATCAAATGTGGTAAAATGTAAACATGTAGAGACTCTGAGTACCTGGAAAATTTTTGGACGACTTTTCTTTATGCCTATCATTATTAAAAAAAAAAAAAGTAAAAAAAAACCCGACTTGTTTCATTACCCTCACTTTATGTGTCCACAGACAAAGAAAAATCATTGCATAATGTTATAGTTCAGCTGTGAGCAATACAAAGGCAATGATTGCAGAGATTTTATGTTTTATTCATTGAAGAAAGTCACTAAATATTATAAATCATTATATATTACATTATAAAGTCACAAATAATATGCAGAAAAAAGACACTGGGAATAGGGTATAGGTGTGGGGTCACAACTATAAATAGAGTGGTCAAAGTAGGCTTCACTGAGAAGGTGAAGGTACAATAGTTTAAGAAAATTAAAGTGATGCTGATTTTTGGAGTAGATCATTGCAGGAAAAGAATACAGCAGTGCAATATCAGGATGGGTATCTAGAGGATCCAAGTTAGTAAGGAGGCCACTGAGACTGGAATGGAGGTAGAAAATTGTCAGATAGTTTTCCTGTAGTAGGGATTGAAAATGGACAGTGAAAATATAAATGAAAATATTTTCTCAGCCATTAAAATATGAGAGGGTAAAGAGAGTAATGAGGAGAGAAAGATCATGATTTGACCTACATTTTAAAAGGATTAGACTGGTTACTGGGTGGGAATAGATGGTAAGAAAGTGATGGCGGTAGCAGGGAGAGCAATTAGGAAGCAATTGTATCAAGGCAAGAGAAAATAGACTGTGGTGGTAATAATGGAGATATTGTGTATGACTTTATCAATAACCAAATGTAATTTGAAGGAAGTCTCAACAGAATGTTTAATTGCTTTGCTGTGCTATAGGAGAAAAAAAAGAGGAATCATGAATAATTCCAACTCTGTATGTGCCAAAACCCTGTTTATGTGTTTGACCATGTGTATACAAAATAGACAAGGGTTATCCTAGTAATTTTTGAGAATCTGATAAATTAAATAGTTATTTTCCCATTCCTAAATAATAAGTTATCTTTTAGTATTTTCTATTAGTACATTGAAGTTATTAATATGAGAATTTCCAGTATTAGCTTGAGTGTATCAGAAAAAAAAAATGCTGGAAAACAAATGACCAGAAACAGGATTATAGAAAAATTTACTTAAGTACTGAATATCATCATTCCCTCTGACATTAAACCACTAATATTTTTAAGTCTCTTTAAAATTCCTAAAGTATCTATCTACATTAAAGAGATGTCATTTGAGAAATAAAAACAAAATTAATAATTTTATTTTTTATTTTCACTAAATTTTATTGTGGTAAAAAGCACATAAAATAAAATTTTAACAAATTTTAAATGTTAAATACAGCTATATGCACGTTTTTGTGCAAGAGATCTCTGGAACTTTTTCTTCTTGCAAAGCTGAAACTCAATACTCATTGAACAACTCCTCTTTTCCCGCAGTGTCTAGGCCCTGGCAACCACCATCCTATTTCCCATTTTTAAGAGTTTAACGTCTTTAGATATCTCATATAACAATTTTAATAATTTTAAGTGTAATTATGCAGTATTTGACTTTCTTTTTTACTGGCTTATTTTACTTACATAGTGACATCAAATTTTATCTGTGTTGTGACGTCTGACTTCTTTAACTCTGAATAATATGCCATTCTCTATATATACAACATTTTCTTTCTCCGTTTCTTTGCCTCTGGATGTTTGGTTTGCTTCTATCTCTTGACTGCTGTGAATAATGCTGTTTTAAAATTGTTGTGCAAATATCTCTTTGAGATCCTGTTTACAAGTTCTTTTGTGTATATATCCTGAAGTGAGATTGCTGGATCATATGATAATTCTATTCTTAGTTTTTTGAGGAATCTCCATACTGTTTCCATAGCAGTTGCACCATTTCACATGCACACCAACAGTGTACAAGTGTCCCAATTTCTCCACATCCTCACCAATGCTTGCTTTTTTGTTTGTTTTTTTGCTTGTAGTCACCATAATGGGTGCAAGGTGATATCTGACTGTAGCTTTGTTATTCATTTTCCTAATGATTAATGATGCTGTGCATCTTTTTATATTCTTGATGGTCATTTGTATATCTTTTTTTTTTTTTTTTTTTTTTTTTTTTTTGCTGTACGCGGGCCTCTCACTGTTGTGGCCTCTCCCGTTGCGGAGCACAGGCTCCGGACGCGCAGGCTCAGCGGCCATGGCTCACGGGCCCAGCCGCTCCGCGGCATATGGGATCCTCCCAGACCGGGGCACGAACCCGTATCCCCTGCATCGGCAGGCGGACTCTCAACCACTGTGTATATCTTTTTTGGAGAACAATCTATTCAAGTCATTTGACCATTTAAAAAATGGGTTGGTTTTTGGTTGTTGTTGAGTTGTAAGAGTTCTTTGTATATTCTGGATATTAACTCATCAGATATACGGTTTGAAAATATTTTCTTCCATTCTGTAGGTTTTCTTTTCACTCTGTTGATTGTTTATTTTGCTGTCAAGAAGTTTTAAAGTTTACTGTAGTCCCACATGTCTATTTTTGCTTTTATCTACTGCTTTTGGTGTTATATCCAAGAAGTCACTGGCAAATCCAATGTCATAAAGCTTTTTCCTTATGTTTGCTTTTAAAAGTTTTATTGGTTTAGATCTTAAATTCATATAGAATTAATTGTTGTATATGTGTAAGGTAAAGGCACAATTTCATTCTTTTGAATGTGGATATCCAGTTTTCCCAGCACTCTTTATAAAAAAGACTATCCTTTCCCCCATTGTGCAGTCATGACACTCTTGTTGAAAATAATTTGACCATATCTGTGAAGGTTTATTTCTGGGCTTTCTATTCTGTTCCATTAGTCAATATGTCTGCTTTTATATCATTATTATGCTGCTTTGATTACTGTAGCTTTGTAATATATTTTCAAATCATGGAGTTTGAGGCCTCCAGCTTTGTTTTTCTTTCTCAAATTGTTCTTGCTATTCAGGTCTTTTGAGATTCTTTACAAATTTTATATTTTTTTCTTCTATTTCTGCAAAATAATGCTTTGAGATTTTGATAGTGATTGCATTGAACTGTAAATCACTTTGTATAATATGGACATTTTAACCACATTAAGTATTCCAATCCATGAGCACAGAATGTCTTTTCATTAGATGTGTATTCTTTAATATTTTTAGTATTGTTTTGTATGTTTTAGTGTGCAAGTCTTTTGCTTCCTGCTTAAGTTAATTCCTAAGTATTTTATTCTTTTTGATGGTATTGTAATTAAGATTTTTTTCTTAATTTCCTTCAGACTGTACATTGTTAGTATATAGAAACATGACAGGTTTATGCATGTTGATTTTGTATATATAAATATGGACAGAAATCATGTCATGTTTTCTAATAAATTCATGTATGTGTATATAAATTAATTCAGCCATTGTATTAATATGTATAAAGAAATCTTGTATAAGATAAAACATGATTTCCTCTAATCATTGTGGGACACTGTTATAAACTGAGAAAAAATTAGGCATCTCGCTCATCTCCTGGGCCACTTAAATGAAGATGGTTATGTTACTTTTTGTATCATTTATATTCTTTATTTTTCATGTTTTATGAATTATTTATACATTGAAAACATAATGACAATTTTATGGACACAATGAAAAGATTTTCTAGACTGACCAAACAGAAATATATTATTCAGAATAGTGAATACAAAATATACATTTTCATTTTAAACACTTTTTACAGCAGGCAGAAAATTATGCTAAAATTTTCCCAAATCCTACATTATTATTTTTTTGTTTTTCTTATTGTCCAAAAGGTAATAACAATGATTATTGATACTGAACATAGGATTACTGAAACTATGACTGAGTCATACAAGGTCTTTTCCATATTATTACATCTCTGGTTGATTGGCCAGAAATGAAGAAAAAGTTGGTGAATTATATTAAGCAACTTTATTGGTTTTATCATTGTCTTGATATATTTATGTCATCATCTTAAAATTATCAGATTAAAAACAATCATAAACTTATCCAGAAATGTAATAAAAGTGGACTAGGAAAATACTGAGTGCATATTTATCAAATTCTATTAGTTAAAAATAACATTATGTGTTATCTAATCATATTTGTATAGCTATATCTCTATATATGGGTACCTCCATATATACGTCTATATCTATACTAAGATCTATGCGCATGTCTCAATCTGATCCAAGCAAGGGATAAAATCAGTAATCCAGAATACTTGGAATAAAACATAAAGTACCCACAGGAAAGAAAAGACATATGGGAATTGGCATGTAGGGCAAAAATTAAAAGCTAAAGGAGGATTATGGAATATAACATATATTTATTTTCTCATCCTATATTTTTATCCATAATAACCCACTTTTAGTGGATGTTAGTGAAGTGTCAGCTGACCTCCATATTTTCCCTCAATCTCTGGAATTCTTAAGCATGACACAAATTTTTGAATTGGTCACATACAAACTTTATTGTTTCTTAGTTTTTCTTCTTTCTAAGTTTTTAGTTTCTAATTAGATTTTTAATTCTTAAAGGCAGAAAACAATGTTATGTAGCACTCTTTGCCTCTGGGTCCAAAGTAACACTCACATTGACTTATCAATTAGAGAAAAAGAAAAGAGAAAAAAACCTGTTACTTTGAAAACAAAACGTAAAAATAGTGCTTATGTACTATGATGCTGATGACATTAATATTGCTACAGAATGATACCCCAGATATTTCTAACTTCATTGGTGTTTGTTGAGAGTATAAGGCATGTGGATAAGTGTATATGAAATATATAATATTTATGTATACATATATAGAGGGTTATATATAGTTATATATGGTGAAATATAGTTATATAAGGATCTCACTTCTGAAGCTATTTCAATGTAGTTAAGAAAAAGGTTTTTTTTTTTTTTTTTTTATGTTTCCCGAACGACTCACTCTCCTCATCACAAGGCTTACAGTCATTCACTTCAGCCCCCAAGCAAGTGCAGATGTCACTACCAGTGAAAGCCTGTGCACATGACCATGGACTTCGTTCTTCACAGGCAGAGCAATAGCCAATGTCATGCTACCTTTTACATCAATGTCTATTGTGTTAACGTCTTTCTTGCTTTCCTATTGCTATGACTTCAACAATAAAATTCTTTTTCATGAAATAAATAAATTTTAAATAGATTTGAAAATAAAAAATTAAGACAATAATTTATCAAGATGTGGCTGAACCAGTACTCCAACTGAGGCTTGTTTCATCACTGTTTATGATCTTTCCTCTGTACAGTCTATTGCTTCTTATGAAGAGAATATATTTGCATCAAATTGTAAAATAGAGTAAATATTTTCTGTTATCCTCTGAAACCAATCAGAATTATAAGGTTAGATGGCTACATCTCTATCCAGTTGATAACTTTTAAATTAATTTACTTTACATGAATAAACAATTATTTCTTCTTTTTCAGACTCTAAAATTGCTTTCACAGTGAATTTTTAAAGGTTACTAGAATTATTAAAACACAAAAACTCATTTAAGTAAACAATTTATCATTGTACCTGTCCTGTAATTATCACTCAATCATTGGAAACTATTATTATGGTAGTTTTGTTTTTTATTATTATTTTCATCATTACAGTTATAGTGGCTATTATTCCTTATATTTAAATTTAATATTCAGTGGTTTAAAAAACAAGCAAAAATATGCCAAACACAAAGAATGGTTTGTTTCTTTTCCTTTGGACACACTACCAACTACACATTAAGAAGCTTTCTCACATTTGCCTTACAGAAATATATGGTGCCACATTTGACCCACTTGCATCTTAAATAATTTTTTCAACTATTTAATAATAAATAAGGTCAAAAACTAAATATTGAACATCTAGCTTTAAACATTTATTTTCCTGATAAATAAGATTGTTTCAAATTTAAATTTAAAATTATTTGGCTATAATTCAGATTTCAAAACTATTTTAAAAAGGAAAATACATTGAAGCCAACATGAGTTGTTCATAATACGTTTTGATTTAGGAGGCAAAAACATAAAAGATTTTAAAATTTAAATTCTGACATTAAAAGTAGTGAGTGCTTTTGTTTGTGATTTCATACGGTTTCACCGAAAAATAAAAATGAATACTACTCCATCATTTTGGCAGACACTTTAATGTTAGCCATTTAACTATCTTCCTGAAATGGAATGCTGCCTGACCTTTACTCTTTCCACCAAAAAGAAATTGTTAAAACCCAACAAAAATGTAATTTTCTGTCTTACAATAGATGAAGAGAGAGAAGAAAAGTCTAAGAGTAGAATCTAAAACTATAGTAGAAGAAAGTAGTATGAAGTGGAGGCTGTTTTTAGATATATCTGAGAGTGAAAGAATGTTTTCGATTGATAACACATCTTGTGGTCCAAACTCAGAGTTTCAGATTTTATACAGCAAGTAATAGTGTTTAAGAGAAAACTAGAACTGTACACTGAAAATCCTCATTTTATCAAAGATACCCATACAATAAGGGCAATTAGTCATTTCAGTGTCATCTTTTATTAATTAAATGATTTGGCATTTAGAAAACATTCTTCACTTTGGAGGTCAAATGTCAATTTACAATAGCTTATTTTAGATCCTAATTTATTAAAACAAAGATAGAATGCTGCTGCTTCAAAATGTCAGTAAATGTCACCATGAATCCTATATAATCACATATGAAAGTTTTAAAGCTGAGAGTTGGTAAACCATGACATATTCTAGACAATTTGAGTTATTATTAAGCCAACATAATCCTTAATTTTTTTCTCACTGTAATTCACCTAACTCACCATACCTAGGTCTCAGTTTAAACCAGGGCATTTGGGTTAAAGTATTTTTGTGCTGCTTTAAGATATTACATTTTTATTAGGTAAAAGTTATTTAACTACCAATCAGTTAATTCTTTTCTAAAAGTAGATCAGTCATTCTTATGAAATAAGAATAAGACATGGATTAGTGTGTTTATTTCCAAATAATCAAATGATGAAATGTGATAGCTTTTAAATTGGACAAACAATTTCCTTGTATATAATCTGGGCTTATTTTTGAAATCCATACTATGGCTGCAACAGCCAAAATTGGACTCTTAAATTCTTAATATATATTCCAATTTATATATATGACCTTAGTATTTTAAGCATGTTTAACTGTACTTTTTCACATTCTTAGAAGAAGGTGTGCAATTCTTTTAAACAACTGAAGATTTGGAGAGTAGAGAGTTCGAAAAAGAATAACAATGAATCTTTGATTCATGATTCAAATTTCTTCTGAATATCTTAAAGTATAATTCTCTAAATTATCTCAGTTTACATCATAATAGTTCAACTAAAAAACTGGCACACATCAGCAACTTCTCAAAGATAGGAAGTCTGAAATAGAGTTGAGCTGTGATTTGTTTTGTCTTAAAAAATAAATTAGTCTTCCAGTAACAGTAGATTTGCTTTTACTGGACTAATGCTCCTACTAGTAGCAACAGTAAACTCAGGAAAAATATAGAAAATAATTTTGGAAGGCACTTAAAAATGGGTCAAAAGCAAGCAGAAACCTTAGTAAATATAACCCATCCAAGAGGGGAACCCATTGGATGAGATCTGCATGTATATGGCTGCTTTCATGAAAGCCCTGTTAAGCCCACAATGTGGAAAAATGAACAAGTTTTAAGCAGAGAGCCAGAATTTTATTGGTCTGAGAAGTCAGAGGATAGAGTTTGGACATACTTGAGTCTCTGGAAATTAATACAGAACTGCCAGAAGTAGGAAGCCACAAAAATAGAAGGACAAAAATCTGTATAAAACTCTCCTTAATCCTTCATCTGTCACTAAACTGGAAATGTAAGGGTACAGGGGATTGTAAGAGCAGTTATTTAAGTAGCTGTCTACCTAAGGAAGTGACATTTGGAACTTAGTGTCCCACCAATTTAAAAGGGCTTGATATTTTTCAGGTTTTTTATAGAAACATTGAATTTCACAACAGAGAAGTAAGAAACTGCATGTTGAGACAAGTATAAGCAAGAATAAAATGAAGCCTACAAAGGACAAAGCTGAACTGCCAGCAAGCTACCTGCTAGAACAAACAGAACACTTTCCAAGGGAGGACAACAAAACCCAGGCTCTCTATTTCATATCTATTTACAAATGCCAGTTAAAAAATACAAGTTTACTGGACATGAACAATACAGGAAAATGTGACCCATGCAAAAAAGTGTCAATAGAAATAGAACAAAAGGCAGCCTGAATATTGATATTGGCAGAAAATAATTTTAAAATGATTTGAATAAATATTTTAAAGAATCTATAGAATGGTATTAAATGGGAAATTCATAAATTGAAAAAACTAAAACCACATGAAAATCCTAAAAACTGAAAAACTCCATATTAAAAAAATATATTGGTTTAGGTATAGAGTAGATTGGACATAACAGAAGAGAGGATTAATAAATTTGAACAGGTCAACAGAAATCATCCAAACTAAAGTACAGAGGGAGAGACAAAAAGAACCTGTTAATGCATAACCTAGGGAATCCCAGAAACATTACATTGGGCAAAATAAGCAAGACAAAAATGAAGAAGAATGCTTCAGTGTTCCAGTTATTTGATGTTCTGGAACTAATCACTGATGACAGAAATGAGAACAGTGATTACCTTTGTTGGCAGAATTGACTAACGAATGTCATGAGAAAACTTTCTTGAGTGATAGAAATATTGTATATCTTTATTAGAATCATGGTTACATGAGTGTAGTCATTTTTCAAACTTATAACTATACACTTAAATTTTGCGTCTTTTATTGTAAGAAACCTCTTATTTCACAATTTAAAAATGAATTATTGAAGAGATAATACTAGATTCCAAGACTCTTTGACTGTTAATATATTTCTATTAAATGAACTGCTTTCTGGAAAATAATTGTGCCCAGAAGTAGTGTGCAGTGATATTGAACCACTAATCTGGAAGACAGAAGAAACCATTTAAGTTTCAATCTCTACCACTAATATATATTAAATGAAACACCTACCACTTCTCAACCTCAGTCTACTAATCTGTAAAGCATTTACATATTTTTTGTTGTAAATTCTGTGTATATTCTAATTATTTTATACATATCTGAATACAGCATTTGTAATAGACTATCAAAAATTTATATCATTTGATTCAAACATAGGAAAAATTGAAAGATGAAATGTTGGTCCCCAAAATTAACTCAACGTATTTCATGCCACTGATGGAAGATTTAAAAAGTCAGTATCACTAAACTCATACTAGTCTATTTAGGAGAGATAAAAGGACATTCAGAAAATCTTTCAACCACCAAAGACTTTATTATTCCACAATATTTTGGTCTAAGGTACAGGTAGATTTCATGTGCCTATAGAAAATAAATTAAATATGTAAGGAAGTTAGAACTGAATAACATCCTATGTAGAAAATAATTATTCTAATAATGTAGATGAAGTATTCCAGAGTGACTTTACTGGAAATCATAATGATGACAGAATCAAATTCATAAAGGTGTGCAGTTGATCTTCATTATTCCTGGATTCTGTATTTTCAAATTTTCCTGCTTGTTAAAATGTATTTGTTACCCCAATATCAATACTCACAAACGTTTGCAGTCATTCAGGGACATGCACAGAGGATGAAAATTTTGAGTCCCCCTATTGGCATGTTCCCAGCTCAAGTCCAGTAAGGCACAGTTAAGCCTTCAGCTCTCATACAGAGATGATCAGAGGATGGAAATGACAGGTAGAGGGAAGCACAGTGATGTGTGAGAAGCTCTGGCTCTGGGACTAGTTGGATGGAGTTTGAATTTTAACTCTGGCACCTGTTACTGGAGTGGCCTCAAGCAAGTCACTTCTCTTTTGTAAAGAAAATATAATCTACCAGGATGAGTTGATTTTAGGATTTGAGATTATAATCTATAATCTATAGGAATATATATATATATATTCCCCCAGGAGCAATGGTTTAGTATTTGCTAATTCAGTATTAGGAGTGCCTTAATAGAATATAACTGCTGTGAATAACAAGAATCCACTGATTTTTAAAGACTCAGTCCATTACTGTCACTCTAGTTTTTGAAATGTAGATTCTCCTAATGCTCAATATGTATAATTCTACATAAACCTGTCTACTTTAGATTCCAAATTTACTGAAAATAAAATATTCATGTTATTTCACTTATTTTGCATAAAATAAAGCACAGCATGACACATTATGTATTTAATAAATGTAATTTGAAGGTTATAAAAGATATAAAGGGCTTCTCTGGTGGCGCAGTGGTTGAGAGTCTGCCTGCCGATGCAGGGGACGTGGGTTTGTGCCCGTCTGGGAGGATCCCGCGTGCCGCAGAGCAGCTGGGCTCGTGAGCCATGGCCACTGAGCCTGCACGTCTGGAGCCTGTGCTCTGCAACGGGAGAGGCCACAGCAGTGAGAGGCCTGAGTAAGGCAAAAAACAAACAAACAAACAAACAAACAAAAGATAGAAAGAAGAGTGTGAATTAACAAAAAAGCACCAAAGGAGTAATAATATGGGAGAAATAGACTTCACTTGGGATATTGCATCTGGTGTACAAACTGACATTCAAATATTGGTGTAATTGTTACCAAAGTTACCAAGTATTTGAGTGCACACTTTTCCACTTCCTATAATGCAGGGTTTTCAGTTAAAAGACTATTGTCTATAATCACACCACAAAAAATAAAATCACTCATTCTGTTTAGCTCCCCCTAGGGGACTTTTAATATTGCTTTTACAGGTAGCAGAGTTCATCCTCTACCAAAAATGTAGATAGCCATACTCATGTTCCAACCAAACTCATGAAAAGGTCTTCATGGATACAAAAATTTATTTTTATGGAATTTTTTTCCATCATCCCAAACCTACTGCTAGAAAATTAGAAGTTTAGAGCCAGAAGAAAACTTAGAAGGCAATTAAAAATTTCAACTGAATCTCTTTTCTTATATTTTCTCCATGGATAAGTAAAGTAAGACAATTTAGAAAGTCTTAGAACTCTGCTTCCTCTTGCATCTGAACATTTGATTTGGGTCAGGGTCTTGAAATTTTCTCTCAATACTTCTATTGTTTAGTTATTATTTTTCAATTTCTAGATATTTACAACTCAAAATTACACCATATAGAAAGTTTTTGAGAAAATGATAAATTTAAAATGCCTTTCTTCAGTGATTCCAAATAGTGATAATAACTGTGTAAAATCTTTAATTCTGTTAATTTACTTCCTTCACTTATCAGTTTATGTAACTACTATAATTTTCAACTTGTTATCGATCTGTTCACTTCCATTTAGCTCTTCTTTTACTTAAGCCTGTATTCACTTATCATCTGACCCATGTCTTTTCGTATTTGGAAACATTCAAAATCTTTATAATATGGTTATCTCTGTGCTAATATAGGTTTAGATAGATAAGCAATGAAAGCCATTACCTAGACTTGTGATGTGTTAATATGTGATTTTTTTGTGTCAGTTTATCTGGTAATAGTCATTGAAAGTTTTATACTTGCCAAATCTCTGTTAGCTGCTGATGATATGCAGGCAAGAAAAAAAAAAGAACTTGTTCTCTGAGTTTATAATTTAGTGGAGACCTTCATTAATCAAGGAGTTATATCAATATATGGTGAGGCATATTCTTTTTTTTTTAATTTTTTGCCTTATAACAAATTTAATCAGTTATACATATACATATGTATCCATATCCCCTCCCTTTTGCGTCTCCCTCCCACACTCCCTATCCCACCCCTCCAGGCGGTCACAAAGCACCGAGCTGATCTCCCTGTGCTATGCAGCTGCTTCCCACTAGCTATCTACCTTACGTTTGGTAGTGTATATATGTCCATGCCACTCTTTCACTTTGTCACAGCTTACCCTTCCCCCTCCCCATATCCTCAAGTCCATTCTCTAGTAGGTCTGTGTCTTTATTCCTGTCTTACCCCTATGTTATTCATGACATTTTTTTTTCTTAAATTCCATATATATGTGTTAGCATACAGTATTTGTCTTTCTCTTTCTGACTTACTTCACTCTGTATGACAGACTCTAGGTCTATTCACCTCATTACAAATAGCTCAATTTCATTTCTTTTTATGGCTGAGTAATATTCCATTGTATATATGTGCCACATCTTCTTTATTCATTCATCCGATGATGGACACTTAGGTTGTTGCCATCTCCGGGCTATTGTAAATAGGGCTGCTATGAACATTTTGGTACATGTCTCTTTTTGAATTATGGTTTTCTCAGGGTATATGCCCAGTAGTGGGATTGCTGGGTCATATGGTAGTTCTATTTGTAGATTCTTAAGGAACCTCCATACTGTTCTCCATAGCGGCTGTACCAATTCACATTCCCACCAGCAGTGCAAGAGTGTTCCCTTTTTTCCACACCCTCTCCAGCATTTATTGTTTCTAGATTTTTTGATGATGGCCATTCTGACTGGTGTGAGATGATATCTCATTGTAGTTTTGATTTGCATTTCTCTAATGAGTAAAGATGTTGAGCATCCTTTCATGTGTTTGTTGGCAGTCTGTATATCTTCTTTAGAGAAATGTCTATTTAGGTCTTCTGACCATTTTTGGATTGGGTTGTTTGTTTTTTTGTTATTGAGCTGCATGAGCTGCTTATAAATTTTGGAGATTAATCCTTTGTCAGTTGCTTCATTTGCAAATATTTTCTCCCATTCTGAGGGTTGTCTTTTGGTCTTGTTTATGGTTTCCTTTGCTGTGCAAAAGCTTTTAAGTTTCATTAGGTCCCATGTGTTTATTTTTGTCTTTATTTCCATTTCTCTAGGAGGTGGGTCAAAAAGGATCTTGCTGTGATTTATGTCATAGAGTGTTCTGCCTATGTTTTCCTCTAAGAGTTTGATAGTGTCTGGCTTTACATTTAGGTCTTTAATCCATTTTGAGCTTATTTTTGTGTATGGTGTTAGGGAGTGATCTAATCTCATACTTTTACATGTCCCTATCCAGTTTTCCCAGCACCACTTATTGAAGAGACTGTCCTTTCTCCACTGTACATTCCTGCCTCCTTTATCAAAGATAAGGTGACCATATGTCCATGGGTTTAACTCTGGGCTTTCTATCCTGTTCCATTGATCTATCTTTCTGTTTTTGTGCCAGTACCATACTGTCTTGATTACTGTAGCTTTGTAGTATAGTCTGAAGTCAGGGAGCCTGATTCCTCCAGCTCCATTTTTCGTTCTCAAGATTGCTTTGGCTATTCGGGGTCTTTTGTGTTTCCATACAAATTGTGAAATTTTTTGTTCTAGTTCTGTGAAAAATGCCAGTGGTAGTTTGATAGGGATTGCATTGAATCTGTAGATTGCTTTAGGTAGTAGAGTCATTTTCACAATGTTGATTCTTCCAATCCAAGAACATGGTACATCTCTCCATCTATTTGTATCATCTTTAATTTCTTTCATCAGTGTCTTATAATTTTCTGCATACAGGTCTTTTGTCTCATTAAGTAGGTTTATTCCTAGATATTTTATTCTTTTTGTTGCAATGGTAAATGGGAGTGTTTCCTTGATTTCATTTTCAGATTTTTCATCATTAGTATATAGGAATGCCAGAGATTTCTGTGCATTAATTTTGTATCCTGCAACTTGACCAAATTCATTGATTAACTCTAGTAGTTTTCTGGTAGCATCTTTAGGATTCTCTATGTATAGTATCATGTCATCTGCAAACAGTGACAGCTTTACTTCTTCTTTTCCGATTTGGATTCCTTTTATTTCCTTTTCTTCTCTGGTTGCTGTGGCTAAAACTTCCAAAACTAGGTTGAATAAGAGTGGTGAGAGTGGGCAACCTTGTCTTGTTCCTGATCTTAGTGGAAATGGTTTCAGTTTTTCACCATTGAGGACGATGCTGGCTGTGTGTTTGTCATATATGGCCTTTATTATGTTGAGGAAAGTTCCCTCTATGCCTACTTTCTGCAGGGTTTTTATCATAAATGGGTGTTGAATTTTGTCGAAAGCTTTCTCTGCATCTATTGAGATGATCATATGGTTTTTCTCCTTCAATTTGTTAATATGGTGTATCACGTTGATTGATTTGCGTATATTGAAGAATCCTTGCATTCCTGGAATAAACCCCACTTGATCATGGTGTATGATCCTTTTAATGTGCTGTTAGATTCTGTTTGCTAGTATTTTGTTGAGGATTTTTGCATCTATGTTCATCAGTGATATTGACCTGTAGTTTTCTTTCTTTGTGACATCCTTGTCTGGTTTTGGTATCAAGGTGATGGTGGCCTCATAGAATGAGTTTGGGAGTGTTCCTCCCTCTGCTATATTTTGGAAGAGTTTCAGAAGGATAGGTGTTAGCTCTTCTCTAAATGCTTGATAGAATTCGCCTGTGAAGCCATCTGGTCCTGGGCTTTTGTTTGTTGGAAGATTTTTAATCACAGTTTCAATTTCAGTGCTTGTGATTGGTCTATTCATATGTTCTATTTCTTCCTGAGTCAGTCTTGGCAGGTTGTGCATTTCTAAGAATTTGTCCATTTCTTCCAGGTTGTCCATTTTATTGGCATAGAGTTGCTTATAGTAATCTCTCATGATCTTTTGTATTTCTGCAGTGTCAGTTGTTACTTCTCCTTTTTCATTTCTAATTCTATTGATTTGAGTCTTCTCCCTTTTTTTCTTGATGAGTCTGGCTAATGGTTTATCAATTTTGTTTATCTTCTCAAAGAACCAGCTTTTAGTTTTATTGATCTTTGCTATCGTTTCCTTCATTTCTTTTTCATTTATTTCTGATCTGATTTTTATGATTTCTTTCCTTCTGCTAACTTTGGGATGTTTTTGTTCTTCTTTCTCTAATTGCTTTAGGTGCAACGTTAGGTTGTTTATTCGAGATGTTTCCTGTTTCTTAAGGTGGGATTGTATTGCTATAAACTTCCCCCTTAGAACTGCTTTTGCTGCATCCCATAGGTTTTGGGTCGTCGTGTCTCCATTGTCATTTGTTTCTAGGTATTTTTTAATTTCCTCTTTGATTTCTTCAGTGATCACTTCGTTATTAAGTAGTGTATTGTTTAGCCTCCATGTGTTTGTATTTTTTACAGATCTTTTCCTGTAATTGATATCTAGTCTCATAGCATTGTGGTCGGAAAAGATACTTGATACAATTTCAATTTTCTTAAATTTACCAAGGCTTGATTTGTGACCCAAGATATGATCTATCCTGGAGAATGTTCCACGAGCACTTGAGAAAAATGTGTATTCTGTTGTTTTTGGATGGAATGTCCTATAAATATCCATTAAGTCCATCTTGTTTAATGTATCATTTAAAGCTTGTGTTTCCTTATTTATTTTCATTTTGGATGATCTGTCCATTGGTGAAAGTGGGGTGTTAAAGTCCCCTACTATGAGTGTGTTACTGTCGATTTCTCCTTTTATGGCTGTTAGTATTTGCCTTATGTATTGAGATGCTCCTATGTTGGGTGCATAAATATTTACAATTTTTATATCTTCTTCTTGGATCGATCCCTTGATCATTATGTAGTGTTCTTCTTTGTCTCTTCTAGTAGTCTTTATTTTAAAGTCTATTTTGTCTGATATGAGAATTGCTACTCCAGCTTTCTTTTTATTTCCATTTGCATGGAATATCTTTTTCCATCCCCTTACTTTCAGTCTGTATGTGTCTCTAGGTCTGAAGTGGGTCTCTTGTAGACAGCATATATATGGGTCTTGTTTTTTTATCCATTCAGCCAATCTGTGTCTTTTGGTGGGAGCATTTAGTCCATTTACATTTAAGGTAATTATTGATATGTATGTTCCTGTTCCCATTTTCTTAATTGTTTTGGGTTCGTTATTGTAGGTCTTTTACTACTGCTGTGTTTCTTGCCTAAAGAAGTTCTTTTAGCATTTGTTGTAAAGCTGTTTTGGTGGTGCTGAACTCTCTCAGCTTTTCCTTGTCTGTAAAGGTTTTAATTTCTCCATCAAATCTGAATGAGATCCTTGCTGGGTAAAGTAATCTTGGTTGCAGGTTTTTCTCCTTCATCACTTTAATTATGTCCTGCCACTCCCTTCTGGCTTGTAGAGTTTCTGCTGAGAGATCAGCTGTTATCCTGATGGGGATTCCCTTGTGTGTTATTTGTTGTTTTTGCCTTGCTGCTTTTAATATGATTTCTTTGTGTTTAATTTTTGACAGTTTGATTAATATGTGTCTTGGCGTATATCTCCTTGGATTTATTCTGTATGGGACTCTCTGTGCCTCCTGGACTTGATTAACTATTTCCTTTCCCATATTAGGGAAGTTTTCAACTATAATCTCTTCAAATATTTTCTCAGTCCCTTTCTTTTCCTCTTCTTCTTCTGGAACCCCTATAATTCGAATGTTGGTGCGTTTAATGTTGTCCCAGAGGTCTCTGAGACTGTCCTCTGTTCTTTTAATTCTTTTTTCTTTATTTTGCCCTGCAGCAGTTATTTCCACTATTTTATCTTCCACCTCACTTATCCGTTCTTCTGCCTCAGTTATTCTGCTATTGATCCCATCTAGAGTATTTTTTGTTTCATGTATTGTGTTTTTAATCGATGCTTGATTCATCTTTAGTTCTTCTAGGTCCTTGTTAACTGTTTCTTGCATTTTGTCTATTCTATTTCCAAGATTTGGGATCTGGGAAATAGAATCTTGGATCATCTTTACCATCATTATTCTGAATTCTTTTTCAGGTAGACTGCCTATTACCTCTTCATTTGTTAGATCTGGTGGGTTTTTATCTTGCTCCTTCTCCGGCTGTGTGTTTTTCTGTCTTCTCTATTGCTTATGTTACTGTGTTTGGGGTCTCCTTTTTGCAGGCTGCCGGTTCGTAGTTCCCGTTGTTTTTGGTGTCTGTCCCCAGTGGCTAAGGTTGGTTTAGTGGGTTGTGTAGGCTTCCTGGTGGAGGGGACTAGTGCCTGTGTTCTGGTGGATGAGGCTGGATCTTGTCTTTCTGGTGGGCAGGTCCACGTCTGGTGGTGTGTTTTGGGGTGTCTGCGGACTTTTTATGATTTTAGGCCACCTCTCTGCTAATGGGTGGCATTGTGTTCCTGTCTTGCTAGTTGTTTGGCATAGGGTGTCCAGCACTGTAGCTTGCTGGTCGTTGAGTGAAGCTGGGTGCTGGTGTTGAGATGGAGATCTCTGGAAGATTTTCGCCGTTTGATATTATGTGGAGCTGGGAGGTCTCTTGTGGACCAGTGTCCTGAAGTTGGCTCTCCCACCTCAGAGGCACAGCACTGACTCTGGGCTCCTCAATTTGGGATGATGTGTTGTCTATTCATGTATTCCACAGATGCAGAGTACATCAAGTTGATTGTGGAGCTTTAATCCGCTGCTTCTGAGGCTGCTGGGAGAGGTTTCCCTTTCTCTTCTTTGTTCTCACAGCTCCTGGGTCTCAGCTTTGGATTTGACCCCGCCTCTGCGTGTAGGTCGCCGGAGGGCGTCTGTTCTTCGCTCAGGCAGGACAGGGTTAAAGGAGCAGCCTCTTCGGGGACTCTGGCTCACTCAGGCCGGGCAGGAGGGAGGGGCACGGAGCGCGGGGCGAGCCTGCAGTGGCAAAGGTCGGTGTGACGTTGCACCAGCCCGAGGCGTGCCGTGCGTTCTCCCAGGGAAGCCGCCCCTGGATCCCGGGACCCCGGCAGTGGCGGGCTGCACAGGCTCCCGGAAGGGCGGTGTGGACAGTGACCTGCGCTCACACACAGGCTTCTTGGCAGCGGCAGCAGCAGCCCCAGCGTCCCACGCCCGTCTCTGGGCTCCACGCTTTCAGTCGCGACTCGCGCCCATCTGTGGAGCCCCTTTAAGCAGCGCTCTTAATCCCCTCTCCTCGCGCACCAGGAAACCAAGAGGGAAGAAAAAGTCTCTTGCCCCTTCGGCAGCTCCAGAGTCTTCCCGGACTCCCTCCCGGCTAGCTGTGGCACATTAGCCCCCTTCAGGCTGAGTTCTCGCCGCCAGCCCCAGTCCTCTCCCTGCGCTCTGACCGAAGCCCGAGCCTCAGCTTCCAGCGCTGCGTGCCCCGGCGGGCGAGCAGGCAAGCCTCTCGGGCTGCTGAGTGCCGCTCGGCACTGATCCTCTGTGTGGGGATCTCTCCGCTTTGCCCTACCCAGGTATGTGGGGGGTTTCTTGCCTTTTGGGAGGTCTGGGGTCTTCTGCCAGTGTTCAGTAGGTGTTCTGTAGGAGTTGTTCCACGTGTAGCTGTATTTCTGGTGTATCCGTGGGGAGGAAGGTGATCTCCGCGTCTTACTCTTCCACCATCTTACCCGGAACTATGAGGCATATTCTTATGAGGAGAAGTTGGAGTAATTCTCCTGAGGAAGTGAAGATTGATGTGAGATCTGAAGAAAGAGTAGGAATTAACTAGATGAGGAAGGATTTTTAAAACTTCCTTATAGAAGTAACAACCTGCATAAATGCCCCGGGGTTGAGGAGATAATTTGAGAAGATTAGTTTAAGCTAGAGAGTTAAGCATTAATCAGATTATTCAGAGAATTGTTCTCCATGTTAAGAATTCACTATGTTTCTCTTAAGTAAAGTGGAATGTTAATAAAGGATTTTTTAGCAGTTTCTTGACATCTGATTTATTGAAATGCCTTTGAAATATTTTTATATCTGAGAAAATAAGACATAGCATACTTTAAAAAGTAGTTTATCCATAACATAAGTAAACATTTTCATTTTATTTTTAAAATACACCATGCTAAACGTTTTACTTACCTTTTACCCTCTCTTTGCACAAGGGTAGAGATTATTAAGAGGAATAGGGCATTGCTAGAACTTTCTAGGCCCGTTTATGAAGGAATACAATAGTATATTAAATTTTCTGGTGGTTTACTGCTAGGAGAGTTTGCTTGTCCTGATGTGTGGAAAGGAACAAATTATTGGATCTGAGTAGCTAACAGTTCCATAGTTCTTTATGGAACTGAAAATCGTACTCCTTAAATTAAAAAAGGATCTTGTTGGATGCCTATGTGCATACAAAGAAGAGTAGTTTAACTTAAAATTTTTAAAAAAAGTTTTTATCTGCAAAAGAGGTAGTAGATTAAAGGAAGATATTTGTATTTTATTTTACTTAAATTTTTATTTCAGTCATTATATTTGACTAAACAAATTCTCCTTCACAATTGAGCTTGACTTCCAGGAGTGAGAATGTCGCCAATGAAATAATAATGTCAACACAAGTACTCTAGGTAAGAGTAGGATATATACTAAATTGGGGTTGAGGTGAGAGTTGTAGTGTAACAGAGAAGAACAAACCTAATTCCATACTGAATCTATTCCTTTAGCTCTAACATTTGTGCTCTGTTACCTGTGCTTAGTCTTGCTGCTCTGCAGTTTTGTAAAAGAATGTCACCTACAATATACATAATAGCCCTTTCTTAAGACTTTGCTTCCAGACTTGGCATTTAAAGGTATAACGTTTTTTATTGATATAGAGATTAAAACATTACAGAACAGAGAATAACATTTGTCTTGTTGGAGACTTACAGGAACATCATGACCAGACCTAGGTGGACATTTGCGAGACCAAAGAATTATCACAACCCTTCTGGGGTCTGGCTGGTACCAAGAAGTTTGCAACAACCAGCCACACCCCCAAACCCCCTTTTAGTATAAAAGAGGCCTGAATTCTAATTCAGGTGGGACGGTTCTTTGGGTCTCACCATATTCTCAGTCTGCTGATTTTCTGAATAAAGTTTCTAGTCCTTGCCCTAATATCTTGTCTCTTCATTTATTAGCCTGTGGCACATCAAGCAGTGTGAACTTAGATTCAAAAACAGTAACATGCAACTGGTGGAAGTGGAATTTGGCTAAATGAAATAATTTAAAGAAAGATAAAATTATCTAAAACAGGTTTAACCATATAGATGATGGGAAAAAATCAGCACGAAAATGTTCAAAAGATAAAAAGAATGCATATGCTTCTTGGTGGAACTATGGTAGTAAAAAACTGCAATTTGAAGATATACACACATACATATATATAAATCTATAAATATACCTATATATGTAAAATTAATTGGATAATTGAGTCAAGAAATTTAGAAGAAAAAAGACAAATGTTGCAATCAGGGAGAAAGGCTGCATTTGAACTTTATAAACTGACTGAATTAATCATTTACTTATTCATTTCTTTGTCATTATATTGCTTATAATGTCTTGGGTTGTATCTTAAGAAGCAAATTTAACCCAAAATTATACTTCATAGATCTGAAAATTAAAACCACAATATATATTTGAAGACTAGACATCACGTAATTATTACATGAAAAACTAAGAAGCTAAGTCATATTTATGAGACAAGCAGAGTCCCCCCTATTATCAATATCCCCCACCAGAGTGTTACATTTGTTACTACAGATGAACCTACATGGACACATCATTGTCACCCAAAGTCCATAATTTAAATTAGGATTCATTCCTAGTGTTACACATTCTATGGGTTTGAACAAATGTATAATGACATATATCCACTGTTATACAGTCATGTACAGAATTTTCACTACCCTACAAATCCTCTGTGCTCTGCCTATTCACCCCTCTACAACCCACCCAACCCCAACCCCTTGCAGCCATTGATCTTTTTACTATCTGCATAGTTTTGCCTTTTCTACAATGTCATATAGTGGGAATCATATGGTGGGTAGATTTTTCAGACTGACTTCTTTACTTAGTAATATAAAATTCAGTTTCTTCCATGTCTTGTCATAGCTTGACAACTCATTTTTTCTTAGCACTGAATAATATTTCATTGTGCAGATGTTTCACAATTTATTTATCCCTTTACTTACTGAAGGATATCTTGGTTGCTTCCAAATTTTGACAATAATGAATAAAGTTGTTATAAATGTCTGTATGCGGGTTTTTGTTTAGACATATGTTTTCAACTTCTATGGGCAAATACCAAGCAGCATGATTACTGGATTACATAGTAAGAGTATGTTTAGTGGTGTAATGAAATGCCAAATTGTCTTTCAAAGTGGCTATATCATTTTTGCATTCCCACTACTAATAAATTAGAGTTCCTTTTGTTCCATATGCTTTGAGGATTTCTTAAAGCTTTTGTATAGAGCCACAAAAGAGCCTGAATAACCAAAGTAATCTTGAGAAAACAAAAGAAAAATGCTGGAAGTATCATGCGCCCTGACTCCAGACTATACTACTAAGCTTCAGTAATCAAAACAATATGGTACTGGCACAAAAACAGACACATAGATCAATGGAACAGAACAGAGAGCCCAGAAATGAACGCATGCACATATGGTCAATTGCTCTACAAAAAATATACAATGGGGAAAAGACAGTCTCTTCAATAGGTAGCCAAAGTATGGAAGCAAACTAAGTGTCCACCAACATATGAATGGATAAAGAAGATGTGATATATATATATGATATATATGTGGAATACTGCTCAGCCATAAAAAGGAATAAAATTCTACCATTTGCAACAACATGAATGAATATAATAAACAGAAACAGGCTCATAGATACAGAGAACAAACTAGTGGTTACCAGTGAGGAGGGGGTGGGGCAAGATAGGGGAAGGAGATTAAGAGGTACAAACTATTAGTTATAAAATAAATAAGATACAAGAATGTAATGTACAGCACAGGGAATACAGCCCGTATTTTATAATAACTTTAAGAGGAGTATAATCTGTAAAATTTTGAATCACTATGTTCTACACCTGAAACCAATATAACATTGTAAGTCAACTATATTACAATACAAAAAATAAAATAACAGAGCTTTCAATCACTATTAACTACCTTGATCATTTTCATTTAAAACAAAAACCAAATAAAAAACAAACTCTAATGAGATGTAATTTATCTACAATGAAATACATATTTTTAAGTGCAAAGTTTGGTGAATTTTGATGAATATATACACCTATGTAATCAACACCAACGAAAAGATAGAGAATATTTTCATCAACTCAAAATAATTCTTCATACTCTTTTACAGTGAAGACCCAGGCAATATCTTCCCTTCTTTCTATTACTATAAACTAGACTTCATATATTGAGAATTTCACAAAATTGAATAATACGCTATGTGCTCTTTTAGATCAGACTCTTTGTATTCAGCATATTTCTGAGCTTCAGATATTTTGTGTGTATATCAATAATTTATAACTTTTTATTGCTGAGTATTATGTGAATACACCACAATTTTTCTATCCATCTACCTACTGATAGACTTTTGAGTTGTTTCCAGTTCAAGGCTATCATGAATAAACCTGCTATAAATATTTGTATACAAATATTCTTATAGACCTTTTCATTTTTTAGTGTGGGGGGTCATACAACAAAGTGAGAATGGCTGAACACTTCTCCTTATGTTAGCTTACTTTTGTAAAACTCTAATCTCGGTTATGTTTTTAAATAAAATTGGATCACATCACTCAAACTATAATTCACATAATGACTATTTTTCTTTTCTTTTTTTTTTTTTGTGGTATGCGGGCCTCTCACTGTTGTGGCCTCTCCCATTGCAGAGCACAGGCTCTGGACACGCAGGCTCAGCAGCCATGGATCACGGGCCCAGCCGCTCCATGGCATGTGGGATCTTCCCAGACTGGGGCACGAACCCGTGTCCCCTGTATCGGCAGGCAGACTCTCAACCATTGCACCACCAGGGAAGCCCCAACTATTTTTCAATTAAAGTTAAATCCAACCACTTAATTTACTCTTTACAGACTTGCATGTTTGCCTCCAACTACATGTGCAATTTTAGTCTCATCACTCTTCCCTCTGTATACTTGATTTAATGCCATCGCCCCTCTTTATATTTCTTTAATATAAGTTATTTCTCATTTATGTCTTTGTGCCAAATGGTTCACTTGCAGGAATGCTCTGCTATCTTATTGTTTCATGACTGGTTTATATATATATATATATATATTTTTTTTTTCAAATCTCACCTTAAGTACCATTTCAGCAAAGGGAATTTCCTCTCTTAGAATTTAATTTCTTTCATTGTGCTTTTTATGTTCTAATATATTTGTTGTTTGTTTGATTGTATATTAGTGTATAATATGTTTTACCTACTAGAATTAAAGCTCCATGAAATAAAAGATTATATGAATTGTTTATTGTATTGTCTTTAGTGCTCATAACATCCCTTGTTCTATAGTTGCTTTTCAATAAATTTTTAAGAGAGCAGCTGAAGAACATAACATAAGCTGATTCAACTTATGATGGCAATGCTCAAAAGGACCCACATTATGGCTTTATATTCTTAATGTTTTCCTTAATAAGTTTTCTTTCTGAAGCTGTTTCTGGCATAGACAACTAACTCACTGTATGAATTCTTGCCATCTTCCTTTTAGTACTGAAGGTCTCCTTTTAAAGTTTTAAGTAAGGACATATCTTCTTAGCCTTAGATTATGTTTCTAAGGCATTCTGTGTTAGAGGTAGTCACATGTCAAATTTTAAACAGTGAAATGTGATCAACTCTCTAAACAATGAAATGTGATTAAGTAGACTTTAGACTTTCATTTTACCTCTTCTGGAAGGCTGGAACATAATAACAACTGAAATAATAGTGGAAACTATGTGTTGACAGTGGTGGAGCTGCACTTCTAGCCCATGTTCTGAATGACTACAGGCATGAGTGTCTATCCACCTGCAGAAAGTTAGAGGTTAAAAAAATCTTATGCAAGTCACTGTGTTTTAGGATCTTTGGCACAACAGCTAAGCCATTACCTTCAGTAATATCTTTCAAGAGGACTATTTAATACCTTCTTCTCTCAAACCTCTAGGACCTTGCCACTTTCACCTAATGAAGTACTTTTGTTAAAAGGAACCCCCTTCATCTTCCTTAGCTCAATTCTGTCCATTTGCTTCCATTTCTTCCTTCCTGTCTGTAGCAAATGAAGAATTCTGGCTGCAATTAAAGGAATTAGAGCATTTCTGATATTCTAGATGCTATCCTCTCATGAATTCTTGAGGGTATCACTTCTGTAACTATCTTGCTTTATTGCATCAGTTCCTTCTATCTACTGCATCATCCCAATTAGCGTTTACATGTGCCTAATATTTACTTTCTTGAAAAAAAAAAAGAATTCCATTTTGGCTGCAGCCCCATTACTCTGCTCCTCTTTACAGCTAAAGTTTCATTAGAGAATAATGTATATGCTCTGTCTATACTTCTTTACTCCCTATTCTTTCCTTAACTCACATCAATTAGGCTTCTTTCCAACCCATTCTAGGTACTACAGTTGAGCTAATAAACAGCATCCTTGAGATAAATCCAGTGACTTATTCTCTGTTATCACCTTTCTTAACCCCAAAGATGAGCACTATTTTTTGAAATGGTGAATACACACACACACAAACAAACAGAGACACATAAATTTAAATACACACACACACATACACACAAACACACACATTTTTTTGTGACAGCACACTTCCCTAATTCTCCAAACACACCAATTGTCTTAATCTTCTTGCTTCAATTTTTATGTAGTGCTTATGAATTTTCAGTGATGTGAGGCTGACATTTTATCCAGACCCTATTTTTCTTTAGTATCCTTTTTATCTAAGGTCTAAATAAATTTAACCAAGGAGGTGAAAGATGTGTACATTGAAAACTATAAGACATTGATAAAATAAACTGAATATGAAAAAATAAATTGAAGCTGTCCTGTGTTCATTAATCAGAAGAATTGATATTGTTAAAATGTCCATTCCACACAAAGCAATGTACAGATTCAATGCAATTCCTTAAAAAAATTCAATGACATTTTTCACAGAATACAATAAACAATCCTAAAGTTTGTATGGGCCCACAAAAGGCTCCCACAATAACTAAAATAATCTTGAGAAAAAAGTCCAACTGGAGGCACCACACTTCTTGATTTCAAACTATAGTACAAAGCTACACTAATCAAAACAGTATGGTACTGGCATAAAATCAAGCACACAAATCAATGGAACAGAATAAAGAGCCCAGAAATAAATCCATGCATATTTGACAAAGGAGCCAAGAATACTCAATTGGGGGAAAGGATAGTCTTTTCAATAAAGAGAGTGGGGAAAACTGGATATCCATATGAAAGAAATGACATTGAACCTTTATATCACACCAGCCATGAAAATTAACTTGAAATGCGTTAAAAACTTAAGCATAAGACCTGAAACCATAAAGCTCCTAGAAGAAAACATGGAGAAAAATCTCCTTGAACTTGGTCTCAACAATTAATTTTTTTTTGTATATGACACTAAAGCACAAGCAGCAAAACCAAAATAAACAACTGACAATACATCAAACTAAAAGGGTTATGCACAGCAAAGGAAATAATCAAAAAGAAAAGGAAAAGGTCACCTATATACTGGAGGAAAATATTTGCAAGCTATATATCAGATAATGGATTAATATCCAAAACTCACACAACTCAATAGCAAAAAGGCTAATAATCTGATTAAGAAATGGGCAGAGAACCTGAATATACATTTTTCCAAAGAAGATATTCAAATGATCAACAGGTACATGGAAAGGTGCTTAACACCACTAATCATCTGGGAAATGCAAATCAAAACATACCTGTTTGGGGGCTTCCCTGGTGGCGCAGTGATTGAGAGTACTCCTGCCGATGCAGGGGACACAAGTTCATGCCTGGGTCGAGGAGGATCTCACATGCTGCAGAGTGGCTGGGCCCATGAGCCATGGCCTTTGGGCCTGCGTGTCCGGAGCCTGTACTCTGTAGTGGGAGAGGCCACAGCAGCGAGAGGTCCGTGTACAGCAAATAAATAAATAAATAAATAAATAAATAAATAAATAAATAAAAAGCCTGTTTGAATGGCTATTATCAATGTGAAAATGTGAAAAATAGACACATGCACCTTTGGTAGGAATGTAAATTGGTCCAGCCATTATGAAAAACAGTATGGAGTTTCCTCAAAAAATTAAAAATAGAACTACCATGTGTTCTAGCAAACTCACTTCTGTGTATATATCCAAAGGAGATGAAATCAAGATCTCAAAGAGTATCTTCAGTCATATATTCATTGCAGCATTATTCACAATAGCCAAGATATGGAAACAACTTAAGTGTCTATCTATGAGTGAACTGGTAAAAAAATGTTACACACACACACACACACACACACACACACACAATAGCATATATATTATTCAGGCATATAAAGAAGGCAATCCTGCCATTTTCGACAAAATGGATAGAGTTTGAGAATTGTCATATAAGTGAAGTAAGTCAGACAGAGAGAGGAAGACAAATACAGTATGATGTCACTGTGTATGAACACTAAAAAAAGCCAAACTCTATAAACAGAGATTAGAATAGTGGTTTCCAGGGGCTGGGTTGGGGAAATGGGGAGATGTTGGTCAAAGAGTACAAACTTCTAGTTTTAAGATGAAAAAGTTGTGGAGATACAATAAACTGCATGGTGAATATAGTTAACTGTGTTGTATATACACTTGAAAGATGCTAAGAGAGTAGATATTAAATGTTCTCCCTACAACAAAAATAGTAGTTATGTGAGACAATAACCTTATGGTTAACTAACATATTGTGGTAATTATCTTTCAATATAAACATGTAAGTCATCACTTGTAAACTTTAAACTTACACAGTGTTATGTATCATTTATATCTCAGTAAAGCTGGAGAAAAAATGACATTTTTTAGAAGATTCAGTTTGTGGAAGCTAAATCCCAGATGCATTTACAGGGAAAACTTAGTTGCAGTTTAGTTACAGTGTGGTATTTTTCATTTATTTTATTGTTGATTTTCCCACATTTTTAGTCATCAAAAAAAATTTTTTAGAGACTGTTTATATTTGCTCTGCCATGTAGAATATCTCATTTTACAAAGTTAATTTTAAATAAAATAAAAATAAAATTTATACATTTAAAACTCATTGAGACTCATTATTTTAAAAATGGCTTTACTGGGAAAAGTTTTCAAAAAACTCTAAAAGAAGAAGTTATGATCACACAGTAAAACCTTTAGTACATATACAGAAAAACCTATGTATCAAAGAGTGAGCAGGGACTAGTGGGCTGCAGTGAGGACAGTTCTTTAAAGAAAGGGAAGTCAAGAAGCTAAGAGGCTAGAAATTCTGAAGCTGTCAAAGTGCATTTTGAAGACACCCCCAAAAATTGAGTGCATAGATTATGCATAAGGGCTGTGGACCAGTTGTTAGATTCTTAAAGAATATGGGTCTTAACCCAAGGTCAATTAACATCAATAAGTAAATAAGACAATGAGGTGTTTAGGATAGAACAGTCACAGTTGTTTAGACTTCAATGGAACAGGATGTTTTAAAGGAAGTCACTCCTGGGCATATATCCAGAGAAAACCATAATTCAAAAAAATACAGGTACCCCAATATTCATTGCAACACTATTTACAAGAGCCAGGATGTGGAAGCAACCTAAATGTCCATCAACAGAGGGATGGATAAAGAAGGTTTCATACATATATACAATGGAATATTACTCAGCCATAAAAAAGAAGGAAAAATGCCATTTACAGTGACATGGATGGACCTAGAGATTGTCATACTGTGTAAAGTAAGTTCAGGCAGAGAAAGACAAATATCATATGATATTGCTTACATGTGGAATCTAAAAAGTGGTACAAATGAACTTCTTTACAAAACAGAAATAGAGTCACAGATATAGAAAACAAACTTATGGTTACCAAGGGGGAAAGGATGAGGAGGGATAAATTGGGTGATTGGGATTGACATATACACACTACTATACATAAAACAGTTAACTAATAAGAACCTACTATATAGCACAGGGAACTCTGCTCAATACTCTCTAATGACCTATATGAGAAAAGACTCTAAAAAAGAGTATTCACTTTGCAGTACTGTAGAAACTAGCACAAAGTTGTAAATCAGTTATACTCCAATAAAAAGTAATTAAACATAATTTAAAAATATATAAAGGAAGTTTGAAGTAAGTACAAAAGTTTTGTGGGAGGGACCTCAAAGGAGGTTAGCATCAAGAGTAAGCTAGATTTCAGTTAAGACAGAAAGGCAAGGGAACCTTGTTGAGAAGAGCTTGGGGATACAGGAAATTGATTAACTATGTGATAATAGTTCCTGAGGACAAAACAAATGGATTTGAGTTTAGGAAGGAAAGAGAAGGTTGGGTCAAGACTAAGGAAGCACATATCAATGTGCAGGTGATGGTGAGGTCAAGTATGGGTGCGTAGTGGAGGGGCTGGGGTTCACATTTCATCATTGACTGATAAAAACAGGTTTGAGATGGACAAAAGATTTAGTCTCAACAGTCGTTCTTGGCTGTGGTACCAAATAGTGCCTGAGTATTGTCTGAATTGGGTGGGCTATGTCATATCCTGAAACCACTAAGTAAATTGATAGTGGGCCCAGAAACTGCAGATGCTGCTTGCAACATGGGCTGGATGATATCTAAGAAACTTCTCACTCACGGGATATACTTAAGTTGGTGATGTATATTTCCTAGTAGTGACTTTAAATTTTCATGTGTGAATTATGAATGAATAGGTGCCTCTGTGTGTGATCCCAGTGTAAGGATGTCTGTAGACTGTATTTATGAATTTGTCTGGAGCTGCTCAGGTAATTAAAGCAGTGTACTTAAGAAGCCAAGTACACAGGTTCATTTCCTGTGAGGGCTTTTTACATCTGCAGAGTACACAACACATAATAGAGCCTTAATAAATGTTTGTTCTTTAAATGAATAGTGAATAAACACCTCACAGGGTGAAAGGGAACGTGCCTGTAAAGTTATTGTCACTGTCTAGGCCTTTATGCACAGTATGTTCAGAACTTCATGCTTGAGTCAGTAAGAGAAATGTTGCAAGAGAGTGGGAAAGATGAGCAAATTATCACTGATCTCAGACAAGCAACCAAAGGACACGTTCTTCTAAGAGCGTGAGTAATAACACGTAGTGTAGTGAAAAAAAGAAATTCTTCTGTTCTAAAATTCTCAATCCGAGAGTGGTATGGACATATATATACACTACCAAACGTAAAATAGTTAACCAGTGGGAAGCAGCTGCATAGCACAGGGAGATCAGCTCGGTGTTTTGTGACCACGTAGAGGGGTGGGATAGGGAAGGTGGGAGGGAGGGAGATGCAAGAGGGAAGAGACATGGGGACATATGTATATGTATAACTGATTCACTTTGTTATAAAGCAGAAAATAACACACCATTGTAAAGCAATTATACTCCAATAAAGATGTTAAAAAATTAAAAAAACAATAAAAAATAAAATTCTCAATCCTTTTGTCAAAAATATAAATGTTCTATAAGAATATAAAATAAAGATAATATAATTTAAGAATAAAAGTAACCAAAAACTTTATTCTTTTCAAATATTTGATAAAAGCATATGAATTAAATCTGAATAATTATATTTGATTAGCTTAATAAATTAAGATAGCTATTTTGCTAGCATTTTCTTATTTCCTTATTATCACATAGCTTGTGACAATTATTATTATTATTATTTTTTGGTGGTATGCGGGCCTCTCACTGTTGTGGCCTCTCCCGTTGCGGAGCACAGGCTCCGGATGCGCAGGCTCAGTGGCCATGGCTCACGGGCCCAGCCACTCTGCGGCATGTGGGATCTTCCTGGACTGGGGCACAAACCCCTGTCCCCTGCATCAGCAGGCGGACTCTCAACCACTGCTCAACCAAGGAAGCCCCTTTGTGACAATTTTTAATACATTTATATATTTTCTCATAGGGTGCGAATTTTATGTAAGCTACACAATAAAATTAAAGCATTTTGCTTAGGAAGTTGCATATTTTTATGTAAACTCTAAAATATTTTTCCCTTGTTGCTTTCCATGAATAGACTCTAAATATCTCCATGGGTTGAAAAGTATGTACATGTAATTTAACATATGCTCTTCATAGAAATGTAAAATTAAAGAAATAATGCAGAAGGAAAAGAAAAAAAAAAAACTATTCTTAATCACCTCAAAGAGAAAATAGTTTTAACCTTTAGGTTGTTCCTTTCTTATTTTTCTCTATGCATAATATTTTTATCAGGGGATATAATATATATACACTTTTGTATCCCAAACTCCTTTACATTATAACATAAACAGACTTCTATTAACAACTTTTGAATGGTTACATATTTTCAATATATTATTTTAAACAAAATGTATTTATTGAATGCTTAGACAGTAATCTAAATATATAGAGGTAAATAAAATACACTGTTGGGGAGGGGAAAACTTCTCCTTTATCTTTCTTGAGTTCTTTTGACTGGTATAATAATTAGATTGACACAGGATAGACTAACAGGAGAAAAAAGGAAAAAAAAAAAGATTTAATTCATACTCCCGAAGTTCTCATAGAAATGTAGACCAAAGAGTGGCCAAAGTAGTCAGATTTTAAACTTTTTAGACAAAGAAACAATAAATTTGTGATTAATTGACAACACAGAGAAACTTAGGTTTTGGGTGCTTAATTAGTGAAGAATCTAAAGAGAGTTTGAACTTGGATAGTAAATTAGTAAAGAAGTAACAAGGTTTATACAGGCTTCTGGGCCCTGAATTCCCTATCTCTGGAGATAAGGGTGTCCTTCTACATCCAGATGCAGGAAGGGCGCCTTTCACATGAGAGACTATTTCTTGTTCCCAGGCAGACAAAGTGTCCCTCTTGAATGGGCTGTTTCTTAAGTAACTTTAATTCAAAATAATCAATATGCCACTTCAGCATATTTGGGGGTTGCCTGCCCTGAGCACCAATAAGACCAAATCTCCATCATTAAACAGTCCTCTCATATAGGAAAATATTTTCCATGACAGTTAATCCAAAGGACCACAAATTTACCAAAGCACTATGTTTGCATTTGATGGCCTGGAGGAGAAAATATATTTGTCATATCACAGCTTTTCACATATGTCTAATGTAATTGTTAGTTTACTTTAACTTCATTTTATTCGGAAGACAAAGTTTTACTTTAAAATCTAAAATCTACTTTTCTTAAACCTAAAATTAAACAAATAAAATCCCAACCATAAATGAACAGAAGCAGGGTCTTGATTCTTAAGTACCACTAACTTGATTTTAGGTTCTAACTTATTTTAAATAAATAATGAGAAACAGTAGTGCCCTGTGGCTTCTCATATAAAAAAGTTTTTGTGTTCACATATCAGCCAGCCTGTCATTGTCCTACATTTGTTATATGGCAGCAACATTATTTACTATGTCTTTGTTCAACCAAAAGGCTCTTTGGTTTTGGTTTTACCCCAAATTTAACAGATGAACTGTGTTATCTCTGCACAGAAGTTATTTTTACTCTTCAACTTGTGAAACTTAACTGCTTGCATGTTTAAAAGCAAACAAACTGTTGCTTTCTGCCTCAATGCCACAAAAAACCTGGACCATCTGTAGCTCATCACTTTCTTGCTCAATTATAGATGAACAAAGTCCTGAAATACTGAATAGATAATCCATCAAATAAAACCAAGAGCATGAGGCTTTCTTAAAGCAATTTCCCAATCAAGGTAGTAACTGCTATTGTTTCATCATGCTCCCTGTTTTATTTCCTTGGGCATGAAATGGCATGTGGAAAAGACATTATCCTCCTGAGGGACTCAGTATGGTCATTTCAGTTTCTTAGAGGAAACTGAGAGCTAACATTGTTTTTTTAAATGCCAAGTTATACAGCAAAGGTTTTATAATTTCTGGTGGAGTAACTTCAGTAACTCTATGATTTCACTTAAAGAAACCTGAACATTGAAAAATTAAATTTCAATGAACACTATAAAAATTAGGTAGAACACACTAGCTTATAAATATAATTGGTTTTACATTATTATTGATATCTGACTTTATTGTATTTTTATCATATTTTATGTATACTAAACCATAATAATTTGACATATTATATTTTTACTGTTTTTTTTAAACAACACAGAAAAGATGTGATTGTGCAGTGTTGAAGTTATAAAATATGTTTTGATGTGAGAATATGTTTTGGAAATTTGTTTAGGAATGGGATATTTTGGAAATCAAATATGATGATTTATAAATGATAAAAGGGATTTCTGTGTTCCTAAGCCTTGCTTTATCAAAGATAATTCCTGGATGCTGTGGGCAAGTTCTGACTCTCTCCACACTATGTTCACCAAACACCCTATTTTCTAGTCTTCAAGCTCATCTTACTTATATTTCTTTGCACTTTGTACTTTTCCCTCTGTCTGTAATTTTTTGCCCTAGGAATTTTCACTGCTGACTGCTCACTGACAGTTAAGACCAAACTTGAAATTAGTTCCTCCCATAACCACCAAATCAAAACTAGACTTTCAGTCTTCTCTTGCCAACTGCTCTAAATCACGTCAACCTGGATTTTCAGCCCTCCTTTTTCCTTCCTTCCTCGTTTCCTCCCTTTCTTCCTTTCAGCATGTATCACTACTGAACTATCTTGTTTATTTGTTTCTACTTGCAGACCAGTCCTCTCCAACCACCCCCACCATATATACTCTCTGTATTTTTAACACTTTATTCCCAATACATAGAATGGTATCTGGTAAATAAATATTTGTTGAATAAATTAAAGAAAAGTAAACAAATAGATTCAAGCAAAGTTTCTTATACATCTTAAAGAGACAATAAAAATAAGATTTTCTCTGAATCTCCTATATTTGAATTATTATGTGTATACAAATATATGATATTCTGGTTGGTATATAGTGGTGTCTAGTGTTTTAATTTACATTTACTCATAGAATTTTATTATTTTTATTTTCTAGCTATTCTGGATTATCAGTTCTGTTTTTCCCCTTCACCTTACAGTTATTTAAAAGAATTTCTGGTAATCTTGTTTTCAATTTCCAGATAATTTTTATGTTTGTTTATAACTAACTTTAATACTTCTCTCTCATTTTTATTCATTATGTCCATAAAATGTTTTCTGTATTAATTACCTTTTGAAATGTATGTAAATTACCTTTTGAAATGTGTGTAACATGTGGTCACATTTGGTAAATCAATCTTCCTTTTGTCCCTAAAAAGTAGTATTCCAATATAAAATAGGGTTTAAAATTTCCCTGTTGGTTCAATACTAATAATTATTATATTCAGATTCTTTATATTGTATTAACTTCTTTTCTACTAAAGCAATGTTTGACAGTGATGAACAAAAGTATATACTAATACTGAATTTCCTTTGGTTTCTTTGTATAGTTTATGTAGATATTTCATGATGTATTTTCATACTATGATATTTGGATTTTAAGCATTCATGATATCAAATTATCCTTATGGATTATACATTTTGTACCTTTCTGTGTTTCATTTAACACTTGTTACCTTGAATTTAAACTTGTCTGATATTTATATGAAAACAATCTAACTTCTTTTTTTAGTATTATCCTGATCTTTGTAATTTCAAACTTCCAAATCACTATCGTATATTATATAATGCAAAGATGGTTCTTCTTTATTGATTCAATAGGTAAGTTTATTCCATCTACATTTATACGGAAATTTCTTTGTTTAGATTCTTCTTTATTTTATTATGTGAATTCTTGCTTTTAATGCTTTTGTATTTTATATTTTCTAATATATGGTATGGGTTTTATTGTTTCCCATTTATTTTTGCTTTGGTTTCTTTCTCAGTGTTTCCTCATTCAATTTACTTTAGTAGTTATCTTACTGCCTTTATAAAATATACTTACAAAGCACACTTATCCACTTGCTAATTTTTAAGATTAGTACACATTTTTTTTTCTTTTTCCACATTACCTCATTCTTCATACTTTCTATATTATGATTATTTTTTCTAATTATTCTAAATTTTGGGATATATTCATTATGTTCTACAATAATAATTCCCATAACTAAATTTATATGCACTGAATTGTTTTAAAATATCTATATTTAGTGCCAATACATTTTCTATAACATTACATGAACCTCTCAGAGAAAATCCCAAATTTAGCATCATTAACCAAGTATAATGATCTTTATTTATTAACTGAAAAGATAAGCCTAATTCACTAAGATCATAGTTTTTAAGCAAGCTATACCAAGGTCAATGAGAAACCATTTCTGGGGTGACCATGCCATCCAGTTTTCCAGAGACTGTTCTGGTTTTAGCACTAAAGTCTCATTTCTGAGCAACCTCCTCAGTCTCAGGAAAACTAGCATCATTAATCATCTTACTTTTGCCTCTGTGTAGTTATTGCACTTTGTTGGTGATCCTGGCACAGCTGTTGATCATCAGGACCAGCAGTTAAAGTAGTGAAAGACTAAATAAGATGAAGGTCTCTATCAGTCCATCAGCATGTCTAATGGCAATGATTTTCTACAAGTAAGGTCTACAGCTTCACATCTATCTTCTAAATCCCACTCAAGTTTCTCCTCATGTCAACTCTAACCCAGTACCATAAAGAAAAGGAGATTCTGGGAAATGTAGTTCCCATGCTGACCACATCAACACTGGATAAGCCAGCACACCTAAGAAAAGGAGATTCTGGGAAATGTAGTTCCCATGCTGACCACATCAACACTGGATAAGCCAGCACACCTAAGAAAAAGGATGTGGATAAATAAGAGTAAATGAACATTAAGGATACAAGGAAAGAGATTTATAATTCTAGAGTTTACTGTTTCATAATATCAGAAGTACAATGATTTTGGATAATAAAAAATGTCAGCATGCAATAGGGAAATTGGGAAGATAATGTGTAGTTGAGCTAAAGTGTCTGGAATTAAGAAGATCAAGGAAATGACAGGTAGAATTGATTCATGTGATTACTAATTTCATCTTTAAACGAAAATATTGTGAATAATGAGTGATGGCTAATTGTATAATGGATAAAAAAATGGTGATTAGGAGGGGTAAAGATGCATAATATGATGGAGAGACCATCACCAATGAGGATGCAGGAGACCACAGATTCCTTTCCTCCAAATCTAAAAGAATAAACAGCTTTCCCTTGAGAGGGGCAGCATTCTCAGCATGGGTCTTCTTCTTGGCAAAAAGTTGAAGGAAATTTTTAGTGCATCTGTAAATAAAATTCTTAGTCATGAAACAGGTGTTCTTGCATACATAATAGAAAAAGTTGGATGGAAGCCTGTCGTTGAGATGTTGGATCAAAGCAGAAGTGATTAAACACTAAGGACATTTAACAGTATGAAAATATATACAATTAAAAGGCTTATGACTTTATCAATGATCAAGGATAACTGAAATGTTAGACATACTTTCTTCGTCTAAGCTTAAGTTTTTAAAAAGATAATAGTAATAAATTAAATGGGAATAACAACATTTTTTCTGGTAGATGAGCAGACACTTAGAATGATATAAGGACACTTCTGTTGCCTCTCGGGATTCTACATTACAGATAGACCTTGTATCTGCTGGTTGAACAAATTTTATTCCTCTGAAATGAGTCAATGTCGGTCTGGACTAATTAAGTGAGCTCTAGGAAAGGGCACATAACTTACAGGAATTGTCTGTCCTTAAAAGAGAGAGAGACAGTATCCTTCTGGCTGATTATCTTAGTGTTTGTATAGGTCTATCAGCAAAAGCCATTGTCACAAGGCCTGGCTTCTGACTACTATGGAAAGAAGAAAATCCATATGATTCCATAAAAGTTAGATAGCCTGTTAAGAAGAGGATTTCTAGACATGTAGAATATTGGGAGGTGTGTCTAAGTTAAAGAAACTTTAATGGAAGTAAAGTCCTAGGCCTAGTAGCTTTGAATCTGAAAGGGTAGAAAGGCCATTGTCTTTGGTAGAGTGCCTTTTGAGGTTGTGCAATATCCTGGTGAAAATGAAAAGTTATTTCCAAAATGGATGCCTTAGATTAATATTTTTCACAATATATGTTGGTGTATAACATAAGCAAAGTACAAAGACTGTAAGACTGGAGCTCCATGAAGAAAACACAGCAATGTATCTACCACCAAGACCAAGATTTAAAACAGTACCAGCACCTCAGAGGACTTCTTTGTGCCTTATCCCACTCATTAATATTCAAAGGTAACCAATCTCCTGATTACAAAACAATATCCCTCATGAACCTAGGCACAAAAATACTCAATCAAAAATAGTAAATCCAATTCAGCAATATTTAACAATATAATATATCATGACCAAGCAGGTAGAATAAGCAGAAATACAGAATAGGGTAAATATTTGACTATAATGTTTACATAATCACCTACATGCTAAAAAAAAAAAAAAAAAAAAAACATATGGTTGCATCAATAGATGCAGAACTTTTTTTTTGACATATTCAACATTGAGTTATGATAACAGACTGTTAACAACTTAAGAATTAAACGGAATTAACTTGATAAAAGCTATTTACAAAAACAATTCCAGCTAATATATTTAAATGATTAAAGTCTAAAAACATATTCAGTATATCAGGAACAAAGCAAAGATATCTTCTTTCACTCTACTTAATAGTCTAATGGAGTTCCTAGCCAATGAAGTAAGGCAAGAAAACACAGGAGCATAAAGATTTGAAATAAATAAATAAAAATGTCTATATCCACAGAAAATATGATTTTCTACATGTAAGAATAAAGAATCTACACAAAAGTTAATGAGACTGGGCTTCCCTGGTGGTGCAGTGGTTGAGAGTCTGCCTGTTGATGCAGGGGACACGGGTTCGTGCCCGGGTCTGGAAGGATCCCACATGCCGTGGAGCAGCTGCGCCCATGAGCCATGGCTGCTGAGTCTGCGTGTCCAGAGCCTCTACTCCACAGTGGGAGAGGCCACAATGGTGAGAGGCCCATGTACAGCAAAAAAAAAAAAAAAATAGTTAATGAGACTGAGCTAGCAAGGCTAGAGAATACTAGATTAATATTCATTTTTATATACTCTCAAGGAACTATAGGAAATTGATCTATAAAATATTATTCATTATAATAATACCCATAAACATAGAATACTTATGCATAAATCTAACAAAATCCTTGCAAGATATATGTTCTCTAAATAAAAAATATTGTCGATTGTTATTAAATACCTAAAAAAGTGAAGCTATATACTGTATTCATGGATCAGAAGACATAATATTGTCAACATGTCAAGTTGCTCTAAATTGACCTACAAATTCATTGCAAACACAGTCAAAGTCACAGCAGGATTTTTTTTTGTAGAAATCAACAAGCTGATTTAAAAATGCAAATAGAAAAGACAAGAATATGTGAAATAATTTCTTGAAAGAAGAATAAAGTTAGAGGACTCAAATTATTACTATTTACATTCACTAAAATGTCACTATCTAGGCAGTTTGCAATGTTTTTATAAAGGTCCTAGAAGAGGGCTGGCAAACTTTTCCTGTAAAGGGTCAGATAAAAAAATATTTTAGATTTTGCAGGCCAAAGACTCTTTCACAATTCAACTCTGACATGGTAGCATGAAAACAACCATAGTTGTTATGTAAACAAATGAGAATGACTTTGTTCTAATCAACTTTACTGGCAAAAAACAGTGACAGGCCATAACTGGCCCATGGGTCATAGTTTAGTAAACCCTGAGATAGATAATCCAAAAATATATCCACATGTATGTGGTCAATTGATTTCCAACAAAGCTGTAACATATGTCAATGGAAAATGGACAGTCTTCAACAAATAGTACTTAAAAAATTGGACAACCATGTGCAAAAAATGTCCCATAATTATAACCATAATTTGCACTACATATGCATACATTGAATCATTTTTACACCATAAACATACATTAATTCAAAATGGATCATAGGTAAATTATTTCTCAAATAAGCTGATAAAAATTGCTCATAGACTTTAATTTAAAAACAAAGGTAAAAAAATTTCTAGGGCTTCCCTGGTGGCGCAGTGTTTGGGAGTCTGCCTGCCGATGTGGTGGGCGCGAATTCATGCCCCGGTCCAGTAGGATCCCACATGCTGCAGAGCGGCTGGACCCGTGGGCCATGGCCCTGAGCCTGTGTTTCCGGAGCCTGTGCTCCGCAGTGGGAGAGGCCACAGCAGTGAGAGGCCCGCGTATCGCAGAGAAAAAAAAAACATTCTAGAAGAAAATATAAGAGAAAATCTTTGTGATTTGAGTTACCACATACTTCTTTGATAGGAAGTGACACCATAAAATAAAACATAAAATAAGATAATTAATAAATTGGACTTTGCCAAAACAAAACACTCCTGCTCTTTGAAAGACTTTATTAAGAAATTGTTTATAAGATCACAACTGGAAGAAAATATTTGTCAACATATATCTTATCAATGACATATCAGGAATACATTCTTTAAAAAATAAAAAGAAATATACCTCTTGAAACCCAATATTAGGAAAACAATCTAATAAAAAACATTTAGGCAAATAACTTGAATAAACTTTTCAGCAAAGAAAATGTTTGGATTGAAAACACACATGTAAGAAGACTCATCATCACCATTCATCATTGGAAAATGTAAATTTATTCCACTGTGAAATACCACTACACAACTATTAGAGCGCCTAACTTTTTTTTAAAAGAAAAATATTATATTACAAAGTATGGGTGAAGATGTGAAGGAACTGAATATTCTATATCGTTAATGAGAATGTAAAAGTATACAGCCAATGTGGAAAACAAAGTGGTATATTCTCATAAAGTTAGCGTGCAATTAACACACATGTAAGCATGGAATTGTCTAGATTGAGGCAGCTCTATGCTTAATCCCCAAGAATGCCTGGACTCTGGAACTGACCCTTAGACAAAATCAGAATATGGCTAGCTAGTGTTTTTAATACAACCTTTAAAGTCAAAACTCTCCTAGAGGCTCTTTGTACTATCTTGTCAACATTGTTTAGTGACGGACTGGTTTTCACTACATGATCATTGAGATATGAAGGCCCTTCTGTGAAATTGTGTCTTGGTGTTTCTGGAACTGGGATGCATTGCTCATTACTTTGTTGTTCATAATCCAAAAATGAGGTGAGCCTATGTGACTAATAAAGAACCCTGGGGAGCTGCCCCTGTGAATTTTTGGAGTGTTCTATGATTGTCTGCACTTTCTTTTTACCCACTATAGTATATCCTTGGCCTTTATTAAAACTTTATGCAAGTATATTGTGTGGAGTGCGTGAGTCCTTTGACTTATCCAATCCCAATGGATGGGTTGCAGTTCACGCTGTGAGAGGGATAAACTGAAATAACCCTTAACTCTAATTAAGATGATGGGGAGGGATTTGTTTGTGAGAAAGAGAAAAGAGGAAAGAGGTGGTTGAGAAACTTTGTTGGCAGAATGGCTTCCTGGTTGCCCTTGATTTGAGGCTGCTCAACAACTGTGATTACTGATGGAAGCATATTAGTGGTACTTGCAGGTGGCAAAGTCATGGCTGGGAGATGGCTAACGTATTAGAAAAAGAATCAGGCATATAGAAGGTGAACAAATAATACTGTATGTTAGCTACTTCTGTCTGTTTTGGTGAAATGGAAAGTAAAAGAAAAACAGCTCCAGGCTTCCAGAGCCACCTTGTTATGGCTGATGGTTCAGTCTAAAAAGGGGAGAGATATGACCTTAAAGGGGCAGATACCTCTTTTGACCAGAATGCAATCTGTCTGACTGATAATCAATAAAAATACAGTATGGTGTACATGTGCACAGAATCAGGAATATAAGAATTATAGGAATATAGGAATATTCAGTCAATAGTTAAATTACTTTGTGGTCTCCCTGGGCAACCTCCTGCTGAGATATTTTACTGAGCCTCTTTTGAAATAGATTTTATAAATTAGTGATAAAGAAGCAACTTCTTTTGATTGAAATATTGTCAGTTGGAAGGGCTTGTTCAGTCTTTCTCAGGGTCCACAGTTAGATGCAGCTTTTTCAGAAATATGGATAAGTGGACAAACTCCCAACTAAGTGAAACAAAGATGGAGTTTAAACATAGACCTTGACAAGTTAATTGTCCTATTCTCCCTTTTGATACTTATAGATTCTTTTTCTAGGGCTGGTAAAATATTGAGAATGCAATCACCGTTGGACTTTTTATACGATGCTAGTAAAGTTTCCCATAATTCTATGCCTTTGACCCAAGTAATACTTGATGCTTTGATAAAAGAGATTCTCAGCTCCTTATGAGACTCTGTTGTTGGGAGTGGGGACATGCAGTAGGGAGAATAATGTGAGGATCTTTTTGCCAGTCTCCTTGTACAGCTCCAACCAATGGGGATGAATGATGAGAAAATGTTTAATATTACTCATTTGTCTTCTATTTTTTCATTTTATTGCTAATTAGCCATCTGAACATTGTTGAAGTTACGAAAATTTTAATAGATTGCTATAAGACATTAGTAATCTAGCTGTCCCAACAACAACTCAAAACGTTAAAGGATTTTAATGTATTAAATTAGCCTGACTTTGAATTTTGATGATGTTATAAAAGAAGAAACTTCAGGCCCTTCAGAACCCATGATTATTAAAATGAGTGTTAGGTAAGAGAGAGGATTATGATTCCAAGTGACAGGACCAAAGATCTCTTGGTGAAATTCACAGTAGGGGATCTGAGTTCATTTGCATAAGTATGGATAAAGTGGACTGAGGATTGTGAAGAAACTTCATAGGGTCTGTTGAATGCTCATGCTGATTAGCCTGACCAAAGTACAGGTCCCAGCAAAAATGGTAAACTTCTTATATAATTTCAATTGGAGTTAACAGAAACATTATTTCAACAACAAAAAATACATTGTCTTTGACAGCTCCAAAGGTATTGTTTGAGGTGTTTGTTTTCTGGAGAAATCCCATATCACATCTGGGATTCTATTAGCCTCTAGTCACAAGGTTACCAGAAGAAATGAATTTAAGGAGGCTCTGAGCAACAGAAGTCTTTGTTGAAGTTTCTAAGAGACACTGCTCAATCCCTTTGTTGCTTAAGGCCCCCACATGCTCCAATAATATTGGAAGTATCTACTATGTTCAATCATGCTGATTTGAGCCTTGGACAGAAACCTGTTTGACTTCCTGTAGAATACATATTTTCTAATTCTTTTTTTTTTTTTTTTTAGTTCTGTCAGTTTTCCTTTATAAAATTGTTATTGGGAATATATCAATTTATAATTATTTTATCTGACTCATGATTTAAGACTATAATGTGAAATGCCTTCTTTACAATGGTATGACTTGTCATTCTTCATCTAATGAGATAGGTACATCAGCTTTTTCCTGATCCATTTTTGCATGCTACATAGTTTTCCATACTCTAACTTATGTCATCTGCTCTTAAGAAACATAGACTTTGTCTTACTTTCCTACTAAAAGTTACTTTTCTATAATACTTGGAATATTTGCTCTGTTTACATATTGTGTAATCATTGCTGTATTTAGTTTAAATCTATTAGCTTTCTTTTGGTTTCTACTTGCTGCTGCTTGTCTTTGTTGTTTCTATTTTGCTGTTTCTTTATTTTGGATTAATCAAAATTTTTTTTAAAGAATTTCATTTTTCCTATTATCTTGTTAGTTATACACTAATTTATAATTTTCTAGTATACTCTATAATTGACAGTAGACTTCTTAATGGCTGCTTGAGATTTTTATTCTAAACATTTTGTGAAAAATGGAAAGATATGAAAATATTTTAGCTTTGTTTTCACCCTTGATTTTGGGCTATAATTAATAGGTATTTTAATTTCACATATAGTTACAGATATACATTAGACTATTGTTATTAATATTATTAATATAGTTTATTTGATAAATTTATTTACTTATTTATTTTTGGCTGCATTGGGTCTTCATTACTGGGTGCAGGGTTTCTCTAGCTGCAGTGAGTGGGGGCTACTCTTTGTTGTGGTTCACAGGCTTCTCATTACAGTGGTTTCTCTTTGTTGTGGAGCATGGGCTGTAGACACATGGGCTTCAGTAGTTGTGGCATGTGAGCTCAGTAGTTGTGGCATGCAGGCTTCAGTAGTTGTGGTGCATGGGCTCAGTAGTTGTGGCACACGGGCTTAGTTGCTCCATGGCATGTGGGATCTTCCCAGACTCGGGCTCGAACCCATGTCCCCTGCATTAGCAGGCAGCTCATTAATCACTGTGCCACCAGGGAAGTCCCTATTAATATTATAGTTTTAAACAGTTTTCTGTTTTGATAATTATCCACAAATATATATTTTTCAGTATCATCATTTCTTTTAAAGTCTATCTGAAATCATTCTCTCTTTTTTAAAAAAATAAGTTTACTTTATTTTATTTATTTTTGTTTGCATTGAGTCTTCATTCCTGCTCATGGGTTCTTCTCTAGTTGCGGCGAGTGGGGGGCTACTCTTTGTTGCGGTGCATGGGCTTCTCACTGCAGTGGCTTCTGTTGCAGATCACAGGGTCTAGGCATGTGGGCTTCAGTAGTTGTGACACATGAGCTCTAGAGTGCAGGCTCAGTAGTTGTGGTGCATGGGCTTAGTTGCCCAATGGTAACTGGGACAGGTCAGAAACCTGTGACCCTGCATTGGCAGGTGGAGTCTCAACCACTGTGCCACCAGAGAAGCCCTGGAATCATTTTCTCTTCATCTTGAATAATTCTCTTTAGTATTTCTTTTAGTACAGGTTTACTGACAAATTCTATCAATTTTTTGTGTGTGTTTGTGCTGACACAAACACACATAGTTTTGGAGCCCACTTTTTCAAAAATGTTGAAGGATTTTATGTTGAAAAAAATTTCTTTCCTCATAATAAAGATTTTTTAAAATGTTTCTTCTGGCTTCTATAATTTCTTTTTAAAGTTAACTGTCAGTTTTAATTTTACTCAAAGTAATAATGATATTTTATTCTTTCTAGATGCTTTCAATTTCAAGATCTTCTCTTTGAATATAATTTTACACTCTTTAACTTTATGCACCTATATTTAATTATAACTGACAATAATTTAATTAAATATAATCTATATTTGGTTATATTTATCTTGCTTGAATTTTGCTGGGAGGCTCATCACTTCAATCCAATCATGAATTAATTAGGTAGGGCTTGGTTGATGTTCTAATCATACTCATTGCACATATGGCTCATTTCTCTTTCTCATGCCATACCCTCAGATTATTAACTTAGAATCTAACAGATTCTAATCTTCAGTTTCTCGGATGTGCTCTTTTTGATTAATATTAATTAATATCAAGTAATCTACTTACTCTCTTTGTTTCCACAGATCTCTGGAGTGTTTAAACATAAATAAAAATATACACACACTTATTAAATATATATACATTTCTGTGTAAATTACCACTTATAATTTTAATCATTAATATATTTTCATATAACTTTATACACACATGTAATTTTACCTACCTCTTCCTAGATTTTACAGTAGAAGCATTTGTCTATTATGCTCAAATGTATCCTTCTTATAAGCAGACCTTACAATTCTGGGCTAATATTTTGAAAACAACAATATCAACAAACTGACCTCAATGGCCCAAATTTTGTGTGTAAATAATCACACGATGAAATATATTTTGAATAGCATCAATTATTTTTGTGGCTGTTCTAGACATATTATCTTTTACTTGCTGCTCTTCATTTGCTAGATTAATAAATTCAGGAATATATGTGTATGTTTACATACCTGGCTATATTCTGATTTGGGCTATGGGTAAAACAATGTGTGAAATTTATTACCCAAATTCATTTAAATGGTAAATACTCATTAATAATCCTGCACATATTAATAGTCTTTCTTTACCTCAAACACTAGTGTACAGTGTTTCACATAATAACAAGCTTGTTTTAAAGCAACCTTACTTAATTGGAAGTATTAAGAAGTTTCTGAATAATACTAAATCTGTTTCTCTGGAGAATCAATCTGATAAAATAATACAGTATACTACAGTAAAATTGGCATTGTTCAATATCAAAGATATGATTTTGGGGAAAATATCGAGTTGAGTCTGTGAGTTTTTAAAAGCTGGAAAAATTACCACATGTGTCTTTACCATTGGCTTCAGAGAGAAAATTAATGAAAGCCCCATTACCCAGCTTTGCTTTTCCTTACTTTAGTAAGAGGTAAAATACTAAAGAAATAGTTATATCAAAAGATGATGGCAAGTAAATTAATATAATATCCCTCTAGTTATCAATTGTTAGATTTTCTGAAAACTTGTGATAATAGGATCATTTTTAGCTATTCATTCTAATTAAGATAAAATGTGGCTTAAAAGATGTAAAAAGTTAACCTATTGGATCAAAAAATAATTCTCTTGGTTAAAATAGACTTCAGGAGGAAAAAGTCCTTAATTGATGTTATATATGAGAAAATGTAAGTGCTTGTCAAATTTAAATGTTCAAAGATGTCTAATAAAAACATATTTATAGAAAAGTTTTATTAGACTAGAATAAAAATTCAAATCCCTACAAAGGTTACTACAGATATGAATTCTTAGGCTCAAAGAAGCCATGTATATTGTTCAATCATTTCAAAATTAGTAATGGCTGAAGGTCATATAAAGTTGATGTCCTTGCTGTTATTCAATTTTTTTCCATTTTTATATTGACAAATTTCTTTTTTTCTTACTATTATCTGTTTATGTATCATAAAGAGAAGGCACTTTTAGTTAAAAATTCATATTATCACTTTTCCTATCTCTCCAATATTACAACATTCTTTAATTCTGTATTTATGTTAAACTCAACATACTAAATTTATTAATAGTTTTTTAAACAACCAATATTTATTTATATTTATACTCATATTTACCTTTTATGTTGCTCTTTAATTCCTTCCTTCCTGCAGTATTTTGGTCTGGTATTATTTTCTTTCTCCCTGAATGACTCTTTTTGGACTTTCTTTTAGTTCAGTTCTGCTAATGTTGAGGGCTTCCAGCTTTTATTTGGCAGAACATGTCTTTATTTTGACCTCGTTTTTTGGGGGCGGTTATAGAGTTCTTTATACAATTTACCTTAAAGATGCCATCCATAAACTTCTGATTTTCAACATTTCTGATTTTAGTTTTGAATTTTTATTTCTTTAAAGATAGCATGGTATTTTTTCTTTTCTTGGAAGATATTTCTCTTTGCCTCTGGTTTTCTTTGTATTTATTCTGATTGATATTTGCACAGCTTCTTGAATCCATTTGTGAATTTTGGAACGCTGTCAGCTACTATATTCTTAAATACTGCTTTAGTCCTATTCACTCTCTCTCTCTCTCCCTCTTTCCAGCCCTCTTCTGGGACTTCATTTAAGAATATGAAAGATTTTTTCACTGTGTCCCTTATAGCTCAATCTCACGCTCTTTTTCTTCCTATTTGCATCCTTTCCTTATCTGTGCTTCAATCCAGATATTTTTCTGACCTGTCTTTCAGTTTACTTATATTCTGTTCTGCTACAATGAACTTGCTTTTAAATCTATCTATTGAGCAATTTCTTTTGGTTATTGTATTTTCTGGTTCTACAATGTGCATTTGGATTTATTTTTTGTGACATATTTCAATTATCTGATGCTATTTACCTTAATTTCTATTTTAATGTATTATTCTCTATTTTTGTAAGCAGATTAACCTTAACTACTTTAAAGATGTGTCTAAAAGTTCTGAAGTCTAGATCATCAGGATAGTTCTGTTTCTTTTCTTTCGGATTTAGGTCAGTTGATGCTCTCTTATGCAGTGTGATTCTTTCTTTTCACCTAGAGAATTAACTTTTCCCTTTTCTAGGAAGATAGAGTAACTAATCACCTTAATTCAATCCAGACAAAAATGACTAAAAGTTGTATTACACTTTGGATTAATCTCTACTCTCTCTGGGTCATGTCTGATCCTCAAGCATAGCCTTTTGATGGCTATTGAGATACTCAAACAGGATCTCAATATTGCCTAGTCTTAAAAACTTATAATCTTACAATAAGTGTGGGTTTCTATGTTTAAAGTTATATGTCTGTATCAGTGAAGATGTCCTAGAGCAGCAAAACAATAAGATTCATATATATACATAGTTAGCCCTCTGCATGCCTAGACAATGGAACCTGCAGATACAGAGAGTTGATTCTATGCCATTTTATATAAGGGACTTGAGCTTCTGCAGATTTTGGTATCATCAGGGTTTTGGAAAAAATCCCCCATGAATATCTAGGGACACCTGAAGATAGAGAGAGAAGGAGGATTAATTTTAATTTTTAGGAATTGGCTGATATAATTGTGGGGGTTGGTAAATTTGAGACTTATAAGGCTGGTCAACAGGACAGAAATTCATGTAGCAATTGATGTTGTAGTCTTGAATCTGAAATCTACAGGGCAGCCCATCAGGCTGGAAACTGAAGTATGACTTTTATATTTCAAACTTAAGTCACAATTCCTTCTTCTTCAGGAAAGCTCACTTTTTGCTCTTAAGGTCTTCAACTGATTGAATGAGGTACACCCACTTTGTGGAGGATAATCTGGTTTACTTAAAGTTAACTGATTGTAAATATTGATCATAATTATTTACCTTCACAGCAACATCTAACCTAGTGTTTGAGCAAAAACTGGGTACCATAGCTTAGCCTATGGCATATAAAATTAAGCATCACAATGTGTCTTCTCTCTCTCTCTCTCTCTCTCTCTCTCTTTCACTCACACATGTAGTTATAATTTATGACTATTCCAGGCCTTCTCCTATAATGTGTATATGATATAAGTATAAATCTGGATGAATATATTACATTGTAATTGGTGTGTTTTAATGAGAGAGAGAGATGGGCATATGCATGAAACGAAAGGTTACCTGATAATTGTACACATTCCTAAAAGTGTAGCAATATATATTATATATACACACATATCTAATTTATATATGATATATGACATGTAATCTGTAACTTATAATAAAGTATAATATATCACATATAATGTGATACTGTATAATATGTATCATATAATTGTATGCAGTCATCTTTCAGTATCCACAGGGGGTTGGTTCCAGGACTCCACGGATACCAAAATCTGTGGATGCTCAAGTGCCTCATATAAAATAATATAGTATCCACAGGTTCTGCTTCTGGGATTCTGCAGCTATGGAGGGCCACCTGGATTATATATCACTTTCTTTCCCCAAACAGAAATTAATAGTTTTATGTTTTCCATAAAAATCGCAAAGAAATATTTTTGAAAGCTAGATAATGATTAAAAATTTTCTTTTGAAAAAATTAACTGAATTGATCAGGTAAAATGTATTATGAATAAACAAGAATTATCAATGGTTATTTTTCTGATAAATATTTAAATGCATTATAGAAAAATTATCATAAAATATTATGTTAATATAATGGAATAAAAATATTTTGAAGAGAAAATAATTATTAAGACCAGTGTTGAAATTATAATTTTATTGCATTTGGAAAGCACAGAAATAAGGTACCTTCAATGAACTCCTAATGTTTATTTTTTAAACTTTCCTTTTTAATTAGCTTCAAATTGGGGAAAATAAAATAATTTCATTATAAAATCGGATAAATGTAGAAGATTTTATTTCAGTGACATTATGGATTGATGGCTGCTTGTTATGCCAATCTAGAGAGTCACACATCTTGGAAAATTTAATTGACACATTTCAACCCAAATCACTTTTAATTGTTTGACAGATGTCTGTATTTATAATTTCCTTTTAAATTCAGTATATATATATATATATATATATATATATATATATATATATATATATATATATATATATATATATATTTAAACATCTTTATTGGAGTATAATTACTTTACAATGGTGTGTTAGTTTCTGCTTTATAACAAAGTAAATCAGTTATACATATACCTATGTCTCCATATCTCTTCCCTCTTGCATCTCCCTCCCTCCCACCCTCCTTTTCCTTCCCCTCTAGGTGGTCACAAAGCACTGAGCTGATCTACCTCTGCTATGCAGCTGCTTCCCACTAGCTGTCTATTTTACGTTTGGTAGTGTATATATGTTCATGCCACTCTCTCACTTTGTCCCAGGTTACCCTTCACCCTACACCCGTATACTCAAGTCCATTCTCTAGTAGGTCTGTGTCTTTATTCCCATCTTGCCCGTAGGTTTTCATGACCATTTCCTTTTTTTTTTTTTTTAGATTCCATATATATGTGTTAGCATATGGTATTTGTTTTTCTCTTTCTGCCTTACTTCACTCTGTATGACAGACTCTAGGTCCATCCACCTCACTGCAAATAACTCAGTTTCATTCCTTTTTATGGCTGAGTAATATTCCATTGTATATATGTGCCACATCTTCTTTATCCATTCATCTGTTGATGGGCACTTAGGTTGGTTCTATGTCCTGGCTGTTGTAAATAGAGCTTCAATGAACATATTGGTACATGACTTTTTAGAATTATGGTTTTCACAGGGTATATGCCCAGTAGTGGGATTGCTGGGTTGTAGGGTAGTTCTATTTTTATTTAGTTTTTTAAGGAGCCTCCATACTGTTCTCCATAGTAGCTGTATCAATTTATATTCCCATGAACAGTACAAAAGGGTTCCTTTTTCTCTATACCCTCTCCAACATTTATTGTTTCTAGGTTTTTTGATGATGGCCATTCTGACTGGTGTGAGATGATATCAAATTGTAGTTTTGATTTGCATTTCTCTAATGATTAATGATGTTGAGCATTCTTTCATGTGTTTGTTGACAATCTGTATATCTTTTCTGGAGAAATGTCTATTTAGGTCTTCTGCCCATTTTTGGATTGGGTTGCTTTTTCTTTGATATTGAGCTGCATGATTTGCTTGTATGTTTTGGAGATTAATCCTTTGTAAGTTGCTTCATTTGCAAATATTTTCTCCCATTCTGAGGGTTGTCTTTTCGTCTTGTTAATGGTTTCCTTTGCCGTGCAAAAACTTAGAAGTTTCATTAGGTCCCATTTGTTTATTTTTGTTTTTATTTCCATTTCTCTAGGAGCTGGGTCAAAAAGGATCTTGCTGTGATTTATATCATAGAGTGTTCTGCCTGTGTTTTCCTCTAAGTGTTTGATGGTGGTTGGCCTTACATTTAGGTCTTTAATACATTTTGAGTTTATTTTTGTGTATGGTGTTAGGGAGTGTTCTAATTTCATTCTTTTAAATGTAGCTGTCTAGTTTTCCAAGCACCACTTATTGAAGAGACTGTCTTTTCTCCACTGTATATTCTTTCCTCCTCTATCAAAGATAACATGACCATATGTGTGTGGGTTTAAATCTGGGCTTTCTATCCTGTTCCATTGATCTATATTTCTGTTTTTGTGCCAGTACCATACTGTGTTTATTACTTTAGATTTGCAGTATAGTCTGAAGTCAGGGAACCTGATTCCGCCACATCCATTTTTCTTTCTCAAGATTGCTTTGGCTATTCGGGGTCTTCTGTGTTTCCAAACAAATGGTGATTTTTAGTTTTTTTGTTCTAGTTCTGTGAAAAATGACATTGGTAGTTTGATAGGGATTGCATTGAATCTCTAGATTGCTTTGGGTACTAGAATCACTTCCACAATGTTAAGTCTTCTAATCCAAGAACATGGTATATCTCTCCATCTATTTGTATCATCTTTTATTTCTTTCATCAGTGTCTTATAATTTTCTTCATACATCTCTTTTGTCTCCTTAGGTAGGTTTATTCCTAGATATTTTATTCTTTTTCTTGTAATGGTAAATTGGAGTGTTTTCTTAATTTTACTTTCAGGTTTTTCATCATTAGTGTATAGGAATGTAAGAGATTTCTGTGCATTTATTTTGTATCCTGCTACATTACCAAATTCATTGATTAGCTCTAGGTGTTTTCTGGTAGCATCTTTAGGATTTTCTATGTATAGTATCATGTCATCTGAAAACAGTGACAGCTTTACTTCTTCTTTTCCAATTTGTATTCCTTTTATATCCTTTTCTTCTCTGATTGCTGTGGGTAAAACTTCCAAAACTATGTTGAATAATAGTGGTGAGCCCACTAATAATCTTTTATTAACAAATTAATTAAATCTACACTAGTTAAACCATGCACACCTTGAAAACCACTGCTGAAACAAGCCACTATTACTTTTCAGTGTGTGTTTGGTTGAAAATCTTCTGAGTTCATTCATTCATGGGCATGCAGATGCCTATGAAACATGGGTTCATGAGTAAAAGGAGCAAATCTAAAATGGAAGTGGGTCAACAAACAATGAACAGAGGAAATATATGCATTTCATTTGGTTTTATATTCTTACATTACTATCCAATCACATTCAAGAGAATATCTAATTCTACATTTTACTACCGTAGCACTACAGTACAATAGTACAGTATTTCTGTGTTTGTACTGGTATGAGGTTTTTGTTGTACAATTATAAGGTGAGGATAATGTAAAATTTTTTAAAAATCTGCCCAGTGACTTTTCCATTAAAAAAAAAAAAAAAGAAAACCACAATACTTTTCCATGTTTGAAGAATAGAGAAGCTGGTAAAATGAGGTTTTCACTCTCATTTTAAAGGGGATGATTATAGAAGCATGATATTAAACTAGAAGCAGGGAAAACAGATGGATTAATGTCATTACTAAAAAGTCAACAGGAAAAAATAAATTACATAAACAAGACATCTGGATTATTGAAGAGAAACTAATTAACATAAGAAAAACGTGCCTGCCCTCTGAATTAGGAAGGAGCATTATAAATGGTATAATCACAACGCTGAGAATGCTTGCCAACATCTCTGTAGCAGACACATGTTCTCCCTAAGGAGACATATAATTACAACAAATTATATCCTAAATAGTATCTGTGATTTGGTAGGTATAAGTTTTCTTGTAAATTCAAGCATTTTTAAGTGACAGAAATGTGCCTTTTAAGTAAGCTTAACTTATTTTTGGAACTATAGCTTATAACATTTCAATCTTCACAAATCACTAAGTAATTACTAAAATAAACTAACATTGTTCTTGATAAAATATACAAAGCAATATTTTATACTATAATAATGTATGTATTGAATTTGGAAGTTTAAAAACCAGTCACATAATCAAATAACCTATTCACCCTGTAACATGAAGATGCCTAAATACTCTCTGTCACAATTTCCTCTTTGGTTGTTAAAACCAAGAAGCAAAGACCATTAGGAACAAATCTATGTTTAATAAAATTAGGTTTATTGAGTTTGATATAGCAAAGAAAGTACACCCCAGAGGAAATGAAAATGTCCCAAGAAAGCTGGAGTGGGGAGGCCTCTTCTAAGATTTAAGATTGTGGTAGAGGTTTTTAAGGAGGGATTAAATAAAGGAGAGATGGTTACCTATTAGATGCTGTGAAGAAATCATGGCAGTTTAGTGATTGGATTTTTAAATAAATTTTATCTACAAAACAGTAGTCTAAAAGTGGGGCTATTGTATTGGTTATTCAGAAAAAGGGGGTATTTAGTTATTTTTGTGGTCGCTATGGCCTTCTATCACACTGCGAATATGATTCTAATGTAGACTTTTCTGAGCTTCATGGTTTGGCCTCTTGCAATGCTATTCTTTATTATCGAAGATAAAATCCAAGTTACCAGAAATCTTCATAGCTCTGGCTATTTTTTTTTTTTTTGGCAAGATAATTTAACTAGTAAAATGACACTATAATTACTATACATTTAAGCACAACCAAAAATTCAGTATTCTATATTGTATACTAGAAGCTATTTTTCCTTTCAATTTGTATATAATATCTGCTTAAAAGTTATTTTAGTGAGTTATTTTTGTGAATGGTGTGATGTAGGCATTTTTCCCACATGGCTCTCCAATTTTTATAGGCTATTTATTGAATGCATTTCTCTGTTATACCACTTTTTCTTGCAGATAAAATGCCTACGTAGTATGCTTGGTCTGTTTCTGGTCTGTCTACTCCTCTGATCTTTTTGTTTATTCTTGTACCAATATCACACTATCTTAATTAATGTAGCTTTAGTATAATTATTGCTGACCACCTTGTATTTCTGTAAATGTATCCTGGCTATTTTGACACTGGAATTTATATAATTATTAGAACCAGATTTTACAATTTCTACTAAATTTAATTAAGGGTATATTGAGTCTATAGATTAATGTGAATTGACATATCTACATTATTAATTCATGTAATTAATTAAAAGTATATGTTAATAAATTATTAATAAAATATATTAATTATACATAAAATGTTAATATATAATAAATTTATTATATATATTAATTTATCATTAATAAATGATAAATTAATTGTCCAGGGTTTTGATTATACTTCATTATCTTATTGATTTTTAACATATATCTTTAGGATACCAGCTTTTATTATGTGTTTGTGTTGTAAATATTTTTTTCCCACTCCTTTTTTTTTTCTTTCTAATCTCTTAACGGTGTTATGGTAGCATGAAATCCTGTTTAATTTAACCAATCTATTAAGCTTTTTATTATAATTGGTATTTTTATTTTATTTTATAAAACTCTTCTTCCAGGAGACAATAAAAATATTCAACTATATCATATGCTAGAAGCTTCACAATTTTGCCTTTTCACATTTAGGTTTACAAATCTGACTAAGTTAGGGTTTTCTATATGGTATGAGGTAAAGATCAAATTTCTTTATTTTCTATGTTGTTAATCCAATTGACCCACATTGTTTTTTGAAGACAATGTCAATAACCACTCTTCTCTAATGCATATTGTGTTTATTTTTTCATAAACCAGATATGCAATCATCTAGTTTTGGACTGTAATTTATCCTAATGGTCTTTTTGCCTATCCCTGCACCAAAACCATACTTTCTTAATTGCCAACACATTATAAGAAGTTCTGATGTTTGGTTAGATTAGTATTTCCATCTTGTCTTGCACAAATTGTCTTAGCTATTCTCTACCCTTTGCATTTACAAATAATTTATATAATCAATTGTCCTTTTTAACATGCATAAACACATAAAAAGACTTCCATGAATATAATTGCACTTCCCTGGTTTTGTAACTTTGTGTAAGACAAGTTGTAAATCTTATAAGTTGAGTGTTCAAAATCATAGGCACCATATATGCTTCCATTATTTAGATCTTAGAATTCTTTTAATATTATTTTATAAATTTCTATGAAAGATCTTACACATTTTAATTTATATTTATTCTTATATATTTGATATGTTTTAATTGTATTTAAAATGGTACATTTTTAATTTTAGTTTCCTAAATCTTTGTCGCTATTATTTAAAATAAAATTTAAGACCTTGAAATAAAGTTCTAGGTCTTTTCCACATGTCTGTTATATGTCTACAATCAGCCATCCTGGATATTTTCTTATGGATATGGCAAAATGGAAAACAGTAAAATGAAGATTGAACCACAGCACATGCTTTTTGGGTCTCTGATTATGCTACTATTGAAAAGTTCCCATTGGGCAAAGCAAATTACAGAATAACTCCCTCACTTTCCAAGCTAAGTAACAATGCATCAGTGAAATTAATTTACCTCAATTCACCTTGTGACAAAAATTACTTATATCCCTCCTATATATAATATATGTTAACATTTCTCCAAGGACCACAAAAATCTCATCAGATCATAGCATTAAACTTGGAGTTCAAGATCTTGTGATTTACATTTGGTCCAGATGTAGCACCGTCTGTGTTGCTCCTCTTGATCTAGATGATTATAGGTTTAAAAGATGACGTATCTTCTCGTCACACAGCAAATATACAATGGGGACTAAGGGAGAGGATAATTTATAAGCACCCCCTTGTGTTAGGTGAAAAATGGGAGACAGGTACTGTCACTGGCTCAGTCATTTTGCAATCCAGATGGCACATTTTGGCCCCAAAGTACAGAGGCAAGGAATGTTCTTTCTTTTGGTTCAACTTCTCAATGTGAACTCTCCAGTTCAGTTTCTCTGCAACCTTCTCTTCTGTTCTCTAGGAAGCCCATCTTTTTACCCTTCTTGGACACTTCTGAATAAGGCATTGGGTTATATGCTCTTTGAGCAACATTCTCAGCCTGTTTCCAGCCTGGAGAAATTTGGGGGCCAAAAGTATATTTCCATCTTGAAAGTTTTAGTCCCTTTTAATCAAAGATGGGAGCTAATGCAGTCCCCTTGAAAACTTATTTCCTATAAATCTGAATGCATTCCATTCTGTGTCAAAAGCCATTATCACAGACTTCATATCTACCCATTGTTACTCTGGGCTTGTGATGCTGTGAGATAATGCCCTTAGGTATCCTAGAAGCCATTTTACCTGAGAGGGCATATCTCTTTAACTTTTTCAGTGGTATTACCAAGGAACTTACAGTTATGCCTCTAGTTGTCTTTGCCCCAGATTGTAATTTACTTTAAGAAGGCTTTTTGTCTAAAAGCAGGGGTTGAGGGGAGAGATAAGAGAGTTCTATTTTCTAACCAAAAAAGTTTTAAGCTCCTCTATTTCTTCTAAGTTTTGCTTGCAATCTCTTCCATTCTCTCTTTAGTTTTTCTCATCTTCTAGTGTCCTATCATATGAACCTTGTAAAATCCACATAATATGTCACCATTCTTTTCTGAAACCTCATTGCTCAAATTTTAAAGTTCATTAGGTACATGATTTTCTATCATCCAAGGTACTAGAAGTAGAAGCCTTTTCCTTTGTGTCACAACTATACTATATGGATTACCATTTTTCTAGTCTTCTATAACAATTTTTTCACCATTTTTCAGCTCCTGCAAATAGTCTCTTCAGTTTTGCCAGATTCTGCTACTGACCTGGTCTCAAGACCCAAAACTCAAAGTTGTGAGGTTTTATTGTTTGCTTTCATTTTTTTTTCCAGCAGTACCACACTCTGGTAACAAATTTGTCTCATACAACTATTGCAGTATAATAAACCATCATTCTAGATGTTGTGTTTCTTTCTATATCATCACTTCTCGGAGTGTACTCCAATAACTTTTGGGATTCCCCAAGCCCCTCTAGGGTCTGTAATTGTTAAAATTATTTTTATCATAATTCTAAGATATAATTTTCCTTATTCAGTTAAAAATATACAGCAAAGTTTTCTAGGGGTCATATGAAATGTGATGACACACTTCTAAATGCTAAAATAAAAATAGGTAATTGTGTATTTATGTTTTTGCCATAATTTTCTAGGTTAGCATGTTTAGGGTGTAAAATACATGCATTTTCAGAGACTAACTCATTTGTCTTCAGTACTTCTACTATGTTCCTATTAACTGTGTTTGATAATACTTGCTATAGACTCTGTAACCTTATTGTGGTACAAAAATTTGGTATTTTTAAACCCCCAAATTTTCCCATGTAATGCAAAATGAAGTAAGTATACATTTTTTTGCCTTGATTTGTTATAGTATTTTAAAACTTTTAAAAATACTTAAAATTGATGTAAAACTAACATCTTAGAATTTAATGACCTAATCTTATACCTGTCCTGATAATCTTAGCCTCTTTTGTAGTTTTGTCCACTTACTATTTTTGTAATATCCCTGTCCAAAGACAACAGGTCTATAGAGAAATACATCATGTTTCTGAATCCTGCCAATTCTAAGGGAAAAAAAAAACACCTGCAAAAACAAGTTAATTTTTATTTCCCTTTGCCTTTGTTTGTTTACCTTTTAAATAAGAGACTGAGAAATATTTTGTGTTGATAAGGGATATATTGTTAAAAATATTTTTGTTTCAAATTTTTAGGGGTAAGATAAAAGCACCTAAAAACATTTTTTATTAATTGGTGAGGCTTTTACAGTTAAAACTCTAAACGTTATTTTCTATTTTTTTAAAAAAGTAGTACCTACTTTTGTGTTTCTGTGGATACTATACAAAAGATAAGATGACAGGAAATAGAAATATAAAAGATGAAATATATTGCTCCACATGTACAGTGCATTTAATTGATTCCATCTATTAAATTACATTATAGTATATATGAAAATGAATGAGACATTATTTGCTTTTTGAATATGCCCATCAAAGATCTTGAGAACCCCCTCGTGAACATATGTAAAGACTGTTTAATAGACTGTGGGCCTCCTCTGAGGAAGATGGTTGCACTGCTGGTTGATCATGTCCAAAATTAAGTTCAATAGGTTTGGATTAGAAAAAGCTGTGGAATGTTTGAAGGGAATATTCCTTTCCACCCCTGAAATGTCCTCTCATGTTATCCATGACTCCTTTGTGTTTTCTCCTAAAATCACCTATGACCTGTTCAAATGTTCCTGAAAATAGGTCAGAATAATGTGTTAACTAGCTTTTTCCTCAAAATCAGTATATTCCCAAAGTCAAAATTATACATCTTTCAATTTTCCACCCCAAATTTTTCAAACAACATTATTCAGTATAGTCTATCAAAGGATCTGCAAAACACAAAATTATAATGCTAAGATATTCCAATATAAAATTGTCAACTATAGGGTGTCCTCTTATTTTAATTAAAAAAAAAAAACCTGTCAAGTTCTTGGTGAAAAAAGTCTAAAAATTCAATTATCTTGCAAATAAAAATATAATAATGTCAAACATGAAGGAATTAAAATCTGAAATCAATGTTTAACCATATATGAGTTAGAAAGATAAAGAAATATGTCTATTATAATTTCACCTTCTGCTCAGTGTCATCCTGAGAGTTCTTGTTGGCTAGGAGGAATCAAGTTCTTTAAGAAGTTGCTTCTTGGGTTATTTTCTCTGGGAATGGGTATGATTCCTTCAAAATCTTAAAAGTTTAATCAGCTTAGTTAAAAGTAACTATTAAGCCATGTTTTAAAGAGCTTAGAAAGTTAATAAGACACAGTTGATTTTTCACCTTTGGCACTATCCTCTGCCAAATATAGAAAATAAGTCAGTTTCAACCCCAGCGCAGTTATCCCAAGTAGAATCTTCCTCCCCCCAAAATGTTAATCCAGTATTCCAACCTAATATTATACCCAACAAATTCCAAAGACCATAGAAGAGACTAAGATTGTGAAAGAAGAAGGCAAACCAAGAAAAAAACTTCAAAAACCAAGGGAGGATATGCCAGTGTGAACTCAAATTGAAGTGATAGAAATCTTTAAGAAAGTGGTTAATTTTAGGGAACCCTCTTGCACTGTTGGGAGGAATGTAAATTGATACAGCCACTATGGAGAACAGTAGGGAGGTTCCTTAGAAAACTAAAAATAGTATTACCATATGACCTAGCAATCCCACTACTGAGCATATACCCTGAGAAAACCATAATTCAAAAAGACACATGCACCCTAATGTTCATTGCAGCACTATTTACAATAGCCAAGTCATGGAAGCAACTTAAATGCCCATTGACAGATGAATGGATAAAGAAGTAGTACCTATATACAATGGAATATTAGCCATAGAAAGGAACAAAACTGGGTCATTTGTAGAGACATGGATGGACCTAGAGACTGCCATACAGAATAAAGTAAGTCAGAAAGAGAAAAATAAATATGGTATATTAACACACATATGTGGAATCTAGAAAAATGGTACACATGAACTGGTTTGCAAGGCACAAATAGAGACATGGATGTAGAGAACAAATCTATGGATACCAAGGGGGAAAAGAGGGAAGGGATGGTGGTGGTGGGATGAATTGGGAGGTTGAGATTGACATATATACACTAATATGTATAAAATAGATAACTAATTAAAAAATTAAAAAAATAAGTAAAAATAAAAATGGTTAATTTTGACATTGCATATTATTTAAATAGCTGGGTTAGGAGGTTTCCCCTCTGCATGCTCTCTCTTCCCTCAGAGACTGACTTTAGAGACATTTCCCCCTTCTCCCAAGATTTAGAAATGAACAGTAATGATAACTCCAGTCAATGTCTTACGTGAGGCATTTTCCATAGAGTATATTCAAATCCTTTTTTATTTTTATAACCTCTTTGTACTCCATTGTTTTTTTCAAACCCCATTGTAAATAATAAATTTTCATAATTTCCACACTTACATGCGGAAGTTTATTACATGTTTATTCCTGTGCTACAGTGGCTTTTTTCTTCTCTCCCTGGCTATGAGTCTGTTTAAAATTAAGAAGATTACCTTCATGTTGTATATGATACCAATACAGAGACAGTTTGAAGAAGGGACTGTTGAGAATGTGAATCCAGTTAACTCTATCCAAAGTTTCCTTCTTGGCTCAAACAGAATGGAATTTGAGCAACCAAAGATGACTATCTAGGCTCACAATAATTTTTTTCAAGAAGAGTTCCCCTACTCTTCTTCAGCCTAGAAACCTCAGCGATGTTGAAGTTTAAAGGTAACAGTTATGTTCTGTTGACCCATACCTAAACAATCTAAGTCAGCCTCAACCTTATCTGCAATATTAAGCCAAATTTTGTTCATGTAGTTCAAGGTCAGCAGCTTGAGAGTCTATGACTGCTTAGAATCTATGCTTGTTTAAAATGTTTGTTTTGCACGGAAGTCAATTTCATTGACTTTTGCATCTTAGGTTTTTGCAACCCCAGCTTCTGTGGTTTGCTTACTGCACCCTGATCAGCCAGCATTTCTGAGGCCATCATCTGGCCAACTTTGGTTGGTCTTCCATGGTCTTCGCCTTGGATGTCTTTCTCAGTTCTTTTGGTGTTACCCAGAAGCAAACACTTTTGTGAGACCTGAAGTCTCGAGGTATTCAGCATTTGCTTTAAGTCTGGTTGCCTTTATAAAAATCAGCCCCTCAACTTCAGTCAAAATTATAAGCTGCACCAAAACACCAAAGTAAGACTCTCATATGATCAAAATCTTAGTTATCAAAGCTTATTGTTACTGATATTCATGCCACAATCTTCAGTCAAGTCATGTTTCTCTGTCCCTGATGTTCCACTGTGTCTATTTGCCAATTTTTCTATTCCACACACTGGAATTTGAGGGCACTCTTCACTTCAAATTAGTACTGAGTACCGAATTAATTAAAAATAAATAAATCAAAGCTTTATATAGATGAACCATGTTTAGAAGAAGAGGGCTAGTTTCCATGCACTAAATTTTTTGTCATCTTAATTACTATTTAGTAGACAAAAGCTCATTCTTATTTTTAGATAGTGGAGTTTGCAATAAGAATGTGAATGTAAGGAAAAGAAAATAATACTTACATTTACTTTTACTGTTGTCATCATGAAATAGAATTCAGGAGCATTCACGCTGGTAGTTTTGCTGTGTCAGAACATGGTGCTAGCAAATTCCCAGTTTTGCATTCAGCTTTGGACATTGGTCTTTATCTTGGTTATTCTTGGATTCAGATATTAAATACTTCCAGAAAATGTCTAAGAATATGCAGCCATGACTTTTTGCAGGCAAATAGAGTTCCCAAAATTATAGGTTTAATTAAAATCATAGAATCAGCATGTTATAACCACCATATTAGCCATATTTTATTCTCAGGTTAACCTGGCATTTGAATTATAGTTTAACTTGGTTATTTCTGCTTAATATGCTCTACCTGAGGAATGGTACCTTATATTTACATAAACCATATCACTTATTTAACTTTTATAGACAATAAAGCCCTCCCTTTTGTGAATTAATGGATCCACAAGAATATTATGTTAAAGCCACTACACTGATTCCTATGAAAAGTATGTCAATTTATCTCTTCTCTAACAAGCAAAAGTACTTATTCAATTAAAGTTGGTTTGTTATTTTAAGCCAACACACTTAAGGTAAGTTCTGTATTAATTGTCAAATCACAGTATGAGATTCTCTGTTGAACACCACTGAAGTTTAAAGGTTTTATTTTTTCTAATTGGTAACTATTTTATTTGTTATCATATCATTAATGGTCTCTTTTTATTCTCCCTTATTTCAGTAGGTACAGAATAATTTCCTTCTAACAACACAGAATGCTTAAATTAAAAAAAAGGAAAAAAATATCTTTATTTTGCATATTAACTTCATCTAATTTTTCTACATTGCTTTACACATTGAAAAGAAATTTAGCCCATGTTTACTTGTTAAGCCCCTATCCTGGTAAAGGAACACAATACGCATATAACATGAATTTGGGGGAAGTAAAAAAACTGTATCTCAATGTCCCCCTCATAGGATTATCCTCATCAAATGGTTGTTGTGAGAAATAACTCTTGCTCTATAAATGTTAGTTTTATTATTATTGATGTAATAATACTTATTACTTTGTGTTGCAAAATGCTAAACTGAAGGTCAACGGAATTAAAAGATTTTCTCAAGCCAACTTTTAAATTAAACATTTTATTTCAAATATTTATCATTTTCATCTCCTTTGAGGGATGCAAAATCATCATTACTGCAATTTATAAAATAAAATATTTAGTTGACTTCACATTACTGACTGAACAGGGATTTTCCTAAAATCTGTGGTGGGATAAATAGCACATTTAATTTTGCAAAGACATAAGAAAAGAGTTCCGTCTTTAAGGAACTTTCTCTGGTAAGAGAGATTGTTCCACTCCAGACTTTTTACCATAGTTTCTGATATCTGAAAATTTACTGTCTACAAATTTACAAAGTACCTTCCTGAGAACCTCCCTGCACACACTCTCCTTTGAACTTTCTTGTTTCCTGGAGATCCCTTGTCTGATCCCCTAGGAGAAAGCAGGGGCCTTCTGTATTATTCTCTCCTGTACATTTAACTCCACGGTCCTTATTTCATGAGCAAGTGATGGGAGGAAAGAGAGAAGGAAAATAACAATAGGTATTTACTCACACTCTTGGGATCACGTTTTCCTCACATCTCCAAATGTCAAGAGAGGTTCCCCTTCCCTAGAGATTTTAGGTTTCTACTCTTCACAGGATTAATTAAGTGCTGGGGTTGATAAAATTGATAAAATCAAAGAAGAAGAAGAAGGAGGGGGAGGAGAAGAAAAAGAACAATATGGAAAATTTGCATTCTTTCTCTGTGGCCTCTTTCTCACTTCTTAGGGCAGAACTATTGGAATTCCCCTGGATTCCTTTCTGTCTATGCTAGTGTCACCTGCGAATTTTGTGGATGTGATGAGTTCAAAATGGGGAACACCAGAAGGGGAAAATTAGTAAACTCAAAAATTGTTCACTGATACCTTGAATGATGGTCTTTTCCCCATCTCTTTACTTTTGAGAATCTTCAAATGGTTGTTCCATGTTATTCTGTTCAGGATTCAGTATGAGAAATAGGGTGCAGTGTGATGATTTCATTTTATCTGGAACCAGGACATCACTGTCACATTTTTTTTTAACTTAAAGACTTTATATTTTTTTAAAGCAGTTTTATGTTCACAACAAAATTGAAGAGAAGATACAGATTTGCCATATATCCCCTGCTCCCACACATGCATAGCCTCACCATTATCCACATCACTTGCCAAAATGGTACATTTGTTACAATTGATGAAACTACATGAACACATCATAATCACCCAAAGTCCATAGTTTAACTTAGAGTTCACATTTGGTGTTGTTCATTCTATGGATTTGGACAAATGTCTAATGACATATATCCATCATTATGCTATCATACAGAAGGTTTTCACTGCTCTAAAAATTCTCTGTGCTTCATCTACTCATCTCTTTCCCTCATTTCACCCCTGACAACTGCTCTTGTCTTTTATAAAATGTCAAATATTTAGAATCATACAGTATGTAGTCTTTTCAGGTTGTCTTCTTTCAGTTAGTAATATGCATTTAAGGTTCTTGCATGTCTTGTCATGGCTTGATAGTTCATTTCTTTTTAGTGCTGAATAATATTTTGTTGTCTGAATGTACCACAGTTTATCCACTCACCCACTTAGGACATCTTGGCTGCTTCCAAGTTTTGGCAATTATAAACCAAGCTGCTATAGACATGTTTGTGCAGATTTTGCTGTGGACAAATGTATTCAACTCCTGTGCATAAAAACCAAGGATATAGTTTGCCAGAACACATGGTAAGATTATGTTTAATGGTGTAAAAAACTGCCAAATTGTCTTTCAACTTTCAAAGTGCCTCTCTTATTTGGATTCCTGCCATCAATGAATGACAGTTCCTATTGTTCCACATCCTCACTAGCATTTACTATTGTGAGTGTTAGAATTTGGACATTCTAATAGGTGAGTAGTGGCTGTCATACTTTTTTTTTCTTATAAATTAATTTATTTTATTTATTTATTCTTGGCTGTGTTGAGTCTCCGTTGCTGCGTGAAGGCTTTCCCTAGTTGCAACAAGTGTGGGTTATTCTTTTTGTGTTTTGTTTTGTTTTGTTTTGTTTTGTTTTTCTTTTACATCTTTATTGGAATATAACTGCTTTACTAAGGTGGGTTAGTTTCAGCTTACAACAAATTGATCAGTTATACATATACATATGTCCCCATATCTCTTCCCTCTTGCATCTCCCTCCCTCCCACCCTCCCTCTCCCACCCCTCTAGGTGGTCACAAAGCACCGAGCTGATGTCCCTCTGTTATGCAGCTGCTTCCCACTAGCTATCTATTTTACATTTGGTAGTGTATGTATGTCCATGCCACTCTCTCACTTTGTCCCATCTTACCCTTTCCCCTCCCTGTATCCTCAAGTCCATTCTCTAGTAAGTCTGCATCTTTATACCCGTCTTGCCCCTGGTTCCTCTGACCATTTTATTTCTCTTTATTTTAGATTCTGTATATATGTGTTAGCATATGGTATTTGTTTTTCTCTTTCTGCCTTACTTCACTCTGTATGACAGACTCTAGGTCCATCCACCTCACTGCAAATAACTCAGTTTCATTCCTTTTTATGGCTGAGTAATATTCCATTTTTTATATGTGCCACATCTTCTTTATCCATTCATCTGTTGATGGACACTTAGGTTGCTTCCATGTCTTGGCTATTGTAAATAGAGCTGCAATAAACATTTTGGTACACTACTCTTTTTGAATTATGGTTTTCTCAGGGTATATAGCCAGTGGTGGGATTGCTGGGTCATATGGTAGTTCTATTTTTAGTTTTTTAAGCAACCTCCAAAGTTTTCTCCATAGTGGCTGTATCAATTTACATTCCCACAAACAGTGCAAGAGGGTTCCCTTTTTTCCACCCCCTCCCCAGCATTTATTCTTTGTAGATTTTTTGATGATGCCCATGCTGACTGGTGTGAGATGATATCTCATTGTAGTTTTGATTTACATTTCTCTAATGATTAATGACGTTGAGCATTCTTTCACATGTTTGTTGGCAATCTGTATATCTTCCTTAGAGAAATCTCTATTTAGGTCTTCTGCCCATTTTTGGATTGGGTTGTTTGTTTCTTTGATATTGAGCTGCATGGGTTGCTTGTAATTTTGGAGATTAAACCTTTGTCAGTTGCTTCATTTACAAATATTTTCTCCCATTCTGAGGGTTGTCTTTCCATTTTCTTTATGGTTTCCTTCTCTGTGGAAAAGCTTTTAAGTTTCATTAGGTCCCATTTGTTTATTTTTGTTTTTATTTCCATATCTCAAGCAGCTGGGTCAAAAAGGATCTTCCTATGATGTATGTCACAGAGTGTTCTGCCTATGATTTCCTCTAAGAGTTTGATGGTGTCTGGCCTTACATTTAGGTCTTAAATCCATTTTGAGTTTATTTTTGTGTATGGTGTTAGGGAGTGTTCTAATTTCATTCTTTTACATGTGGCTGTTCAGTTTTCCCAAGACCACTTTTGAAGAGGCTGTCTTTTCTCCACTGTATATTCTTGCCTCCTTTATCAAATATAAGGTGACCATATGTGTGTGGGTTTATCTCTGTGCTTTCTATCTTGTTCCATTGATCTATATTTCTGTTTTTGTTACAGTATCATACTGTCTTGATTACTGTAGCTTTGTAGTATAGTCTGAAGTCAGGGAGCCTGATTCCTCCACCTCCATTTTTCTTTCTCAAGATTGCTTTGGCTATTCGGGGTCTTTTGTGTTTCCATACAAATTGCGAAATTTTTTGTTCTAGTTCTGTGAAAATTGCCAGTGGTAATTTGATAGGGATTGCATTGAATCTGTAGATTGCTTTGGGTAGTAGAGTCATTTTCACAATGTTGATTCTTCCAATCCAAGAACATGGTATATCTCTCCATCTATTTGTATCATCTTTAATTTCTTTCATTAGTGTCTTATAATTTTCTGCATAAAGATCTTTTGTCTCCTTAGGTAGGTTCATTCCTAGATATTTTATTATTTTTCTTTCAGTCGTAAATGCGAGTGTTTTCTTAATGTCACTTTGAGATATTTCATCATTAATGTGTAGGAATTCAAGAGATTTCTGTGCATTAATTTTGTATCCTGCTACATTACCAAATTCATTGATTAGCTCTAGGAGTTTTCTGGTAGCATCCTTAGGATTCTCTATGTATAGTATCATGTCATCTGCAAACAGTGACAGCTTTACTTCTTCTTTTCTGAGTTGGATTCCTTTTATTTCTTTTTCTTTTCTGATACCTGTGACTAAAACTTCCAAAACTGTATTGAATAATAGTGGTGAGAGTGGGAAACCTTGGCTTCTTCCTGATCTTAGTGGAAATGGTTTCAGTTTTTCAACATTGAGGACGATGTTGGCTGTTGGTTTATCATATATGCCCTTTATTATGTTGAGGAAAATTCCCTCTAAGCTTACTTTGTGGAGGGTTTTTATCATAAATGGGTGTTGAATTTTGTCGAAAGCTTTCTCTGCATCTATTGAGAAGATCATATGGTTTTTCTCCTTCTATTTGTTAATATGGTGTATCACGTTGATTGATTTCAATATATTGAAGAATCCTTGCATTCCTGGGATAAACTCCACTTGATTGTAGTGCATGATCTTTTTAATGTGCTGTTGGATTCTGTTTGCTAGTATTTTGTTGAGGATTTTTGCATCTATGTTCATCAGTGATATTGGCCTGTAGTTTTCTTTCTTTGTGACATCTTTGTCTGGTTTTGGTATCAGAGATGGTGACCTTGCAGAATGACTTTGGAGGAGTTCCTCCCTCTGCTGTATTTGGAAGAGTTTGAGAAGGATGGATGTTAGCTCTTCTCTAAATATTTGAGAGAATTCGCCTGTGAAGCCATCTGTCCTGGGCTTTTTGTTTGTTGGAAGATTTTTAATCACAGTCTCAATTTCAGTGCTTGTGATTGATCTGTTCATATTTTCTACTTCTCCCTGGTTCAGTCTCTGAGCGTTGGACATTTTTAAGAATTTGTCCATTTCTTCCAGGTTGTCCATTTTATTGGCATATAGTTGCTTGTAGTAATCTCTTGTGATCCTTTGTATTTCTGAGTTGCAGTTGTTACTTCTCCTTTTTCATTTCTAATTCTATTGATTTGAGTCTTCTCCCTTTTTTTCTTGATAAGTCTGGCTAATGGTTTATTAACTTTGTTTATCTTCACAAAGAACCAGCTTTTAGTTTTATTGATTTTGTTATTGTTTCCTTTATTTCTTTTTCATTTATTTCTGATCTGATCTTTATGATTTCTTTCTTTCTGCTAACTCTGGGATTTTTTTGGTCTTCTTTCTCTAATAGCTTTAGGTGTAAGGTTACGTTATTTGTTTGAGATGTTTCTTGTTTCTTAAGGTAGGCTTGTATAGCTATAAATGTCCCTCTTAGAACTACTTTTCCTGTGTCCCATAGGTTTGGGGTCTTTGTGTTTTCATTGTTATTTATTTCTGGGTATTTTTTGATTTCCTCTTTGATTTCTTCAGTGATCTCTTGATTACTAAGTAGTATGTTTTTTAGCCTCTATGTGTTTGTATTTCTTACAGATTTTTTCCTGTAATTGATATCTAGTCTCATAGTGTTGTTTTCAGAAAACATACTTGATATGGTTTAAATTTTCTTAAATTTACCAAGGCTTGATTTGTGACACAAGATATGATCTATCCTGGAGAATCTTCCATGAGCACTTGAGAAGAATGTGTATTCTGCTGCTTTTGCATGGAATGTCCTATAAATATCAATTAAATCCATATTTTTTAATGTTTCATTTAATGCTTGTGTTTCCTTATTTATTGTCATTTCTGCTGATCTCTCCATTGGTGAAAGTGGGGTGTTAAAGTCCCCTACTATGATTGTGTTACTGTCAATTTCCCCTTTTATGTCTGTTAGCATTTGCCTTATGTATTGAGGTGCTCCTCTGTTGGGTTCATAAATATTTGCAATTGTTATATCTTCTTCTTGGATTGATCCCTTTATCATTATGTAGTGTCCTTCTTTGTCCTTTGTAATAGTCTTTTTTAAAAGTCTACTCTTTCTGATATGAGAATCGCTACTCCAGGTTTCTTTTGATTTCCATTTGCATGGAATATATTTTTCCATCTCCTCACTTTCAATCTGTATGTGCCCCTTGGTCTGAAGTGGGTCAGTTGTAGACAGCCTATTTATGGGTCTTGTTTTTCTATCCATTCATCCAGTCTATGTCTTTTGATTGGAGCATTTAATCCATGTACATTTAACATAATTATCAATATGCATGCTCCTATTACCGTTTTCTTAATTGTTTTGGGTTTATTATTGTAGGTCTTTTTATTCTCTTGTGTTTTCTGCTTAGAGAAGTTCCTTTAGCATTTCTTGTAAAGCTGGTTTGGTGGTGCTGAATTCTCTTAGCTTTTACTTGTCTGTAAAGCTTTTAATTTCTCTGTCAAATCTGAATTAGATCCTTGCTGGGTAGAGTAATCTTGGTTGTAGTTTTTGTCCTTCATCACTTTAAATATGTCATGCCCCTCCCTTCTTGCTTGCAGAGTTTCTGCTGAAAGATCAGCTGTTAACCTTATGGGGATTCCCTTATGTGTTATTTGTTTATTTTCCCTTGCTGCTTTTAAAATTTGTTCTTTGTATTTAATTTTTGATAGATTAATATGTGTCTTGGAGTGCTTGTCCTTGTATTTATCCTGTATGGGACTCTCTGTGCTTCCTTGAGTTGATTAACTATTTCCTTTCTGATATTAGGTAACTTTTCAACTATAAGCTCTTCAAATATTTTCTCAGTCCGTTTGTTTTTCTCTTCTTCTTCTGGGACCCTTATAATTCGAATGTTGGTGTGTTTAATGTTGTCCCAGAAGTCTTTGAGACTGTTCTCAGTTCTTTTCATTCTTTTTTCTTTATTCTGCTCTGCAATAGTTTTTTCCACTATTTTGTCTTCCAAGTCACTTATCTGTTCTTCTGCCTCAGTTATTTTGCTATTGATCTCTTCTAGAGAATTTTTAATTTCATTTATTGTGCTGTTCATCACTGTTTGTTTGCAGTTTAGTTATTCTAGGTCCTTGTTAAACGTTTGTTGCATGTTCTCCATTGTATTTCCAAGATTTTGGATCATCTTTACTAACATTATTCTGAATTCTTTTTCAGGTAGACTGCCTATTTCCTCTTCATTTGTTAGGTCTGGTGGGTTTTTGTCTTGCTCCTTCATCTGCTGTATGTTCCTCTGTCTTCTTATTTTGCTTAACTTTCTATGTTTGGGGTCTCCTTATTGCAGACTGCATGTTCTAATTTCCATTGTTTTTGGTGTCTGTCCCCAGTGGCTAAGGTTGGTTCAGTGGGTTATGTAGGCTTCCTGGTGGAGGGGACTACTGCCTGTGTTCTGTTGGATGAGGCTGGATATTTTCTTTCTGGTGGGCAGGTCCATGTCTGGTGGTGTGTTTTGAGGTGTCTGTGGCCTTATTATGATTTTAGGCAGCCTCTGTGCTAATGGATGTGTTGTGTTACTGTCTTGCTTGTTGTTTGTCATAGGGTGTCCTGCACTGTACCTTGTTCATCATTGAGTTCAGCTGGGTCTTTGTGCTGAGATGGAGATCTCTGGGAGATTTTCACCATTTGATATTACATGGAGCTGGGAGGTCTTTTGTGGACCAATGTCCTGAACTTGGCTCTCCCACCTCAGGGGCACAGCCCTGATGCCTGGCTGGAACACCAAGAACCTGCTCTCCACACAGGTCAGAATAAAAGGGAGAAAATAAATAAATAAATAAATAAATAAAGAAGAAGATAAAATAAAATAAAATAAAATAAAATAAAATAAAATAAAATAAAATAAAATAGGGCTTCCGTGGTGGCACTGTGGTTGAGAGTCTGCCTGCTGATGAAGGGGACATGGGCTCTTGCCCTGGTCAGGGAAGATCCCACATTCTGTGGAGCGGCTAGTCCCGTGAGCCATGGCCACTGAGTCTGTGCATCTGGAGCCTGTGTTCTGCAATGGGAGAGGCCACCACAGTGAGAGGCCTGTGTACCACAAAAAAATAAATAAATAAATAAATAAATAAAATAATTTAAAAAAATTATTATTAAGAAAAAAAATTAAGTAAAAAATAAAGGTCAGACAGAACCCTAGGGCAAATGGTAAAAGCAAAGCTATACAGACAAAATGACACACAGAAGCATACACATACACACTCACAAAAAGAGAAAAAAGGGAAAAATGTATATATATATATTTTTTGCTCCCAAAGTCTACCTCCTCAATTTGGGATGATTCCTTGTCTATTCAGGTATTCCACTGATGCAGGGTAGATCAAGTTGATTGTGGAGATTTAATCCACTGCTCCCGAGGCTGCTAGGAGAAATTTCCCTTTCCCTTCTTTTTTCCTCATCTCCTGGGGCTCCGCTTTGGATTTGGTCCCGCCTCTGTGTGTAGGTCTCCTGAGTGTGTCTGTTCTTCACTCAGACAGGACAGGGTTAAAGGAGCAGCTGCTTTCACGGCTCTGGCTCACTCAGGCCATAGGGAGGTAGGGGTACAGATGTGGGGCAAGCCTGCAGCAGCAGAGGCCGGTGTGATGTTGCACCAGCCTTAGGCATGAGGTGCGTTCTCCAGGGTAAGTTGTCCTTGGATCACGGGACCCTGGCAGTGGCTGGCTGCACAGGCTTCTGGGAGGGGTGGCATGGATAGTGACCTGTTCTCGCACACAGGCTTCTTGATGGCTGCAGTAGTAGCCTTAGTGTCTCATGCCCATCTCTGGGGTCCACACTGACAGCTGTGGCTTGTGCCTATCTCTGGAGCTCCTTTAAGTGGCATTCTTAATCCCCTCTCCTCACACGCCAGGAAACAAAGAGGTAAGAAAAAGTCTCTTGTCTCTTTGGCAGCTCAAGACTTTCCTGGACTTCCTCCCAACTAGCCATGGCTCACTAGTGCCCTTCAGACTGTGTTCATGCAGCCAACCCCAGTCCTCTCCCTGGGATCCAACCGAAGCTGAAGTCCAGCCCCCACCCACCCCACTGTGTGAGCAGACATGCCTCTCAGGCTGGTGAGTGCTGGTCGGTAATAATCCTCTGTGTGGGAATCTCTCCACTTTGCCCTCCGCACCCCAATTGCTGCACTCTCTTCCGTGGCTCCAAAGCTTCCCCCCTCCGCCAACTGCAGTCTCCACCCACGAATTGGCTTCCTAGTGTGTGGAAACCTTTCCTCCTTCACAGCTCCCTCCCACTGGTGCAGGCCCCGTCCCTATTCTTTTGTCTCTGTTTTTTCTTTTTTCTTTTGCCCTACTCAGGTACGTGATGAGTTTATTGCCTTTTGGGAAGTCTGAGGTCTTCTGTCAGCATTCAGTGGGTGTTCTGTAGCAGTTGTTCCACATGTAGATGTATTTCTGATGTGTTTGTGGGGAGGAAGGTGATTTCCACGTCTTACTCTTCCACCATCTTGAAGCTGTTCTGTCGCGGGGGTTACTCTTCATTGCAGCGCGCAGGCTTCTCACTGTGGTGGCTTCTCTTGTTACAGAGCACAGGCTCTAGGCACGTGAGCTTCAGTAATTTTGTCATGTGAGCTCAGTAGTTGTAGCTTATGGGCTCTAACGCACAGGGTCAGTAGTGGTCACGCATGGGCTTTGTTGCTCCATGGCATGTGGGATCTTACAGGACCAGGGCTCAAACCCATGTCCCCTGCTCTGGCAAGTGGATTTTTAACCACTGCACCACCAGGGAAGTCCTGTCATACTTTTGCAAATGAAAAATCATATTATTAAAAATTAGTCCAGGGTTTCCCTGGTGGCCCAGTGGTTGAGAGTCCGCCTGCTGATGCAGGTGATACAGGTTCATGCCCCAGTCTGGGAGGATCCCACATGTCACAGAGTGGCTGTGCCCGTGAGCCATGGCCACTGAGCCTGTGCATCCGGAGCCTGTGCTCCACAACAGAAGAGGCCACAACAGTGAGAGGCCGACATATCTCAAAAAAAAAAAAAATTAATCCAGGAGACAGATGTAACTCAGATTTCTCTCTGATAAATATCCAGATATAACATGAACAGTCCTCCTTTAAACAGTTTTCTATATTCCTTGTCTCTCCTTTGACTCTCATTTACTCATTGACTTCCTGAAATCTTATTTCTACCCTAATAATTCCATTGGGATATTCATGAAAAGACTTATTTAACTCTGGACAACATATTACATAACTATAGATTTTTATCTTGTCCACTATATGTCTTCCTTTTACTTAAGGTCATGACAAGTCGATGGTTTTCCACCTAATTTTCTGGCATGCCTTCACAGGTACCCAGGAGAATCTTTTTCCTCTCCTCTTCCCTTCAGTAGGAGTCATGTTCTATTTCTCAGTCTTCTCAATATTCATGCAGCCAAGAATTACTTAAAAGCCAGACCCTGAATTTCTCAATCTCCACCTGAGAAAGTAGAAAATAATCCTGAATCAGCAGGATTGGGAAAACATGATTCCTTTTGGAAGTGCTGATGCCAAATCTGATTTTTTTTTGCATGGGTTGGATATATTGGGGTTGTGCATTCCTTATAATGGTCAGATAAAGACAGGGAGCTCTGCTTCCTAAAGGGCACATGAGAAGGTGAGCTTGAGAACAAATTCATCTGTGGTTACTACTCCAGTGCCCCACCCCCTCCACCTGTGAGAGTGGAGGACTCTTCTGTTTGGAGCCACAAGACCACATGCATTGTTTTGTCCTGACCAAAGCATTGTTTAGATATATTGAGAAAATATCATAAAATGTTTAGAGTTGGATATATCCAAAACTAATGGATCTTAATCTTGGCTAAACACTGGAACTTCTTGTAGAGCTTTAAAAAATACTGTTGAATGCGTGGAAGGTTCTTATTTAATCAGTGTAGGTTGCAGCCCATACATGGGGTTTGTAGAAACTCCTTGGTGGATAAGTTTACTCTATCATGCAGGCAAGACTGAGAATTACTGCCCTAACTCAACCTCAGTGCCTCAAAGAGGAGAAATGCAGAGAGGTTATTTGTGGCCAGTATCTTCTAGCTCCCAGGCCAGAGCTCTTCCAACAATAGCCTATCTGCTTCTGGCTACTTGAAGGGTTATAAAAACTCAAGGCTGCTTTGTAATACCCATGGCTCTGTTGAGACTCCTGTTTCTATGCTACAATGTTCCAGTAAGACAAAGATTCTTCCATCCCACTCCTGGGCGTATATCCAGAAAAGAGGAAAACTCTAATTCAAGAAGATACTTGTACCCCAATGTTCACAGCAGTGCTAGTTACAATAGCCAAGACATGGCAATAACCTAAATGTCTATCAACAGATGAATGGATGAAGAAGATGTGTATATATGCATATCTATCTATCTATATTTTTATATATAATGTAATATTACTCAGCTATAAGAATGAAATGTTGCCATTTGCAGCAGCCTGGATATGCCTAGAGATTATCATACTGATTGAAGGAAGTCAGGGAAAGACAAATATTATATGATATTACTTATATGTGGAATCTAAAAAATAATACAAATTAATCTATTTACAAGAGAAACAGATTCACAGACGTAGAAAACAAACTCATGGTTACTGAAAGGGAAAGGAAGGTTGGGGGAGGATAAGGTAGGAGTTTGGGATTAACAAATACACACTACTATATATAAAATAGATAAGCAACAAGGATTTAAGTATAACACAGAGAACAATATTCAATGTCTTTTTTAAAAATAAATTTATTTATTTATTTTTGGCTGTGTTGGGTTTTTGATGCTGCACTCAGGCTTTCTTTAGTTGCAGAGAGCAGGGGCTACTCTTGGTTGCAGTGCACATGCTTCTCATTGCAGTGGGTCCTCTTGTGGCAGAGCATGGACTCTAGGAGTGCAAGCTTCAGTAGCTGTGGCACGTGGGATCAGTAGTTGTGGCTCACGGGCTCTAAAGTGCAGGCTCAGCAGTTGTGGCTCACAAGCTTAGTTGCTCCACGGCACGTGGGATTTTCCTGGACCAGGGTTTGAACCTGTGTCCCCTGCTTTGGCAGGCAGATTCTTAACCACTGCACCACCAGGGAAGCCCAATATTCAATATCTTGCAATAACCTATAACAAAAAATAAACTGAAAAACATATGCATATAACTGAATCACTTTGCTGTACAACTGAAAGCAACACAATATTGTAAATCAACTATGATTCAATAAAAAAGATTCTTCTGGACTGGGAAAAATATTCATGCATTGATTTTTATCCATTCCAATAGCTTCAAATGACATTTGATTCTTTTTTTTTAATGTTTTTATTGAAGCAAAATTGCTTTACAATGGTGTTAGTTTCTGCTTTATAACAAAGTGACTCAGTTATACATATACATATATCCCCATGTCTCTTCCCTCTTACATCTCCCTCCCTCCCACCCTCCCTATCCCACCCTTCTAGCTGGTCACAAAGCACCGAGCTGATCTCCCTGTGCTATGCAACTGCTTCCCACTAGCTATCTATTTTACATTTGGTAGTGTATATATGTCCATATATACACTACCACTCTGACATTTGATTCTTAATTACTTAAGACCAATATCATCCACCATGGTTATCTCTCATAGTAATTTACTACAATATATTGAAATATGATTAGAAAATTTTATATGCACCTCAGGGCTGACAAATTTTGAAATATCCCAAACTAGACTCCTAATCATTGTCCCAGAACATTTTCTTTCCCTGTTGCTTCTGGATGAATAAAAAATAGTACTACCACCCACCAGATGCTCAAATTAGAAACTGAGGTATAATTCTGAGTCTTTTCTTCTGAATTCAACCCTATGTTCAATTATTGTCCTTTGAATGCTAATTTATAAATATATCTATTCTTTTTCCCACTTCTGTGAAAGACTAGTAAAGCTCTTCTGATGCAAAAACCATAATCTCTTCCTGGGTAGATGTAACAACCTCCTAAGTGGTATTCTTGATTACAGTCTTGATTGCTTCCAGTCACTTCTCACACTGAAGCCAAGATAATCTTTCTAAAATGCAAATATGATCATCTGTCTAACTTTTTATTGGTTATCCATTATCCTTATAATAAAGCACAAAAATTTTTAAAGAGATTACGTCTTCCACTCTATGGTTCCAACTTATCTTTCTAGACATATCTTTTAATACTCCCTTCAAACCTAAATTTGAACCCACTTTAAACTTATATCTGTGCTTGTTAATATTCCTCAAGGATATCATATATGTTGTTACATTTGATTCTTAACGTATAATTTTACATAATTCCATAACAGGGCAATATTTTCAAAGTTTAGCTTCAGTATAAATTTCCCTATGAATTTTCCATCATTCCTGATAAAGCTATTTTAGGGATATTGTCAATGCCATATATTGTTCATATTTCCCCTATTCCAGCACTTTTTATATCATTTTGACATAATTGTTTATTCCTCTTTAGTTCTCCAAAGTATATAAACTCCATGAGGACAAGATTCATGTTTATCTTGTTCACTGTTAATATCTTCATCATCAAGTAGAGTGCCTGGTACTTATTAATTTAACGGACAAATTAATGAACTAACAAATATAGAACAGTAATCAAAACCACAAAAAACAAAAGAAAATGGATGTTCTTCCTCAGATGGCAAGCTAGTTCTCATTTGAGAAAGCAAAGAAAAAAAATGAAATCATGTTTTACTCTAGGTTCTTTTCTGTAAAGCAAGAATATACAAGCCTGAATATATAATTTCACAGAAAAATCAACAATATGTAGTCCATGTGATGAGGAAAAGATACATTTTTTCAGATATTGAAGCTAGTAGAAATCATGAAATATTTCTAATCATGGAAATTAGCATTTGTTGATTATTAGATGGCTTCATATTTCTTTTCCTTCATGTTCTGTATGTGTCTTACTTGTTGAGAGTTCAAAGGAATATAACAGGGATATCTATATATAACATATAACAATTGTATTTGTTAGATAACAAGGGCTAGATATTATGGTGATTCAGAACATATTTCACACCACACTGTTCTGATTGAATCCAAACTTTACAAATTTAAAAGCTGTGTAAACTTTGGCAAATTACTGAAACTTTCTCTGCCTAAGTTTCCTCATATATAAAATGGGCATAGCAATAGTAACTACCTCATAGGTTTGTTTTAAGGATTAAATGAGTTAACACATTCAGAATTCTTAGATCAGCACCTTCTTTAGTTACATTTTTCGTGCTATATGTTTAGTAAGTTATACATACACAAATATATAGCTATTAGTATATCCCTATTTTCCAGATAAAAAGTTAAATCTTCTAATGTTCACTAATGCCTCTAATATTACACAACTGATGAAGCCCAGGCTTAAATCTATGTCTATTTGATTCCAAAGATCATGATCTTTCCACTCTTCAACTTTTGATCAGCAAACCCAGGAATAGGCATGTCAGTGCTTATATATTAGAAAACTTTAAACCAGGTGTATTTAAAATGAAAAGTCTAGATTAGTATTTAACCATTAGTATTTAGCTTTTACAAATTATCAACATATTTTTAGTGTTGAATTTGCCATTTAACTCAATCCTCCAACACAGATTATTTAAAACAAATCTAAAATGTCATATTATTTCTAAACAAATTTTTCTTAGATATTCCTAAAAAGACTAATTTTTAATATGACCATGATAATATTACAAAAACATAAAAGTAATTAACAATAATCTCAGTATTTAGCCAGTAACCAAATGTCCTTGATTATTACAAAACCACTTCTTGGCATATTATTTGTCAACAATTCCTTTATTAATTAAATTTTAGATGTCAGAGTTTTTCTACACTCTGTTCTATCTTTCCTCTTTGAACTTCCATCCATTCCTGTAACTTCAATAGCCACATAAATTAGATTTATTATTTCCATATTAGTGAAGAAAATGTAGTGTATAGAATCATCATTTTTACTTTTTTTCAGTATTCTATTTCATAATGATCCATTTTCACAAAAGATTATTCCTGAACATAATGTGATAATGCATCTTTATGTTGTCATTGGTTCCCAATCTGTTCTTATGGCTATATCTGTTTTTAAACTAAATTATTGGAATTGCATGAAAAAAAATCAGATTCAACATCTTACTGGTTGAAATATAAAAACAAACAAAAAAACTTACTAAAACATACTCTCAGATAATTTTTTACTTTGGTGTTATTTAGTATTGCAACTAAAATATCAATAGACGTTCATAGTTGCATTTGAAATTGTCATACTAGTGTAAAAAGTATTCTAAACAGTCATGGAGTTGCTAGAAATGTTAGAATAAAGAAAACATTAGTCAGCTTCCATGTAAATTTTAGGATTAAGAAATAATGAAATAAAATGGAAATATGGATTAAAATCACAAGTGTTAAATATAACTGAATTTATCTATGTGACTAGATGAAAACACTAACTTGTGACATAGAGCTAGATAAGAAAGATGAAAAAAAAATCTCAGATGCACTGTAATCATCGAGATTGAATAGTATTCTACCTTATAATTGAGTCTCAGCAGCACAATTTTTACATCATTCACTATGACTGTTCCAATAAGCTCCTGTTAAAGTTAACAGGCTTGAACTGCACTGAAAGTCCATCACCTAAAGGTGAGTATTGGCCTGGTAGAATGGAACAAAATGATTGTGTGTGTGTGTGTGTGTGTGTAACGGGTATAGTCAATTCTTAAAATTACACTTTATCAGGCATTTAATGTCAGTACAAGGCCTAGAATATTTTCTAAAGAAAATGAGGGTATCAGTAAAATTAATAAGTAGTCATAAATCATTTTGCACTCTATATCTATAATACATAGATCACACAACAGAAGCCTATATAAAGGAGCATTGTGAAACAAGTAAATATATATTTTTTTCATATCTAAGAGATCTTATATTTTGAAACATTTAAATGTTGATAAATTTGTATTTCTATGACAATATTTTTTTAACCTAATGTTCTCTCAGAAAAAGGTAGTACTTAAAATTGGAGAAAGCTAAGCATTAGAATAAAAATTTTCTGGCAGCTAAGTTTTAACCATGCCCAAGCATTACAATATATATATATATATATATATATATATATATATATATATATATATATATATATTTCTCTATTGATCACATTTGATTGAAGATAAAGAGATTATGAAAAGTGTTAACATAGTTTAAATGAGGGCAACCTTATTTAAGAAGTGAAAAGAACAAGGTAGATGAAAGGAAAATGTAAAAGGAAAAGGAATAGATGAAAGGTGACTCAGTGTCTTTTCCTGAGAAGGACTGTCCCTTCCTAATCTATAACAGTATTAGCAACATATATTTGTTAACAGCTATGCAATCTTGGAATGCAGCAGGTAGTTATGGAACTAAGAAAAAGTAACCTAAGGTGGAGGGTTTAATCTTTGGCTTAGACCCTAAAGAAAGGAAGGTTACTGAGACCATCTGGAAAATGCAATTGGTTGCTGAATGCCCCTCATTCTCATTGCTATGTAAGCAAAATCTCAATTTTAATAGTCTATTCAGAAATATCTGTTCTGTTAGAGGCTAAACAAACCAACAAAGAAAAATGTATAGGAAAGAAATCCAATATATTGATATGCAGTGAGGAAATGACAATAAAAAATGTCCACTTAAAAACATCTCCAACATCTCATAGAAAATATATAACATGCACTCAATCTTTTATTGGTGACTTAAACCACAATTGTCAAGTATACCACTTTTATATTTATGCCTAATATTTCAAATGTGCTTCCTCTACTGTAACATTTAACTGAGGTTAAAATTCTTGGAATTTTGATTGGTGAGAATGAACTCACAGTACCAAGAATCAGATGAAGTTCAAAATGATTGACATAATAAGAGTTAAAGCAAGGAATTGAAGATATGTAGAGAAAAGTGGCCTAGTCTTTTGCTTTCCATGTTCCAAACAATTAGATTGCATGCAAAACCCACTTGTTCATTTTGTTTACACATTATCTCTTCAAGTATACTTTTAATATTTACTGGGCCAGAATCTTTTTAAGCAGCATTTCTCAAGGTTGTTTTGTTGTTGTTTATTTTTTTTTAAATACCTATATGTTGGGTCCAAATGAGAGAGAAATAGACAGAGGGAAAGGGAGAGAGAAATTGGTAAAGACAGAAACAGAGACTAAAAGAGAATGTTATAGGCATCTACTAATAATGTTTATGTTGGTAAGAGTAGTATTGTGTTGTTAAGAGCCTATGGATAAATCAGAAAACTTTCCATTTGAGGCCTGTTACCTAATCAGAAGCAAACCCATGCCTTCTTTACTTTCTCACACATGATATTGATGGCACAGGTTCTGGTTCCTTGCTGGATTCAATTCTATCTACCCTCTTGAAAACAGGATCCAGTTATGTCTGGGTAGTAGTTCTTATTTTCTCATCATAGATGACACAGTAGCACAGGATTGCTTTATTTTCTAAAGAGAAGATTTGTAGAGAGACCAGAGAAAAAAATTAAAATCTAACTCAAAAATATAAGCATGTCTACAGGGCGGGAAAAATGTTACCAGACTTCCATAGATAATTAAATTTATTAACTACTAGATAGCACAACCAATTCCACAATTGTATCTCTCCTTTTCAAGGAACAACAACAAAAAAGTAAAACAAAATTCTGAAAGATTGATTTAATTACAAATCTCTGATACTTGGCCCTGCAGGCAATGTTTAAGATTATATACAGACAAAACATTCAAACAAAGATTGGAAACTCAAGGAGAATTATGTTATTTTTTTGTGAAAAGTTTCCCTTAATCAAATGAAGAGTCATACAAGGATATTCCATTTAAAAAGCAGAAATTAATCAAAAGATAGATAAAAAATACATTTTGGAGGAAAACTACTCCCAGAAAACAAAAACAAAATTATACACTTCCTGCAAATTAAAATGGACATACACAAGCTGAAAACAAGAAGTCCAAGAAAAAATATTAATAAAACACCACAAAATGAAAAGGTTTTTCCCTTAAATTTCAGGGGAAAATTACAGGAAAATTATAGAAATTAAAAATGCATAAAATAGGGCTTCCCTGGTGGTGCAGTGGTTGAGAGTCTGCCTGCCGATATGGGGGACATGGGTTCATGTCCCGGTCCAGGAAGATCTCACATGCCATGGAGCAGCTAGGCCTGTGAGCCATGGCCACTGAGCTTGTGTGACCGGAGCCTGTGCTCTGCAATGGGAGAGGCCACAACAGTGAGAGGCCCACGTACCACAAAAAAAATAAAAAAATAAAAAAAAATCATAAAATAGAAGATATATAAAAATATATAAATTAAACATACTTCTTTATTCTTAAAGGAGAAATGACATTGTGTAAGTCTTAGTAAGGTCATGAAATATATATAAATATAATTATAGATTTCACCTTTCATCAACATACTGATTTTTGTTATAAAACATATATAAAAGTTTGCTAATGATTATTAGTTTTAAACAGTTTCATTGTTATATTTAATATTAACATTGATAAAATTTACAGATTGCTATATATAAAGCTCTAAGTATATAAATAACATGTGCATTCAACTCAAGATAAAAAGATAAGAAAAAAACTAATTTGGACTTAATACTTGTTTGTTCAATTAATGAATATAAAAAGGGAAATATGACCTGACAAACAATATTTTCTTGTGGTCCAAAATATTTTGTGAAATAAATAATCCATTTGTTTTATAATCTGTGGCTGTACTCCCCATGAGGGCAGTTTAAAGTTTACTTATAATTTCATGCATTTTACTTGGCATCAAGTTTGTTTTGGCTAAGTTTATCATTATACATTTAAAATTCTTGGCTCCTTCTAAAATTGCCTGTCCAACATCACATCACCCATATCACGGTGATTCATTGACCTGTTTTGTTAATACTATCAAGAAAAAAAATGTGTTTTATTATATATGGTGGTTCCAATGCATTAGGGGGTTTTACCTCTAAAGGTATGTTGGATTTTGTGAGTAGTTAGCACTGTTTTTTAAAATTATTTGACAGTAACTACTCTCTCTGTCTAGATCTTTCATTTTGAACCATTCGGCCTGCTCCTTGTTCCTGCCAGATGCCCCAGGTGTATAAAACATACATATCATTCACAAAAGTAAAAAAAGAGCTGTGCATATTCTATCACTCCTAGAATTATTAAACCATTTCAAATAAATTCATCCAATTGTAACTTTTATAAAACAAATACCTTTTTTGTACTTCATATTTTCTTTCATCTTTTGAGTAGCAGTATGAATTCATGTACTTACACAGATTCAACTTATTCTAGTTAGCCATTATTACTCTTATTATTGTGAATAATGCTAATAATAGTAAGGGTTGTAATAGTTGACCTTTTAATTTGCCTCCTTGCCTCTTCCAGCATAAATGCTAACAACCTGAAAGGATTCTGTTTCTTACACTGAAGTACAGATATATAGCTCTCCTTCAAGAGGTGGCAAAAATGCTGCTGTAGTTGGTTCATTCATTATTTTGGAAATCTATCATCTATCTATCTAGCTATCTATCTTCTATTCAAACTGACTTTTCAAAAATAAAACATTATATTGCTGAATTCTAATTTTATCACAGGATGTTTAATAAACCAGTATTGACTTGGATTGTTAAAAAAATGTGTAAAGAAAACTATAAAGCAATTCAGGAAGATAGACACAGGAAAGCTTAGCATACTGTCATCAAGTATAAAAGGAAGGAGTAAGTAATTAATTAAATGATGGCCTACTGAAAAGTCGGGTCATTGTCACTTAAACTCTCTGCATATAAGAGTGACTAGGATGAAATTTGTTCAATTCTTGCCTAAATTAAGAAGAAAATCTTTTAAATAAAGTAAGTAAATATACCAAAACAAACTAACGTGTTAAGGCTGGGGAAAGAAGCAGAATAGAGTACAAGGTAATTTTAGGCTTTTACAATGGAACCAAAGGAAATGACAAAATATATACCAGAAATTCAGTGAAAAGCTCCCTCTAATATTGCAAATGTAGGAATCCTTATTTGCCTAAGTATACCTTCATACTGCACCTTCATCATGTAACCTGACATAGGCCTCTCCTTTCGAGTCACTTTTATGGGTCAACCCAAATTTTCAGTCACAAATATCAGTAAGTATTAAAAATTCACATATTTACATAAAACCATCATCATAAAATATGAGTAAAAATGAACAATAAGAAAAACTGCCCCCAAAGGAAATAGAAATAATTAAGGAAATAGAAAAAGTTAAAAAGTTTAGAAAAAAATTCAATTTACAGTCTCAGAGAGTTTGTAGAGAATATAGCATCTGCATAAAGAATAGGATGCTGTAAATAAAGAAAATTCTTCAATAATATAGCAATCCTGGAACTCTGAAAAATTTTCTAAATAAAAAATGACATATATCAAGTAGAAGATATCTATCTATAAATTATCATTCTGCAAGGTAATATTTGAGACAATCTCAGAATATATAGCAAAATTTTATTTGCTATTTGACCAAATAATTCTTCACTTCAGAAAGATCCTATAAAGAAGCTGTTGTAAGGGTGTACATGTATATGAAAAATGGTGGAATTTATAGTATTGTCCAAAATAAAAAAAAACATTTGAAAACAAATATCCCTCAACAGGGAACTGAATTAACACATTATACAGTAAATCTAAAAAGTGAGGCACCAAATTTCTTTAGAAATAATGAAATTTTAGTACATATATATCAATACTAAAAGAGTCCATGTCCATTTTTATTGGAAAAAGGCAAAATACAAAACATTTTTTAAGCACTGCAGAGCATTCCTGTAAAAGTTATTTTTTAAAAAACTAATATGGGTAGGAAAAGAGAAATATGAGCAAAAAAAATCAAGTTTTTTTGTTTGTTTGTTTGTTTTGTTTTTTACCATTGGCAGTATCTCAGACCCTAAGGGAATTTTCATTTTTTTCACTCTTGTTAGTTAAGTTTTACAGTATTTGCATAACAATTCACATTTTGATTGTAATTAAACATTTAAACTAAGGTTAGTTTTAAAAATATTATGCAGACACTTATGAAATAAGCTAATTATAACATTAAGTAATCTCTCATTAAATCCTTTAGTTAATAGATTATAGTAAGGTGACATAAAGGTGTGAGAAAACTTAAATAAGAAATCTGTCAGATTTCAAAGTAACATTTTTTGAGATTTATCATCTTTTTCTTGCTGCACTTTTCCTGCTTTCCAGTCTTTATATTTCAGGCTACAGAATTTACTCCAATTATGAAGAGAGCCCTGTTCTGGCTTAACCTATATGCTTCACATCTGCATGTGAGTAGCAGGAAGAAGCCAGAGAGCAAGTGTGTCCACAGACTTTGGGAAGCTGACAAGGATAAAGGCAGAAGTGGTGAAGGGATACTTGACTTTGCTTTGGGTAAATTAAAAAATTTCAGTCTTGAATCATGGCAGGTTCTTTGACGAAAGTTCTTACATTCTTAATTATTGTGAAACATTATTTCTTTGGGTAAAAACTAATTATGTTCTGGAAGTCTAATTATAAGTTTCTAATTTTTAAAAAAAAATTCCTAGAATAAAATATTCCTTATAATCAGTCTACTGAACAGTTTTTACATTCATACTTTGAACAAATTTGTATTCCATAGAAAAGTAGAATACCATCTGTTTATTCACTGAAACCTCAATTAAATTATTAGGGCTAGTCTTCCTATCTTTGATCTACAAATATTAAACTTACCTAGTCTACCTTGATTTGAATAATTTTTCCCTCAAAGTTAATATTATTTCCATCCTTTCCAAATAAATGGGAAGTACCTATACTTTTCCATCTTACAGTGCACAAACCACATGATGTAAGAGACGTCTCAGCAAATGAACAGTTTAGAACAGTTTTATTTATTGTAACATTTTAAAAAGCATATAATACTTAAGATTGTTTACGTTATTGCCTTTATAATAGTCTAGGAGAAAATTTAATAATATTTTTTAATTTGTATTAGTAAACATTCTGTACACAATGATTCATTTTTTTTTTTTGGTAAGATACTCCATAATGTGGTCTTTGTCCCTCATTTATTTCTCTCAGTTTTTTTTTTTTTTTTTTTTTTTTTTTTGCAGTATGCGGGCCTCTCACTGCTGTGGCCTCTCCCGTTGTGGAGCACAGGCTCCAGATGTGCAGGCTCAGCAGTCATGGCTCACGGGCCCAGCCGCTCCATGGCATATGGGATCTTCCAAGACTGGGGCACGAACCCGTGTCCCCTGCATTGGCAGGCGGACTCTCAACTACTGTGTCACCAGGGAAGCCCTCTCTCAGTTTTAATCACACCCCCTCTTTTGGCTTGAGACACACATATTCCAGTTTCTAGTGAAAAACATACGTTTCAACATATCCATGTAAATTATGTTTCATATCCCTCAACAGATTTGACTCTGTTTCCATAAACAAGCATGGCACTTTGTACATCATCAAGACTTTCATCAGACTAATATTTGCCTGTTTTATTCTTGTTTTTTCTTTATTATTTAAATTTTGTGGGGGCAATAAATGAGTCTGCTTGCTTATCACTATTTTCCCAATGAGAAAATTACATATAGAAAGACATACAAATACATGATACTCAAAATACCTTCAAATAACTAATTATTATATTAAAGACTCTAAGTTACAAGATGGACAAAGAAATGTTTTAACATCTATATGATGGCAGAGTTTTAGTTGTTTATATTTTAAAGAGACAATTTTGCTGTTTCCAATAACAGTGATTTCAGAGCCAAAATGTATTCTCTCATTTAAAAAGTGGATACTGCATATAATACATCTTACAAAATTAAAATCACCAATGACCTTGAAAGAAAGTTAAGAATAATCAGGCCAGGGATTAAGTGAAGGCTTAAATTTAGGTATGCAAGAGGAATACAACATACACATTTTACATTTAGAATATTTGCTGAATTTGGTGAAACTGAGTATTTGAGACTTCATGGAGCATGGGAAAATATATGAATTCCAGAGACTACTGAAAATTCCAGAAGCTACTAATAAGCTATCCTCTTCTGTAAAGTTGGGACATTAATAGGTTATACCATCAATACAAGGGTGAGTAGAAATAGAGCTATTATCATCAGAGGACTGTGAGGTAACTAATGATATATATGTTTTAACACTGAACAAAGATGGAGAAATTCACTTTAAATGTATAGCCTGATCGATTTTATACTTCTCTGGCTGCTTGGTACATCTCTGGTAGGAATATAATTTAAAATGATCCTAGAATAGCAACTCCACAAAAGATATTAGAAGAAACGAAAGCAAACTTTCCTCAAGAAATTGTCTTCACTTCATGTGCTAGACTTTCAATGTAAAAAATTCCCAGGAAAATTAGCAGCGTATACAAAAAAAATTAGTAAATATAAAATGAAACAAAGCTTCATGATCTAGAACCAGGAAAAACAATAGATGAGGAAAACAGACCTAAAATGATTTAAGGTGATGGAATTAGCAGATACAGATACAAACCAATTATCTTTAAAATGTTTTAGAAAATAAGAAACCTTATTGACCATATTCACAGGGAATAAGGAAAGCAAATAATGACAAGTAAAATTTGAAAAATAAAACTAAAATTATGAAGAAAAACAAAAAATACATTAATTTATATGAATAATTCTACTGATTTATTAGAAAATTATATACATTGATGACAACTTAGGAGGAAACTAGATACAAAGAAATCACATGGAATGTAGCCAGAAGGGGGAAAAAAAGAGATGAAAATTTAAAAATTGATTAAGATATATGCAGTATGGAAGGAGAAGTTATAAATTTTACCTAAAGTCTCAGAGAGGAGAAAGAGAGAGAGAGGAGGGAACAAACCTAATGAATATATTATATCTGGGAAATTCATGAAATGCACAAACCCACAGATTCTTGAATCTCAACCAATTCAGAAGAGGAGAAATATAAATATATCCACACTTAATATCTCATGATTGCATATCTAAAAAAATTATACTGATGTTGCTGGTCTGGAGATGACAATTTCAGAAGTACTGCCATAGACCAACTATAGCACATAAAAGATAAGCTTTAGAGAAGAACTAAAAGACTGCTTGAGAAAAGAATTTTTGTTGTAATAAAGTAACTAACACCTAGACCAAATGCTGATTTTCCACTAGTAATAATGAAAGCCTGAACATAACTAAATCATTTTTTGAACATGCCAAATATAAATGTATCAATCTATAATTTTATGCACAGAGAAAATGATATTTTTGTGAATGAGGGGTAAATTAATTTAATTTTTAGACATCAAAAAATAAGAGAGTAAACATTCATTAAAGGAAAATCTAGCTATATATTTCATGAAAAGGAAAATGATTTCAGGAAAAAAAATATAAAGAACAAGTGGAAAGGAAAAACAAAAAAGAATGGTAAATATATGGTTAAAGCTAAATGAGTGTTGCCTATATACAAAGCTAATAATAATTTATTGAGGAGGGGGGCCCCGGAGGAAGATGGCGGAAGAGTAAGACGCGGAGATCACCTTCCTCCCCACAGATACATCAGAAATTCATCTACACGTGGAACAACTCCTACAGAACACCTATTGAACGCTGACAGAAGACCTCAGACACCCCAAAAGGCAAGAAAATCCCCACATACCTGGGTAGGGCAAAAGAAAAAAAGAATAAACAGAGACAATAGGATAGGGACGGGACCTGCACCAGTGGGAGGGAGCCGTGAAGGAGGGAAGGTTTCTACACACTACAAGCCCCTTCGCGGGCAGAGACTGCAGGTGGCGCAGGGGGAAAGCTTCGGAGTAGCGGAGGAGAGCACAGCAACAGGGGTGTGGAGAGCAATGCGGAGAGATTCCGCCACAGAGGATCGGTGCCCTCAGGCACTCACCAGCCCGAGAGGCTTGTCTGCTCGGCCGCCGTGGCGGGGGGGGGGGGCAGGGAGCTGAGGCTCGGGTATCGGCTTTCAGTCAGAGCGCAGGGAGAGGACTGGGGCTGGCAGCAGGAAGAGAGCCTGAAGGGGTTAGTGCACCACGGCTAGCCCGGAGGGAGTCAGGGGAAAGGGTCTGGAGCTGCCGAAGAGGCAAGAGAGTTTTTTCCCTTTTGTTTCCTGGTTCGCGAGGAGAGGGCATTAAGAAGGCTGCTTAGGGAAGCGCCGGAGACAGGCGCGAGCCGCGGGTAAGGCGCGGACCTTGGAGACGGGAGTGGGCGGCCGTCGCCGCCGCCGCCGCCGGTGGCCCGCCGCCGCCGTCGCCGCGGCCCGCCGCCGACGCCGCCGCCGCCGCGGCCCGCCGCCGCGGCCCGCCGCCGACGCCGCTGCCGACACGGCCTGCCACCGCCGCCGACACGGCCCGCCGCTGACGCCGCCGCCGCCGTGGCCCGCCGCCGACGCCCACCGCCGACGCCGCCGCCCGCCGCCGCGGGGCCTGTGTGCGGGCGCGGGTCGCTGTCCGCCCTGCCTTCCGGGGGGCCTGTGCACCCCGCCACTGCCGGGGTCCCGAGACCCGGGGACGGCTTTCCCGGTAAAGCGCACGGAGCACCATGGGCTACTGCAACGTCACGCCGGCCTCTGCCGCCGCAGGCCCGCCCCACACTGCGCGCCCCTCCCTCCCCTCTGCCTGAGTGAGCCAGAGCCCCCGAATCAGCGGCTCCTTTAAACCCGTCCTGTCTGAGCGAAGAACGGACGCCCTCCGGCGACCTACGCACAGAGGCGGTGCCGGGTCCAAGGCTGAGACCCGGGAGCTGTGAGAGCAGAGACAGGGAAATCTCTCTGTGCAGTCTCGGAGGCAGCGGATTAAAGCTCCAGGGTCCATTTGATGTGCCCTGCGTCTGTGGAGTGCACGAATGGACAGCGAATCATCCCAAATTGAGGAAGTGGACTTTGAGGACAAGATTTAAGACTTTCCCCCCTTTTCCTCTTTTTACAACGAATTATTCCAAATTGAGGAGATGGACTTGGAGAGCAAGATTTTTGATTTTTCCCCCTCCTGCTCTCTTTTTGTGAATGTGTATGTGTAATCTTCTGTGTAAGATTCTCTCTGTATAGCTTTGCTTCCACCATATGTCCCAGGGTTCTATCGGTCCGTTTTTTTTTCTTTCTTTTTTTCAATAATTACTTTCTAATTTTAATAACGCTACTATATTTCATACTTTATTCTAATTTACTTTATCTGCTCTTTCTTTTTTTCCTACCTTCCCTTCCTCCCTCCCTCCCTCCGCTCCTCCTTTCCTTCTTTCTTCTTTCCTCCCTCCCTCCCTCCCACCCTTCTTCTCTCCACTTTCTTTTTCTTTCCTTCCTCCCTCCCTCCCTCCTGTCTTTCTTTCTTTCTTTGCTTCCTCCCTCCCTCCCTCCCTTCTTCCATTCGCTCTTCCTTTTGCTTTCATTCCTCCCTCCCTTCCTCCTTTCTTTCCTTCTTTCTTTCCATCCTTCCTCCCTCCCTCCTTTCTTTCTTTCTTCCTTCCTTCCTTTCTTCCCTTCTTCCTTTCTTTCCCTCTCTCTTTCTTTCTTCTACTAATTCTTTCTCTCTACCTTTTCTCCCTGTTATTCTGAGCCGGGTGGATGAAAGGCTCTTGGTGCTGCAGCCAGGAGCCAGTGCTGTGCCTCTGAAGAGGGAGAGCCAACTTTAGGACACGGGTCCACAAGAGACCTCCCAGCTCCACATAATATCAAGCAGCGAAAATCTCCCAGAGATCTCCATCCCAACACCAGCACCCAGCTTCAGTCAACGACCAGCAAGCAACAGTGCTGGTCACCCTATGCAAAGCAACTAGCAAGGCAGGAACACAACCCCACCCATTAGCAGAGAGGCTACCTAAAAACATAATAAGGCCATAGGCACCCCAAAACACACCACCAGACGTGGACCTGTCCCCCAGAAAGACAAGATCGAGCCTCAACCACCAGAACACAGGCATTAGTCCCACCCACCAGGAAGCCTACACAACCTACTGAAAAAACCTTAGCCACTGGGGTCAGACACCAAAAACAACGGGAACTACGAATCTACAGCCTGCAAAAAGGAGACCCCAAACACAGTAACATAAGCAAAATGAGAAGACAGAAAAACACACAGCAGGTGAAGGAGCAAGATAAAAACCTACCAGACCTAACAAATGAAGAGGTAATAGGCAGTCTACCTGAAAAAGAATTCAGAATAATGATAGTAAAGCTGATCCAAGATTCTATTTCCAAGATCCATAATCTTGGAAATAGAATAGACAAAATGCAAGAAACAGTTAACAAGGACCTAGAAGAACTAAAGATGAATCAAGCATCGATTAAAAACACAATAAATGAAATGAAAAATACTCTAGATGGGATCACTAGCAGAATAACTGAGGCAGAAGAACGGATAAGTGAGGTGGAAGATAAAATAGTGGAAATAACTGATGCAGAGCAAAATAAAGAAAAAAGAATGAAAAGAACAGAGGACAGTCTCAGAGACCTCTGGGACAACATTAAACGCACCAACATTCGAATTATAGGGGTTCCAGAAGAAGAAGAGAAAAAGAAAGGGACTGAGAAAATATTTGAAGAGATTATAGTTGAAAACTTCCCCAATATGGGAAAGGAAATAGTTAATCAAGTCCAGGAGGCACAGAGAGTCCCATACAGAATAAATCCAAGGAGAAATACACCAAGACACATATTAATCAAACTGTCAAAAATTAAACACAAAGAAATCATATTAAAAGCAGCAAGGCAAAAACAACAAATAACACACAAGGGAATCCCCATCAGGTTAACAGCTGATCTCTCAGCAGAAACTCTACAAGCCAGAAGGGAGTGGCAGGACATAATTAAAGTGATGAAGGAGAGAAACCTGCAACCAAGATTACTCTACCCAGCAAGGATCTCATTCAGATTTGATGGAGAAATTAAAACGTTTACAGACAAGCAAAAGCTGAGAGAGTTCAGCACCACCAAACCAGCTCTACAACAAATGCTAAAGGAACTTCTCTAGGCAAGAAGCACAACAGAAGGAATATACCTACAATAACAACACAAAGCAATTAAGGAAATGGGAATAGGAACATACATATCAATAATTACCTTAAATGTAAATGGACTAAATGCTCCCACCAAAAGACACAGATTGGCTGAATGGATACAAAAACAAGACCCATATATATGCTGTCTACAAGAGACCCACTTCAGACCTCGAGACACATACAGATTGAAAGTAAGGGGATGGAAAAAGATATTCCATGCAAATGGAAATAAAAAGAAAGCTGGAGTAGCAATTCTCATATCAGACAAAATAGACTTTAAAATAAAGATTATTAGAAGAGACAAAGAAGAACACTACATAACGATAAAGGGATCGATCCAAGAAGAAGATATAACAATTGTAAATATTTATGCACCCAACATAGGAGCACCTCAATACATACGGCAAATACTAACAGCCATAAAAGGGGAAATCGACAGTAACACAATCATAGTAGGGGACTTTAACACCCCACTTTCACCAATGGACAGATCATCCAAAATGAAAATAAATAAGGAATCACAAGCTTTAAATGATACATTAAACAAGATGGACTTAGTTGATATTTATAGGACATTCCATCCAAAAACAACAGAATACACATTTTTCTCAAGTGCTCATGGAACATTCTCCAGGATAGATCATATCTTGGGTCACAAATCAAGCCTTGGTAAATTTAAGAAAATTGAAATTGTATCAAGTATCTTATCCGACCACAATGCTATGAGACTAGACATCAATTACAGGAAAAGATCTGTAAAAAATACAAACACATGGAGGCTAAACAATACACTACTCAATAACGAAGTGATCACTGAAGAAATCAAAGAGGAAATTAAAAAATACCTAGAAACAAATGACAATGGAGACACGACGACCCAAAACCTATGGGATGCAGCAAAAGCAGTTCTAAGGGGGAAGTTTATAGCAATACAATCCCACCTTAAGAAACAGGAAACATTTCGAGTAAACAACCTGACCCTGCACCTAAAGCAATTAGAGAAAGAAGAACAAAAAACCCCCAAAGCTAGCAGAAGGAAAGAAATCATAAAGATCAGATCAGAAATAAATGAAAAAGAAATGAAGGAAACGATAGCAAAGATCAACCAAACTAAAAGCTGGTTCTTTGAGAAGATAAACAAAATTGACAAACCATTAGCCAGACTCATCAAGAAAAGAAGGGAGAAGACTCAAATCAATAGAATTAGAAATGAAAAAGGAGAAGTAAAAACTGACACTGCAGAAATACAAAAGATCATGAGAGATTACTATAAGCAACTCTATGCCAATAAAATGGACAACCTGGAAGAAATGGACAAATTCTTAGAAATGCACAACCTGCCAAGACTGAATCAGGAAGAAATAGAAAATATGAATAGACCAATCACAAGCACTGAAATTGAAACTCTGATTAAAAATCTTCCATCAAACAAAAGCCCAGGACCAGATGGCTTCACAGGCGAATTCTATCAAACATTTAGAGAAGAGCTAACACCTATCCTTCTCAAACTCTTCCAAACAATATCAGAGGAAGGAACACTCCCAAACTCATTCTACGAGGCCACCATCACCTTGATACCAAAACCAGGCAAGGATGTCACAAAGAAAGAAAACTACAGGCCAATATCACTGATGAACATAGATGCAAAAATCCTCAATAAAATACTAGCAAACAGAATCCAACAGCATATTAAAAGGATCATACACCATGATCAAGTGGGGTTTATTCCAGGAATGCAAGGATTCTTCAATATACGCAAATCAATCAATGTGATACACCATATTAACAAGTTGAAGGAGAAAAACCATATGATCATCTCAATAGATGCAGAGAAAGCTTTCGACAAAATTCAACACCCATTTATGATAAAAACCCTGCAGAAAGTAGGCATAGAGGGATCTTTCCTCAACATAATAAAGGCCATATATGACAAACCCACAGCCAACATTGTCCTCAATGGTGAAAAACTGAAACCATTTCCACTAAGATCAGGAACAAGACAAGGTTGCCCACTCTCACCACTCTTATTCAACATAGTTTTGGAAGTTTTAGCCACAGCAATCAGAGAAGAAAAGGAAATAAAAGGAATCCAAATCGGAAAAGAAGAAGTAAAGCTGTCACTGTTTGCAGATGACATGATACTGTACATAGAGAATCCTAAAGATGCTACCGAAAAACTACTAGAGCTAATCAATGAATTTGGTAAAGTAGCAGGATACAAAATTAATGTACAGAAATCTCTGGCATTCCTGTACACTAATGATGAAAAATCTGAAAATGAAATCAAGAAAACACTCCCATTTACCATTGCAACAAAAAGAATAAAATATCTAGGAATAAACCTACCTAAGGAGACAAAAGACCTGTATGCAGAAAATTATAAGACACTGATGAAAGAAATTAAAGACGATACAAATAGATGGAGAGATATACCATGCTCCTGGATTGGAAGAATCAATATTGTGAAAATGACTCTACTACCCAAAGCAATCTACAGATTCAATGCAATCCCTATCAAACTACCACTGGCATTTTTCACAGAACTAGAACAAAAAATTTCAAAATTTGTTTGGAAAAACAAAAGACCCCGAATAGCCAAAGCAATCTTGAGAACGAAAAACGGAGCTGGAGGAATCAGGCTCCCTGACTTCAGACTATACTACAAAGCTACAGTAATTAAGACAGTGTGGTACTGGCATAAAAACAGAAAGATAGATCAGTGGATCAGGATAGAAAGCCCAGAGGTAAACCCATGCACATATGGCCAACTTATCTTTGATAAAGGAGGCAGGAATGTACAGTGGAGAAAGGACAGCCTCTTCAATAAGTGGTGCTGGGAAAACTGGACAAGGACATGTAAAAGTTTGAGATTAGATCATTCCCTAACACCATACACAAAAATAAGCTCAAAATGGATTAAAGACTTAAATGTAAGGCCAGAAACTATCAAACTCTTAGAGGAAAACATAGGTAGAACACTCTATGACATAAATCACAGCAAGATCCTTTTGGACCCACCTCCTAGAGAAATGGAAATAAAAACAAAGATAAACAATTGGGACCTAATGAAACTTCAAAGCTTTTGCACAGCAAAGGAAACCATAAACAAGACCAAAAGACAACCCTCAGAATGGGAGAAAATATTTGCAAATGAAGCAACTGACAAAGGATTAATCTCCAAAATTTATAAGCAGCTCATGCAGCTCAATAGCAAAAAAACAAACAACCCAATCCAAAAATGGGCAGAAGACTTAAATAGGCATTTCTCCAAAGAAGATATACAGACTGCCAACAAACACATGAAAGAATGCTCAACATCATTAATCATCAGAGAAATGCAAATCAAAACTACAATGAGATATCATCTCACACCAGTCAGAATGGCCATCATCAAGAAATCTAGAAACAATAAATGCTGGAGAGGGTGTGGAGAAAAGGGAACACTCTTGCACTGCTGGTGGGAATGTGAATTGGTACAGCCACTATGGAGAACAGTATGGAGGTTCCTTAAAAAACTAAAAATAGAACTACCATATGACCCAGCAATCCCACTACTAGGCATATACCCTGAGAAAACCATAATTCAAAAAGAGTTATGTACCAAAATGTTCATTGCAGCTCTATTCACAATAGCCCGGAGATGGAAACAACCTAAGTGTCCATCATCGGATGAATGGATAAAGAAGATGTGGCACATATATACAATGGAATATTACTCAGCCATAAAAAGAAACGAAACTGAGCTATTTGTAATGAGGTGGATAGACCTAGAGTCTGTCATACAGAGTGAAGTAAGTCAGAAAGAGAAAGACAAATACCGTATGCTAACACACATATACGGAATTTAAAAAAAAAATGGCATGAAGAACCTAGGGGTAAAACGGGAATAAAGACACAGACCTACTTGAGAATGGACTTGAGGATATGGGGAGGGGGAAGGGTAAGCTGTGACAAAGCGAAAGAGAGGCATGGACATATATACACTACCAAACGTGTGGTATATAGATGGTGGGAAGCGGCCGCATGGCACAGGGTGATCAGCTCGGTGCCTTGTGACCGCCTGGAGGGGTGGGATGGGGAGGGTGGGAGGGAGGGAGATGCATGAGGGAAGGGATGTGGGAACAGATGTATGTGTATGACTGATTCACTTTGTTATAAAGCAGAAACTAATAAAAAAATAATAATTTATTGAGGAACTTAAACTTCTTCAATAAATAAACATGACAGTGTATGTCAGAAAAATGATGAACTCAAATCAGTCCTTTCATTTTTCATGAGGAAGATGGAGATAATTATTAACTTTGTAGTGTAATACATTAATTATATTCACTGTAATTACTGAGCTCTTTGCTAATTAAATTGAAATAGAGAACAAAAATTTCAAACGAGTAGTAGGAATAATTGAATGATTCAAAAAAAATCTATTCAAATAAGTGTAAGAAAGAGAAAAATATATAAAAAACAGGAAGAAAAGTAGATACTATAAAATAAAATAAATTAAACAAATGTATATATTAGTCATTATAGTAACTGTAATTGGATATATTAAATACTCCAGTAGTGGACAAATTTAATAGACTGTATTACAACTGAAACTCTTCACAAGCAATGCACAAACCGCCACAAAAGTTGAATTCAACCCACAAAATTTGAATTCAAAGAAATGGACAAATTGCACCAAGATAACTATAACCAAAAAAAGACTGGTTTAACTATATTAATTTAAAATAAACACCTAGAAAGATATAAAATAGTGTTAGAGAAAAGAAAATAATATAATAAAATATTCAATTTGCTAAAATGATAATCCTTTTAGAATATATAAAATAATTTCAAAATATATAAAGCAAGTCTTGACAGAATTACTAGAAGAAAAACAAAAATCTATCTTCAGAGTGGGAGATATTAACACAGCTCTCTGTCAATAACTGACATAAAAAGGACACAAAATGTGTCAGTAGGAATAAGGATGATTTGAATAATAAGAATAAAGGAATAACACTTTTTTTTTTTTTTGTGGTACATGGGCCTCTCACTACTGTGGCCTCTCCCGCCGCGGAGCACAGGCTCTGGACACGCAGGACCAGTGGCCATGGCTCACGCGGTATGTGGGACCTTCCTGGACCGGGGGATGAGCCCGTGTCCCCTGCATCAGCAGGTGGACTCTCAACCACTGCACCACCAGGGAAGCCCAACACATTTGTTTTAATTGACTATACAGAGAACATTGCACTCTCCCAACAGTTTTCAGTTATGCATAAAACATTTACCAAAATTTACCAATTATTTGAACATAAATTTTGAGCAAATGAATGTCAAAGAATTTAAATAAAAATAACATATTTTGACAAGAATAAAAGTTTGCTAGAAATTAATTGCAGAATGTTAACTAGAAATCCAATGTTTGAAAATTAGTGCATCAAAGAAGAAATCATAATGTAATTAGAAAACGTTTTGAATTTAACAGTAGCAAGACTATTACAAATCAAAACCTGTGAGGTGCAAAAAGAGCATGTTTAGAGGAAAAGTTAGTCTTTTGTGCAGAGATGAGGAAGCTGGCTTTTAAAAGAACATGTTTTGCAGCTATCTCCAGCCATTTCCTTGTGAATTGCCTGCTTCAGTACTGCTGTTCGTTCATCTGTGATCATCAGATAGATAATAGTTTCCTGAAGTGTCCTGAGCTAGGCAGTGACAAAGATTGCCTTAAGTTTCCCTCAGTTTATCTAAACTTTCTAAAGACTTCTTGACTACAGATCCTGACCTCCCTTTCCTTAAAGCATTTACTTCAGAAAACTTGTAATTGTAAACTCTTTCTCTGCCCTTTTGAGATGTCAATCTTCTACACCACTGGAATGTTTTGCTCAGGACCAGTGGGATCATCTCTGTGAAATGGAATCAACATGAATGATAACACCTCATCTCCCATTTGCCATGAGAGGGTAGGAACCTATCTCTAAAAAGGAACAATTAGCAAACACAGATGACCCCATCTGTTTTGCTGAAAACCTACTTTTAGTTTCAAGGTTTGTTGTATTCGCTGGCAAAATAACCACTTGTCTCACACAACTGAACAGATTTAGTTAATTTTTAATAGAAGATTATTTAACTTAATTTCAATATACAGACATTAGAAGGGGATGAATAAAAGTATTATAGAGACATAACATAGTATACATCATCAGATTGGGCCAACACCTACATCCAGATTCAAACAACAGCTGGGAAGTCCCAAGTAACAGCAATCTGGAGTCCCAATTGGGAAGGGTCCTGGCACGTGCATTCACCTCACAGGTGAGACTACAAATTGATGTTCTGGGGGCTTCTGTTTATAATCCCAATCCACTATCTGATATCATCAGTTTATAAGCAAAAATGCAGCTCTGGTTTAACTGTAACAGTGCTGTTGGTTTCACCGTGTGAGTCAAAAGATTTTCTAGATCACGGGGGACTGGCCAGATCCCCAGGGCTCAAGAAATTTCAAGACTCACTCCCTTTCTTATCTTAAGTGCTGCTTGACTTTTTGGTAACAATTGTTATGTGTGCAGGCAGGCACATAGTCTAGACAGGGTCACAAGTCGGTCAGGGGCCTACTTCTCCCTCTGAAGCCTGAACAACACTACTTTACTAGTTTTCTCAACACCATCTCATTGGCCAACCACTCTCCTAATGTCCTCTAGCCCTTTGCCATTGGCTTATCCCAGCATTTAAAAATCCTCCACCCTTTTGTTTTAGCTGAGTGGAGTTGAATATCTTGCCCCTATTGCAAAAGTCTTGAATGAGTTCTTCTTTGTCTGTTTAACTTGCATTGGCTGGTCAATGGCTACACACATGCATTTAAAACTTTTGAGAGAATGTAGCATGTTATGGTGACAGTTATAATTATTAACAACAAAACAATGCCTATGGTTTGGATAGCACTCCTGAGCCAGGTTTTCCATGACCCAAACTAGCTAGAATCAAATAAGTCAAAGAAATAATCCCAAATAGAGGGGTATTTCTTTAAGCCTGTTGGCCTGTTTATGTATTTCATGTAACTGTGCCTTTACTTCCTCAGAAGTGTTTATCCAGTGAGTTTGTTTCAGAGAAACTGAGACATTGGAAATCATGGAGAAGTTCTTAGTGGGCAGAACTACAGGATCACGAGCATCACGGCAAATCCAACAGCTAGTTGGAGGCTGGATTACTCTCTTTTGAAATGGCCTGAGGTACTGAATAATGCCATCTTTCCAGACCAGGTCAAGGCAAAAAGTGGACAAAATAATTATAAAGACCTTCATGGTATAAGAATTAGGAAAAGAATGTTCAGAGAGGAAAAGAAGAATGAAAAAAAATGTTCTTGATCTGATGTTTTGGAATGAAGCAATCTACCTCAATGTAGCTATTTCTTTTCCTACTGCATTTGATTTTGAGGTCTTTGGAATTTATGCAGGCCCAGAGGGGGTCTTGTATAGGTAAGGTAGGGCCTAATTCAGTTGTGAAATATTCACCCAAGGTTTGACAACTTATAATTTGGCAGCAGTGCCAGTGGTCAAGTGTACTTGGTAGGGTTCTTTCCATGAAACTTACTTTTGCAAAAACCTCAGAGTAAGATAATAACTGTCTGAAAAATATAAGACTTAAAAATCCCCATGGTTAGAGAATTGGTTAGTGTTCATTATAATGGCATTGGCAAGAAAATTGATTATTTCTGTGACAATATTTTAAAATGATATGGTAATTATGACTGATAATATTATATAAGGACATACCAGATTTTTAGGAATTTTATACAGTTTCTGGAACACTTGTATTAATAATAAATACTCATACAAATATGCATCACTTCTTATTTGACAATACTTCCTATGTATTTTAACATATCAAATAAGCCTAATTAGTTAAACATTTCTCTTTTTATAAATAGAACAAATATTTTGAGATGTTCCAGGGACTCTCTGGAAAATACTGAAATTAATTTGAGGTGAAAAAGACTTCATTTAGAATTTGATATTGAGGGAGTTTAAAAAAAAATACCCATTTAACCAATGTGACAAGGAACTTGAAGGCAAATACAGAAGGTTACATAGCTATAAAACCTAAGCTCTTTTAATATTGAGAAGAGTGGGTTTTCTTAAGTAATCAAAGATCTGATAAGATGAAATTAAATACAGTAAATTGTTTTGGGAAAACACAAAATCTTTACTTGCCGGGCAGATTATTTAAAAGATTAAAAACAAATTTTGTCTCTACTTTCTTATTAAGAGTAGGTCAATAATGTAAGAAAACTTTGTTCTTTTAACAGACAGAAAACCAAATTCTAATTTTGTACTGGTGTATCATTAATATTAAAACTCTTTTTTAAAAAAAACTAAATAAATTCATTCTAATCTTAGCCAGCTTGACACATATACAGTTCTTTTTCCAAGATTCCTTTTCACAAAACTTCTACAATTTTTTTACATCCATTCAGATTTTGTTCTAAGTTCCTTCCCCACCCTCCCTTTTCTCACTCTGAAACAACCAGCTATTTTACTTTAGGACAAAATTACTCTCTTTTTTCCTTGACCACAACCACACCTGCCTACATTTTCTTACCAAAAACACATCCTACTTTCCTTGTATAGAGATGTTTCCTTTATTAGGTCTACTAGGTTTAATTGCATATGTTAATTATAATTCTTAACCCTTAGAATACTTAATTCCTAGTGAAAACTAAGAAGTAAGCAATTATGGGCTCTCAGTTACACTAGCATTCTGTGATTGACATATTTTTAAACATATCTAATATATTCTAGAAGTATATTCTTCCTCATACTAAATTTTTCAATGTGGCACAAGACATGTTTACTAATAAACACAAATATCTTTAGTTTCTCTAAAAGGAAGCCAAAAGTGGATAAACATATGTTCAGTAATTAATGTTTCAGTGTTTGTCTTATTTGGAAATGATCTATATATTTGATGAATATCCATCATTTAACTTATTGCAGTATAACTTTAAGGTTTCAAATTATCAAAATGATTTTGGAAACCATTTTTAAGTAGACCTTTTATAAAGCATAGTTACTGGTGAAAAGTTTACTTATAAACTTTTGTCTTATATCTGTTTATTTGTTCTTAACACATGCTTAAATAACATGAGCTTATTTTACTTTTAGTAAACCTAAGTAAATTAAAAGTTGAATGTCTACATTATATTTAATAATGATAGATCTCAATATATGCCTTTTTAAATTAAATCAATAAACAAGCTTTATTCATTGAAAATTATCATAGATCACATGAACGTGAAAAACATTTGGTTTAGTTTCTCTATTTCTGAGAGTATAATTGATTTTTATAAAGTTTCTTTATAAACCAATTAAATAGAGCTCTTTACAAAATAATTTTGGCAATACCATCTGGTGGTACAAAAATATTACACGTTTATAACACATATATAGAGACATATATAAGCATACAGAGAGAGGCAACCAGAGACCTTGTTTAAAATGAAATGCTTTCATTTAAAAATTTTAGCTATGAGACAATAATACAAAACACACAACAATACAAAACTCACTAGTTTGTAAAGGAATAGCTGTTTACACATGTGTTTTCTTCTCAGATGGCTTAAACTTTTCACTGGTATTTGTGGCAAAGACTTTTAAGCTTTTTTCATAGGTTTAGTTTTCAAATATGCCTTCTTTTTTTTTTTTTCTTTCCATCTGATAGTAACTACCTCTGTGCTTGCTAGAGAAGACCATATAGGATATTTGCCTTTAATTTATCAAAGAACTGGGTGTCAACCTGAATGATATCAAGGAACTGACTCATACAACTAATCACATTATCTTGAATTTACTTCTTTAAATCATGGAGAAGATCTTCAACTTAGATGGAAATCAAAAGATTCCTGTGTTCTAGATTTAGAGCTGTTTGTCTTTGAAATGTTTTTTTCTTTCCCTCTAGGTGTATAGTTTCAATTAGCTTAGGGAAGAAGGCCTGAAAAAAAGTTTCTATCAGGTTCTCAGCATCAGCTTCCAATTTAACCAACTTCTGACCATACAGCTACTTTTGAAAAAAAAATATCCTTTCAAGTATCTAGCTAAGTTTTATCCAGGACAAACAGCAAATATTCTTGGTGTTAGAGCAGGCAGATAGCTAGATATGAGCAGAGAAAGAGGGACATGGGCTAGGTGGCAGGAAACCATACATCTTGTGAACAACGGGGGTCCTTGGGTAGACAAAGAAAAGCAGGAACCTCCAGGCTGACCAGAAGATATAAATCTCGAGGTGACAAGGAGTTCTAGAGGCAGACAAAGAAAGGTGGGAAAAGGCAGAATCTCTGGTGTCCAAATGTAAACTTTTGTTCATTATGCCCTCATTACAATAAAATTAGCCTTGCAGATAAGAAGTACCCATCATGCACTGATGCCATGACAATTCCAATCAAGGCTAAATAAGGACAAAAATCCCTCTCGCCTCGGGAAGGTGGAGCTGGGATGGAAATCGGGAATAAGACCCAAAACCCCTTCTTCCTCAGTGAATATTCTGCCCATTCATTTTCACATCTCTTATAGCCAGCTTGCCAAAGAAACTCATGGCAGCTACTCACCTGAGTGCCCATTCATCCCTTGAGAGCATACTATCCCTTAATAAATCCTTACTTTGCTTTCTTGGCCTCCATCTCATCTCTGAGTTCTTTTTATGATGAGACAAGAATCTACTCTCCAGTAACACTGGCAGTATTGAAAAATCCCAGGGACAGAAAAGACATCCCCAAGGAGGGTGCAAAAATACTATTTTTCCTAAATCCAGAGCCACTCCCAAAGATAAGAGAAAGAAAGAAAGACAATTCCCTTGAGAGCTGACAACTGTTAATAGGATCCTGGTCACAAATGGACTGCAATCCACATTTATGTCAGGTCATAATTCTGGGTGCTTAATCTCATCATTTAGCTGGAGAGGAGTAGAAGTCATGTCAGTCTTACAGTCTTTTGGTTTGGGTACTTCTTGTGTTTTAATTTTTCTTTTTTCTTTTTTTTTAACTATTTTTTTTTTTTTTTTGATATTGGAGAACCAATAACCTGCATGCTCCAGGCAGAAAGCCAAACCAAGTTCTCAGGACAGAAAATGAGGCAAACAAGAAGGCAAAAAAACAAACAAACAAACAAACAAAAGGATCAATAACCAATGGGTACCCTCAAACCACATTCACAAGAGTGGATTTGGAAGGGAAAGAACAACTTGAAATTTTACCTTCCTTTCCTGGGACTACTAGAAATTCAGGAGAGCTAACTCTGGTAAGAATCTGCACCCTTTTCTGGTTTCTGTCAGTTTTCTTAGGATTCGACCTGCAAGCTCCTGAGAAAGTGGGATTTAAAGTAGAGAGTGTAGTTCTCTATCTACCAGAACGTAGCTAGGTATTCCATTAATTTTAATTTTAGTTAAGGGAATAACTGGTTACAGTTTACCAGAGAATCTGTTGGAGCCCTGTCAACCCTAAGAGCGGCCCATATGGGACCTTTTTCTGAGGGTAGATATGTCAGGGTTCAAGTTGATGTCAAAGAACTTGCACAAAACCTTCAAGGACAATATTTTTTCCAGTATTGCAGCTGATTGCAAATGAGACATCAATTTCTGGACTAGTGTTTAATGATGAACCCCTAAGAGGGTGCAAGAAAGTGTTCTTTTAGGTTTCTGGCCTTGGAGTTGTTCCAGTTGAAAGACCACTAATTTGGTAGACTTTTATTTACTGTCTTGGGGTATTTTCATAGTCGAGAGGTGATTTAGTTAGAGGATTACTAGAATAAGTACTCTGGTAAAGGAGGATAGAGAGGAGTAGGAGTCATGTCAGTCTTATAGTCTTTTGTTTTTGGTACCATTTGTGTCTTAATTTTTCTTTTTTTTTTTTTTTAAACTGCTTTTTTATATTGGAGTATAGGTGATTAACAATGTTGTGTTATTTTCAGGTATACAGCAAAGTGATTCTGTTATACATATACATGTATCTGTTCTTTTTCAAATTATTTTCCCATTTAGGTTGTTATATAATATTGAGCAGAGTTCCCTGTGCTATATAGTAGGTCCTTTTTGGTTATCCATTTTAAATATAGCAGTGTGTACATGTCAATCTTAAACTCCCTAACTATCCTTCCTTCCACCCTTCCCCCTGGTAACCATAAATTTGGTCGCTAAGTCTGTGAGTCTGTTTCTGTTTTGTAAATAAGTTCATTTGTATTATTTTTTATTTTAGACTCTGCATATAAGTGATATCATATATTTGTCTTTCTCTGTTGGACTTAACTTTACTCAGTATGACAATGTCTAGGTCCATCTATGTTGCTGCAAAAGGTATTATTTCATTCTTTTTAATAGCTGAATAATATTCCATTGTACATATGTATAACATCTTCTTTATGCATTCATCTGTTGAGGGAATTTTATGTTTCTTCCTCATCTTGTCTATTGTAAACAGTGCTGCAATGAACATTGAGGTGCATGTATCCTTTCAGACCACGTATTTCTCTGGATATATGCCCAGGAGGGGGATTGCAAGATCATATGCTAGCTCTATTTTTAGATTTTTAAGGAAGCTCCATACTGTTCTCCACAGTGTCTGTACCAATTTACATTCCCACCAACAGTGTAGGATGGTACCCTTCTCTCCACACCCTCTCCAACATTCATTGTTTGTGGATTTTTGATGATAACCATTGTAACTGGTGTGAGGTAATATCTCATTGTAATTTTGATTTGCATTTCTCTAATAAGTAACAATGTTGAACTTTTTTTTTTTTTTTTTTTTTTTTTTTTTGCCTCTTGGCCATCTATATGTCTTCTTTGGAGAAATATCTATTTAGGTCTTCTGTCCATTTTTGGGGTTGTTTGTTTTGATGATATTAAGCCACATGAGCTATTTAAATTTTGAAGACTAATCCCTTATCAGTTGGATAGTTTGCAAATATTTTCTCCCATTCTGTGGATTGACTTTTCATTTTGTTTATGGTTTCTTTTGCTGTGCAAAAGTTTTGAGTTTAATTAGGTCCCATTTGTTTATTTTCATTTTTATTTCCATTACTCTGAGAGAGAGATCAAAAATGATATTGATGCAATTTATACCGGAGAGTGTCCTGCCTGTGTTTCCTCTAAGAGTTTTATAGTGTCTGGTCCCACATCTAGGTCTTTAATCCATTTTGAGTTTATGTTTGTGTATGGTGTTAAAGAGTGTTCTAACTTCATTTTTTTACATGTAGCTTTCCAGTTTCCCGAGCACCATTTATTGAAGAAACTGTCTTTCCTCCCTTGTATAGTCTTGCCTCCTTTATCATAGATTAATTGACCATTGGTGTGTGGGTTTATTTCTGGGCTTTCTATCCTGTTCCACTGATTTATATTTATACTTTTGTGCCAGTACTATACTGTTTTGATAACTATAGATTTGTAGTATAGTCTGAAGTCAGGAAACATGATTCCTCCAGTTCCTTTTTTCTTTTTCAAGATTGTTTTGGCTATTTGGGGTCTTATGTGTCTCTGTACAGATTTAAGGAATTTTTGTTCTAATTCTGTGAAAAATGCCATTGGTAATTCAACAGGGACTGCATGGAATCTGTAGATTTCCTTGGGTAGCATAGTCATTTTGACAATATTGATTTTTCAATCCAAGAACATGGTATATCTTTCTATCTGTTTCTGCTGTCTTCTATTTCTTTCATCAGAGTCTTATAGTTTCTGGGGAACAGGTCTTTGGTATCCTAAGGTAGGCTTATTCCTAGGTATTTTATTCATTTTGATGCAATGGTAAATGGGCTTGTTTCTTTAATTTCTCTTTCTGATTTTTGTTCTCAGTGTATAGAAATCCAATAGATTTATCTCTGTTGATTTTATCACCTGCAACTTTACCAAATTCATTGATGAGTTCTGCTAGTCCACTGGTAGTGTCTTCAGGGTTTTCTACGTATAGTATCATGTCATCTTCAAACAGTGACAGTTTAACTTCTTTTCCAATTTTGATCCCTTTTATTTCTTTTTCTTCTCTGATTGCCATAGCTAGGACTTCCAAAGCTATGTAGAAAAAAGTGGTGAGAGTGGACATCCTTGCCTTGTTCCTGGTCTTAGAGGAAATGCTTTCAGTTTTTCACCATTGAGTATGATGTTAGCTGTAGGTTTGTCATATATGACCTTTATTATGTTGAGGTATGTTCCCCCATGCCCACTTTATGGAGACATTTTATCATAAATGGGTGTTGAATTTTGTCAAAAGCATTTTCCTGCACTTGTTGAGATGATCATATGGGTTTTATTCTTCAATTTGTTGATGTGGTATATCACACTGTTTGATTTGTAGATATTGAAAAATCCTTGCATTCCTTGGATAAATCCCACTTGATCATGGTGTATGATCTTTTAAATGTATTGTTAGGTTCAGATTGCTAATATTCTGTTGAGGATTTTGGCATCTATGTTCATCAGTAATATTGACCTGTAGTTTTCTTTTTTTGTGGTATCTTTGTCAGGTTTTGGTATCAGGGTGCAGGTGGCCTCATAAAATGAGTAGTGGAGTTTTCCTTCCTCTGCAAGTTTTTTAAACACTTTCAGAAAGATAATGTTAACTCTTTTCTAAATGTTGTATAGAATTGGCCTGTGAAACCCTCTGGTCCCGGGCTTTTTATTTTTGGAGTTTTTTAATCACAATTTCAACTTCAGTACTTGTGATTGGTCTGTTCATTTTTTTCCATTTCTTCCTGGTTCAGTTTTGGGAGATTGTAGCTTTCTAAGAATTTCTCCCAAGTTGTCTGTTTTATTGGCATACAGTTGCTTGTAGTAGTCTCTTATGATCCTTTGTATTTCTCTGGTTTCCATTGTAACTTCTTTTTCATTTCTGATTTTATCAATTTTAGTCCTCTCCCTTTTTTCCTGATAAGTCTGGCTAAAGGTTTATCAGTTTTATTTTTCTTTTCAAAGAACCATTGATCTTTGCTATTGTTTGCTTCATCTCTATTTCATTTCTTACTGCTATGATATTTATGATTTCTTTCCTTCTACTAACTTTAGGTTTTGTTTGTTCTGTCTGTAGTTGCTTTAGGTGTAAGTTAGGTTGTTTATTTGAGATTTTTTCTTGTTTCTTGAGGTAAGATTGTATTGCTATAAACTCCCCTTTTAGAACTGCTTTTGCTGCATCCCATATGTTTTGGATTGTTGTGCTTTCATTTTCACTTGTCTCTAGGTATTTTTTGATTTCCACTGATTTCTTCAGTGACCTCTTGGTTATTTAATAGTGTATTGTTTAGTCTCCATATGTTTGTGTTTTTTATATTTTTTTCCTGTAATTTATTTCTTATCTCATAATATTGTGGTAGGAAAAGATGCTTGATATTATTTCAGTTTTATTAAACTTACCAAGGCTCACTTTGTGGCCCAGCATGTGTTCAGTCCTGCAGAATGTTCCACACGCACATGAGAAGAATGTGTATTTTGCTGCTTTTGGATGGAATGCTCTGTAAATTTCAATTAAGTCTATCTGGTTTAAAGTGTCATTTAAGGCCTCTGTTTCCTTATTGATTTTTGTTCTGGATGATCCGTCCATTGATGAAAGTGGGGTGTTATAGTCCCCCACTACTGTCAATTTCTCCATTTATAGGTATTAGCATTTGCCTTATATATTGAGGTGTTCCTATGTTGGGTGCATATGTATTTACAAACATCTTCTTCTTGGATTGATCCCTTGATCATTATGTAGTGTCTTATTTTGTCTTTTATAACAGTCTTTATTTTAAAGTCTATTTTGTCTGATATGAGTATTGCTACTCCAGCTTTCTTTTGATTTCCATTTGTGTGGAATACTATTTTCCATCCCCTTACTTTCAGTCTGTATGTGTACCGAGGTCTGAAGTGAGTTTCTTGTAGATAGCATATATACAGGTCTTGTCTTTGTATCCATTCAGCCAGTCTATGTCTTTTGGTTGGAGCATTTAATGCATTTACATTTAAGGTAATTATTGATAGGTATGTTCTTATTGCCATTTTCTTAATTGTTTTGGGTTTGTTTTTGTAGGTCTTTTTGCTTCCCTTCCTCATTTGTTCTCTTCTCTTATGGTTTGATCACTATCTTTAGTGTTGTGTTTGGGTTTTTTTTTTCTTTTTTGTGTGTGTTACCTATTGTAGTTTTTAGGTTTGCTGTTTCCATGAGGTTTTGACATAGCAGTCTGCATATATTCTAGGTTGTTTTAAGTTGCTTTTCTCTTTCCCACCTAAAGAAGTTCCTTTAGCATTTGTTCAAAGCTGACCTGGTGGTGTTGAATTCTCTTAGTTTTAGCTTGTCGGAAAACTTTTTATTTCTCCATCAAATCTGACTGAGAGCCTAGCTGGTTAGAGTATTCTTGGTTGCAGTTTCTTCTCTTTCACCACTTTACATGTATCATGCCACTCCCTTCTGGCCTACAGGGTTTCTACTGAAAAAATCAGCTAATGGCCTTATGGGAGTTCCTTTATGTATTATTTGTTGGTTTTCCCTTGTTGCTTTTATTTATTTATTTATTTATTTATTTATTTGCGGTACGCGGGCTTCTCACTGTTGTGGCCTCTCCCGTTGTGGAGCACAGGCTCCAGACGTGCAGGCTCAGAGACCATGGCTCACGGGCCTAGCCGCTCCGCAGCATGTGGGATCTTCCCAGTCCGGGGCATGAACCCGTGTGCCCTGCAATGGCAGGCGGACTCTCCACCACTGCGTCACCAGGGAAGCCCTTCCCTTGTTGCTTTTAATATTTTTTAGTTGTCTTTAGTTTTTGTCAGTTAGATGACTGTATTTCTCAGCATGTTTTTCTTTGGGTTTATCCTGCCTGAGACTCTCCGCACTTCCTGGATTGGAAGACTGTTTCCTTTACCATGTTAGAGAAATTTTCAGCTATTATTTCTTCAGATATTTTCTCGGGTCCCTTCTCTCCCTCTTCTCCTTCTGGGATGGCTATTATGTGAATGTTGATGCATTTAATATTGTCTGAGGGGTCACTTAGACTGTCTTCACTTCTTTTCTTTTCTTTTTTTTCTTTATTCTGTTCTGTGGCAGAGATTTCTACCATTCTGTCTTCCAGCTCACTTATCTGTTTTTCTCTCTCACTTATTCTGCTATTAATTTATTCTAGTGTATTTCTCACTTTAGTTATTGTATTGTTCATCTCACTGTTTGTTCTTTAGTTCTTCTAGGTTTTCTTCTTTTTTTTTTTTTTTTTTTTTGTGGTATGCGGGGGTCTCACTGTTGTGGCCTCTCCTGTTGCGGAGCACAGGCTCCGGACACATAGGCTCAGTGGCCATGGCTCATGGGCCTAGCCACTCTGTGGCATGTGGGATCTTCCTGGACCGGGGCACAAACCCATGTCCCCTGCATCAGCAGGCGGACTCTCAACAACTGCACCACAAGGGAAGCCCCTTTTCTAGGTTGTTGATAAATATTTATTGTATCTTCTCAATGTTTGCCTCCATTCTTTTTCCAAGATCTTGGATGATCTTCACTATCATTATTCTAAATTTTTTCCAGGAGCTTGGCTATTTCCACTTCATTTAGTTGTTCTTCTGGGGTTTCATTTTGTTGCTTCATCTGGGACATATTCCTCTGCTTTCTCATTTTGATTAACTTTCTGTGTTTGTGGTTTGCATTTCACAGGCTGCAGGATTGTAGTTCTTGTTTCTTCTGCCTGCCCTCTGGTAGATAAGACTGTCTAAGAGGGTTGTGCAAGCCTCCTGATGGGAGAGGCTAGTTGCTGCCCAGTGGTGGGTGGGGCTGGTTCTTGTCCTTCTGGTAGGCAGTGCCATGCTCAGGGATATTTTAAGCCACTAGTCTGCTGATAGGTGTGGCTTTGTTCCTACCCTGTTGGGTTTTTGACCTGAGGTGACCCAGCACTAGAGCCTACAAATTGTTTGCTGGGGCTAATGGCAGCCTCTGGGAGGGCTCATGCCAGTGAGTACTTCCTAGAGCTGGTGCTGCCATTATGTTTTTCCCTGCAGTGAACCACAGCCACCACCCCACCTCTGCAGGAGACCCTCCAATACTAGCAGGTAGGTCTGGCCCAGGCTCTTATGGAGTCACTGCTTTTCTCCCATGCATCCTGGTGCCCACAAGATTTTGTATGTGCCTTCCAAGAATGGAGTTTCTGTTTCCCCCAGTCCTGTGGAAGTCCTGCTATCAAACCCCAATGGCTTTCAAACACAGATTGTCTGGGGACTCCTCTTCCCATTGCCAGATGCCTGGCTAGGAAGCCTCACATGTGGCTCAGAACTTCCCATCCTGTGGGATAACTTCTGTGGTACAACTGTTCTGCAATTGGTGGGTTACCCACCTGGTGGGTATGGAGTTTTATTTTATCACTATTGTGTCCCTCCTACAATCTTGTGGCTTCTTCTTTGTCTTTGGGTATAAGGTATCTTCTTTGGTAGGTTCCAGCATTTTTTTGTTGATGCTTATTCCGCAGTTAGCTGTGATTTTGGTGTTTTTGTAAGAAGGAAGTGAGGTTAAATCCTTCTACTTGATCATCTTGAGCTGTTCCTGTCATCTCAAAATTTCATTAGCCTTTTCCAATAAACCTGTCAGTGAAATTATTTTGGAAACTTGAAGTTTTTTGGAGGCTTCTGCCTGCTAATTACAATAGAGATATCATTCTGTTTGCTTGAGTTGGGAAACTTGCTTTCAAGTGCATTCCTTAAATGGATGATCTTGTCAATTTGGAACATTCCCCGTAATGGCTATTTTAATTTTAGTTTGTCTTAGTAAGATTTTGCCACTTTGGTGTATATCTACAGAGACCACTGTTTTTCAACATAAAATAAGCAGGTGTGCCAAAAGGTGGCATGCTTAATTCTTTGACACTTGAGGGTCCTATTTCTTTAGCTAAGCCTTGGATCTCTTCTAGCCAAATTAATACTTAAGAGGGATGTGTACCTGGGTTGGGGATTTTGTGTTGTTTTACAGTGCACCTTGCTCCATGGAAATTTTCTTGAAGTTGGTGTGTGACTTACTGTAGATGTAATTCATCCTATGATCAACTTATCCTAGCAAGGGAGTCTCGGAATTAGGTCATGAGCACTCTAACAGCTTTTAATTGCTCAATCCCATACCCATCAATTTTGCAGCTTTGGCTTCCCAGGTTCCCATTAACAATAGATCTATTACTCTTTGCACAAGGATATATCTTTATAGTGACAGATGCCCTAAGGGCTAATAGTCCAACTTTTGTGTATACTTAGATTTTGATGTACCATTTGTTAAAACAGTCTGAATTTCTTGTCTTAATTTATTTCCCCAAGTCCTCCCTAGGTTTATGCTTTGGGCTTACCTTGAAGCTTTGTGGGTCTCCTAAAGGCTGCCTCCTATTGCCAACTTGCAGTATAACTACCCTGGAAACTCTCCAGGGTCTCAAAACATTTCGGGGAACTTTAACAAGCCCCAGAACATTTTCAGATTTTTTTAATTTTTTGAAAAAAAATTTGTTTGGATTGGAGAGCTGCACACAAGGGAGAGAGCTCAAATGTCAGTGAGTTACCCTAACATCCCTTGGTAACAGCAACCAGAAACAGTGAACTCAAAGTGTTCAGTGGTCCCCTTGCCTGTGAATTCATTGTCCTGCAGGTTGTTAGCAGTCAGCTTCACAATCCATTCCTTCTTACCAAAAACTATTAAAAATGATTGAAGAAGACAATTTAGGTGATACAAACAAACTTTATTTAGCACTAAATGAAGTGGACAGTCTCCATTTAGAGAACTGAAAAATGGGGGTGGATGGAAAAAAGCCTTCATACGATAAACAATAAAGAATAAGGAAGTATAAAGCTCAGAGTTGGCTTGGCATTTTGGGACTGGCTGGCTGGATAAATTGTGTTTCTGGTCAATAATAGCAATTACAGATGCATGAAAGTTATCTAAGTGTGCTGACATGGCACCCCAGGCAGGAGCAGCTCCATCTTGGGCATAGACATTTATTTCAACACTTTTTCAATATAATTTTTCTTTGACAGTGGCAGCAGTACCTTCCTGACATCCTGAAACACAGTTACAGTGATCACCTATCTGAAATTTTACTCCTACATCCTATCAGATAACTTTGTAAATAGCTAATTCCCTATGTTAAATCTATTCATTTTTGAAATAGCTAGAATACCGTATTGTGTTTGAAGCCAAATTGAATCAAGAACCAAAAGGAGTACAAGACCTTTCCGGATAGTACTATAGAACTTTATGGAAAGATTTGAACAAAAATAAATGCTCAATATTATTATCAGTAATCAGTAAAATGCATAAAAACATCCACTCAATTGGTAAAGAGTAAAATTCTGAAAAGTAAAACATCCGGAAATCTACACTCTGTGTGAGAGTATAAACTGGTATTATTTTAGAAAATTCTTTACTATAACCTATTATGATTGCACATACTCATTTTTCTAATGCTTCAGCTGCTGGACATTTATAATAGAGAAAATTTGTAGACATGCACCCAAAGAGACAAGTGATAAATATTCAAAGTGACTTTTCCATAAGAGCTGAATATGGAAATAATATAAATTACCATCAGTAGTACAGGGGTAAATAGATTGTGAGAGTTTCATGTCATTTGTTCACAACTGGTGATTATGCTTTTTTTTTTCCTATAACAACAATTGTTAGGTCAAAACTCAATGAAGTGGGCTGAAACAGTCAAAAAGGAGTTCACAATTAAGTAAGATGAAACTTGTAATTTGAAGGATATGATGGGTGGGATTAGAGAAGACAGATAAAATAGGAGTAAGGAGGAGACATCCTTTCAAGGAAGTTAGAGCAGAATATGATTATTTTACAGCTATTGTATCAAGATGCTTATGAAACAATAACAATATGTTAAACTATGCATAGTTATATAATAAATATTACAAAAGTTATGCACATATTTTATAGAAGTTGTTTATTTGTCTAACCTCCAGCCAAGCAGACTATTATAAGTGTTTGAGGTCAGAGGCCAGTGTACATATACCTTGTACTATAAAAATCTGTGACTTATCCATGATTAACAAAGAAATATATGCTTAGTTTAAGCAAAAAGGAGGAAGTCTATATTTTCCAAAGAGGAGAAAACTTAGAAGTTTTGAATAAAAACTTTGATTTTGATTAATTTTATACAACAATTATTTTATCCATACTAGGGAAAATGTGTTGAGACTACCATGAGCAATACTGAATATAATAGAAAGCTCTTGAGTTGGTGAAGCACTGAGAGACTGAATGAGATATTTCCTACTTTCATTTTTACATGTCCCAGTAAAAATCAGCATAACCCCAAATTTTAAAATTTGGGTTTTAATTTGGGTTTCAACCCAACAGTTGGGTTGAGGACATAACAGATATTAAACTGATAAGAACAGATACTACACTTGATGTCACAGAAAAAGGCCAATATCACTGATGAACATAGATGCAAATATCCTCAACAAAATACTAGCAAACAGAATCCAACAGCACATTAAAAGGATCATACACCATGATCAAGTGAGGTTTATCTCAGGAAGGTAAGGATTCTTCAAAAGGCACAAATCAATCAATGTGAGACACCATATTAAAAAATGGGAGAATAAAAACCATATCATAATCTAAATAGACGCAGAAAAAGCTTTTGAAAAAATTCAACATCCATTTATGATAAAAACTCTCCAGAAAGTAGGCATAGAGGGAACTTTCCTCAACATAATAAAGACCATGTATGACAAACTCACAGGTCACATTGTTCTCAGTGGTGAAAAACTGAAACCATTTCCTCTAAGATCAGAAACAAGACAAAGTTGTCCACTCTCACCATTATTATTCAACATAGTTTTGGAAGTTTTAGCCATGACAATCAAAGAAGAAAAAGAGATAAAAGGAATCCAAATTTGAAAAGAAGATGTAAAACTGTCACTGTTTGCAGATGACATGATACTATACATAGAGAATCCTAAAGATGCTACCAGAAAACTACTAGAACTAATCAATGAATTTGGTAAATTAGCAGGATACAAAATTAATGCACAGAAATCTCTTGCATTCCTTTACATGAATGATGAAGAATCTGAAAGAGAAATTAAGGAAACACTGCCATTTACCACTTCAACAAAAAGAAAAAAATACCTAGGAATACACCTACTTAAGTAGGTAAAAGACCTGTATGCAGAAAACTATAACACTGATGAAAGAAATTAAAGATGATGCAAACAGATGGAGAGCTATACCATGTTCTCGGATTAGAAGAATCAACATTGTGTGGGCTTCCCTGGTGGTGCAGTGGTTGGGAGTCCGCCTGCTGATGCAGGGGATATGGGTTCATGCCCGAGTCTGGGAAGATCCCACATGCCACAGAGTGGCTAGGCCTGTGAGCCATGACCACTGAGCCTGCGTGTCTGGAACCTGTGGTCTGCAACAGGAGAGGCCACAACAGTGAGGCCCATGTACTGCAAAAAAAAAAAAAAAATCAACATTGTGAAAATGACTATACTACACAAAGCAATCTACAGATTCAATGCAATCCCTATCAAGCCACCAATGGTATTTCTAAGAGAACTAGAATAAAAAATTTTACAATTTGTATGGAAACACAAAAGACCAAAATTAGCCACAGCAACCTTGAGAAAGAAAAATGGAGCTGGAGGAATCAGGCTCCCTGACTTCAGACTACAGTACAAAGCTACAATAATCAAGACAGTATGATACTGGCACAAACACAGAAATATAGATTAATGGAACAGGATAGAAAGCCCAGAGATCAACCCACACATACATAGTCACCTTATCTTTGAAAGAGGGGACAAGAATATACACTGGAGAAAAGACAGCCTCTTCAATAAGTTGTGCTAGGAAACTGGACAGCTACATATAAAAGAATGAAATTAGAACACTTCCTAACACCATACACAAAAATAAGCTCAAAATGGTTTAAAGACCTAAATGTAAGGCCAGACACTATAAAACTCGGAGGAAAACATAGGCAGAACACTCTATGACATAAATCACAGCAAGATCCTTTTTGACCTACCTCCTAGAGAAATGGAAATAAAAACAAACAAAAAACAAATGGGACCTAATGAAACTTAAAAGCTTTGCACAACAAAGGAAACTATAAACAAGATGAAGAGACAACCCTCAGAATGGGAGAAAATATTTGCAAACTAAGGAATTTCCAAAGATTAATCTCCAAAATACACAAGAAGCTCATGCAGCTCAATAACAAAGGAAAAACCCAATCCAAAAATGGGTGGAAGACCTAAATAGACATTTCCCCAAAGATATACAGATTGCCAACAAACACATGAAAGGATGTTCAACATCACTAATCATTAGAGAAATGCAAATCAATACCACAATGAGGTATCACCTCACACCAGTCAGAATGGCCATCATCAAAAAATCTACAAACGATAAATGCTGGAGAGGATGTGGAGAAAAAGGAACCCTCTTGCACTGTTGGTGGGAATGTAAATTGATACAGTGACTATGGAGAACAATATGGAGGTTCCTTAAAAATCTACAAATAGAACTACCATATGACCCAGCAATCCTATTACTGGGGATATACCCAGAGAAAACCATAATTCAAAAAGAGACCGGTACCACAATGTTCATTGCAGCACTATTTACAATAGCCAGGACATGGAAGCAACCTAAGTGTCCATTGATAGATGATTGGATAAGGAAGATGTGGCACATATATACAATTTAATATTACTCAGCTATAAAAAGAAATGAAATTGAGTTAATTGCAGTTAGGTGGATGGACCTAGAGTCTGTCATACAGAGTGAAGTAAGTCGGAAAGAGAAAAACAAATACAGTATGCTAACACATATATATGGAATGTGCAAAAAAAAAAAAAAGAAGAAGTTTCTGATGAACTTAGTGGCAGGACGGAAATAAAGACACAGCCATAGAGAATGGACTTGAGGACACAGGGAGGGGGAAGGATAAGCTGGGACAAAGTGATAGAGTAGCATTGACATATTTACACTACTAAATGTAAAATAAATAGCTAGTGGCAAGCAGCTGCATAGCACAGGGAGATCAGCCCGGTGCTTTGTGACCACCAAAAGGGGTGGGATAGAGAGGGTTAGAGGGAGGTTCAAGAGGGAGGAGATAAGGAGATAGATGTATACATATAGCTGATTCACTTTGTTATAAGCAGAAACTAACTCAACATTGTAAAGCAATTATACTCCAATAAAGATGTTAAAAAAAATAAATCAGTTGGGTAAAGCCAGTCACTCTTCAGTGTTCCAAAGCATAGTAACCTCAGTATTTTAGTCTTTTTCTCAGTCAAAGGGATACGGATAAAGATATTTGTATTGGGAAAGAAGAATGCAATTCAACAGAAAATTCCTGGTAAGAAAGGATGAGAGTTATCTCTCTTACTTAAAATATAAGTTTTCTATTAAATTTACTTTCTTTACTTTTTATGTTAACATCTAAGGAATTATTTCACAATTTTTTCCTGTCATACGAGGTATTTAAGGAATATTTTGTTTTCCTGTGAATGAAATGTTTAGTTTACCCATTTTCTCTCAATAAAACACTATTTCATCATTAGAAAGGGTTCAATAAACTTACAAAATAAATCAAGACACATATGACCAGTAGTCAATTGTAATATTACTATTCTAAAAAAAATATAGTCAAAAGTAGAAATTTTACCTTCTTTATCCTGATTTAACATATTCTCAAGTTTGTTTTGGACCTAAAATAAATAACTCACAGTCTTCCCTACATAGAGTATTTATTTACACAATTGAAATGGCTGTTCTCTTTTCTTTTTTCTTTAAATATGTTATTAAATGCACATCTCCGTAAGCAAACACCAAGCAAACCTTTATTCAATAAGCAGGTGTTTATTAATACCTGCATGTGCATGCCATCTTACTAATTCTTTTGCAAGATGCATGAAAATGTAAAACTAAATAGGAATACTGGTTTTATGTCCATTTACTTTTGAGCCCGGCCATGTAGAAAGCAATCAAGGATTGTTAAAAGGGGATTATATGGGATAAACAGAAGCCAAAACAATGTAAAGAATAAATTTTAAGAAGAATAATCAGTTTTATTTTAGCACAACATATTGATATTTAAAATAGTGAGGGAGAGGTGGATGAGGTCGAGTTGGATTGGGAGTTTGGGACTAGTAGATGCAAACTCTTATATATAGAATGGATAGACAACAAGATCCTATCATATAGCACAGGGAACTCTATTCAATATCCTGTAATAAACCATAATGAAAAATATCGGTATAGATATAGATATAACTGAATTCCTTTCCTGTACACAAGAAACTAACACAACATTGTAAATCAACTATACTTCAATAAAAAACAAACAAAAAAATAGTGAGGGATATGTTAAAAAATGAGTTTTATATTGATAAAGAGCCTGAATGAAAACTTGTTGACAATTAAAATCAAAGCAATTAATGAGTATGTATTGTGTGTCAGACACTCTGCCAGATACTTTTGATTAGAGATGGGGAAAAAAATGTCTCATCTCACAGAACTGCATTCTAATGAAAGGGAGACTATCATAAAAACTATAATACAAAGTGGTACCCATCATAACAGAATATTTATAATTAAGAATACAATTCAACCTTGGTTTCAAAAATGACATAAGAAGGTACCATTTAAACTGAGTTTTAGGTATAAACAGAATAATAAAAGGAAGTTAAAATATGATGGAAAGCTGGGGAAATGGAAGGTGGTGACTTTTTTTGATATGTAGTAAAGAAAATTAAAAAATATTTAATACATCTGCAGCAGTGGTAATTGAGACAAGTGCAATATAATATGCATGATTATCCTATGTATATTAGTATAGTTGTGTGATTTAATTCTAAAACTCTTGTCATCCTTGGTGTATTTAGAGGTAATATTTTTGTAATCTTTATTTTATTTATGTAATCAAGTTATATTAATTCCTTCTCTATGCTTTACCAAGAACCAAACATATGCAGAATCCATTGGCTTCCTAGTCAATACTTAGTGCCTCCATTCTTGTGTAAAAACTATAACTATCCTGGTTTGAGGGAAAGGATAAAATTTTCAGCAGAATTTCAAATAAGGAAAGATATTTAGCTTGGCTGATAGATAAACGAGGTCTTTTTCATTTAGCAGGAAATACTTTGCAGTTTAAGACAAAATAAATGGTGAGAGGCAAAGGGCAGACATGGAATGTTTTATGCAGACACAATCCAACTAATCACAGAAATAGAAAAAGAAAAAAATGCAAGGACTAGTTGAGAAATGTACATCCTCATAGCAATAAGGACACGTACATACCCATGACCTCTATTTTCACAGTCAATCTTCAGTGAAATTACAAAACAAATTTACCTTTGGAATTTTTATGTTTCATTTCTCCTATTCCTTGAGATAGAAAATTTTCCATTTCCAAATATTTTCCATTCCCGTATGATTCTTCCATTGAATATCTTTTATATTATTCTTCATTATCCAAATTTTTCTCTCTTTTACATATTCCTCAGATCACTAAGTAAACAGCTACCCTTTCAATTAGAGCTAAGTCTGGATCTGCTTGTCTCCTTAGACTATATCGAAGTCTTCAATCTGTCATAAAATTGGCTAGAATATTTTTGGTTTTAATGGAAAAATTCTTTGAAGTGAGGCACGATAAATATTTTTGACACTCGCGTGGGAAAATGAGCTGGTTTTCTGTATCAGTAACTTTCATTAAATTGAATTGGCACTGTATTGCATTTGTTCTCTTTCCCGCTGTTATAACATGAGAGTTCTTAATAAGATCATTTTGTACTGTATTAGACAAATTTAATATTCATGCATTATGAAGAAACACTGCTAATATGATAGAAAACTGCTTGGAGGAGCAAATGATTTCATTAAAACTTAAATAAAGCTCACTTTGCATTTTTCCCCTCCTTGAATACCTGTCTATACTAATCAGATGGTAGAAAAGGCAGATTGGGCCCTAGAGACTAGGCAATACATAATCCATACTCTCATCACAATCTGATGTCACCTTTTAGGCTCAAAATATTCCTACTAGATTGTAGTTAGAAGTTTTTAGTACAGAAATATTTAGAATGTTTTAATTTAAGATTATCATGACTTGTTCTACTTTATCCTGGCCTTGCTAATTTGAGTCTATTATAGCTTCAGAAAGAAGACATTCATGAGCTGTACAATAGCTAGCTGCATCTTCATGAGCTCTGAGTCAATAAAATGATGACACAAATTTCACATTCTCTTAATGCAACATCTGCTTCATCACTTGAAAGAATTACAACTCTTGCTCTGAAGGAGTCTTAATGACACAGATCAAATCTTAATAGATAAGTAACTAAGATGAACACACTCTTCCCTTCCATGCATAAAAAGAACACTATTTTAATTGGAACTGAATTAGAGTGTATGGTGGATTTTGTGTATACTCAAATATTTAATTTGGGTTTAATAAGACCATTCATAGTTCTGAAAATGAAAAAAAAAATTAGGGCAAATTATTGGAAAACCAAAATGTGTAAGTGCATGAATTTGTTCCAGAGTTTACTGTGGAATATCGAAGATTAAATTATCTTTCTATCCTTATTTTGAAGGTTATTTAACTGTGTGATTCAGCTACTGAACTGTCAAGATACAGGAAAATATATCATAAATAATTTCTAGTGTCTACTTATCACACAGACAGATATTAAGCCAAAAGAACAGTTGAGAATACACCCAAAGGGCAATTGGTCATTTGTCTTTTGGAGTATACAAATCGTTTGGTAGAGAATAAATTAGGAAATAGTAGAGGTGTACCAATTCTTGGAACAGTTCTTAGTAGATAGACTTTGTGGATAATTGCTTTTTAATCTGTGTGTATTTTATAAAATCATCCAAGCATATTGTTTTACCAAAAGTTAGAGCTATTCAAATGTATGTCTCAACTACGATTCTGTATAAACACATATCCACACTGCTGAAGTTACCAATCAGTAGAGAGTAGAGGAAAAGCTAAGCTAACTATGTTACATTCGCAATGGTCCTTACCATTATTAGGTCCTTGGGAACACATTCAAGATGGGCCTTACATCTCTTAAGATTCAGGATTTCAAAATCTTTTGCCTAAAGAAAAAATAAGGAAAGCACATTATTAACACAACATAAAGCTCAGAAGTACCAATGCAAAAGAAAAACATTGCCTATCAAATATTGTTGCCAAATCTTCATCAATTACATGTGTAAAACATACTCACACTTGTTTGTATGTTGATGGCCAAACACTCAAATGAAAAAATAAATTTACTGATATTGAAAATTAAACAAAAATAACCCACAGACACTTTTATTACCGTCCTATTGCTACTTGGACTTTTCTTCAATGTATGGTATTTAAGCTATTCATGCATTCTAGCCAAGGGTAAAGTTAATCTGATTACAATGAGAAACATAGTATTATTACATAATTACATTTTTAAAAGCTCTCATATAATATTTGAACCTTTTAGATTTCACAAGTTATTGTTTCAAAAGATTCTCTTGGATTTAAACCAATCAGATATTATCTACACCCTAAATATTCTCTCACACTGTGTTTTTCTCACACACATTGAACTAACTCATTGTTGATTCATGATATCCAAACTGCTTATTGTCTTACTCTCCATGCCCTTATGCTTCAAAAGAAACTGACAAGGTTATGTAAGTCAAAGAATGCATAGAAACATAAATTTTAAGCTCTAGAAGAATTTACCAAACAAATTATAAAATTTATTTTATTTATCTGATGCAATGTACAGCTCAAGAAGATAAAATCTGATTAAAATTTAGGAGCATATCAATACAAAAAAGAAATGTTGTAGAAGTAGAAGATGATACCACAAAGAGGAATATGTCTAACATCTATTCAAAATAGAAACATGACAAACAATTAAATTATCATGAAGTCAAATTATAAATTAGTCAACCAACAATAATAAAAGATGATTGCTACACCTCCAGATGTTTTGTAATATCATTTTGGCATAAATTTTGAAGTAAGTTATACAGTTTGGAAAAATAATGAGGTCAGAAGTAGAATTCACTTTATCTCCCTATTTCTTAAAGAATAAATGTGATAGGCATCATCTTATTGATTTAGGTAATAATCTTGTAATTCCTTTTCCATCCAACCTTTAAAACATGCATACAGTTTATGCATATATTGTTATTTTGATTATTTATTTATGGTAAGCTGCTCCAATTATAGCAAACTATAGCATCTGTGGTCTCATTTATGGTGCTGAAGGAAAGTGATTACTGTATTACGAGGCAGCCAGACTCTAGAGTATAACAAAACATGAAATACAGCTAGGTTGAGCAAGTTCTTATTTTCCAGAAATGTGGTTTTCTCTGAGGAGTCACATCTTGTATTTACCAGATGTTCCACAATAACTGTAACTCTGGAGTTGCTTAGTTGTTATAACAAGACGATTTTACTACATAGGAAAAGATTGGCATTTTCTCTGCTGGAAGAAAATGAAATTAGCAATTTGAAAGGCAGTTTTAACTGAGCTATGTGGTTTATATTGATTAATCTATCTCATTAGAATATTAGCCAGCCAATCAGAACCTCTTCCTACCTATTTTCTAATCTCTGCCGTATGTCTAGGTCATAAAAAATGCATTTTCTTCAATTCTGGCTACTATGGAATCTGCATTAGAAAACAAGATGACCTTTTCTCTTAGCCACCAAAAGTTTGAAAGATGAATTTTGTTATATTAAGAAATGTTTTTGCTGTGATTTGAAGTACTTAAGAAGACAAGAATAAAGAAAAATTTGGAAAATCATTTGATTTTTCCATCTTGCTTCCACTATCACCGTTTCTTATTCCTTGGTGGCAGTTTGAAATGACATAAATTGTTCATCAATATCTATGGTCTGTCTTACATATACTCATCATAGAAATTTGAATGAATGTCACATCCAGAACTATGGATAAAGGAAACTCCAAATAAATTTATCTAGAGAAAAAAATATATTATGGAATTTATATAGTGGACAAATATCATAGACACAAAAAGGAAGAGTTTCCATATTTCATTCCTGTAAATACAGTTTCTTTTAATGACATTTTAGTAGTAAAACACTAGATATCTTATTACCTTAGGACAAAATAGACTAGAAAAGGTCAGGAAAGAGTTGTCTTAAAGATGTTCAGAGAAGGTTCTTCTGCTAGTAGATTTATGTCAAGCCCCAGCTATTTTTATAAAGGACACAGGCAATATCTATTTAAACCACAAATATATGTATAGGTTGATCCATCAAAAACCTCTGTGTATAGATAGCATAAAAATAAATAAAAGCATAAATACCTATAGTTCATTAAAAATATGTTTGATACACCATTTTTTCTTATTCACAAAAATGGAAAGTAAGTGCCTTCCAGTAGGGAAATTAATGACATTTTTACATCCCATATAATATTATACATTCATTAAAATGAATAGGTTAGAATTATGACATTTAAGCTAGAGAGATTTTTCCAAGGTATTTTAAAACGAGTCTGATAACTGAAAATAATATCATAATCCTTTTTAAAAGCTATGACATATGTGTGTGTGTGTGTGTGTGTGTGTGTGTATGTGTGTGTCTACTTTTGGATATTGTAAAAACACAGAGAAAAATATGAAAAGTTCTACTAGGTCATGAATGATGTGTGTATGATGACCAAAGTGAAGTCAAGTATTGGAGGGAAGCAGGAAGAAACAAACAAAAACTAAAAACAATGTTGAAAGACTAGTTAAATGTTAAAAAAAAAAACCACTTGATATGATCATCTGAATTTGGTACAGCATAACAATAAATGCCAGGCATATGTATATAGGAATAAATGAATGTTGTGAAACATTGCATTAAATAATAATTTTTAAATTGAGTCCATTTATCATCCTATTTAAAATTGTCTTTTCCATTAGTATCTTTCCCAGAATCTGGATCTTTTCCTTTATAGCAGTATTCACAACTTTTATTTATAAGCTTTATTGTTATCTGCCCTTCTCCCTCACTACACTCTGAGATCAAAAAGGCCAGTGACAATTTTCTTTAGTTCAGCATCTGGTGCAGTTATAAATACTGCTTTCATGAATACTCTATGAATGAATGAAGGGAAATGTAGCCATTATATGTTATGAATGGTATATAAATAGTTTATAATATTAAAGTATGTCATGAGGAAACTCAAAAATTGGAGTCCAAGAAAAAGACAAGGTGCTGACAGGCCTTAGGAGGAAACCCAGAAAAGTGTGCTGTAATAAAAGCTTAGAGGGCAGACAGCCTCAAGACAGAGTCGTTAGCCACTTGAAACAAACACTGATGAAAGGGTAAGCTAGGGGGGAAAGAAAATGCCCGATAAATTTGGCATCATGGACACAGCTGGTGACATAGATTTAAGCCAGAATAATATTCCATAAAATAAATGACCAGATTAACAATATTTAGCAATCAATCAGAATAGACAGTGTTCTAGTCCCAGAACAGGGTCATGGAGACCCTCGATTATGCTAAGAATTAACCCTTTAAGTGCTAGACTTAGAAGCAGCTTGGGATGTTGAGAGAGGGGCTGGGACAACCCACACAGTGGGAAGGGACTCAGGAGCTCATGGCAGCAAATATTTCCCAGTATAGCAGTCTTTTTTAATACGTTAACAAACTCTAGGGACATAGTTGTACACAGCTGCTGAATAACAGTCTGAAATTAAGCAACATAGCAGAATGAAGGAGGCAGAAAGCAGACTGAAATCAGTTATAAACATGGAGCTTCCTTTTCTGACAATGCAGCAGATTAATGGCATAAAGAGTTAATATGAAAATGAACAGCATGGAAACATCTCCCTGATTAAGAAATAAAACCTTGCTGATAGTTTTGAAACTATCTGCTTGGCCACAAACACCTCATATTCCTTTCTCTTTCCACTGCTCTTTCTTGATTTTTGTGTTTCTTTGTCCTTTTTGTTTTTTTTAGAGATCTGCTTAATTTGTAGGTATCATTAAATAATAGTTTGTCTGGGGGTGGAAGGAGTAGGGGTTTAAAAACTTAATACAAACCGAATCATAATATGTAATTATTTTTAAAATATATTATTCAAAATAACTCTCATTCTTTCTTTCTCAGGAAGGTTCTGGATTTATTGCACTGTAATAGAGTTGATAATTCATTTTCAATGGAACAAAATCATTCCCAAGTGGGTGAAAATTAGTTTCTGGGGAAGAAATAAACATTACTCATTTATAATTAAAACACACTATATCTGTAGTATTAAAATTCCATGTGTTGGGGGAGATTGGGGGAAAATGTTTAAAACATGCTTCTTAGGTGGACAATAATGAAAACAAAGTTAAAAGACACTTAAGTGGATTATAACAGTGGGTAAATTGAGAACAAAAAAGAAACAACTTCTCTTGTTCTTTTGTCTCTTCAAAGAAAAAGACAAAGAAAATAGGAAGACCAGGGAATAACAGCCTTGCAGCAGACCTTCAGGCCAGCTAGTTCAGACTAGAGTAAGGTGAGCCTCAGGATACCCACTGCCAAGATAAATACCACCCGTTGCCAAGAAAATAAAAGCAAATGACTATTGGATGGAAGAACATACTGAGAGAAAAGAGTTGGGAAAAAATATGTATATAAAAAAATATACACATTAAAATATGATGCCAAATGAAGACAAATTGAAGAAGATAAAATTGAGGAATTATAGCATCGAGGAAACTTTCTTGGAAGAAAACAAAATAAAGCACAACACAGCTCAATGACATTGTTAAGGAAACTTTCTTGGAAGAAACAAAATAAAGCACAACACAGCTCAATGACATTGTCCAGACAAGAAGGTAATAATCAAAATGAAGACTTGTATAATATATCCACACTGTCAAAAGGATCTTTGCATTTATTTAAATATACAACTGAATTATAAACAGAAGTATAGACAAAAAAACAGAATGTGTATGTTATAAAGCTCAAAAAGATGCACAAAGTCATTATTAACACAAATACAATGTTGGTAGAAATTAACACAACATTATAAATCAACTATACTTCAACAATTTTTTTTAATTTTTAAAAACTCCAATGTTGCAAAAACTATATGTCAAGAAGTGTATCCTTACTTATTTCCTAAATTGCCAATCAAGAAGACAATTGATATAATTTTTAAAAATTATATATTTACAGCAAAAAAGTAAAATCTTTCTTTATCTCTCCACCTCTCTAACTACCCATATTGCAAGTTGTGGTAGAAGGTCTGTGCCTCGACATGTCAAATCTGGAGGGTGTCAGGTGGCCTCAGTGCAAGTTCCTTTTCCCACTGATCCTCATAGATAAATACCCCCTCGCCAAATCACCCTCCTTATAGTAGGGAACAGCATGGTGTCTGTTTATTGCTGAACACCAGGCTTCATTTCCCTACCAGCCTGCTGAATTATTCAAAGAAGTTAACCACATCTTCCCACTGGAACCAGGAGTCATCCTACTTCTTGTTATTATAAGGCATGTTTCCACAGCTCCCGCTTGTTCAGTCTGTTCCAGAACACAACTCCCATGTGGCCCTGCTTGTTATATGGTGTTGTCCACCCAGAGCTGTGGGTACATGTGACCATGACCAGCTGTCCATCTCATCTGGCTGGTGCTGGGTGTCATATGTTTGGTCATCCCCTAACCCTAGGGCAGAAACCCCTCCTTCATCAACAGGGTGAAGAGGAGGTTATCAAGGTGTAACCAGCCAAAACATCATGTTCAGTCTATGCACTTGAGAGAAACACCTGTATTCTTTATTTGTAATACTTAAAGCATATAACTTTTTTTTCCCAAAAATTGGGATATTGATTTCTCCATGAGGAAAAAAGAAACTTTTACTTTCTTTCCACCTAAGCACTAAATATGAATAGCTGAGTAACTAAAAATATGATCTCATAATAGCTATGAAGGACTTTTAAAACTTGGAGCTTTGAGAATACTAAGAAGTTCTTCATTTACTTTTTTTATTTAATTATATTTTAATACAGGTACTAACTAGATAAATAATTCCATAAATTATTTTACATGTCGGCCTATATAAATTGAGTGCATATACAAAATATTAATTTCCCATTTTCTGTATTTTTAAATTATCCTAAAATTATTTTTTTTTCTCAAATTATGGAAACAATTAATACTTTTGATTTGAAATGGAAGGAAGAGAAATCGTGTGCTAATAACTGTAATAATATATTTTTCATTTTATTGAAAGAGGAAAATAGATATCTCATTTCATCCTTTAGAGAGAGAGAAAAGGGGGGAAGAGAGAGGAGAAGGCAAGGGGGAGAGGGGAGGAGATACCGAGAGAGACGGGGGACAGAGCAAAGAAGATCTCATCCCTTGCAATTTTATTAGTAAATTTCCAAAAAAATAAATCAAAACTAATTAAAAAGTCACAGTGACTTCTTTTTTGTAATAAGACTTTCTGTTTGTGAGAGTCACTGGAAAATATGTTTTCAATCTTAAGTAATGACACTTTACAAAGACTAGAGAACTGATTTACAATTTCTCATTGATCTTGCTGTCAGCCAGTCCTTCCACTAAATACAGAAGAAACAGGCTTTATGAGATGGGCCAGTAACAATGAAATTGATAATTAAAGAGTGGTTGTACAAATATGACGTGAAAATATAAGCAGAGTCAGCAAGAGAACAATAGACGGTGATTTATATGGTTTGTATTAGCATGCAATTTGGAAGTAGGAGATTTGAATAGGGCATGCCCACAAGGATAATAATAGGCTGATGTTAAAAAAAAAGACAAAAATCTCAACAGAGCATAAGTACTAAAGAATTAAGATGAAGGACAAATTCATGATATTGATATAGAAACCACACTTTACAGGAAAAACTCAAATATTGTGGAAATCTAATCTGAACGTATCAGACAACTGACATTACACTTCATATCTAAAGCCACAGAAATCCCTTGACTACAATCAGTTAGCAAGTCAGGATTTGTCAAAGAGCCACTTATTCTGAGATATTTCCATGCATTTACCATAAGCTTTAGGGAAAACAAGCATTTGTTTTGCCTTTATGGTAATAAGAGTGACATCCAAATCACATAACATAGTAAGTTGGGACATCTCAGCATGCATAACACCCTGTGTAAGAAAATTTGAAGACTGTCAAGAGAGCAGATACTGCTAATTCTAGAAACATTCCAATAATTTGTATTTAGGTAGCCATACAGAACAAAAGAAGACTTTACTCTTTTATCAACTCACTTTTTACCACTTTGCTTATCACTTTGTAGATAGTTTTCTCTTGGGTGAAGCATGCTGCCTCCAGAAGCCAAAGAGGTTGTCCAGGTTTGTGCTAAATTCTTACCAGTTGGAGGGAGAGGTACAATTTGGGGTTCTTTTTTACTAAAATAAAAATATTTTAGATGATTAATTCTACTTTTTTGGTTATATGTCTATAAATTTTAATATTTGTGTGGTAAACATCAAAGTCAAGATACAGAGCAATTCCATCACGTGCCCTAGATTCCTTTACTAAAATCTCTCCTGATCCATAATACCTAGCAATCACTGATCTGTTCTCCAACACCATAATTTTGTCTTTTTGAGAATGTCATATAAATGTAATCATATAGCATGTAACCTTTTGAGATTGACTTCTTCCATTCAGGATAATGCCTTTGAGATTAATCCAAGTTGTCACATTTATCAATAGTTCATTCCATTTAATTTTCAAGAAAAGTTTCACTGTATGGATACATTACAGTTTGTTTATTCATTCACCAACTGAAGGACATTTGGGTCATTTCCAGTGCATTTGTTACAGTTATGAATAGAACTACTATAAATATTTGTGTACAGGTTTTTGTATGAATATATGTTTTCATTTCTCTAGAGTAAATACTCAGGAGCGGAATTTCAAGGTCAAGCAGTAAGTATGTTTATAAGAAACTTTAACCATTCTTGAGGGTGTTTGTACCAAGTCACATTCCCACCAGCAATGTATAGTATTCCTAGTTCTACAATCTTACCAATAGTGAATGCCTTACGTGACCTAAATTACTAACCTCTAAAAACTTCACTAATAAGACATTATCCTGAATCTTTTATATTTTTATTTTCCATCCTATAGAGTACAGGTTCTTCAACAAGGCTTCCAAGGCTACTTTTTACTTTTGCTCATTGCCAATTGATATGATGCCAGCAGAATATGCAGATGGTTCACATCGATTTGGATGATAATTTACAGAAGATGAGAAATAACATAGCCCTTGGGCAAGACTATCAATATATACTACAGTCTATCTTTCGTTAATGAAAACTCATTCTTGTCCTCCTTCCTTATGGAATATTATAGAACATATTTTTTGATAAAAGGCCTCTTACCTGTACCTGAGGCCATGTTTTTCTGTTCTAATAAAGATAATATATTTATCATTGCAACTGCAATTAGTGTTACAACTTGGTTGAGTTTCCAGAAGTCCACTGTCATCTTCCAGTATCTATCTTGTTTTTCTGGAGGGATTAAATGTGGTCATGATTGGAAACATGAACCTTGCATCTTACAGGTATTCAAAGATGGCAATAATCACTTTCATTCATCTTGGGGTACTGTTTTTGATTCAATATCTTGACCAGGGTGAGAGAAGTATTATAAGCTTCTGTGTTGCCTTCTCTATCACAAGAATCCTTACTCCATAGGCCAAGTAATCAGTGTGGGAATTCTGCCAACCCCTAAGTATTTCCATTATATTTATACATTTGGTGACCAGGGAAATGAATACTGAGTGGGTCTGTGACCAAGAAAAAACAAAAACAAAAACATGAGCTATACCTCAGCCATGTTATGCCCTCATTCTAACACAGAGATTTAACATCATAAAATTAAACAGTGAGGGCAACAGAGTAGGTGCTTAATACATGTGTATTATGTCAGTGATATTTGTCACAAGGTATCCCATATGTATCTCAAATTCTTATTAAAGAGCTACATGACAGCTTGAAAACAAAGATGACTCCAGATGTGTATAAAATCATTTATCGCTGCACAATCTAAATAAGTTGATAAATACTTCCAGTTGTAGTCTTCCATTTACTTTTAGTCACTGTTGCTATTCCATACTTAAATTTTAGGTTTATGTTTCAGTTAGTTGTTTTTACTCTCTATATTTTCTATTTTGTTTCATTTTATATTCTTTACTTTCATTTTAACATATTTCAAAACCCTGAGTAATCAAAATGTAAAGGATGTCACTGCTAGTAGTATAATTATGAGAGTACACAGATGGCTTATTAAGAGAGGGAACATAAAAGCCTGAGCGAAACTGCAAAATACTAACTTTCAACATGAGAATCTTTCATCCTATAACATAAATTCACTGCCAGCAAGTTTTGTATACAGAAACCACACTAACATCTCTAAAGGAGCATCAGAGGATTTTAATGGGACTGATATCCAAAATGTATTGATCCTCAGCTATAGTTGTATATCTCTTTTCAACTGAGATAATTTCAAAGTTTTCATTTGGCTTTAAATTATATTTTGTAGAAATAAATGTACTAAACAGCAAGAACCAAACCAAACAGTCCTGATATTAGCAGATGTTCTTAAGAAATATTTGGGAAAATATAGCATAAAAGTATTTCATTCTTATTCTGAAATAAGGCTGAGAGTGACTGTGAATGCAATGTCATGCTGATTATTAAATGTACTTAATTCTTAAAAAGGTTTTAGTCAGACTTCAATATTTTTTTACTGTCTACATAGGCAGTTATGGGACTTAAGTTCACTTATGTTTTGTGTTTTTAATCAAACTTGACTGAGCTTATAAAAGAAAAGTCAGTCAAATTGACCTGCATGTGTCTTCTTTTCCAATAACACAATCATGCACCAAAACAATGATCTTTGCAGGGGTAAATGTTATTTCAAAGAATAAATAATTACTCTTTAAAATTTAAGCGACTATCTTTTTCTCTTTGGCATTATTAATTAAATAAAAAGAAGAAAGGAGATGTGTTCAACAGATATGCAAGGCAAGAAATTTTGACATATTTGGGAGTAAGAGAATAAATATAAATAAGAATATGATTGTTGAGCATATTTTATAGAACTGTAACTGATAAAACACTTTAATAAAATGTTTTTATTAGTTTTACTTACACATGCCCTAAATAGATATTTAATTCTCTGGGTTCTCACTTTAAGGATAATCCAAATATATACATAATCATGTATGGAATTCACTAGATGGCTGCATCATAGCTGGAGAGTTCCATGAAATTTCACCATCCACATCTATATTTCTATTTATCATGGCTTGGCTTCATAAATACTACCTTAATTATATAGGTGATTATAAGGAAAATAAAAACATTCTAAACAAGTTATTCACAAATAGCATAATAATACTTTTTCCATGCTTTTGTCCATGATATTGCCACAAGTGCGATGATCTTTTGATAAAGCAATATATGTCACAGTTGAACAACTGAGGTTTCAGGACAGATTCAAGAAAGAAAGTTCTTCTTCTTCTTCTTCTTCTTCTTCTCCTTCTTCTTCTTCTTCTTCTTCTTCTTCTTCTTCTTCTCCTTCTTCTCCTTCTTCTCCTTCTTCTCCTTCTTCTTTTTCTTCTTCTTCTTCTTCTTCTTCTTCTTCTTCTTCTTCTTCTTCTTCTTCTTCTTCTTCTTCTTCTTCTTCTTCTTCTTCTTCTTCTTCTTCCTGTTAACTTGGTCATGATTTCTGGTAGCTGCCATTAGGTATTTGTAGGCTTCATTAGAGTAGGATCAACGAAATTCCAAATTCTCATACAGTTTTCAACTTTTAGGAAAAAAAAAAAAGCACACTCTTCTATCCCCATATAGTTTTTTGAATGTGGAGAAAAATATCAAGCCTATCAAACCCAGCAAACTAAGTTTTAAAGAAGAATGGTTATCTTCTGTTTTTTCACATGCTGTTAGAAGTGTCCATGAAGATTCAGAAAACAAAAAGATTTGGTTCATGTTTCTTAAAGGGCCAAACAAACTTTCCTTGACAAGTCAAATGACCTATAATGAATGACTTCAACATAAATGGCATGTTTTTTCGGTAAGAAATCCATTTTAAATCTCATGAATTCTTTTAAAAGTAAACTTCTGAAACTTAGGTGTAATCACTTAGAAAATCAACCAGATAAAGATAACGATCTATAAGGAGCTAATACTTACCATACAACTTCAAGGGTAAATTGGAATCCACATGTTTGAAGAGTCTTAACAATCTTCATAAGTCCTTCATAACTCCTTTATATACAATCTTTATTTTAAAATATATTGGTCAACAATTTTTTTTTATAAATTTATACAATCTTTATTTTTATAGTACATATTATTTTCAATACAGTCTTCTCAGTGTTCTATTATCACTCATAACTGTATTCACACTGAATATTAAAACCTTTAGTTTTTACTCAATTATCACCATAGTTCATCTCACACCCTCTAGCATTTCTCATTTCTTTCCACGATTCGTAATTTTGTTTAATCATGATACTACAAATATCTCACTACTCTAGCTCTGTTATTATTCCTCACCTTTCTTTAAGCTAATATCACACATTCTTTCCAATTGTAGTATTTCATATAATAGCCCTTCCATTTTTCCCCACCTTAGTCCCTGGCATATTTTTCTTTGCAATTATTCATTTGCTATGCCAGCTACTATCTCCATGAAAAGATTTAGGTTGTGGTGTCCTACATTTTTAGAAAGCTTTTTCCAACAGTCAGTTCTTCTGATAATTAGCATGAAACCCTTACCAGCAACTTTCTTTGCCTCTTTGAGTCCTGAAAATTAATTATTTATGCAGCACATGTAGGATGACTTTGGTTTTCATCTATTCTTTTGTCAACCAGAGTTACTATTCAGATACTGTATTAAATACCTAGTTCAAAATTTACCACATAATTGAAAGGAGAAATGGAATTTCAGAGGAAAAAAGGAATTCTTCCCAAGAATATAGCATGTTTTAGTAGAATTAAAGAAGGCAAAAATTATAGATATAGCAAAGTTAATTTCATACATTTCAAAAGACATTACCATTCTTTATTTTTAAAGGGGATCTCTGTCCTCTACCATTGTTACTGAGAATTTGTTTTCTAAACTAATTATGCCTCTGAATAAATATTAATATATATGATATTCTGTATCTGATGTTATACCTATTTTTATTTTTTTTCAAAATATCCCCTTTCTTTTAAAAGTCAGTTTTCAAATCCCAGGGGAATATTCCTGCAAAAACTTCTCAGAAGAACTAAGAATGATATGCTAGTGGCACAATAACAACTAGAAATGGAAGAACAGAAATGTGGGACAAAGGGAGAGTGTAAATAAACTAACTTCACCACTGCTGCCCTGTGCATATATACACTACTACTGCTACTACCACTACTACTATTAGCAAACACTCATTCGATATATTGAATTATGAAACTGAGTTGAGCCATAATTATCTCAGCACTTAAGTAATAATATAATAATGAACACTTGAGTTTTAATTATATATTTTGCAGGCAAATAAATGCCAGGAAAGTCAGAACAAAGTATCTAAAAAAGCAAGAGACAAAAAACGAAATAATTGATAGAGCAAGAGAGGAGAGAAATTTCTCACAGAGCTCATTTCTTCACACCTGGAACTTCTATTTGACTTTTTATCACTTGGCTCCTAATTTTATAAATTGATTAAATTTTATTTATTTATTTATTTATTATTATTATTTATTATTATTTATTTATTTAAATTTATTAAATTTTATAAATTGTATCATATTCATACATAATTTTGAAAAATATATATGAGAGTGGCATATATTGTTTAAATAATCATACATATATTAAAATGGACCATTTAAAACACAACAAATAAACAGATGACATCTAGCAGGCGAACACAAGAAAGTAGAAATAATTGCAAACAGCTGTTTAGAATAATAGACGTATGGAGTTTCTAACCAACTGAAACTGTTGGTTGAACTGTTTTCGAGTCCTGAGTCACTTACTGACTTTATTTTGTATATATTACATCATTTTAAGTAAACATTAGTAATTTCATATTTAAAATGTGATTAAAAAGTATCACCCAACTCATACTCCTGTTATGAACATGATGCTTTTGTCATAATAAATGAAAAAATATTTAGCCTAGTGTCTAACACCTGATAAGAACTGAATAAAAACAAAATTATTTTATTATTAATAATGTCTCTAGGACCTTTTCTAAACTGTCAGTCAAAACTCTAATCACTATGCTCTAACTCTAATCATGAAAATTGGAATAGAACACTTAGAGTTCTTTCAAAGAAAGAAGGTTTAAAGATAAAGCATGTTATATTGTAAGGTCTTTCACCCCAGAGTAGTGCCTTTGACTTTTCCCGCAGCTGGTTGAATCTAACACAATGCCTTACATGCAATAAGTACTAAATCATTTCTTGTAAGATGAATGAACTCTTTCATATGAAAGGCAACCCAAGTTACAAAGAATTATGCTTTGAATAATAGATTATCTAAAAGAAAACAATACAGTAAAACAATGCATATTTTTAGGAAGATAATTTTATTGAAAATTGTGGATTAAGAGAGTAGTGAACTAATATTAATGGAAAAATACACAGTTCAACTCAGATTTTATCCTCTGTTAAAAATATTAGACTGAAAACAAAGTTTTCTCTATGTTTTTAAATTGTGGATATAAAATCAAACAACCTGACTGATAATCTTTGTAAAGTGCATAACGTATCCTTTTTATTCAAATAACAAGTTACAACCAGTATCATATTGACAGATATTCATAACTCTAAATATAATACATAGTAAGGGCTTCCCTGGTGGCGCAGTGGTTGAGAGTCCGCCTGCCGATGCAGGGGACACGGGTTCGTGCCCCGGTCCGGGAGGGTCCCACATGCTGCAGAGCAGCTAGGCCCTTGAGCCATGGCCGCTGAGCTTGCAGGTCTGGAGCCTGTGCTCCGCAATGGGAGAGGCCACAGAAGTGAGAGGACTGCGTACCGCAAAAAAAAAAAAAAAAAAAAAAAAAAAAAAAAACATAGTAACTAGAAAATAAAAGATAAAGATTCCTTGCAACCCTTTCCATGGAGACTGCTTGTCTTTTATATCTTAAGTATCTCATAGCCAACAGTTGAGGTAGTTGTTCACCTTGGTATCAATTATTACACACATACAATTTCTCCACCTTCATCCTGTAAAACTGTGTGCTTTAAGGGTCATCCTTTAAAGCTCTGTTTCCTCTCCCTCTCTCCAGTACTGTAATACACAGATCTACTGATACTCTTGTAATCTTTGCATGAAAGATTTTACATGAAAGTCTGTTTTAAACTTTTAGGCTTAAAAAAACTACTTCTAAATAAGATAAAGGTTCTTGTCACCAATTCCAATCTGGGCTGGTGAAGGAAGGGTTTCATCAAACCATCAAGCAATTCTCCATCACTAGTTGAGTGCTCAGTAATTCAACTCTGTTCTGATACTGTCTATCCCAAGATAGTGTCAGGTCCCACAGTTAAGGGCTCAGTCTCACAAAACAGCTGTCCTCTTCTACACTTCAGATGACAGTCACAAATCCAAGTTCTCACCTTTGCTTCTGACAGATGGTTATAGATCAGAAGTTCCCATGGCCTTCTTCTTGGCTTCAATTGATTTGCTAGAAAACTTCACAGAACTCAGAGAAACATTTTACTTACTGGATTTCCAGCTTCCTATAAAAGAGTATAACTAAGGACCTGATGAAAGTGATGCATGGTGGAAGAGATGCTTGGGGCAAGGGATGAGGAAAAGGTGCAGTGCTTCCATGCTCTCTCTGAGAGTGTTATTCTCTCATCTCAACATACATTCACCAACCCAGAGGCTCTTCAAACCCAGTCCTGTTGGATTTTTATGGAGGCTTCTTTACATAAGCACATTTTGATTAAATAATTGGCCATTGGTAATTGATTCAAACTCCAGCTCCTCTCCCCTCCTTAGAGGTCATAAGTGGTGGGACTCAAAGTTCCTATCCTCTAATCATGTGGTTTGTTCTCCTAACAGCCAGCTCCCATACTTAGGTGCTTTCCAAAGCTCACCTCATTAACCTAAACCCAGTTGTGGTGGAAAGCAGCTGATTTTGAATAACAAACCACCCATTCCACCTCTTTGGCTTTGAAGCAATTTCAGGAACTGACAACAAGATATGGAATTTTATAACAAAAGATGCTCCCATTGCTCTTACTGCTCAGAAAATCCCAAGGTTTTGGAAGCTGTAAGCCAGAAACCTTGGTTAGAGGTCACATATTATAATAAGACCACATTCTTACTATAAATCACCATATCACAAAGAGTATATAGATCAGAGGGAGAAGATAGAAGGTGGGTGGTTTTGAGGTTTGAGAATAGTTACCCAGGGTTGTGCCCTTGAGGATAGAATTTAAAAAGGCAAAATGGACTAAAGGGAATGTTGATGTACACAAGGGAGTGAATACAATGATTGATTGTGAGATTTAAGCTGGGTAGGAATGGAAGATGATTTTAGTGGATGAGTGTCAGTGAAAATGGTAGTAGGATTAATAGCTTCTGCAGATTGTTAAGAGTGAGCAATCATGGTACTACAGGGATGTGATAGACAGAGAAAAGAGGATGACATTCAGGTTTTTGTTGCTTGTAGTTATCAGTAATAAACTTGAAATTCAATGCTGGGAAGTTGGAGGATGGAAGGAAGAAGAATGTTCTAGAAGTAACAAAGGAGGAGGCAGTAGGCTACTTATACTCTTTGTGTGGCCAGAAGTAGAGAAAACAGGCACCTCTTGAGAAAATTGAAGGGCAATAATCAGAGGTCTCAGGGGAAAGCAAGGTTTCTGTGTGACAAAGAAGGTGATGGAACTGTTCAGAGAAGATTCTAGGGACATGTGGGAATATTTATGACCTACTGTGATTGCATAATTGAAAAGAGATGGAAAAATGCAGGTATAAAAGGAGACACTCCAATCTGTATGGGAATTAGTTTGAGGGAGATTGTGGATCCCTGTGAGTCTGTTTTTTTTTTTTTTTTGATAATTAGACAAAATATGACTAATAGTGGTATATAGGAAATTGTATGTTTCTAAGACTTGCAAATGGAGACGGCATCCTGAAAAGTTGCCGCCTTACCTGTAAACAAGCAGGATTTCCTCTTGACCCATTTTAATGTGGAGATGGAAGGACTTAGTCCCATGAGTGTTAATGCTTCAATCCCTCTAAGGTGTGTGATTTGGAAACTTTCTCATTTTAAGTATGTGGAGCTCTCTTGAATCCTGGTTTTGAGGTCAAAGAAGTCAATGCTGACAAATGTACTCATAAATCCATCTTTGTTCATGAGGAAATCTTTTGCATTGAAATTTAAAGTGTCTTCCTTGAAAATTCAGTAATTCCAACTATCAGCAGGTGTTCAAGAGCCATAGGGTACTTGCAACATTGAGTGGCAACCAGATTTATCAGTAAAACATGAAATTAGAATTTTAATTTGTAGATACCAGAGTTTAACAGTCATAATTACCTATGGAAAATATAACCTTTCAATAAAATAAACAGAGAAATAAAAACAATAAAAAAGTGCATGATTTTCAATTCGTTCCTACCAAAGAGGAACTGTAAATTATTTGGCAGTCTTTCATTTATTAATACTTACTTATTATCAAACATTTCTGTATTGTCCATTCTGTGTGAAGTATCAGGCATGGAATTATATAATATATGCAGTTTCTTTTCTTGCAGTTAGTTACCAAAAAAAGAAAAACACAATACAAATAATATAGTACATTGAAAGCAATATTGCATTAAGCATTTATTAAGGGTTCTAAGACATTTAATATACTCCTGAAACTTAGATTATTATAATTGAGTCATTTTATGCATGGGAACATTCTTATTTTTCTGAAAATTAAAATATTTTATTCAAGACACCATTATTTCTAAGATTCTTAAATTAATGTATTTTATTTTTCTTCTCCTTCTACAAGGTAAGCAAATAAAAGGAACAACTGCACACTCTGACCTATTATAATTATTCAAATAAGCTGATCACTAACATTTGCCTTTTCAAGTTTTGAATCTCAGAAATTCTGACAGATAAAAATGAAGTAATTAGACCTGGTTTCCATAACCCCTATTTATGAAATATATATTATAGGCTACTTAGCTAGCTGCTTTTTTCTTTCCCCTTTATTATTTAATTATTGACTTGAACTAACAATATTGTGATTACAAATAAAAACAAGATAAAAAAGTAAAAGACAAAAATAAGGTAAAGAAAACAAAGAAGAGGAAACTCAGTTTTAGAGATTAATGAGGTTCTCAAGGTATCTTAGAAAAGTGCACGTGATGGTTAAAGTTATGTGTCAATTTGACTGAGCCATCATGCCCAGATACATGATTCTAAATATTATTACAAATATTATTCTAAATGTTTCTGCAAGGATGGTTTCGGGTAATAGTAACATTTAAATTTCTGGACTGTGAATAAATCAGATTGCCCTCCATAATTTGGGTGGGCCTCATCCAATCAGCTGAAGGCCTGAATAGAACAAAGCCTGATCTCCTTTAAGCCAGTGGGAATTCTAGCCCTCAGACATGGACTGGAACATTGACATTTCCCCGAATTTCCAGTTTGCCAGCCTACCCTGATGATTTTGGACTTGTTAGACCCCATAATCATGTGAGTTAATTCCTTAAAATAAACTTCGCTATATATAAATACCCATCCTGTTAATTCTGTTTCTCTGGAGAACCCTGATTAGTACAGAGTGAATCAAGGATTATAACTCATAACTACCTGATCCCAAATCCTCTACTCTTTCTAATATGCAATGTACTTTCTTGCAAAATATAAACCTCAAAGAAAGATTCAGTCAGCTTTTAGAGTGTAGCATCACTTAACTGGATGTTTAGTTGATTGGGCAGAGATCAGAGTGAAGGATTAAAGTTCTAAATTAATATAAAGGAGGAATAGCATCACAGTACAGTAGTTAAGAGCACAGAATTGAGAACAAGATGCCAGGAGTTCTAACTCTAGCTCCACTGTCTACTCGAGAGAACTTGGGAAATGTATCTAATCTCCCTGCAATGAAGACTGTAATACCTCTTCCATACCCTCTTGCATATAGACCCCTTTGACTGTTTATGTTCATTCCATCCTCAACTATGTATTATTTGCTTCAAATTGCTGCCCCAGGGGCTCTATTCAGAGGACTCCCATTTACAACTAAAGCCATTTTGAATACATGTAGAGACTAGGAGTGTCTCAAAGCTTACAACTGCCTTGGGTATTGTACTCCAATGAGTACAATGAAGGAGGGTGAAAATTCAGCTCATTTGACTTCAGGACAAAATATAGGTCTAATTTATACTCTAGAGCTTCCCTCTGGGATAAGGGCACACCTAGCTAGGAATTACACCTTGCTTTGTTTCTTTATCTTTCTCAACCTGCTTTTACCACTTCCTACTGGTTTCCTCTGGAAGCTTTTTGGAAAATTGAATAAAGGTACCCAGTTTCTCATCTCTAAAGTTGGAATGTAGTGGCTAAGTCAAAGGCTGTTGTGAAGGTTAAGTAAGTGACTGCATGTAAAACACTTATAACAATAACAAGCACATATCATATGGCAAATGTGTATTAGTATATTAAATATAAAATAGTGAAAAGAATGTGCCAATCAACAAAACAAATAACTTGTGAATGTTTACACATAGTAAACACATTCTATGCACTAAAAAACAAGAAATCAATTTTCCCACATTTACTTTTCATAGAGAGAGACAGACAATTTAGCCAATGTTAAAAATGCAATCTAGTCAATACTGTGGCAGTAGGACACTCTGAGTGTTAATGTCTTTTTAAAAGTAATATAAAAGAGGCATCTTAGGCACTAAACTCAGCCCAGTAGTTAAGGAAAGGATTTGTCAGAAAGGCTAAATAGGAATTATACAATTTGAAAAGTGGGGAGGATGATGGGAGAGTGAAATAGACAGAGGTAATAATATGTTTTATCTGTTGAAAGATTTAGAAGAATTTTACAATTATCATTATTATTTGATTTGAGTGCAGATATATATGTGTGTTTGTGAATGTATATTAAAGTATGTGGTGGCATGTGTGTGTGTGTGTGTGTGTAATTGTATGTGCAGGTCTCTGTGTTGAAGTGCATTTGGGGGAGTAGGATTGGCAGTGAGGCTGAAGAGATAGGCAGAGACCATTTTAGCATTCCATGATATATTCAAGAGTTTGTATTTCAACTTAAAGGCAATGTCAAGTTAAGGAAGGATTTTAGTAGGGGAATGGAATGTTAGAAAGACAAGTCTGACAACTGTGTTGAAAATGAAATTGAGGGTAGGGATGGTAAATAGTTTTTCAACTCACATGCCAACTCTGATCAATTGGTAGTGGCTGCCTAGAGTACTTGTTGAGAAAGATTTTGAGGTCTTTTCCAGGCATAGTAGGAAAGAGCACCATGACTGGTAATCAATGCCTTCCATTTATTTCTCATGTCTTAACACTTTCTTTACTGAATCTATCTTCTGCAGTGCCTATCTGCTTTAGATATCAGATGTTGATCAACTGATATCAATATAAAAATGTGGATGGAAAACTTGTCTTCTCTGAATGTTCCTAACCTTGAAAATGCAATGATATTTTTACTTGTCTTAGAAGGAAGTATATGGGTTAGCACAGACATTAGCATGTAGATATATTAAAATTATTAATTTAATTATTTCAGCTAATTTTTAAACACTATTTGGAAACAAAGCTCTGATACCTATACCTTGTAGTATCAGAATTTAAAAAAAAACACATAAATAAGAAGGAAACTTTGATACTAGTTAAAATTATGAGAAAATATTGTGTTTGTAAATAAACAAATTTGGCCAAAACTTTCACCTTCTTCCACTTCAGTTACACTAAATGCCCCTCTTGTTACATTTTTTGATAATTGCCCTACTGATTTAGATTTAACTGATTAAGTGTTATAAAAGATTCCAAAGACAACTTTAAATAATAAATAGTCCCTGGTAGTTCAAAGAATAAAACATTTGGAGCCACACAAGTCTACATTATAATCCTGACTGTGTCGGATTATAGACCAACAGTCAGATCTGAGGCAAGTTTTCTTTGGTGTGTCTCTTCTCTAAACATGTGGTATTAATTTAATAAAGTTTTTATGAGGCTCAAAAAGAATAATATGTATGCATATAAAATGCAGTTGATAAGATAGTTTAATGACATCTGACAAGCTTTGAAAGTGTAGCTCCTAGGTCACATAACATTAATTGTTTTTTTAAAAAAAACTTGAATTAACTTCAGAATAAATCACATACTAAGAAATGTTTAAAAATAACAAAATATCATACAATACCCATTTATTTTTAGTCCATTGTATACTGAAATGTTAGATATTGGGACTACATTTAAAAATTCATGGTTCACTAATAAGCTAATAGTACAAAAAGAGTTGTATGCATGCCTTATTTTCCATTAAGCAAATAATGATTTGAGTCAGATTTCCTAAGGATTTCTCAAGAGAAAATCATATAGTAAATATTAAATGTAAATTTAACTGTATATCAGTTTTTACAAAACCACTCTGAGTTGCTTTTATAGTACATGGCTGTCAGTGTATGAATTCTGAGTTGAAACCTGGCTTCAAATACTATTGCCTTCCTGAAAATGTCCACACAGGAGATCAGATGTGAGAGTAAATAGATCTTGTCATTTTTTAATGACTAATAATCACCCTTCCAAATGACACCTTCATTGATGGTACCCTTTTAATTGCAATTTTTTGATTCTATAAAATAAGATAATGTTGGAAATAGAACTAATGATTTTACTTAAGGTAATGATTTTCATTGTGCTTCATGTACCTTAAGAGAACTCTGAACTAAACTGTAGTTGATCTGACATGTATTGAGTTCCTTTCTATTCCAGCAGGTGTTGCATTAACATGACCTTAGGGTCTGGTGTTTTAAAACCTGGAAAATAGAGCAAAACCTGTCAAAAAAAATGACCCCTAGAGCCATCAAAGATTTGCAAAAATATCATTCTAAAAGTTAGCATCCTTGGTCCAGCAATAAATATATAGTAATTTTGATAGAAACAAGCAAAATATGAAACCATTCTTCTAATACTGACACATATATTGTAGAAAATTCAATTTTTCAGAAGTGTTTATTTTAATTTTCAAGAATATCATGTTCAATGGATCACCATTTAATATGCTTAGTGCATCACTGTTTAATTATACAAAGACAAAAATACTAGAGAAATGAGCCATTTTATATATCCTTACTATATTTAGAATTAAAATCTGTCTGTTTTGTGATCTCTAGAAATTTTATGTCACACATTATCACCTTCTTTTTATTTAGTAGAAACATGGGGAAAGAAAATGTACTATCCAGTCACGGTTGAGTTTCTTTATGTTTCACTTCAGTTTTCTGCACATTACTAGTAGCTTTTATTTCACAGTTGTTTCTTGTTTAAGTCTCACACAAGATGACAACAGCATGGGGCAAATCATTTTTGGCTTAATTTGAAATGCTGTTTTCAGGGTATTTTAACAGCAACAATTCTCATATGAGCAAGTAACGATCATAAATGTTATCTGTAGCTCCCCAGATAAACCACAGATAGAAAAACAAACATGCAACAGAATTTGTAAAGTGATAAAGGAATTTTTAGTATTGTCTAGGCAATGCCTTTAGAGTTAGACCATGGGAAATATATATATATATATATATATATATATATATATATATATATATATATATATATATATATATATATATGTAATTTGGCATACTCTTAAGAGGAACAATGTAAAACATAAGGAAAGTAAAAATGCTTACAAATCAAACAAACTCTACAACTGAAATTCAATCTAAATTTATTCTATCCAGGTGAAATACATGCTAAGTATCAAAATTTAACAATTATGAACTCATTGCTTTGTGTTTATGTGTGTGTGTGTGTGTGTGTGTTGGGAAGAGGTATTAAAAACAAAAACAAAAGCGAAAAACAATAAAAGACTTCTTACCAAAAAAGTGCATTGAAATTACTTCAACAGAAATGGATTGATGTAAACTTGGGAGCAGGAACTATGTCTTGCAGATCCTTGGATGTTCTACCTCAAGCAAATGACCCTCTAACTGTTGGTTAAAAGAAAAAAAATAACAGATGGGATGACCAATCCACTCACATTTAAACACAGTCTATCACTAAGATTATTTCCATCTAATATTGTTTTATATCTTAGAAAACATTTATGTTGGGCAGAACTCATTTTTTTTCTACTATCATTTGAAATAATAATAAATCTCCAGTGGTGATGTTTCAAATGCAAATCTTCATTAATTCATTCATTTCATCAGTGTTTATAAATTTGGGGGAACTCTTACATTCTGGTCATCATCTTTAGACCTGTCTACATTTATCAATATCTGATTTAGAGTATGCATATCACAAAGAGAATTGTTTTTGTCTCCTAACCATCTCAAATTAACATTGTAATGAACTCTTTGCATGGAGAACCATACCATCCAGTTATATAGTGAAGTTATTTTCTTCTTAGACCTATATTATATTCTTGTATAACTTAAGCTTAAGATTACATCTGCTTTTTAAAAAATGACATTGAATTATGCTTATGATCACATTGTTTATTTTAAATAAAACCCAAATATTTTTCACATGAAGAAATCAGGTCAAATTTTCTTTTCTACATATATGTAGTTGATATTTCTGAAATTCATTGTAAAAATGTGTACTTAAGTCAAATGAAAATTAAAATTTTGGTTGGAAATGTGATGAGCCAAGACAAATACATGTACTTAGAATGTATTTATTTATAAATATGAGGGATATGATTTCATAATTTATATATTTTAATTTTAGTTATTCTGCTGAGACTGAGGTAAATGAATTTGGGAAAGATGCAATACTTTCAGAGATATTGTCTGAGAGTCATACCCACGTAAAAGTGATGGGCAAAAAAAAATCTGTAGTATGACAGCTTCTATTAATTATTACTAAATTGTCTTATTTTGTTTTGTTGTTGTGTTCATAAACAAGTCTCTTACCTATCACCTTCCCTAACTCACACTAGTTACTCCTATATGTACTATACATACCCCCAAGCAAAAGTAGGACTGAATTTTACCCATGTCAGTTTGGTAACTAAGTGAGCAAATATAAGTTCACATGAGTTTGATTTGATATCAATGAATTTACAATCATAATGATATAGTGGATATTTGCAGTCAAAACCAGCTATTTCTAATAATTAAATAAAGTATACATACCCCAGTAAAAGTAAGTTTCAAAAGCAGTAACCTTTCAGAGGGAGATGTGGAAGAAGAAATAGACTGTTCAATTAACCATGTGAAAAAAATCTAGTCCAGAATGTTTGGTTGTGTGTGGGGGGCATAAGGTAGATATGCTTAAAATGGACAGTTTTTTTGTGATGTATTTTATTTTCTCCTTATGAACATTGTCCATAGTTTATATTTATTTTTTAATTAATTTTTTATTGAAGTATAGTTGATTTACAATATTGTGCCATAGCTTATATTTCTAAAGATATTGATAGATTTACTTGTTGAAACTTATTGTGAAGAGATGCTTTCTGAAAGAAGAATTTGTATCCTGTACTCTCCTACTTTTTGTAGGACCAGCAATGAGTTTTACCTTAAGTTAGATCTAATCAACATTGTTATTCTGCCTCCAATGATTTCTCATTTGAACTTATTTTTTTTCTCACCAAGATTCACAGATACTTTTTTTGTTTGTTTTTCCACATCTCATATAACTTTTCTAATATTTATCTTTCTATTTTTATTATTGAGTTCTCAGCTTAGTTTGTCAACCCCTTTAAATCTATTAATATATTTCTATATTATTTCTTTAATAACTATGTTTCTGAGAACAATGTTTGTTTCTGAAATCTATCTTACCCATTAGTAGATGTCTTGTTGTGTTTAAATACATATTAAAAAGCAGATACATATGTCTAGGAGAATAAAAGATGCCTGTTTAGGGTGGTATTGCAAATTCAAATTCTAAGTTCAATTCTTTTACTTATTACAAATGAAAACAATAAACTGTCTAAAAGATAATTAAATAATATAACCAAATACAAATGTAAATTAAAGCTTAGTTTATATACTATATCTTATCTATAAGATTGGCAAGCATTCAAAAGTTTGCAAACATACTTTGTTGCCAAGGTTAAAAGGAAGAAAGAACTCATACATTTTTTTGTTGGGAAAGCAAAACTGTACAACCATATGAGAAGGAATTTGTCAAATTACATATGCATTTCCCTTTTTACATTGATATCTCATTTCGAGAAATCTATCCTAAAATACACTGGCAAAAATCCAAAATACATATGCACAAGTATATCTGTTGCAGTAGTGTTTGCAATTTTAAACAGTGCATACTGGATACAAGTTAGTATTCATCAATAGATTGAATAAATTATATAGCCCCACCCTGCAATGGAGACTTGGTATCTGCTAAGAGTAATAATGTATATGTGTATATACTTTTATGATGTAATATTTGGGATTTATTATTTAAAAAATAAGAAGTAGAGAAAAGTGTGTACAGTATGTGGGCAAGGTATCAATTTACTGTCTCTCAGCTCCTAATCTACACTTCTTTTTCCTGTTTTGTGATACTGAAGCAATATGCTTTAAAAACTTCTTCACAGCTAGCAAAAATGTTCAGCTTTGTCAGGAGAAAGGACTAGAGTGACATTGTAAGGAGGAAGAGGTAACACATCATTTCTTTTCCCAGTTCTGGTCCTGCTTCCATTTTTCCATTTTTCCTTTTACCTTTGATGGTCACATTGTAAGAGAAAACACAAATTGACAATAAGAGGCTTAATTCTGCCTGTTGAAAATAAGGGTGGAGACGACCCCCAACCTGCCTTTTCTTAGAGCATTTACTTTAGAAAACTTGTAAGTATTTTCTTTGCTTCTTTGAAATGTATGTGTTTTATCTTTTAAAACAGTAAATGAGTAAGCCAGGAGCCTGGGAACCTAGTCAAGGCCTGGGAGCCATCTCTTTGAACTGTAATCATCAAGCAAAATATCAGCTCTATAACCCAGTATCCTGGGAGTATGGGAGCTTCAGCTGGCTCCTGGCTCCAAATTGTTAGCCTAACCTTCCTCCCATTATAAAATACAAGAAATTATTTTTTTTCTTTTAAAAGTATTTAACAAAACAAGGGGCTACTCCAATTACCAAGTGAATTAGGATGAACTATATGTAACAAATGGTGCTATTGAGTCTTCTTACTCAAGGATTAGTTATAGTTTACTTTGAAAAAAATGTATACAATGTTCACTTGGCTACATACAAGGGTAAGATTTCTTGCTGTCTTTGCAATCTCTTTAGGGATTGCCTGTAATGCACATCACATTCTGGTTTAATGCTTTTTCAATAATAAAACTTTTTATTTCTCTTCTACTTTCATGGAGAGGTTTCCGGGGGTGGCAGGAGATTTGTTTTCAATTATTTATTTCTCCAACAGTGGTAGCAGGTCTCACAGACTCCCAACCCAGAGGATGCTTTTATACAAGCTTATACACTCAAGCTCTCAGGCCATTGTCTCCCTGCCTCTAAAAGCCTATGTAGAAGTCATCTCTGTCTACAACATCAGCCCACACTCTCCTGGTCAGTGGTCTATTTCTATGAACAAGTTGCTACCACCACTCAGACAAACACTTCCCTACTTAACAAGGGCTACCATAGACCCTCTCTGGCTGTGTGCCCTGAGTTACGTGTTTCCCTACCAAGCAGCCACTTCCACAGCAGCTCTGGCTGTACCCTTCATCAACCCTTCCCAACTCAGTGGTCACTTCTATAAATCTGGTGTGTCCTGCCCCATACCTCGTGGCAACCCTGGGTGACTTCTACAGCATAGCTCCAGTCTACGCTTTCAAGCAACTTGCTTTGATACTAGTAGGGTTTTTTTTTTTGTTTTTGTGTTTGTCAGATCCTTTTCAAAGAGATTTTGAATCTTAGTCCTTGGATAAAGGTCTTTCTTTATCACTCTCCCTTATTATATAGAGAGTAGCTTCATGTTTGCCAGAATAGCTGGGTCTGGGAATCAAGGGGTAGACATGTGTGTGGCTCCTCTACTATTCCGAATATCACGATCACAAAGGTTTTGCTTCCTATACCAATTGTTTTTACCTCTGATAGTTTGGAGGTCTTAGTTCTCACTTGGGTAATGATCTCACTAATGTATACAACAATGGTTCCATTGAATTGGAAGATGAGATCAATGCCTAGTCATTTTGGAATCCATAATCCACTAAATCAACATGTCAAAAAAGGGCTTACTCTATTTGGGTGGAATGAATGATTTTGCTTACTCAGATAAATTGGATTGTGCTATACAATGAAGACAAGAAAAAAATGTGTCTTCAGGCCAGGAGATTCTTTGAGGACATCTTTTAGTACCTCTATTCCTAAATTGTTAAGATTAATGGGAATCTACATCATCCAAAAAAGGCAGTAATTTTGAAAGCCAGACCATTCAAAAGTGAAGATTTATGTAACTCTACAAGATAAGGAATTCAAACTATTTGAAGATTTTACTAAGATTGAGGAATTGTGGAGTGGGTGGTAGGAGAAAGATGTCATGGCCATCAACTATGGCCTCACAGTGATGGCCTTAGTAGCTTTGCGTATTTATTCTTTGCTTGTTAGCTGTATCTGTGTACATATATACAATTTTATTCTTCTCTGTTTTTCTTCCCAATTTTATTTTATTTACAATGTGTTAGACGTTAACTTCACTATTTAGTCTTTTTAATTATTCTTAAATTTCTGTCAAAGTACTACTGGACATTTAGTTATCTTTGTTCAGTTATACTTTGACAGAAATTGAGTAATTAACTGGAGATGGATAACATTACTACTGAGACTCTTTGTCTCCCTTTTTTGGAGAGAAGGTGAAACTATTCTTGAAAGAAGGTGAAACATTTCTTGAATAGCTGCATCTTGCTAGGTTCAAAGAATGGTATATATAAAAGGTGAGTAGCAAAAGGGTGGACCATGACAGTTATTGATTTAGTTTCTATTTGCTTCAAATCCATCATATTGCCAAGCTTTGTGATATTGACACTCAACCCATAAACAATTTTTCTTTGCCAGGCTTTGTTAATAGAGTGTTGGAATGAATGCCACTGTAAGTCAAAAGCCTTGTTTACCGGTAAGGAACCACTCTTCTCTGCACCTCTGACCTCTTCCTCTTTCTCTACCCTGATCTAATCTACTTCAAGGAGAACGATGATTAGGGGTAGTTCAAAGACATACTGTCCAAAATGAAGACTCAAACCCGTAAACACTTCTCTGTGTATTCTGAGTAACTTTGGGAAGCAGGGGAAATAAAACTTTTATGTCTCTCTTAGATGTGGACACCAAAGTTACAATTTCTGTCTTATAACAAGGGGGAGGGGTTACCAAATTCAATGCATGGGGTTTGGGGAAATTTCATAGTGGGAAAGGAATATGAACATGCCCTTGTTGTGAGATCCTTTAGGTCAAACCAATAAACTATTGTTGCTTCTACATCTGAGTGCATAATAGAAATTGAGTTACACGCTTGATCTTCACTGTACCATGATCACCAGAGTATACTGTCTTGATAACAAAGAGCTTCATGTAGAGAAGTGTTAGGCAGACAAACTCCCTTTGAATTTCTTTCCAAGTGGGTTGATCAGGATTTAGCATAAGTAACTCTGTATCTGCTATCCTAAGATCTGCATAGATGATGTCCTGTTAGTTGGCAAGTCCGAAGCTTCAGTTGCACCAGCGCTGATTGCATTGTTAATCAAACATCTACCAGCAGAGGTACGTGACAATCCCTGACAAAATACAGAGAGCTGCTCACCAAAAAAACTTTTTGGAGCTCTGTGAGCATATTCATAATGTTCAATCCTTTGAGCAGTCAAGTCAAAACTGTCATATTCTAAGCACTATTTTCCTTAACTTTGGAAGCCATCTATCAAAAACAAAAAAGGGATGGTCCCAGATCCTGCACCTTCCACATACAGTGCCTGTCAACACCTTAGGATGTCTTTTTCACTCCCATCCTCTTGACTCTTTCTCAGAATGCCTTTTGGCTGTTGGTGTGGGAAAGTTGGGCAGGTTGAAATAACTGCCCTAAGGTAATCCCTCCAAAACCAAGAACTAGACTCAATTATTCATTTGAATTGGGAGCCCCAGTACCTATCAGTCATCTAGGAGACCATTCGACTTGCACCTCTTAGCAGATGTCAGTACAACTTGCAGGGCCCCAACAATTGTAACCAATGTTTTGGGCTTCTGGAACTGTGCTTTATATCTGAAATCAACCCTAGTAATTTTTTTTTTCTCTTAAACCCATGATGACATGCACTTTAGGGCTGGTCACAGAAGATTTGCAAATGTTTAAGGAAACATTACTAGTAGATTGTGTAGCCTTCAGATGACTAGGATGGTTTCTCCAAAATGAGCCAAACTTGTTTTTAGTGGATATCTAAAACCTGATATATTCACCCTGAGAATCCACAGAGTATTGCCTCCATGAAGTTTTCATTTTTCCATTCGCATTTCTGTTTTTATCCAGGAAAAAAGTTAAAGTCATTGTTCAGATTGGTAGAACTGGGAACTTAGCTGAAGGAAAAACCTATTTTGCTCTCAATAGACCTCTTCTCAATAGAGTCTATTTTACACTGTGACATAAAACTTCATGAGACATTGAAAAATTATTGTAAGAAGAAGAAAGAAAAGAATTTTTCAATTATGGTTGAATATTTACTATATTTGATAACAATATAAATTCTTTTTGCAAATAATTCAATCAAAATTACATATACATAGAAATATTTGTTATTCAGAGGGGTGTTCACATTAATTTTTAATTCCTCAGTACTGACAAATGTGTGAACATTAACTAAGTTTGATTAAGGGAAAAAGTTGATTTCTTTGTTGTTTATGATTGACCTGTTTTTGTTATGAATGGAATGTTACTCATACTCTATGAGTATCCAAGCTTAAAATCACGTCTCCCATTGGATAGAAACATAGACATCGTGATATGTAACTCTATTCAGTGTCACTCCTTTGCCCATCAGCTCTCTCTACTAAAAAGTTTATGAATATGTTTACAAAAAAATACCAAACTCACCATAAAATGCATTATTTAAGGCAGTAGCATTTTAATTCATTACTTGTTATGGAAAATAAAAACAAATAACAAAAGCCTATTTTTTCATTTTTATAAGATTTTCTGATCAAATTAAAACAGTATTATTGTACTTTTAATTATTTTTCACTGTTTACATAACTAATTAACTCTCTGAAGTAGAGGGCAACACACCTGCAAAGTCTTCACTATGTTAAGGTCAGATAATCAATTTCGTATCCCAAAAGACAAAACTAATACAGTACAGAGGATTATCACTAAATAGTAGCAGCTGCTTTTGTAAGACTGGAGCTTTTCTGGGGAATCCTGCAATAATGGAGCAGGTAGGAAACAATTTTATATATTTCTATCTTTGGATTCTGTGAAAGCCACATAGGTTTTTTTTTTTTTTTCGGTACACGGGGCTCTCACTGTTGTGGCCTCTCACGTTGTGGAGCACAGGCTCCAGATGCGCAGGCTCAGCAGCCATGGCTCAAGGGCCCAGCCGCTCCACGGCATGTGGGATCACCCCGGACCAGGGCACGAACCCGTGTCCCCTGCATCAGCAGGCGGACTCTCAACAACTGCACCACCAGGGAAGCCCCACATAGGTATTTTTTAACTACAGATGAAACAAGGATTAATTTTGCTTTGATTTAAGTAATTGTTACTAAAAAATGCATTTGAAAAAAAACATGGAATTGTTATGAAGAAAATATTTCCCTTTGTTCTCAATGTGATTTGAGATTTAATCCTTAATAAATTTAACTCTAATTCTTAAGCATGTGAGAATTTTAGTTTACCTACTATAAACTATTTAATGCAAGTATTAACTTCATACTTACTACCTCTAAATATTATTATCAAAAGATAATAGACTTTTATACCCTACTTCTTTTAATAGAATTGACAACAGCCTTATGCATTATTTTCTCTTCATAAGTTCAAACAATGTTGCAATGTTCTGCAAAGACTGATTAAATATAAACAATTTCTAAATTTAATTAATGCTATAGATCAATTTCATAAGAAAATACATATGCAATTTTATTCTTCTCTAAGGTTTTTATCTTAAAATCTATTAATTCAATGTAACTCATTAATATTTGAAATCCTCCTTAGTTTTAATTCTAGGCAGGATACTTGCAGGCAAATTATATGTCTTTGCCTGGAATGTAAACAAAAGAATCAGTAATCTTAATATTAAAATTATTTCTTTGCTTAGTTAGCTAATTAGTCAGATATCTTAGCAAAATTCAACACAATTGAGCAAATGTTTCTTTTGTAATATTCTCTTTTCTTAATCTCCATCAGATTACTAGTTTCTTTTCTCAGTTTTCTTTCATAGCTGTTTAACCTGATATGTTATTACTGGAATTCCTCATCTGTTTTAAGCTGTCTTGTTTCCTCCTGTCCACTCTATCTCTAAGTTAATTACTTTATTTACAAGTTTTTAAAAGCATCTGGTATTATCTCTTAAATTATAGTTTTTAATCTATAAAAGTCCAGATCCATATGTTCAACTATATTCTTTTTTTTTTTTTTTTGTGGTACGCGGGCCTCTCACTGTTGTGGCCTCTTCCATTGCGGAGCACAGGCTCCAGACGTGCAGGCTCAGAGGCCATGGCTCACGGGCCCAGCCACTCCGCGGCATGTGGGATCTTCCCCGACGGGGGCACGAACCCGTGTCCCCTGCATCAGCAGGCAGACTCTCAACCACTGCACCACCAGGGAAGCCACAACTATATTCTTAATAACTCCAGTTGTAGATATATTTCTTAGCCACTTTTAAATTCATATGTCCAAAACTGAATGCCTGATTCCTTTACATCCTACAGCTTTTCCATCTCCACTCTGTACCCAGCCCTCCACCAATTTAGTGAAGCAATTTAGTCTACCCGTGTTCGCCATTTCAATAAGTTTTATTTCATCTAAAAGGTTGATTCTTCCTAAAAGCTAGGGATTATCTTTGACATAATGTTATTGGTCAATTTTCTACCTACTTTGGTCTTTAAAATAGCATCAATTTGTAGATATCTAACATCTAAAATACATATATTCACTCTTCTCCATAACACCTGCCATCATTCTAGCACAACCACCATCATCTTGCATTACTTCAAGTCGCAAATATGTTTCTCCTCTTGCACTCCTTAAGTCCAAAATCCACTTCCAATTTATTCTCCATACAGTAGAGTGGTTTTTAAATAAGCATAATACTCCAACCTTTCTATGATTCAAATAACTCAATCATTCCCCATAGTAATTAAGCTAATTCACAAGCCAACATGTTTGTTCCCTGTTTCTGTGCCATTTTCTATTCATGCTTTACTCACTACTCCTGTCTTTCTTGCTGTCACTTTCTACTTTATGTACCAGTTCTACTTACTGTGGACTTTCTTCTAGTTTCTTGTACACAATGTAGTCATTAAACCAAAGCAAATATTCTTCCCATCCCAAGGAATGACCTGCCCCTGCTCTTTAATTGATTACTTCCTATAGCATTTTGTTTTTCAAATAGACCTAATCTGACTCTCAAATCCCAGATAAGTATTGCTGTTGTACTCACTTAAATTTATCTTTAGTTTTTCTCTATATTAATTAATCTTTTAAACTACATATCTATCCATAATTCTCTCTCTCTCTTTCTCCATCCATTCACTTAGGTACCTTTGATCTATCTGTAGTCATTTATTTAGATTTTTATTAAATTTATATATCATTACAGGGTGTTTATTACATATTATTTGCTTTGTTTATCATTGTGTTTCTAGAGTCTTCCAATGTTAATACATAGTATATATCAAGTATTTGTTGAATGGGTAAAAAAATTGAGTAAAATATTATGAATGAACAAATGAGCAAATTTGTTATTTATACGTATATGAATTGCTTAATTTCCTAATTTTAATACATGTACATTTACTAATAATTATGTTTATTACGTTTTCAAAAATTGAGTCAAAAGCAAAATTTAATACAGTCACATCAACTTTATATTTGATGCCAAGATGATTGCAAAGATTATTAAAGTACAAAATAAAGTAAATATTACACATAAAATCATAATATTATCTTACCTAACAAACGTTTGGTTGACTTTAAATTTAACCAAACATTTGGCTCAATTTAAATTTAAATTACTGTAACATTGTAATCTCATATACTGCTAATAAAATCTATAATACTCAGCCAACTTTGCATTATTTCCTGACAAATTATTATTATCTAATTGAAATAATTGGAATATTTCAAACTGTCTTTGGGACTGAAACTTTCAGCTTTTGTCCTCACCTAACTATTGGGTACATATTTGGCCATATAACAGAATAAGAGGCAACATATACACAAATGAATGTTTTTGCACAATAATCTAGAGATTTAAAATATTTTTAATACTTGTCATGCTTTTGTACTTAACAAAATTTGTTGTAGAACTAAGTGATGACATATACTTTAGTCATTGAAAATAACAATGATCCTACACTCTTAGGGTAAGATGCTATTATACTATTATAGCATAGGTTTATCCATATTTTAAGAAATGTTTACTGAGTTAATCATTATTAACAACAAATAACTTCTAAGTACCCACTAACCTATTCAAAAGTATTTTCAGTGGTAAGTCAGCAGGAGACTTTGAAGATGTTTTGCCTTTCTCCTTGGAGCAGCCACTTCTGCAAAAGTTTATAGCAGAGAAGTATCAAATATGCTTTATAATACATCAGGAATGTAAATAGGACCACTCAAGTACACTGTTTATGACATAGATCCCTAAAAAATATATATATTGTAACATTTATAATAAAGTATGATTTACCATTGCTATGATTTTATCATACTTTTCTTAATATAAATATTTACATTAATTCAAATTCAACAAAGAACTGATGAAAACCTCCTTAGCTTGGTGCCATAGTTCACGAAATTATATAATGTGATCTCTGGCTTCAAGGAGCTTAAAACCAGAAATGAGCCACTGAGTTACATAGATGTACCAGCATACCTTGGAGCTAATGAGGGTTCAGTTACAGACCACCACAATAAAGTGAATACAGTAGTAGAGTGAGTCACATAAGGTTTTTTGATTTCCCAAGACATACACAAGTTATGTCTACTATCCTGCAATCTATTACGTTGCAATAGCATTATGTCTAAAAAACAATGTACATGTCTCAGTTAAATAATACTTTGTTGCTAAAGAATGTTAACCATCATCTGAGCCTTCAGTGAGTCATAATCTTTTTTTTTTGATGAAGGGCCTTACCTCCATGTTGATGGCTGTTGTTGTTTAGTGTAGCCTCCTTCATTCATTTTCTAAGCTAGATCTTCTGGATAACTTGCTGCAGCTTCCACAGCAGCACTTGCTCTTTCACCTTGCACTTCTATGTTACGAAGACGGCTTCTTTCCTTAAACTTCGTGAACCATACTCTGCTAGCTTCAAACTTTTCTTTTTCAGCTTCCTCACCACTCTCAGCCTGCATAGAATTAAAAAGAATTACAGTCTTTTTCTGGATCAGGCTTTGGCTTAAAGGAATATTGTGGCTGGTTTGATCTTCTATCCAGACCACTAAAACTTATCAGCGAAAAGGCTGTTTTGCTATCTTACATTCATGTGTTCACTGGAATAGTACTTTTAATTCCCTTCAAGAACTTTTCCTTTGCATTCACAACTTGGCTGTTTGGCATAAGGGACCTAGATTTAAGCCTATCTCAGCTTTCAATATGCCTTCCTTACTAAGTTTAATCATTTCTAACTTTTTATTTAAAGTGAGAGACTTGCAAGTCTTTCTTTCACTTGAACCTTAGAGGCCATTGTAGGGTTATTAATTGGCCTAATTTCAATATTGTTGTGCCTCAGGGAATAAGGAAGCCTGGTGAGAGAGAGAGAAAGAGGGTGTGGCACTGAAGAATAACTGGTGGGTAAAGCAGTCAGAACACAGAACATTTATCAATTAAGTTTGCAGTCTTATATGGGCATGGTTTTTGGCACCTCAAAATATTAAAATGGTAACATTATAGGTCAATGATTAGAGATCACCATAACAAATATAATAATAGAGAAAAAGGTTGAAATATTGTGAGAATTACCAAAATGTGACACAGACAAGAAGTGAGCAAATACTGCTGGAAACACTGTGCAGGTAGACTTGCTAGAAGTAAGGTTGCTGTAAACCATCAATTAGTAAAAAATGCAGTATATGTGGAGAGCAATAAAGTGAAATGCAATAAAATGAGGTCTGCCTGTGCAGTATATTTATATTGACTGCTCTCAGAGAGATTTTGACAGACAAAAACAAGAGAGGGAAGGGAAACAAAAAGTTTAATTGCCCTCAGGTCCTAGCAAATTTAGAAGTTAGCCTTTGAGCTGAATTTTAATAATGAGTGTTGGATAAATAAAAATGGTAAATTAGCTATCTTCAGAAATATAGACAAAAGTTGGAAAAAGTAAGTGACAAGTGGTCTAATCTAGTTTTAATTTGATAATCTAGAAATTCTTAGTAAAGAATAAAAATGAAAAAAAAATTAAAGCCTGATCTTAAATGTGTGTTTTATATTATAGGTTTTGACCTTTATTTTGGAGGAAATGAGAAACTATTGAGTGCTTGTAAAACAGGAATGTTATAATCAGATCTGTGTTTTAAAGAGGTAACTTTATCCAAACATGATTACTACCTAAGAAAATAGGTTCATTCCCATACAAATTCACTGGCCTTATGATTATCCATCATTCAGAAGCAACTGGCACTAACAAAATGGCCAAAAAAATTAATTTAAGGAAACCAAGCAACCAAGTTGCTGTCCCACATGATAGAATATATTTCTTAAACAAAAGATCTCTATATGTGGACATCTCTTCCATAGACAGAATGTATAGAAACCAAGGAAAGGAGATGGGAGTAGCTCATTACACTATTAAAACTGTCAACTGACTGAAGGAAATTTGCTTTTGTCCCTACAGTCTTGATCAGCTGGGGAGTCCTAGTGACCAAAGGCTGAATGCTTATCTGAGAGAAGTAAGTCACAGTTCTGATAAAATGGAAGATGAGACTGTCATTTTGGGGTCCTCATCCATTGAGTCTACAGCAGAGTAGAAGATTGTGTATCAACTGTACTTAGAAAAAACTGCCTTACTGTTTCCCAATAGAGACAGTGAAGTTTCTTTTTCTAACCATTATGACTCACTGTGGTACTTTTTAATTCTTCCTGAATAAGAGTCCCAATAAGATCAACTCAATAAAGATAAGGTCCCAAAAATCCCAGATGATATGGAGTGAAGATTTGGGATTCTTCACTAAGTGAAAGATCCTGTCCAGCTAAAGTTAAAGAGAACATGGAAGGGGAGGAAGGTGGATATTATTATAATATTAGGCCTCATGACTAAACATAAAGAGAAGTCTAAAGCAATATGCTTTATCCAAAAACATTATTTCATTTTACCAACCCCCTCCCACTACTTCATATAAAGAACCCTGAAAAGCTAATATCTTAAGCTTCAGGTTGGTAGTAACAGTATGATTATACAAGAGAGGATTTAAAACTGTTTGTGGGAATACAATATTTCACTTAAGTAAAGAAAAGAAGGAGATTCTGATGGTAAAATGTGTTGAAGATGAGAGATATCATTCACTTGTCTTCCCAGATCCACTCCCCATCCTGCTATATATTGCTCAGTGCCCCAGGATAGGGGCTGGTTCAGTGTACCTAATTTAGCTCTATAGCCTCCTTGTTTCCAATTGGTTTCAGGCAACACATTACACTGGAAGTCTAGCAGGAGACAAGAGGGAGAGATGAATGGGAGGTTGCATTATGATTTTCTCCAGTTTCCTTTCACTTTGTACCAGCAGAACCCCTCAGCTGAAGGCCACAGCTACTGCCAGATGACCTTTCACAGTTTCCTCTCTTTTTAGGTTTCATCAACCACACCCTCTCCTTGCCGTTTTTTACCAAGACTGTTGCCCCAGAATCATACCTCTGCCCCTTCCTTGAAGAGAAACCAATTACTCTTATCTGTGCTTCAGGAAGCTTGCAAGGAGATAAAAGCAAGAACTGATTGAAACCAAGTAGGCCTAAGATAACAGAATATTTGACTTCCAGTAGACCTTGAGCTCATTATAATTCATTAGCATGCTACATGACACCCACCAGCACCATGACAGTTGAAAATTGTCATGACAATAACTGGAAAAGCCCATAAAAGGACTAAAAAGAGAGTTGTGTCAGTTCCAGGTCCAAACCACACACCTGTTCCCAATCTACATGTCCCCACACTGTTACAGCTTTTTTTATGATTTTCCTATGCTTGTTGCAAACTTTGTATGCTCCGTGAGTTTGTCTAAGGCATTAATCTTGCTGGATTTTTGTTTGTTTCTCTAGAAAATGATAAAATTGATTATTGTGATCTCTAAATTGACATATAGGCTAATTAGATATTGCTTTGTCTATTATTGTGTTGCCAGCAGTTAATTAAGGGGTTGATAATCCGTAGGACTTTAATATATATCAAATGGATTTTTTTAAAAGTCATACAATTCTATAGCATCCTTTTTTAGTAATTCAATGTGTGATAGATGCATCTGTGAGTTTTATACTATTATACACTAATCAGTATGAAAAAGTGTAGTTCATTTTCATAGACAAATTATTTTTACCACAATGCTGCTGAGTTAAAACTGATAAGTTTTAACACAAATTTTATAGACAATTTTTTCATGATTTGTCAGTATTTAAAAGTGGAAACCATTGTTATTAACTTGTTGAAGGTCTATATTGAGTTATTCATTGTATTTGTGCTTTCATTTTTGCTTTCAAGTTATACTATATTTATATACCAGACCTTATTGACCTTATTTCATCAGACTATTTAAAGAAAATCTTTAAAGCAAAAACAAAATAGAAGTAGATGTAATAACTTATAGATTCAATAAACATTATTTTTAAATAAAGCCTATCTAATAACAAAATATTTAGTTATAAATATATATAATATATATATCATATATATTACTTATAATATATATAAATATATGTATTATTTATATTTGGGTTGTCAAACTCAATCGATTAATTACTTTATTAGCATGTGAGTTAACTGAGTATATATATAAAGAGAAACAGAGAGACAAAGACATGCCAATACATGCTGAAAAAATATTTTAAAATATATATTTGTTTTTCCTTTAGTTTAAGGTGAGATTTTTGTGGAACAGTGAGCTCCACAATAACAATTTCTCTTTTTTAATCTTAGATTTATTTCAACATTATTTCTTACAAGTTTAAGGTTTAATTTAAAAATAGTTATCAGTGTATATTATTATAATATTTTATATATTTATAAATAGTCTAAATTTAAATACATATAAAGTATTCAATTTTAATGCAGTGTCTATAATTTCTCATAAATGAGTGTTTATATACACACACTCTGACAAGTTTGTTCTTTTTCATCTGTGCCAAATTTCATGACATCCTTTAATATCTATAACTAAATATATTTTGTAGGATAGAAATGAATATATAGTCAAAAAATCCACCTGTTCCCTCTGAGAAATACATGGAAGAAACAATCTACTTGAGTTCCTATTAGCTAGGACTATCACAAACTTATAAATACTAATTTTTCACTTTTCCCTATTATTTCCCCAATGTGTAGTGTATGAAACGGCCTGATCTCACATGAGAAATAGAAAAATCTGGACTGATATAATAACGACATCTGGTGAAAATATAAATTATTTTATTATTAAGTAGGGATACAAAATATACATAAAAAACATTTTATTATTTGATTTGAAAATAACTTTTTTATATTTTGTATTTCTTTATCATCTCAAAGGGATTTACTTAAAAACAAATTCCAAGAATGACATTCTGTCAAATGCAACTTTTTTTTTTTTTTTCCTTTTTTTTTGCGGTATGCGGGCCTCTCACTGTTGTGGCCTCTCCCGTTGCGGAGCACAGGCTCCGGATGCGCAGGCCCAGCGGCCATGGCTCACGGGCCCAGCCGTTCCGCGGCATATGGGATCCTCCCAGACCGGGGCACGAACCCGTATCCCCTGCATCGGCAGGCGGACTCTCAACCACTGCGCCACCAGGGAGGCCCATCAAATGCAACTTTTAAAACTAATTTCCACAACAACAGACTAGCAAGATCCTTCTCAGAAATATCTCTGAATAAAAGCAAATTGATGGATGTATACTTTCCATGCATCAAAATCAATGGATTTGTCACGAAGAATTGGAGGAACATGGTTATAGTCATTTTTTCTGTTTATATTATTCTATATTGGTAAATTTCCTTCTCTTTCTTGAATGTCAGCTTCTTAGCAAATTATATTTATAATTGGTTCTCTTGTTTCCTCATTATGCACATTATATGAAAGTAGGGTTAGGCAGCCTTATTTTGCACTTTTAAATTTTCAGCCACTTCATTTCACTTTTAATTTCTGCTATATGGGCCATATTTTAAAGTTTGTACCTGTTTGCTAGTTGACTTAGCACTGTACCCTTGCAGTATCAGCAGGATCTAGCATATAGTAGACCAATAATACATTTAATGCACAAATAAATGGCATAGTTATGTATAAAGCTAATTGTCTAATTATTTATATTACAAACCGACTTTTATCTCCCATGAAAAGTCTTGAAGTCTTAATCTCAACACTCTGATATTCTAGGAACATAAAATCATGCTATCATAAAAAATGTTTTTATGCACCCAAGACCACTTTTAACATTTAGTTTCCCAGTATAGTTATTCTGAATTTCTTAAAAGTTTACATATTCTACTAGCTTTAATACATTCTGTTCTGAATGAGGGAGATAGTTTTTAAAAAATCACAATAATTTTATGGTGTTTTATGCATCAAATTAGCAATCTGCACCTTTTAACTTTGGAATGTTATTTTATTTTAAAATAGCGCTAGCAAGACATTACCTAATCAAGAAAAAAATTCTTAATTGTGAATATAATATTGATTCCAAATATGGAATGCAACATTAAGTTATTAATTTCAAACCCCTTTTCCTATGTCTTATATGACTTATCCAAGTTTGTGTCTAATTTTGAAATCAATAGAAAATACATGAGGATGGAATTGAGGCATGAATAAGAATATTATTGGTGCACAGTAAATGTGACCTTTCATTCTCTAAGGCTGAAAAATGAAAACAAAGATAATAGACAAAGTGATAATGGCTTTCTACTAGAATTCAACTTCATAGTGATCTAAATTCATAGGTTTAGAATTAGAACGCTCTTCAAAATAAAAGGTATTATGAACAAAACACAAAAAACTTTGTAGAATTTTTGTCTTCAAAAGCATGTTACACTTTCATAGAAAAACAATGAAGCCCTAAAATAGACCTTTAACACATGTACAAACAAGCAAAATAGAATTCAGGTTTATGTTGATTGCAATGCACAGCAGCATTACCACCGAGTGTGAAGAGCAGCCACAAAGTCTCCATTTCCTAAATGCTTTCCTCAGTTGCTAACAAAAAAAGTATTTCTTACCCTATCACTTTCACATGTACATCTTACAGTCACAGTTCTGCCTCTGGCGCTTTGTGGTGTCAGAGGCTACCATCTGGAAGGTGGTTTTGTATAGTAAATGAGTTTTAACAGAACTAGTTGGGTTGGTTTCCTCCAGAGGAAAAAGCCCCTAACTGCAAAATTCTTAATACAGCATTGAATTTTGCAGGAGAGTCTGCCCTACCTATTTGCTATATACACACTTGCCACCAGCTGTTTTATGCACTCTTGGCTCCCCAGCTGAGGCAATTAAGGGAATAGGATTTGGCATTCTGTATAAATATGAGATAAGACTCTGGAGCTGTTTCCAGGTTGGCAGAGCATGGGGTAAAAACAAGGCTTTGCTCAGAGTAGAGCTTTTAATCTTATAGACAATGATCGAGGAATGAAAAAGGCAGATGCTAGGAGGATAATGTGGGGAAATATGGAATCCTGGCCATCAGCAAAATATTGTAAATTAAATTAAGTACAGAAAAGTAGCTGCATTCTGCAAAACAGGCATGAGCTAAAATGCTAAGGTTTGGGTAAGTGTAGCAGATTGGGATATTTTGCTCTATATGATGCTTATCCTATACACTGCATCTAGGTATACAGTAGCCATTATAGCTACATTCACTTCTGTTTCTATCATCTACTGTGCTGTTGAGTCCGAAGTCCTATAAAGAAAATAGCACTGGTGACAGGGATTTTGTAAAAGATGAATGGGGTAAGGATGTGCTCTTTACTAGAACTATTGCTCTAGTAAATAGAACTATTATTAAAGAAAAAATAACTTCCTAATTAAACAAAAATTGTTTGGTGATATTTTAGCTTTAGCCAGTGAACATTCTCACATTTATAACTTTTTTTTATATAGGCAATCTAAAAATAGATACAGGTACACTAAAATCTTAATTGTTTTGTTAATTTGTGTTGGCACTATTGCTTTTATTCTTTGCTTTTAAATGTCTTATGGTCAATATGCTATTTTTAAATGAAAATTTTAAAAAAAGATTTTTTTTCTTCCTTATGCATATAAAACCAGTGATTGAAACTATTTTAAGTAGATATATAATTGTTTCTAGGGAAAACTATCTGCGAATGCAGAGATGATTTTAAAAGCTATGTTTCCTACCATGATATCTAGTCCAGACACTAGACTCATTTCAATAATTATTTACTTGATGCTTCAACAAAACAAACATCTCAAAACTAAAAAAGGCAAAATAAAAATCTTGACTCTGCCATCACTTAAATTGCATGTCCCTCACTCTTTCAAATTTGTGAAAAGAAACACTAGCATCCAGTTGTCAAACCTAAAATAATTGTGTTCCCTTTGATACTTATCCTTCCCAACTACACTCTGCACACTGATTCCATCAGAAAATTCCACTTATGCTGCCTCTAAACATATATGGACTTTGCCTATGTTCTTACATATAGATTACTACCACCCTAACAAATGCCACTGTCAACTCTCTCTGAGATTACTGTAATAAGGGAAAAATGAAGGAAGGAAGGAAGGAAAGAAGGAAGGAAGGCAACTACATTGGGAAGGGGGGAAAGATTGAAACTCCTTCCCCTAACTTATGAAAGCCTTAGGTGGTCTGGCCCTAGCCATATAGCTCATTACTCTTCATCTTACCTACTGTGTTAAACTCACACTACAGTTTTAGTTTTTCAAATATGAAAAGCTCTTAACCACTTAAGAATCTTTGAGATAGGTGTTCTGATTTCCTGGAATATTCTTCCTTCTCCTCTTTCTATGGTGAATTCCTTGACCTTCAAATTTCTTCTTAAATGTCATCCTTTTGCCCATCCAATCTAAGGAAATAAAAAAGTCACTATCACATTATTTACTTTAATTCCCTACACAACACTTAGCACTATCTCGCATATGTCTCACACACACACAGAAAGTTTATATGTATCACCCTATTAACATAGAACCTCTTTAAGATCAGAGATTTTAATAGAATTGAGTACCACAGCACTCTGGTCATTTGGAACAGTGACTGACAAATAATGTTCACTCCATAAATATTTGTTAAATAAGTGAATGGGTGGAAACGTTAGTTATTCTAACACCTTAAACTTTTATATAATTTTGATAACCAGACTAATGACATTTTATTTCATTCTAAGTTTCAACTCAAGCTAACCATATCTGGAATATGTTTTATTCAAGTAGAAAATTAAAAAGATGTACTCATTTTAACAAAATATTATACAATGTGAATATGGATGGATTACTCTTTAAACATATTTTGTTGCATTAACCTAAAGTAAGGTAACCAAATTATATGCTCATACTGTAAATATAGTGTATCAAAATATTTTAATATTTTCTTGGATATCCATATTATTAGCTTCTTAAAACCTTAGTTGGTTTCAAAATCACTATTGATTTACTAATTTTCTTAGCTAATATTGATCAAGTGTTCTTAAAAAAATTACAGTAGTGCATACTTTACATTTATCAGAATTCTGTGCTCTCTCCTTAATAGATTTTCTGGGCTGGAAACTGTGATAAATCATAAAGTAACATGCAGCTATTGTAAAGTAATATGAAGAGTGGCAATCTCAAGCAGAATAGATAAATATAAAAATTGATAGAGAAATGAAAACTACTAGGAAATGTCTGAATAACCTAAGATATCCAAACGGAAATTGATCAAAATATTTTCTTTTAGAAAATATTTGGTAAACAATAGGTATTATTTTCCTATGGCTTATTTATTTTCTTGTGGGTGGCTTCATTTTAATTTTATTTATTTATTTATTTATTTAACATCTTTATTGGAGTATAATTGCTTTACAATGGTGTGTTAGTTTCTGCTTTATAACAAAATGAATCAGTTATACATATACATATATCACCATATCTCCTCCATCTTGTGTCTCCCTCCCACCTGCTCTATCCCACCCCTCTAGGTGGTCAAAAAGCACAGAGCTGATCTCCCTGTGCTATGTTGCTGCTTCCCACTAGCTATCTATTTTACATTTGGTAGTGTATGTATGTCCATGTCAATCTCTCAGTTCGTCCCACCTTACCCTTCCCCCTCCTCGTGTCTGCAAGTCAATTCTCTATGTCTGCGTCTTTATTCCTGTGCTGCCCCTAGGTTCTTCAAAACCTTTTTTTTTTTTTTATATTCCATATATATGTGTTACCATATGGTATTTGTTTTTCTCTTTCTGACTTACTTCATTCTGTATGACAGACTCTAGGTCCATCCACCTGACTACAAATAACTCAATTTCATTTCTTTTTATGGCTAGGTAATATTCCATTGTATATATGTGCCACGTCTCCTTTATCCATTCATCTGTCAATGGACACATAGGTTGCTTCCATGTCCTGGCTATTGTAAATAGAGCTGCAATGAACATTGTGGTACATGACTCTTTTTGAATTATGGTTTTCTCAGGATATATGCCCAGTAGTGGGATTGCTGGATCATATGGAAGTTTTATTTTTAGTTTTCTAAGGAAGATCCATACTGTTCTCCATAGTCGCCGTATCATTTTACATTCCCACCAACAGTGCAAGAGGGTTCCCTTTATTCCACAGATTCTCCAGCATTTATTGTTTGTAGATTTTTTGATCATGGCCATTCTAACTGGTGTGAGGTGATACCACATTGAAGTTTTGATTTGTATTTCTCTAATGATTAATGATGTTGAGCATTCTTTCATGTGTTTGCTGGCAATCTGCATATCTTCTTTGGAGAAATGTCTATTTAAGTCTTCTGCCCATTTTTGGATTGGGTTGTTTGTTTCTTTGATATTTAGCTGCATGAGCTGCTTATAAAATTTGGAGATTAATCCTTTGTTAGTTGCTTCATTTGCAAATATTTTCTCCCATTCTGAAGGTTGTATTTTCGTCTTTTTTATGGTTTCCTTTGCTGTGCAATAGCTTTCAAGTTTCATTAGGTCCCATTTGTTTTTTGTTTTTTCTTTTTTTTTCCCATTTATCTTGCAGGTGGGTTAAAAATGATCTTGCTGTGATTTATGTCATGGAGTGTTCTGCCTATGTTTTCCTATAAGAGTTTTATAGTGTCTGGCCTTAGATATAGGTCTTTATTCGATTTTGAGTTGATTTTTGTGTATGGTGTTACGGAGTGTTCTAATTTCATTCTTTCACAAGTAGCTGTCCAGTTTTCCCAGCACCACTTATTGAAAGAGGCTGTCTTTTCTCCACTGTATATTCTTCCCTCCTTTATCAAAGATAAGGTGACCATATGTGCATGGGTTTATCTCTGGGTTTTCTATCCTGTTCCATTGATCTATATTTCTGTTTCTGTGCCAGTCCCATACTGTCTTGATTACTGTAGCTTTGTAGTATAGTCTGAAGTCTGGGAGCCTGATTTCTGCAGCTCCATTTTTCTTTCTCAAGATTGCGTTGTTTATTCAGGGTCTTTTTTGTTCCCATACATATTGCAAAAATTTGTTCTAGTTCTGTGAAAAATGCCATTGGTAGTTTGATAGGGATTGCATGGAATCTGTAGATTGCTTTGGGTAGTGTAGTCATTTTCACAATGTTGATTCCTCCAGTCCAATAACATGGTATAGCTCTCCATCTATTTGTATCATCTTTAATTTCTTTCATCAGTGTCTTAGAGCTTTCTGCATACAGGTCTTTTTTCTCCTTAGATAGCTTTATTCCTAGGTATTTTATTCTTTTTTTCAGTGGTGAATGGGAGTGTTTCCTTAATTTCTCTTTCAGATTTTTCAGCATTAGTGTATAGGAATGCAAGAATTTTTTTGCTTTAATTTTTTATCCTGCTACTTTATCAAATTCATTGATTAGATCTAGTAGTTTTCTGGTAGAGTCTTTAAGATTCTTAATGCATAGTGTCATGTCATCTGCAAACAGTGACTGCTTTACTTCTTATCCGATTTGGATTCCTTTTTACTTCTTTTACTTCTCTGATTGTTGTTGCTAAAACTTACAAAATTATGTTGAATAATCATGCTGAGAGGAGGCAACCTTGTCTTGTACCTGATCCTAGTGGAAATGGTTTCAGTTTTTCCCCATTGAGAATGATGTTGGCTGTTGGTTTGCCATATATTTCCTTTATTATGATGAGTTATTTTCCCTCTATTCCTACCTTCTGGAAGGTTTTTATCATAAATGGGTGTTGACATTTGTCAAAAGATTTTATGCTTCTATTGAGATGATCATAAGGTTTTTATCCTTCAATTAGTTAATATGGTGTATCACATGGATTGATTTGCATGTATTGAAGAATCCTTGCATTCCTGGGGTAAACCCCATTTGATCATGGTGTATAATCCTCTTAATGTGTTGTTTGATTCTGTTTGCTAGTATTTTGTTGAGGATTTTTGCATCTATGTTCATCAGTGATATTGGCCTGTAGTTTTCTTTCTCTGTGACATCTTTGTCTGGTTTTGGTATCAGGGTGATGGTGACCTTGTAGAATGAGTTTGGGAGTGTTCCTCTCTCTGCTGTATTTTGGAAGAGTTTGAGAAGGATAGATATTAGTTCTTCTCTAAATACTTGATAGAATTCACCTGTGAAGCCATCTGGTCCTGGGCTTTTGCTTGTTGGAAGATTTTTAATCACAGTCTCAATGTCAGTGCTTGTGATTGGTCTGTTTATATTTTCTGTTTCTTCCAGGTTCAATCTGAGAGGGTTGTGCTTTTCTAAGAATTTGTGCATTTCTTCCAGGTTGTCCATTTTATTGGCATGGAGCTGCTTGTAGTAAACTCTCATGAACCTTTGTATTTCTGCACAGTGTCAGTTGTTATTTCTCCTTTTTCATTTCTAATTCTACTGATTTGAGTCTTCTCCCTTTTTTTCTTGATGAGTCTGGCTAATGGTTTATCAATTTTTTTTATCTTCTCAAAGAACCAGGTTTTAGTTTTATTGATCTTTGCTACTGTTTCCTTCATTTCTTTTTCACTTATTTCTGCTCTGACCTTTATGATTTCTTTCCTTCTGCTAACTTTGGCTTTTTTTGTTCTTCTTTCTCTGACTGCTCTAAGTGTAAAGTTAGGTTGTTTACGTGAGATGTTTCTTGTTTCTTTAGGTAGTACTGTTTTGCTATAAACTTCCCTCTCAGCACTCCTTTTGCTGCATCCCACAGATTTTGGGTCATCATGTTTTCATTGTCATTTATTTCTAGTTATTTTTTGATTTCCTCTTTGATTTCTTCAGTAATCTCTTGGTCATAAAGTTGTGTATTGTTTAATCTCCATATGTTTGTATTTTTTACAGATTTTTTTCCTATAATTGCTATCTAGTCTCATAGTGTTTTTGTCAGAAAAGATACTTGATATGATTTCAGTTTTCTTAAATTTACCAAGGCTTGATTTGTGACTGAAGATATGATCTATTGTGGAGAATGTTCCATGAGCACTTGAGAAGAACGTGCATTCTGTTATTTTTGAATGGAATGTCCTATAAATTTCAGTTAAGTCCATCTTTATAATTTATCATTTAAAGCTTGTGTTTCCTTATTTATTTTCATTTTGGAGGATCTGTGCATTGGTGAAAGTAGGGTGTTAAAGTCCCCGACTACAATTTTGTTACTGTCGATTTCCCCTTTTATGGCTGTTAGCATTTGCCTTATGTACTGAGGTGCTCCTATGTTTTGTGCATAAATATTTTCATTTGTTATATCTTATTCTTGGATTGATCCCTTGATCATTATGTAGTGTCCTTCTTTGTCTCTTGTAATAGTCTTTATTTTAAAGTCTATATTGTCTGATATGAGACTTGCTACTCCAGCTCTCTTTATATTTCCATTTGCATGGAATATCTTTTTCCATACCCTCACTTTCAGTCTGTATGTGTCCCTAGTTCTGAAGTGGGCCTCTTGTAGACAGCATTTATATGATTCTTGTTTTTGTATCCATTCAGCCAGTCCATGTGTTTTGGTGGAAGGATTTAATCCATTTACATTTAAGGTTATTATCGATATGTATGTTCTTATTACCATTTCCTTAACTGTTTCTGGTTTGTTTTTGTAGGTCTTTTCTTCTCTTGTGTTTCCTGCCTAGAGAAGTTCCTTTAGCAGTTGTTGTAAAGCTCATTGGGTGGTCCTGAATTTTCTTAACTTTTGCTTGTCTGTAAGTGTTTTAATTTCTTGGTTGAATCTGAATGAGATCCTTGCTGGGTAGAGTAATCTTGGTTGTATGTTTTTCTCCTTCATCACTTTAAATATGTCCTGTCACTCCCTTCTGGCTTGCAGTTTCTGCTGAAAGATCAGCTGTTTACCTTATGGGGATTCCCTTGTATGTCATTTGTTGTTTTTCCCTTGCTGCTTTTAATATTTTTTCTTTGTATGTAATTTTTTATAGTTTGATTAACATGTGTCTTGGCATGTTTCTCCTTGGATTTATCCTGCATGTGACTCTCTGCACTTCCTAGACTTGATTAACTGTTTCCTCTCTCATATTAGTGAAGCTTTCAACTATAATCTCTTCAAATATTTTGTCAGTCCCTTTCTTTTTCTCTTCCTCGACCCCTGTAATTCATATGTTGGTGTGTTCATTATTGTCACAGAGGTCTCTGAGACCATCCTCAATTCTTTTCATTCTTTTTTCTTTATTCTGCTCTGTGTTAGTTATTTTCACTATTTTATCTTCCAGGTCACTTATCCGTTCTTTTACCTCAGTTATTCTGCTATTGATTCCTTCTAGAAAATTTTCAATTTCATTTTTTGCATTGTTCATCATTGTTTGTTTTCTCTTTAGTTCTTCTTTGTCCTTTTTAAAAGTTTCTTTTATTTTCTCCATTCTATTTCCAAGATTTTGGGTCATCTTTACTATCATTACTCTGAATTATTTTTTAGGTAGACTGCCTACTTCCTCTTCATTTGTTTTGTCTCATGCATTTTTACCTTGGCCCTTTTCTGCTGTGTTTCTGTCTTCTCACTTTCCTTTCTTACTGTATTGTGGATATCCTTTTTGCAGGCTGCAAGTTTGTACTTCCTGTTGTTTTTGTTTTCTGCCCCCAGTAGCTAAGGCTGGTTCAGTGGGTTGTGTAGGCCTCCTGGTGGAGGGGACTAGTGCCTGTGTTCTGGTGGATGAAGCTGGATCTTTTCTTTCTGGTGGGCAGTGGTGCGTTTTTGGGTGTCTGTGACCTTATTATGATTTTAGGTAGCCTCTCTACTAATGGGTAGGGTTGTGTTCCTGGCTTGCTAGCATAGGGTGTCTGGCAATGTAGCTTGCTGGTCATTGAGTAGAGTTGGGTCTTAGCATTCAGATTGAGATCTCTAGGAGAGCTTGTGCCCTTTTATAGTACATGGAGCTGGGAGGTCTCTGGTGGACCAGTGCCCTGAACTTGGCTCTCCCATCCCAGAGGTAAAGGCCTGCCACCCAGTTGGAGCACCAATACCCTGTTAGCCACACACAAAAGGGAGAAAAAAAGAAAGAAATATAGAAAAAAATAAAATAAATTTATAAAAATAAAAATAATTACTAAAAACTAAAAATAATTTTTAAAAAAGTAAGAAAGAAGGAGAGCAACAAAACCAAAAAACAAATCCGCCAATGACAACAAGCACTAAAAACGTTATTAAAAAAAAAGAGGCAGAACCCTAGGACAAATGGTAAAAGCAAAACTATTCAGACAAACTCACACAAAGAAGCATACACATACATACACACTCACAAAAAGAGAAAAATGAAAATATATATATATATATATAATTGCTCCCAAAGTCCCACTCAATTTTGGGATGATTTGTTGTCTATTCAGGTAATCCACAGATGCAGGGTACCTCAAGTTGATTGTGCAGATTTAATCCACTGCTCCTGAGGCTGCTGGGAGAGATTTCTCTTTCTCTTCTTTGTTTGCACAGCTCCTTGGGTTCAGCTTTGGATTTGCCCCCGCTTCTGTGTGTAGGTCACCTGAGGGTGTCTGTTCTTTGCTCCGACAGGATGGGGTTAAAGGAGCAGCTGATTAGGGAGCTCTGCCTCACTAAAGCTCCGTGAGGGAGGGAGGGGTACAGAATGCAGTGTGATCCTGTGGCAGCAGAGGCCTGCATGATATTGCAGTAGCCTGAGACACGCTGTGTGTTCTCCTGGAGAAGTTGTGCCTGGATCACAGGACCCTGGCAGTGGCATGCTGCACCGGCTCCTGGAAGGGGAGGTTTGGGTTTTGACCTGTGCTTGCACACAGGCTTCTTGGTGGGTGCAGCAGCAGCTTTAGCATTTCATGCCCGTCTCTGGTGTCCTCGCTGATAGCCGCAGCTCGCACCCATCTCTGGAGCTTCTTTACGTGGTCTGTATCCCCTCTCCTTGCACACCCCAAAACAATGGTCTCTTGCCTCTTAGGCCGGTCCAGACTTTTTCCTGGACTCCCTCCTGGTTAGCTGTGGTGCATTAGCCCCCTTCAGGCTGTGTTCACACAACCAACCCCAGTCCTCTCCCTGGGATCTGACCTCTGAAGCCCGAGCCTCAGCTCCCAACCTCCATCCGTCCTGGTTGGTGGGTGAGCAGACAAGCCTCTTGGGCTGGTGAGTGCTGGTCAGCACCCATCCTCTGTGTGGGAACCTCTCCACTTTGCCCTCTGCAACCTAGTTGCTGTGCTCTCCTCCATGGTTCCAAAGCTTCCCCCCTGCCCACCCACCGTCTCTGCCAGTGAAGGGGCTTCCTAGTGTGTGGAAACTTTTCCTCTTTCACAGCTCCCTCCCAGTGTTGCAGGTCCCATCCCTATATTTTTTGTCTCTGTTTTTTCCTTTTACTTTTGCCCTACCCAGGTACATGGGGAGTTTCTTGCCTTTTCAGAAGTCTGAGATATTCTGCCAGCATTCAGTAGGTGTTCTATAGGAGTTGTTCCACATATAGATGTATTTCTGTTGTATTTGTGGGGAAGAAGGTGATCTCCACATCTTACTCTTCTGCCATCTTGAAGGTCTCTTTATTTTCCTATGATTAACTGTGTTTATCTACTAAAAGTATAGGTTAACATATTGAATTTTGCTTCCTTATTCTCTCTACATGTGACTTACTGCTTTCTATCAGGACAATGGTAATAACTTGCACTTCATGATAAAAAGACAGTGAGCATTAATACATTATTTTTATAAAGTGCTCTCAATCTTAATTTTTAAACAATACATTCATTTTAAAGATTATCAGCAACTGAAGGGCAATTAAGTGAAATGTTCCCACTGTTTTAAGTGAAGCATTTCTGGCAATTAGCACAAAGAAAATGGTTTCTGAAGATGTGGTGATGATAGCATTGAAAGACAAATCCCTTAAGGCTATGAGAAAATAGTGTGCATATAGTAATTTTTTAAAAAAGACATTAATACTATTAGTCATTTTGATCTATCTTCATAGACCTTCATAGCTATACGTATCTAAAATTATTATCCAGTTATAAAAGTAATTGTATTGGTGTGAATTGTGCTAAAAGTAAGCTAGATGGTGCTAAAGAACACCATTCTATTTGTTATGTGCTCATATTTACAACATAATTGTTATTGGTAAGAATGAATGATAAGTTAGGGACCTAACACATTGACCTGCAATTTGGTATGGCACTATGAATTAACCAAAAAAGTTTATGAAAATGCTATACTCAATAATACGGTAAGATTAATATACTCATAAACTTGTATTGAAGTATAAGATACCACAATCACAAAAGAATAATCCTTGCTATATAACAAGCCTATATTTTCATAATTTTGGGATAACTTCTTTATTTTCTTGCACATAATTCAAAAATTTAATTTCAATTAAATTATTTAAATTAAAATTAAATTTTAAAACCTCAATATTTCTATTAACCCCACTTAAGTCTGAAGGAAAACTGATGTTCCAATTAAAATTAACTCTTTTTTTCCCTCAAATTAAAGATATCCTTTTGGATTAAGTCAGCCTCCCTGAGGCTGCCCTGATCAGAAGAACTACTTGCTCGTCTGAGTGACTCTGCTCCAGTTTGAGAAGGTTCTGAAGGTCAGGTGCCTACTTGGGCTTTGACTTTAGCTTTCTGGGGCACAGAGTCTTTAAGCCCAAAAAGATGAGTGTGAGATAACACTTAAAAATATATAGCCATTTGATAGGTATATAGTGATATCTCATTGTGGTTTTAATTTTCATTTCCATAATGGCTAGAGATGAACACATTTTCATTAAATATATATTTTTTTAATCCAGACACTAGCATGGTACCTTGCACATTGATGTGTTACATGCATATATATTAAGTGTCTCATAAATTTTCCAATCCATAAACAAAGTATATTATTTTATACTCACAAGATCCTCCATGGTGATTTTATACACACACCTGAATATGTCTCTGGTTCAGAAGAAACCAGGAATCTTTTTAATGGATGCCATAAAAGTAACAGTTGATCATAATCATCAGGAATTATGAGACTATGCACTGTTTTTCCAGTTAGTGAGAAAGTATTAAGTGCTTTTTTGTAAGAATATAGGTTGATAGTGTGTGTCATATTCTCAAAGGAACCAGCAACTAGATTTGGGAGGGAGTGACTGATACAGGGAATTGAGGAAATAAAATATTTCTCTTAAAATAGGCTATGTGGACCCCCTATTCTCTTGTGATTTCTGTGGTGAAGACTATTAGAAATTAAATTCAAACTTTGATTACTTAAGTTTACTCTTGCTTAAAATTGCATAAAACATGTTGACAACAGGTATACAACAATAGTGTATAGTACTTGAAAAACAAGAGGTAAAGAATAAATGTTAGAACAAGAAGATTGTTGAGCTATGCTGAAATTTTTACATAATAAACTCTTAGGTAACATGTGGTGGGGTCATTAAATCCCCTCACCCCACAAAAAATAGCACACTGCTTTATGTTTATTTTTATTTTGTTTCATTCAATACAATTGTGGAAAGTTTTCAGAAATAGAAACCTCTACATGAAAGAACAGATGAATAAACTGACTATATTTCTTATGGTTTTTGAAAGGTAACCAAAGTTTTTTGCACAAGCCAGAATGTGAATGAAACACACACATACACATATAGAAGAGAATTGTAAAGTGCAAGAAGTTGAGAGCAAATGGATCAGTTCTGCTAGTAAGACCATAACAAAATCATCTTCTCAGTGTTGAGGCTGTTGTTTTTTCATTCAAAGCATGCATCTCAGACCATCCCAGAAGTTTAAAATGAAATATACAGATTAAGCTGGGTGAAATGTTAATTGTGTAAAGCAAAACTGAAGGATTTAAGTTTCACACAGCATTATGTACCATATTCATGTTAAATATTAAAGATAAAATTTAATCTAGCTAACTGAAAAATAGGTATTGAATAAATTTAACATTAAGGAATATATAATTACAATGATGTCCCCAAATATTTGATTTACTTAATGAAAAGCTGTTTAGCAAGATGAACTCTTACAATGGAGTGAATATTATTAAAGATCAGTTCAATATCATATTTTTTCTTTTATGTGTTCCACCTATCAAGACGTTAAAAAAATGACAGCAGAATTGATTTACAGTAATCTTCCTAAAGTCAAAAATTTACAGTCCTCCTATAAATAGTTTAATTAATATAAGACCTTCTACGACACTGAATACTATAACAAGAAACAGAACCATGTTCTAAAGTGCCATCAAACAGGTCCAAGTACACTTAAGTAATGAAAACTTAATTTGGTAGCAACAATAAGGTGGAAAACTATGGACCACATTAGTTACTTGCTATTTAGTTCAGGAACAAGTAGTGAAAAGCAGAAATGATAGAGCTCCCTATGTATTATTAAATAGGCTGAGGCTAGTAAGTGTGCTTCATGTAATATGGAAGTTAATTCAGGGTTCTCTTTCACATTTCGGTCATTTCCTTACTGGACAATGGAAAATAATTTGGTAACATTATAAATCAGAGCTCATCTAATTGTATTTAATTCCAACGGCATTCAATAAACACCTTATTCCTCATGTAGAAGCTTTAAAAATCCTTAGCAAATTGTCAACATATTGAAACATGTGAGAAAGCAGTGCTTGATTAAATTTTGTTCCACCTCCCTAAACCTACAGTTCACTTTGCCTGCTAGAGGATTGCATATCATCTTCATATGAAAAATACTACATGCTTAACTGACTACTACATTCTAGAAACACAGAGTGTATCATTCATAAAATAAACATTTTGGTTGCACACTTACTTTCCTGAAACAATTATGTTAATCATATTGTTTAATACTTTCTTTCAAATTTACATGGTAGGCAGAATTCTAAGATGACTGCAAGATTTCTGCCCCCCCTAGTGGACATTCTCTGTAATTTCCTCCTATTAAGTGTAGGTGGATCCTGTGAATACAATGGCATGTTTCCCTTGCTTAAATCACACTAGATGGCAAAAGTAAATGGATTTTGCAGATGTAATTATAATCTCTCATCAGCTGACTTTGAGGTAATCAGTAGAGAAATTATCCCTGGCTGTGTTTGTGACATAATCAGCTAAGCCCTATAAAAGAGGCATTAGAAGTAAATATCAGGAAGCAGCAGTAGACACTCTTCTGGACCTTGAAACAACAACTGCCATGTTGTGGAGAGGGCCATGTGGCAGGGAATAATAGGTGATCTCCACAAGCTCAGGGCCTCAGTCCTAAAATTTAAGGAGCTGACAATAACCAGTGAAGTTGGAAGAGAACTCTGAGCTTCAGATGAGTTTGCAGCCCTGACTGCCACCTTGATTTCCTGAAGCCTTGTGAAGACCCTGAGCAGATCATCCATCCCAACAATGGCCAAGCCTCTGCCCTAAAGAATCTGAATCTTACTTTAAGCCACAAAATTGGTAATAATTTATTACATAACAAAGATAACTAATACAACTCTTTCATCAAAAACAAGAAGATATTAATAGAGCAAATCATTCATGTCTCAGGGACTTCAGTAGGACATTACAGCAATAGATCATTATTGATGAAAATATAAATACTTTAGACTTTTGAGAACTCTGAATAAAATAGAAATAGAGGTTTACAAGTAATTTTTCCTGTCATTTAAACTGAATTTTCACTGATACTCATGAAATAATGGTCAGAATTCCAGAACATAAATGAACATGATTTTTCAGTTTGGTGGTCTGTACAGGTGTACCCCAAATTTCTTCTAGAGTGTGTGAAAATCCCTAAATATAAACCAAAAATGTGTCTTTTGAGTATATACACAAAGCATGAAATACATAGAAGCAAACTGTACTCTCAGAAGCAGAAAAGGGAAAGCATTCAGCCTCTCATGCATTTGCAAATCACTTTTAAATACTTACATATTTGACTGAATAAGGGCAATAAGGAATTTAAAAGTCAGTAGAAAGAAACTTACAATTTAAAAACAGTGAATTATTGCTTGGCAAAGCAGTGCTTTCTAATCAGTTGAAGAGTTGTTTTTATTTTAGTTTCACATTCCACTTCCTATCCTTTCCACTTACGTCAAGAATTAATGTATTCAACCTCACTGAAGAAATATTACCAGATAATATTTGATTTTATGTGATTCAAATAGCATGAAAACATTCTTCTAATTTACGTTTAAGAGAAAAAAACAAAATTTTGTTTTGTTGGTGGTTGCTACGTATTATCAGATCTGAATTTGAGCCTGGTTATTTACCAGGTCCAGAAGAGAAAGGGTCTTTCTTAAAGAAAGAGAGAAAAGAGAAAATAATTTACTTAAAACAAATATATATACATATATGTATAGGTATAGCTATAGGTATATTTATATATCTGTATCTATATCTGTCTATATCTATATCTATCTATATTTATGTTCTTTTATTGCACTTACTTTCTTGCCAGTAAAAAAATGATACAATCTCAGAGGAAAATTTCAAGAACAAACTGAAGGCACAGGAGAGTCAGGAGAAGCAGGCAGATATTGGAGGAGATTCCACCTTTGCATGAAGAGAAGTGTGCTAGATGATATATCAATCTAGCTGGCTTTGTCCAATGGCAAGGTGACTAGAACAACAGCAGAGGAGGGCAGCCTTACTGGGCTGAGGAAACAGAGTTCAACATGACTGTATCAGAACAGAATATTTCCCTCCCTACTTAGAACAGGTGAAGAGTTTCTTCTTTTCTTACTGATCCAAGGTGAAAACAAAGTCATCTGACCCTGGACTAATTCTGATGCTTCACAAAGGTCCTCTTCCTCTAGTTCCAGCCCCGCTGGCCTCTTTTTGTGTTTCCTAAGGGGTACTTTTTGCACCTCAAAGTTTGTTTGCATGCTGAACTTTCCACCTAATTAATTCCTAATTTTCAAATCTAGGCTAGCCATCCATTTCTTTGGGGAAGTTTTGCCTGACAACTCCAATGAGGACCAGTCCACCTGTTTCATACTATTATGTAACCCTCATTAATAAACTTATAATTTGTAATTTAAATTCATTTGGTGATCATTTTGATGACTGTTTGTGTCTCCTTCTATCCTATAATTCTTATATGATCTTGCATAGGTATAAGTGCTAAATTATTATTTCTTATATGTTTCTGTACCATTTTATATTTTCCAACAAACATGTATTACTTCTGTACTTGTAAGAAAAATTAAGAATATTTTAAAAATCACCATAAGAGGTGGAAATATATATATTACTTCTGGATCTTAATAAAAAAGACTTTGAAATAGATGGTTAAGAATTTAAAATAGAAACTACAGGGTTTATGGAGTTTTTCTATTGTTGCTCAGCTGCTTTGGTGATAACATGGAGAAAAGCAGACATGTAAATTTATGGGAAATAGGGTTTCTCCAACAGATGCACCAAAAAAAGTAAAAAGGCCTGGGGTTTATATTGTTGTCTCTCTCTCAAAGTATTCTTAAAATAATCACACTGCAATATTACCTCAATTTTCTATATTTTCCTACTCATACTAAATCATAATCATAAAAATATATTTAGTTTTATAATTAATCTGTAAAGCAAAAATTAAAAAAGTTTCCCATCTCTGCCCTATAGGTATAGTTTAAATAGGTTTGTTTTCACCATGCATCTGTATTGTGTGGTGCTTCTATGTGCAAATTTTAAAGTCATAGTTTTCCCAAGAATATAATTTTGAGGATGCTAACTAACCTAAATGTTAATTAGTTCTACACAATTGGTATTGATGAATATAAGAATAATTCATATAACCAAAAAGCATAGTTCATAGTAAAATACAAACTATCCATAAAACAAGAAAACCTCTTCAACCAACACATTCCCTCTTCGTATTTCTGAGCCACCTCATCCTAACCTTTTTAAGGCACATCCACAGATGCCAGAGTGTATTCTGCAAGATTGTAAACTACCAGTCATTGGAATTTTTAACTGTTTAAGAAGTTTATCAAATGTCCTGAAATCTTTTCATCAGTTTTAGGGAATTCAATATGATCTACTTTATTCATTAGTTCCAAAAATCAATGAAAAACTCTTTGGGTCTGCTTCATGGTTAATGTAAACCTACAATTGCTAGAGAAATGAGTGTACTTCTTAGTTACACTGTCAGAGTGCAGTACTAATGATGCCAGGAATATCTGGTAATTGGAATGACTTGTGTGAAATCTCAAAATAACTTAATGCTCAATCACATGGGTAAATGTTGTTTGAAAGGATTATTTTAATTGCTGAAATTTCAAAATGAAAGTATGTATTTTTCTTAATTTTTTATTTTATTATTTTTTTTTAATTTTCTGGCTGCAACACGCAGCATGCAGGATCTTATTTCCCTGACCTGGGATAGAACCTGTGCTCCCTGCAAGTGGATGTAGAGAGTCCTAGCCACTGGACCACCAGGGAATTCCTGAAAATATGTATTTTAAACATAAGCATTTTAACCATCCCTTAGAAAATGTTAAGAAGTGCAAAGTTTATGAGCATTATTAAATTTTTTTCAACAGAAGATATAAATGGCTAATATTAGGAATCCTTAACCAAGATCTTCAAAGCAAAACAAAAACACATTCTATTTAGTTCATTGCATGGCCTCCACTTACTTAAAAAAGAAGCAATTCAAAATATTTTTCTTTTCAATTGTATTTTTTTAACATCTTTATTGGAGTAAAATTGCTTTACAATGGTGTGTTCGTTTCTGCTTTATAACAAAGTGAATCAGCTATACATATACATATATCCCTATATCTCCTCCCACCTGCCCTTTTCCAACCCTCTAGGAGGTCACAAAGCACAGAGCTGATCTCCCTGTGCTATGCGGCTGCTTCCCACTAACTATCTATTTTACATTTGGTAGCGTATATATGTCCATAACACTCACTCACTCTGTCCCATCTTACCTTTCCCTCTCCCTGTGTCCTCAAATCCATCTTCTACATCTGCGTCTTTATTCCTGTCCTACCCTAGGAACTTCAGAATCATTTTTTTTTTTTAGATTCCATATATATGTGTTAGCATACAGTATTTGTCTTTCTCTTTCTGACTTACTTCACTCTGTATGACAGACGCTAGGTCCATCCACCTCACTACAAATAACTCAATTTCATTTCTTTTTATGGCTGAGTAATATTCCATTGTATATATGTACCACATCTTATTTATCCATTCATTTGTTGATGGACACTAAGGTTGCTTCTATGTCTTGACTATTGTAAATAGAGCTGCAGTGAACATTGTGGTACATGACTCTTTTTGAATTATGGTTTTCTCAGGGTATATGCCCAGTAGTGGGATTGCTGGGTCATATGGTAGTTCTATTTTTACTTTTTTAGGAACCTCCATACTGTTCTCCACAGTGGCTGTATCAAATTACATCCCTACCAACCGTGCAAGAGGGTTCCCTTTTTTCCACACCTTCTCCAGCATTTATTGTTTGTAGATATTTTGATGATAGCCATTCTGACTGGTGTGAGGTGATAACTCATTGTAGTTTTGATCTGCATTTCTCTAATGATTAGTGATGTTCAACATCATTTCATGTGTTTGTTCGCAATCTGTGTATCTTCTTTGGAGAAATGTCTATTTAGGTCTTCTGCCCATTTTTGGATTGGGTTGTTTATTTTTTTTGATATTGAGCTGCATGAACGGCTTGTAAATTTTGGAGATGAATCCTTTGTTAGTTGCTTCATTCACAAATATTTTCTCCCATTCTGAAGGTTGTCTTTTTGTCTTGTTAATGGTTTCCTTTACTGTGCAAAAGCTTTGAAGTTTCATTAAGGCCCATTTGTTTATTTTTGTTTTTATTTCCATTTCTGTAGCAGGTGGGTCAAAAATCATCTAGCTGCAATTTATGTCATAGAGTGTTGTGCCTAAGTTTTCCTCTAAGAATTTTATAGTGTCTGGCCTTACATTTAGGTATTTAATCCACTTTGAGTTTATTTTTGCATATGGTGTTAGGGAGTGTTCTAATTTCATTCTTTTACATGTGCCTGTCCAGTTTTCCCAGCACCACTAATTGAAGAGGCTGTCTTTTCTCCATTGAACATTATTGCCTCCTTTATCAAACATAAGGTGACAATATGTGCGTGAGTATATCTCTGGGCTTTCCATCCTTTTCCATTGATCTATATTTCTGTTTTTGTGCCAGTTCCATACTGCCTTGATTACTGTAGCTTTGTAGTTTAGTCTGAAGCCCAGGAGCCTGATTTCTCCATTTTTCTTTCTGAAGATTGTTTTGGCTATTCGGTATTTTTTGTGTTTCCATACAAATACACTATTAAATAACCAAGAGGTCACCAAAGAAATCAAAGATGACGTTTAAAAATACCTAGAAACAAATGATAATGAAAACATGACAACCCAAAACCTATGGGATGCAGCAAAATCAGTTCTAAGAGGGAAGTTTGGAGCAAAGCAATCCTACCTCAAGAAACAGGAAACATCTCAAATAAACAACCTAACCTTACACCTAGAGCAATTAGAGAAAGAAGAAAAAAAAAACCAAAATTAGTAGAAGGAAATAAATCATAAAGATCAGATCAGAAATAAATGAAAGAGAAATGAAGGAAACAATAGCAAAAATCAATAAAATTAAAAGCTGTTTTTTGTGAAGATAAAAAAAATCGATAAACCATTAGCCAGACTCATCAAGAAAAAAAAAGGAGAAGATGCAAATTTGTAAAATTAGAAATGAAAAAGGAGAAGTAACAACTGACATTGAAGAAATACCAAGGATCATAAGAGATTACTACAAGCAACTATATGTCAATAAAATGGACAACCTGGAAGAAATTGACAAATTCTTCGAAAAGCACATCCATGACTGAACAAGACAGAAATAGAAAATATGAACAGACCAATCACAAGCACTGAAATTGAGACTGTGATTAAAAATCTTCCAACAAACAAAAGCCCAGAACCAGATGGCTTCACAGGCGAATTCTACAAAACATTTAGAAAAGAACTAACACCTATCCTTCTCAACCTATTCCAAAATATAGCATAGGGAGGAATACTCCCAAACTCATTTTACGATGCCACCATCACCTTGATGCCAAAACCAGTCAAAGATGTCACAAAGAAAGAGAATTACAGGCCAATATCACAGAAAAATATAATTGGAAAAATACTCAACAAAATGCTAGCAAATGGAATCCAAGAGCACATTAAAAGGATCATACACCATGATCAAAGGGGTTTTACCCCAGGAATGCAAGGACTGTTCAATATGCACAAATTGATCCATGTGATACACCATATTAACTTATTGTAGGAGACAAATCATATGATCATCTCAATAGATGCAGAAAAATCTTTCGACAAAATTCAGCACTGATTTTTGAAAAAAAATCCTCCAGAAAGTAAGCATAGAGGGAAGTTATCTCAACATAATAAAGGCCATACATGACAAACCCACAGCCAACATCATTCTCATGGTGAAAAACTGAAACCATTTCCACTAAGATAAGGAACAAGGCAAGGTTGTCCACTCTCGCCACTATTACTCAACAAAGTCTGGGAAGTTTTCTCCACAGCAATCAGAGAAAAAGAAGAAGTAAAAGGAATCCAAATCAGAAAAGAAGAAGTAAAGCTGTCACTGTTTGCAGATGACATGATACTATACACAGAGAATCCTAAAGATGCTACCAGAAATCTACTAGAGCTAATCAATGAATTTGGTAAAGTAGCAGGATACAAAATTAATGCACAGAAATTTCTTGCATTCCTATACACCAATGATGAAACTCTGAAAGAGAAGTTAAGGAAACACTCCCGTTTACCACTGCAAGAAAGAGAATAAAATACCTAGGAATAAAACTACCTAAGGAGACAAAAAACCTGTATTCAGAAAACTATAAGACACTGATGAAAGAAATGAATGATGATACAAACAGATGCAGAGATATACCATGTTCTTGGATTGGAAGAATCAACGTTGTGAAAATGATTACACTACCCAAAGCAATCTACAGATTCATTGTAATCCCTATCAAACTACCAATGGCATTTTTCACAGAACTAGAACAAAATATTTTAATTTATTAAAAAGTACTTAACCTGATTACCATAACTAACAGATGCCGGTGATGAGAACATATGGTTCATTCACAATACCTAAAACTAACCTTTAAAACCCTACTGTTTGTCTCAAATATTTTTTCTATGAACAACTCCTTTCTAGCTTTTATATCTCAAGTTTACACTGTTATATTTCATTGTCTGCTTAGAGAAAGGATCTCTTCAATGTCTTCATCAGTCCTACATTGAACAATCAGAGGAAAATGGTTGACTTGTAGTTATTAGAAAACAACTAGAAATTATCCCAAATTAGCTATAATTTGACTTTTTGTTGGTTGAAAAGAAAAATTCCTTTGTATTGTTTAAATCACTTAATTTAACACACTACAATTGCATTTTTTTAAAAAATATATTTTAATAGACATATTCAGGCATATTGTTTTAATTTGTAGTTAAAACAATCAAAGAGATTGGTTTTATTGGTAATTACATTTAGTAGGGAAAAATAAAATAACTGGAGATTATGGACTGACTTTTAATTTAGTTTATTGAATGATATTTAAATGGAATCATAGATTAGTAAGTGATTTAAAGAATTCATTTTGTGTATTATCTTCACTCCAGTTATGAAAATAGTTAAATATGCCTTCAACATAATTATTATGCTGAATTATAGACAATAAGTAATGCTTTAACAATTTACTTTATATGTAATATTATCAATTTAAAATATGCTAATAGTATAAATGTTGTTTTTATAAATTTACAAATAATATTTTACATTTATAGATAATACTATTGGCAAGGTATACTAATCTTAATTTTTTTATATGTTCCACTTGGAATATGCACATAAAGATTTGGTAGAGCATCCAGGTACTTTCTTTGTGAGACCATGGTGTAAGTGTTTGAAAGAAAGGAAGGAAGAAAGGAAGGAAGAAAGAAAGAAATAAAAGATGGAGGATGGAAGTGATGTCTTTAATTTTAAAATATTTTATATTAGTACTGCCTATCAATATTTTATTTTGTCATACTTGCCTAATTTAATATTTTATATTAATTTTAATACATATTATAAGCCACTGCTGCTTTCCTAAGGATAGACTTACAGCATGTCTTCCATATGTAACATTCTTCTCATCACAAAAAACCCATAAAACATCAACTTGGGAAATTAAAGAAATATTTATTGAATATATCATACACCAATCTGTAAGCTAGGGCTTCCCTGGTGGCACAGTGGTTGCACGTCCGCCTGCCGATGCAGGGGACATGGGTTTGTGCCCCAGTCCGGGAAGATCCCACATGCCGTGGAGCAGCTAGGCCCGTGAGCCATGGCTGCTGAGCCTGCGTGTCTGGAGCCTGTGCTCCTCAACGGGAGAGGCCACAACAGTGAGAGGCCTGTGTACCGCAAAAAAAAAAAAAAAAAAAAAAAAAAAAAAAAAAAAAAAATCTGTAAGCTAAAGATCACATGTAAAAGGAGTTACAAAATGTAGATGATAAAAGGGAAATATCATAGAACAAAAAATATTTCATATAAAGACACATACACAAACACAAGCACTCACATACACAAAAAATGCTATTTGAACTGAATTGTGTAGAGATGAAAGAGAAAAAGTCACATTTTTTTCACATTTTTGTCTGTTTTTAAAATAAACTTTATTTTCTAGAGTAGTTTTAGGTTCATAGTGAAATTGTGCAGAATGTACAGAGGTTTACCATATTCACATGCATAGCCTCCCCCATTATCAACATCCTTTATCAGAGTAGTGCATTTGTATATTTGATATACCTACATTGATGCATATTTATCACCCAAGCTCCACAGTTTTCATTAGGGTACACCCTTAGTACAGTCTATGGGTTTTGACAAGTGTATACTGACATGCATCCACAATTATAGTATTATACAGAGTAGTTTCACTGCTCTAAAAATAGTCTGCTCTGTGAATTCGTTCTTCCCTGTCCCCTAAACCCTGAAAACCACTGACCTTTCAACTGCCTCCATAGTTTTGAATTTTCCAGAGTTGGAATGCCTTGTCACAGTTGGGATCATAAAGTACGTAGATTTGTCAAATTGGCTTCTTCAACTTAGTAATAAGCATTTAAAGTTCTACTGTTTCTTGTCATTACTTGATAGCTCATTTTTTTTTTTTTTTTTGTAGTGCTGAATAGTATTTCATTGTCTGGATGTACCACAACTTATTTATCCAAAAGCTGGATGTTCATACTTTGACAATTATGAAGAAATGTCTTATGAATAGCCATGTGAAGGTTATTGTGTGGACATAGATTTTCAATTCTGTTGTGGAAAACCAAGGAGTACAATTGCTGGATTGTATGGTAAGAGAATATTTAGTTTTGTAACAAATTGTCAAACTGTCTTCCAAATTGGGCATTTTGCATTTCCACCAGCAATGAATGAGTTTCTGTTACTACATATCTCCACCAGCATTTGGTACTGTCAGTGATCTGAATACGGATTCTTCTAGTATATATGTACTGGTGTCTCATTTTTGGTTTAATTTCCACTTCCCTGATGAAATATGATATGGAGGATTTTTTCATATGCTTATTTGCAATCTGTATATATATATATACTTTGGTGAGGTGTCTGTTAAAGTTTTGAGCACATTTTTTTCTTGTGTTGTTTCTTTTCTCATTATGGAGATTTAAGAGGGTTTTTTTTTTAATGTTTTGGATACCAATTCGTTATCAGATATATATCATGCAAATATTTTCTCCCAATGTGGTTTACCTGCTCATTCTCTTAAGAGTATATTTTGCAGAGCTAAAATTTTTAATTTTAATGAAGTCAGGCTTGTCAAGTCATTTTTTCATGGATCATGGAGGTTATATACAAAAAGTCATCACCAAACTCAAGGTCACTTAGATTTTCTCCTATCTTATCTTCCATGATTTTTATATTTCTATGTTTTGCATTTAATTCTGAAATATTTTTGAGTTAGTTTTTTATGAAGGGTGCAAGGGCTCTATCTGGTTCATTTCTTTTGCATGTGGGTGTCAGTTGTCCCAGCACCACTTGTTGGAATGGCTATCTTTTGTCCATTGTATTGCCTTTGCTCCTGTGTAAAAGATCAGTTGATATATTTGTGTGGATCAATTTCTTGTCTCTTTATTCTGTTCCACTGATCTCTTTATTCATTATTTTGGCAATATCACAAAGTCTTGATTATTGTAACTTTATAGTAAGTATTGTAATTGGGTAGCATCATTCTTCTAACTTTATTATTCTCCTTTAATAGTGTGTCAGCTTTTCTGAGTCTTTCACCTCTCCAAATAAACTTGAGAATCTGTTTGTCAATATTGACAAAATAACTTGCTGGAAATTCAAGTAAGATTTCATTGAATCTATAGATCAAGGTGGGAAAACTGATATGTTGAGTCTTCCTATATATGAACATGGAATATCTCTCTATTTATTTAGTTCTTCTTCGATTTCTTCATCAGAGATTTGTAGTTTTTCTCATATTGATTTTGTACATTTTTTTAGAAATGCACCTAAGTATGTCATTTTGGGGGTACTAATGTAATTGGTATTATTGTGCTCTCAACTTCAAATTTCACTTGTTTATTGCTGGTATGTAGGTAAGTGATTGCATTTTTTATATGAGCCTTCTATCCTGCAACTATGCTATGGTTTATTGGTCTCAGGAATTTTTAAATTTATTCTCTTGGATTTTCTACACAATCATTTCATCTATGAACAAAAAATGTTAAAATGGAAGTTTTAATTCTTCCTTCACATTCAATACACATTTTATTTTCTTATCTTGTCTTATTATGTTAGCTAGGAATTCCAGTATGATGTTGATTAAAAATGGTAAGAAGCAATGTCCTTGTCTTGTTCTTGATCTTAGTGGGAAAACTTTTATTTTCTCACCATTAAGCATGATATTAGCTTCAGATTTTGTAGCTATTCTTTAACTAATTGAGGAAGCTTCCTTAGCTTACCAATAATTTTATCATTAATGAGTGTTGGATTTTGTCAAATAGTTTTTCTGCATCTATCGGTATGATCATGTGAATTTTATGCTTTTATCTGTTTATGTGATGGATTACATTTGTTGATTTTTTGAATGTTGAGCTCATCTTGTATACCTGGGAAAAATTCAAATTGGTGAGGATGAATAATTATTATGCCTTTGAAATTAAGAGATCAACAATTTAAAACAATTAAGGATATATATATATATATATATATATATATATATATATATATATATACTGCAAACCAAAAATCTATAATAGATGTACATACAAAAAAGAAAAAGGAATCCAAGTATATCACTACGATAGTTAGCAAATCACAAGAGAGAACAGCAAAAGAGGAAAGAAAAACAAAACACTTACAAAAACAAATATAAAACAATTAACAAAATGGCAGTAAGAACGTACATATCAACAATTACTTTAAATGTAAACATATTAAATGATCCAACCAAAAGACATAGACTGGCTGAATAGACACAAAAACAAGACTCTTATATATGTTGTCTACAAGAGAGCCACTTCAGATCCAGAGACAAATACAGACTGAAAATGAGGGGATGGAAAAAATTATTCCATGCAAATGGAAATCAAAAGAAAGCTGGAGTGGCAATACTCATTTCAGAAAAGATAGATTTTAAAATAAAAACTGTTGCAAGAGACAAAGAAGGATGCTACATAATGATCAGGGATAAATCCAAGAAGATGATATAACAATTGTAAATATGTATGCACCCAACATAGGAGCACCTAAATATAAAGCAAATGTTAACAGCCAAAAAAGGAGACATCAACAGTAACATGAAAATAGTAGGGAACTTTAACACCCCACTTACATCAATGGAGAGGTCATCGAGAGAGAAAATCAAAAGGAAACACAGGCCTTAAATGACACATTAGACCAATAGAATGTAATTGATATTTATAGAGCATTCCATCTGAAAGCTGCAGAATACACATTCTTTACAAGTGTACATGGAACATTCTCCAGGATAGATCACATGCTGGGCCATAAAGCAAGCCTCAGTAACTTTAAGAAAATTGAAATCATATCAAGCATCTTTTCTGATCACAATGCTATGAGATTAGAAATCAACTACGAGGAAAAAACTGAAAGAACACAAACACGTGGAGGCTAAACAATATGCTACTAAATAATCAATGGATCGATGAAAAAAATCAAAGAGGAAATCAAAAATACCTAGAGACAAATGTAAACAAAACCATGACAATAGAAAAGTTATGGAATACAGCAAAAGCTGTTCTAAGAGGGCAGTTTATAATGATACAAGCTTACCTCAGGAATCAAGAAAAATCTCAGTTGAAAAACCTAACTTTATACCTCAAGCAACTAGAGAAAGAAGAACAAACAAAATTCAAAATTAGTAGAAGGAAATAAATCATAAAGAACAGAGCAGAAATAAATGAAGTAGAGACTAAAAACAACAAAAGAGAATATCAATGAAAATAAAAGCTGTTTTTTAAAGGATAAAAAAATTCATAAACCTCAAGACAGACTCCAAGAAAAAAGGGGAAAGGGGCCAAATCAATAAAATCAGAAGTGAAAAAGGACACTTTCCAACCTACACCACAGAAATACAAAGGTTTGTATTTTCTACAAACAACTATATGCTAATAAAATGGGCAACCTAGAAAAAATAGACAAATTCTTAAAGAGTTATAACCTCACAAGACTGAACTTGGAACAAATAGAAAATATAAACAGACCAGTTGCTGGTAATGAAATTGAATCAGTAATTTTAAAACTCCCAACAAATAAAGTCCCAGGCCAGGTGGCTTCATAGGTGAATTCTACCAAACATTTAGAGAAGAGTTAACACCTATCCTTCTCAAACTATTCCAAAAAATTGCAGAGGAAGGAATACCTTCTGAACTCATCCTATGAGGCCAACATCACCCTGATACTGAAACCAGATGAAGATATTACAAGAAAAGAAAACTAGAGGCCAATAACACTGATGAACATGTATGCAAAAATCCCCAATAAGATACCAGCAAAGTGACTCCAAAAATATATTAAAAGGATCATTCACCTTTTCAAGTGGGATTTATCCCAGCGATGCAAGGATTTTTCACTATCTGTAAGTCAATCAATGTGATGTACCACAGTAACAAACTGAAGAATAAAAACCATGTAATCATCTCAATAGATGCAGAAACAGCTTTTGATAAAATTCAATATCCATTTATAACTCTCTAGAAAGTGAGAATAGAGGAAAAATACCTCAACATCATAAAGGCCATATATGACAAACCTACAGCTAACATCATACTAAACAGTGAAAAGTTGAAAGCATTTTCTCTAAGATCAGGAACAAGACAAGTATACCTTCTCTCACCACTTTATTCAGTCTAGTTTTGCAAGTCCCAGCCACAGCAATCAGAGAAGAAAAAGAAATAAAAGGAACCCAAATTGGAAAAGAAGAATTAAGACTGTCTCTGTTTGCAGATGACATGATACTATACATAGAAAACCCTAAAGCTGCTACCAGAAAACTACTAGTGCTTATCAATGAATTTGGTAAAGTTGCAGGATACAAAATTAATACACAGAAATCTGTTGCATTTCTATACACTGACAATAAAAGTTCAGAAAAAGAAATTAGAGAAACAACCCCATTTACCATCACATCAAAAATATTAAAATACCTAGGAATAAACCTACTTAAGGAGGCAAAACACCTGTACTCTGAAAACTATAAGATGTTGTTGAAAGAAATCAAAGATGACACAAACAGATGGAAAGATATACCATGTTCTTGGATTTGAAGTAGCAACATTGTTAAAATGACCATACTCCCCAAGGCTATCTATAAATTCAATGCAATCCATATCAAATTACCCATGGCATTTTTCACAGAACCAGAACAAAATTTTTTTCACATTTACATGGAAACACAAAAGACCCCAAATAGCCCAATCAATCTTGAGAAAGAAAAACAGCTGGAGGAATCAGGCTCACTGAATTCAGACTACTACAAAGCTACAGTAATGAAAACTGTATGGTACTGGCACAAAAACAAAAATATAGATCACTGGAACAAGACAGAAATAAACCCATGCACCTGTAGTTAATTAAACTATTACAAAGGAAGCAAGAATGGAGAAAAGACCATCTTTTCAATAAATGGTGCTGGGAAACTGGACAGCTACATTTAAAAGGATGAAATCAGAACATTCTTTAACACAATATACAAAAATAAACTCAAAATGGATTAAAGATGTAAATATAAGATGAGATACTATAAAACTCCTAGAGCAAAACATAGGCACCCTTTAAGTTAAATTGCATCAATATTTTCTGGATCCATTTCCTAGAGTTATGGAAATAAAGACAAAATAAACAAAGGAGACCTAATTAAACTTAAAAGCTTTGCACAGCAAAGGGTACTACAAACAAATAGAAAAGCTGATGTATGGAAAGGGAGAAAATATTTGCAAAGTTGCTACTGACAAGTGAGTAGTTACCAAAATATATGAATAGCTCATACAGCTCAATATCAAAAAAATAAACAACCTAATCAAAAAAATGAGCAGAAGATCTAAAGGGACAGTTCTCTAAAGAATTCATACAGATAGCCAATAGGCACATGAAAAACTGCCCAACATCTCAAATTATTAGAGAAATAAAAATCAAAAGTACAATGAGGTCCCACCTCACACTGGTCAGAATGGCCATCATTAAAACATCTACAAATAATAAATGTTGCAGAGGGTGTGGGAAAAAAAGAACCCTCCTGTACTGTTGGTGGAATGTAAATTGGTGAAGGCATTCTAGATGCTCCTTAAAATACTAAAAAATAGAATACCATAAGGTATTGTATCCAGTAATCCCACTCCTGGTCATATATCCAGAGAAAACTGTAATTTGAAAAGAAATATGCACCACAAAGTTCATTGCCACATTATTTACATTAGCCAAGACATGGAAGCCATCTAAATGTCCATTGACAGATGAATAGATAAAGATGTTAAAAAAAAGAAGAAAAGTAAATTTTAATTTAAAATAAAGTAAAAAAATAATAGATGTGGTATACATATATTCAATGGAATATTTCTCAGCCATAAAAATGAATGAAATAATGTCTTTTGCAGAAATATGAATGGACCTAGAGATTATCATACTAAGTGAAGTAAGTCAGAGAAAGACAAATATATGTTATTGTTAATATGTGGAATCTAAAAAAATGATACAAATGAACGTATTTCCAAAAGAGAAATAAACTCACAGACATAGAAAACAAACTTATGGTTACCAAAGGGGAAAGGGGTGGGCAGGTAAATTAGGAGTTTGGAATTAACCTAATTTATTACAGAGTAATAAATATAAAATAGATAACCAACAAGGACCAACTGTATAGCACACAGAACCATACTCAACATGTTGTAATAATCTATAAGGGAAAAGAATCTAAAAAAAATGTATATATATATGTATATATATATATGTACATATATGTATATATAACTGAATCACTTTTCACTGAAATGAACACAACATTGTAAATCTAATATACTTCAATTAAAAAATAAATAGAAGTCCAATGTGCTATATATTGCGCTACAGAGGCACCCAACATAGGAGCACCACAATACATAAGGCAAATACTAACAGCCATAAAAGGGGAAATTGACAGTAACATTCATAGTAGGGGACTTTAACACCCCACTTTCACCAATGGACAGATCATCCAAAATGAAAATAAATAAGGAAACACAAGCTTTAAATGATACATTAAACAAGATGGACTTAACTGATATGTATAGGACATTAAATCCAAAAACTAAAGAATACACATTTTTCTCAAGTGCTCATGGAACATTATCCAGGATAGATCATATCTTGGGTCACAAATCAAGCCTTGGTAAATTTAAGAAAATTGAAATTGTATCACGTATCTTTTCTGACCACAATGTTGTGAGATTAGATATCAATTACAGGAAAAGATCTGTAAAAAATACAAACACATGGAGGCTAAACAATACACTACTTAATAACGAAGTGATCACTGAAGAAATCAAAGAGGAAATAAAAAATTACCTAGAAACAAATGACAATGGAGACACGACGACTCAAAACCTATGGGATGCAACAAAAGCAGTTCTAACAGGGAAGTTTATAGCAGTACAATCCCACCTTAAGAAACAGGAAACATCTCAAATAAACAACCAGAACTTGCACCTAAAGCAATTAGAGAAAGAAGAAGAACAAGAAGAAGAACAACAACAAAAAACCCAAAGGTAGCAGAAGGAAATAAATAATAAATATCAGATCAGAAATAAATGAAAAAGAAATGAAGGAAATGATAGCAAAAATCAATAAAATTAAAAGCTGGTTCTTTGAGAAGATAAACAAAATTGATAAACCATTAGCCAGACTCATCATGAAAAAAAGGGGGAAGATTCAAATCAATACAATTAGAACTGAAAAAGGAGAAGTAACAACTGACACTGCAGAAATGCAAAAGATAATGAGAGATTACTACAAGCAACTCTATGCCAATAAAATGGACAACAAGGAAGAAATGCACAACTTCTTAGAAAAGCACAACCTGCCAAGACTGAATCAGGAAGAAATAGAATATATGAATAGAACAATCACAAGCACTGAAATTGAATCTGTGATTAAAAATCTTCCAACAAACAAAAGCACAGGACCAGATGGCTTCACAGGCAAATTCTATCAAACATTTAGAGAAGAGCTAAGAGCTATCCTTCTCAAACTCTTCCAAAATATAGCAGAGGGAGGAACAGTCCCAACCTCATTCTATGAGGTCACCATCATCTTGATACCAAAACGAGACAAGGATGTCACAAAGAAAGAAAACTACAGGCCAATATCACTGATGAACATAGATGCAAAAATCCTCAACAAAATACTAGCAAACAGAATATGACAGCACATTAAAAGGATCATACATCATGATCAAGTGGGGTTTATTCCAGGAATGCAAGCATTCTTCAATATATGCAAATCAATCAACGTGATACACCATATTAACAAATTGAAGGAGAAAAACCATATGATCATCTCAATAGATGCAGAGAAAGCTTTCAACAAAATTCAACACCAATTTATGATAAAAACCATGCAGAAAGTAGGCATAGAGGGAACTTTCCTCAACATAATAAAGATCATGTATGACAAACCCAAAGCGAACATTGTCCTCAATGGTGAATAAATATTTCCACTAAGATGAGGAACAAGACAAGTTTGCCCACTCTCAACACTCTTATTCAACCTAGTTTTGGAAGTTTTAGCCACAGCAATCAGAGAAGAAAAGGAAATAAAAGGAATCCAAATTGGAAAACAAGAAGTAAAGCTGTCACTGTTTGCAGATGACATGATATTATACATAGCGAATCCCAAAGATGCTACCAGAAAACTACTAGAGCTAATCAATGAATTTGGTAAAGTAGCAAGATACAAAATTAATGCACAGAAATCTCTGGCATTCCTATATACTAGTGATGAAAAATCTGAAAGTGAATTCAAGAAAACACTCCCATTTACCATTGCAAAAAAAAGAATAAAATATCTAGGAATAAACCAGCCTAAGGAGACAAAACACCTGTATGCAGAAAATTATAAGACACTGATGAAAGATTTAAACATGATACAAATAGATGGAGAGATATACCTTGTTCTTGGATTGGAAGAATCAACATTGTGAAAATGACTCTACTACCCAAAGCAATCTACAGATTCAATGCAATCCCTATCAAACTACCACTGACATTTTTCACAGAACTAGAACAAAAAATTTCACAATTTGTATGGAAACACAAAAGACCCCGAATAGCCAAAAGGTTTTTGAGAACAAAAAACGGAGCTGGAGGTATCAGGCTCCCTGAGTTCAGACTATACTACAAAGTTAGAGTAATCAAGACAGTATGGTACTGGCACAAAAACAGAAAGATAGATCAATGGAACAGGATAGAAAGCCCAGAGATAACCCCACACACATATGGTCACCTTATCTATTCTTTTCTTTTTTTTTTTGCAGTATGCGGGCATCTCACTGTTGTGGCCTCTCCCATTGCAGAGCACAGGCTCTGGACATGCAGGCTCAGCGGCCATGGCTCATGGGCCCAGCCGCTCTGCGGCATGTGGGACCTTCCTGTACCAGAGCACAAACCTGTGTCCCCTGCATCGGCAGGTGGATTCTCAACCACTGTGCCACCAGGGAAGCCCTGGTCACCTTATCTTTGATAAAAGAGACAGGAATGTACAGTGAAGAAAGGACAGCCTCTTCAATAAGTGGTGCTGGGAAAACTGGACAGGGACATGTAAAAGTATGAGATTAGATCATTCCCTAACACCATACACAAAAGTAAGCTAAAAATGAATTAAAGACCTAAATGTAAGGCCAGAAACTATCAAACTCTTAGAGGAAAACATAGGCAGAACACTCCATGACATAAATCACAGCAAGATCCTTCTTGACCCACCTCCTAGAAAAATGGAAATAAAAACAAAAATAAACAAATAGGACCTAATGAAACTTCAAAGCTTTTGCACAGCAAAGGAAACCATAAACAAGAACAAAAGACAACCCTCAGAATGGGAGAAAATATTTTGCAAATGAAGCAACTGACAAAGGATTAATCTCCAAAATTTATACGCAGCTCATGCAGCTCAGTACAAAAAAAAACCAATGTAATCCAAAAATGGGCAGAAGACCCAAAGAGACATTTCTCCAAAGAAGATATACTGACTGCCAACAAACACATAAAAGAATGCTCAACATCATTAATCTTTAGAGAAATGCAAATCAAAACTACAATGAGATATCATCTCACACCAGTAAGAATGGCCAACATCAAAAATTTAGAAGTAATAAATGTTGGAGAGGGTGTGGAGAAAAGGGAACACTCTTGCACTGCTGGTGAGAATGTGAATTGGTACAGCCACTAGGGAGAACAGTATGGAGGTTCCTAAAAAAGTAAAATTAGAACTACCATATGACCCAGCAATCCCACTACTGGGCATATACCCTGAGAAAACCATAATTCAAAAAGAGTCATGTACCAAAATGTTCATTACAGCTCTATTCACAATAGCCCAGAGATGGAATCAACCTAAGTGTCCATCATCAGATGAATGGATAAAGAAGCTGCAGCACATATATACAATGGAATATTACTCAGCCATAAAACGTAACGAAATTGAGCTATTTGTAATGAGGTGGACAGACCTAGAGTCTGTCATACAGAGTGAAGTATGTTAGAAAGAGAAAGACAAATACCGTATGCTAACACATATATATGGAACTTAAGAAAAAAAGAATGTCATGAAGAACCTAGGGGTAAAACAAGAATAAAGACACAGACATACTTGAGAACGGACTTGAGAATATGGGGAGGGGGAAGGGTAAGCTGTGACAAAACGAGAGAGAGGCATGAACATATAAACTACCAAACTTAAAGTAGATAGCTAGTGGGAAGCAGCTGCATAGCACAGGGAGATCAGATCGGTGCTTTGTGACTGCATGGTGGGATGGGATTGGGAGGGTGGGTGGGAGGGAGACACAAGAGAGAAGGAATATTAGAACATATGCATATGTATAACTGATTCACTTTGTTATAAAGCAGAAACTAACACACCATTGTGAAGCAATTATGCTCCAATAAATTTGTAAAAAATAAAAAAAATAAATAAAAATAAATAAAATTTGCAAAGAAAAATAAATAAATAAATGTGGGCAAAATAAACAAATTTCTAAGAAAATGTAAATGTTGAAATCTGAGGTAAAAAGTAGAAAATTAGGGCCTCCCTGGTGGCGCAGTGGTTGAGAGTCCGCCTGCCGATGCAGGGGATACGGGTTCGTGCCCCGGTCTGGGAGGATCCCATATGCCACGGAGCGGCTGGGCCCGTGAGCCATGGCCGCTGAGCCTGTGCGTCCGGAGCCTGTGCTCCGCAACGGGAGAGGCTACAACAGTGAGAGGCCCGTGTACAGCAAAAAAAAAAAAAAAAAAAAAAAAAGTAGAAAATTAAAATATTCCTATATAGTTAAAAAAATTGAATCAATAAGTTAAATGCATTTTCAAATATAACTGCCAACCACACTGCTTAATGATGAGTTCTTTTAAGTATATAGTGAAGAATCAATTCAAATTTTACAGAAACTCAGAAAATAATTGGAAAGTATAGACAAGATTTAAATAAAACTATACATTAAATATTCATGTTTAACAGAAATCATAAATGTCAGTTATTAAAACTTACCTCTCATCTTCCTAAGATAATTATACCTAAATGGACTTAATGTAGAGTATTTTATAGTGAAATATTTGACAAACACTCACTACATATATCCACACATATATATGACATCAACGATCTGGTGGAAGCATAGTGATGCCAATGATGTCTTTTCTGTATGTGCTTTTCAATACTCTGTGTAGGGTAGATGTGTCACTCCCATCCCTCTTCAAGGAAGGACTTGTTAACCTAATTGCTTAGAGCACTGTTAGCAGATATTTCGTAGCCATCAGCCCCTTGAGGAATTACCTCCACTGCAGAAGCCACTGTGCTCAAGGCCACATCACATCCTTTTAAGGTTTTCCCCTGTCAAAAGTCTGAGGGACCATTTTACTTTCACAAGTTTACGTGAGGTCAGTAGAAACTGTTGCAGCTGCATTGCTGTTCAGTTTCTCCCTCTGCCCAATCCTGCTTCCTCTCCTCCTTTCCATAGGCTTAATGAGTATTTGTACATTAAACTTTTGTCATAGAATATGCTTCCTCAAAATCCAAACATCAACATTATGTTTGAATAAGTGAGCATAAGATATGCATAAATATATCCATATATAAAAACTGCAGTAAAATTAGGAATAGATTCTTTGAACTTCCCCTACCTTCAGAATTTAAAAGAGCCATCCAAGGAATGTATGTATTTGAGACAGACATCAAATCTAAAGTACTCTCTGTTATGAATAAGGGCTTTGATGAAGGGATACTCTTGTTAGAAATTGTATTAGAGAAATGATGGTAGCATGGGAAAGAGACTCCTCAATTTCAAGATACTTGATTTATAAGATTTCATCTGGAAAAAAGAACTGATTTTCTTATAGAAGGAGTAAAATGTTAAGTAGTAAGGATATTTTCAAACATCATCCCTTTTGCTATATACAAAAAAAAAAAAAAACTCCAACTAGTATCAGACAGAAAAAAAAACTCTAGGAATTGATCCTTATTTTTTGTTTTAATTACACTTTTGAGATTAAATGTTCAGTCATCACAAACTTTTATTCCATACCATGATTTTCAATACATTTCCTGATCTAAAGTAAATTTATGTTGAACATACCATGTATTTTACTAATATACATTTAACATGAAATTTACATTTTAATTTAAAATATAATTATTTTGAAATGTATAATATTGGTTCTTACAAAAAGAAATATATGTTTGTAAAGGCTCTTACAAAAAGAAATATGTGTTTGTAAAGGCAGTTGATTAAAAATTTAACTACCTGATACCTTCTAAATTTGGCTTCTGGGAATAAATACTTCAAGGGAAAGTAAGCAGTCAGGAAAGAAAAGCAATTTTTAAAATAAATACACTGAGTTAGAGTAGTGTAATATGCACTATAATCTTCTATACTACCTAAATTCCTATGTCAAAAATATTAAGCTAGTTTTACACAAAATTTCAGAGGCCAGATGATTTATGCAAAAATTATGACATGCAAAAAAAGTACCTATTCTAATATTTGAAATTGGATTTTCTTACTTCAGTGTAGTACTCTTGACTTTATCCCATGTGTGAAAAAATAGTAAGGGGCTTGGGGATAAGTACAGTGAAAAGCTGAGAAAACTGGGATTCTCCATCAAATATTGAGGAATGCTTTAAGATGAAGGCATTGCCATGAAGATTGACATTTTTAAAAAAAGTATATCTCTTTTTTTCCTCGTGGATAATTTCAGTATCTATTGTATTCCCACAAAGTCTCTAAATTATTTTTGCCTATTTACTTAACTTTTCCTATAGGCTATTTTAGTAAATTGTTTGATCAACTTAAACATGTTCTCAGATATTTCCAGGAGCCAGCAATATGTAAATGTAATAGATGGGTGGCATAATTACCACACATTTTGTCTTTTAGATTACTGCAGTCCTTTTAAATGTGTGCACCAATTTTAAGGGTTTTCTCATTCAGTTTTACTTAAATGATTTTTCACAGATTGGCAATAAATCATAATTCTTTTTTATTCTTCGTGGTGTCAACAAAATAATGCAGCTATTTATATCAATACAAAATATGTAGATATGTAATTAGAAAGTGGTATTAATTAGTGTCTTGCTTGCTAATAACAATAAAGTCAGTTGATGACATAATGTATCACAATACAATTCTTCTAATAATTGTTAATAGAATACAGCTGCAATTAATCATTACAAATATGACTTTACAGGTAGATCCCACTTTTGATACACAAAATACTCTTTCTCAGAGATTTCCTTTATAAAAGAAAAATTTGGAATAAATGTAACATATGGAGTACAAAAGTAGAAACTTCACTTCCTGGTGATCATTATTTTAATTGGTAAAATACCATTTTTAGTTATAATATTTACCATCAAGAGAAAAATTAGGGGCAGATGAAATTTAGCATACGTAAAATTTCTTTACTTGCCAACTGATGTGTACCTCAACTCAAACATCTGTTTGTGCTTTTTTATTTTTTTGATGCTTGTTCATGTGTGTAAATATGTAATTTAAATTAATTGATAAAATGTTTTTAAGAAAAAGCTTAACTATTTCAAATGAATTGAGGCTTTAGAGAAATTGTGTGATATTTTAAATGAGTGTTGTATATTAGGGAAGATCTCAGAAAAAATTTTTAAATGTTTATATGTCTTGGAGATGATAATAGTGTGTTAAATATATGTATGGCCCACTGTTGTCTGGAAAGTATTAGTAGTATTTGTGTGGAGTTATGATTTCAGTTTGATAAGAAATTTTAATATTTTTCAATAGTTGTTTGTCATGAAATCATCCTAAAGAAGATAATGTTACAATAAACTTATACTTCATTTGAAGCTTGAGTAATAGAAAGTGTTTTTTTTAATCATTTTGTTAAAATAAAGAAAATTTACTTTTAAAAATCAGCTGTTTTTAGAAAGAATATATTCAAGCTATATCCTGTGATTAATGAACTTCAAAATTTTAATAAGTTAGCATCAACAATATCATTCAATGAAAAATATTACTTTGAATGATATTTCTTTAAAATTTTATGATTCTGAAATACTCAAAAACAATTATTAAATTCATCAAAACATTATTCCAGGTAGACATTATGGAAGTTTCCTCATTTACTGTCTCTCACCTCTGCAGCCTCCCTCCCCCAGCCATGACAGATACCTTCAAAGTATGAGTTCATTGATGGTTCCAAGGTAGAGGTTATTAATAAACAATTTTGGATTCTTCTGGAATTTATTTCTGAATCAAGATTGCTTTATTAATTATTCTGAAACTTTTAGCTTATTGTCCTGGCTATTTAGTGAATAATTGATTCTCTTTTTAAGTGGTGAGTGCCCTTAACGAGTTATCCACTCCTCCCTGGGCACACAAGAAGAAGACTCTTGCATTTATGAAGAACACATGACTTAGGATTTTATCTTTTCCCCATTTTGAGGGTCTCCTAAAGATACAACTTAACAATGTCAATTTGTCTTACAATATTTCACTTTCTTATCTCCCCATCACTCCTCACAGCCTCATTCTCGACAACTACCATTCCATGTAAGGATCCTTGAAGGAACTGCTGGCACAACAAGTTTGTGGTCCAGGTCATTGTTAGTGTCCAGCTGGAGAGAAAACTTCAACTGAGTTCCTGGAATACTTTATTTCCTTGGCCTTCATACCAGCCTAGATGATTTTGCCTTATCTATTTTCTCATTTAACTTCCTTTCTGCTAAATTCCTGAAGGAGATAATTATCTCTGGGTGATTATGATAATTTTGTCTTCACTCTCCAATAGGCACACACACACAAAAAAATGCTTAGCAAACTGTTTTTTTTTTTTTTTTTTTTTTTACACAAGCTTTATGAGTAGCTTCTGTTATTAGGATATTTTAGATTTGTGTATCTATTCCCAGAATTTCTGCTTAACCTACCCATCTGCTTCTCTCCAAATTAGGAGTAAAAGAAATGTCAAGATTACCATTTGCTTATTTTTTTCTTCTCTTGTATCTCATTTTCACAAAGCTTTTTGTTTGGTCTATGTGAGGGGAGAATGGGCGAAATTAAGAGCTAAGAGATTTCTCTTTGCCTTTCCTTGCTTCTCAAATCCACTTGGGAAAGTAGGCAATCATCTTCATTTACATCTGTTTTTGCTTGGATTATTGTGTTATATAGATATACATAATAGATACAGACAGAAATATAGCTATAGATGTAGATAAAGAGATACAGAGATACAGGTTGTAATCAGTTAAATTGCATTTTTCTTTTTCACTTTTTTGTTTTCAATTTTTAGCAATGTTGAGTAGCCTTTATTTTGTCTGGCATTACTCTGCCACACAAGCCATAAAATTTAGTGGTGAATTTGGACTTACAGAACTTTTATTTATGTAGACTCCAATCTCTTAATTTCTTTCTTATGTGAATTATGCTTTTAATTCTGTGCATCAATACAGTTTACATGTACCTAAAGAACACCCAAACAATATGTCTATAAAGCAAAAGTGAGGGCTTCCCTGGTGGTGCAGTGGTTGAGAGTCCACCTGACAATGCAGTGGACATGGGTTCGTGCCCCGGTCGGGAAGATCCCACATGCCACGGAGTAGCTAGGCCCGTGAGCCATGGCCACTGAGCCTGTACATCCTGACCCTGTGCTCCACAACGGGAGAGGCCACAACAGTGAGAGGTCCACGTACCACAGGGAAAAAACAAAAAAAACAAAAAAAAACAAAGCTCAGTTTGATCTTATTGCCACCTTGACAGAGTCCTAGTAACACCTCAAAGCAGGAAAGGCAAAGTCACAATAATTTTGAAGTTTTGAGTCTTGTTTAAATTATGTCTCTCAACACATGGACTTGGTTAAATTTGGGTGAAAACCATGATATGATAGTTGAGCATTAGTGGATTTAACAAAGTAAAGATTTTGATCTGAGTATTTCAAAAAGTCTTGAGGAGTCACTTGATGCTCTCTTTTGAAAACAGAAAAGTTTAATGTTTATTCAATGGGTTTTTCAGAACAATGATATTACTTGCAACTTGTATCTCCCTTGACAAGTGTTCCTTTAAGTAGTAGTATAATGTCGTATCGATGCAGATAGTGCAATAAGAAATTTGTGTTGGTAGAAACAGAGCTCTGTGGCTGCAGATGGTTTTGATGATCATAATACACTGATTTAAAGAAAGCCATATGATGCTTAATTCTCACATTTTTAGTAACTAAATTAATGTTATTACCTTAGTATATCCTGTGTAATGGAGCCTTTAATGAAAATAATAGAATTATAAAATACAACTTACAATTAAAAGGGAATTTTGCAATCTTCCTTCCAATTCAGGAAAATGTTCTGCCAAATTCTTGACATATGATTGTCCAGTGCTGGCAAAATAAAATAATCTTACCAACAAAGTTCCCTTCATGTGAATATTGAAGAGAGATGGAAAACAATTTAACATTAAATAAACATTATCAATGTGCATGCATGTAAGTTAGCACAAAAATGACTACAAATCTGGATGGAATGTCACACAAATTAAATAGTAAAGTGGAAGAAAGAAAAATTCAAACTCCTCTTATCTCCTTAAGAAACAAATAGATGTACCTAGTGATTGTCTCCTCTGTTGATTATGAGAAGATTAATTTCAATGTTATATATACATGGTACCAAGAGTCAGAAAGGCTACAACTCTTCATTGTAAAATCAAGTCTTTGGTCCTCTTATGTGGTCTATTCTGCTTTCAAGGACACACCCTACAGAAGGATGAATAGGAATTCAGCTGCTGCCTCACTCCTCAAAGAAAACGTTTTCATTTTACCCTTATACAATCCTCCACTTCAGTGCTTCCTTCCTTCTTTCCTTTATTAATATATGATTTCCTCTCACTTATTTTGCTATAAGATTTTGTATGCACACAAGTTATCATTTTTAATCTTGAATTATGATTTATTTATTTTTGTCTCTCTCTTTTAACTAGACTGCAAGTTCATAAAAGAGGAATTCTATTTTATTCTTGGTTTACTAGCCAACTTCTAGTGAGTACATGAAAGATATTTGAATTCTTATTTTGATATAAGTAAAATTTTATTAATATTCCTATTAAAATATCATGTCCAGAACAGAAAAGATTGCTCCAGTGCAAAGTATTAGCCTTAGTTTTTGAACTTCACACACTTTACTAAAATTTCCAGGCTTTTGGAAACATTGATTTTTCTACTGCCAGGAGCATCATGAATGATTCTGCTCTTACAGCTGAGCATTCTTACCCCATCTTTGTAACTTCTATTTGCTTGTATTAGCATGGACTAATACATTTTTCATTAGAAACTGCATCTAATGCTCATTTCATACTTATTTTTGCTCTCTTAATGGCTTTTCTGTTTTGAGACCCAAGCAATCCAAGGATGTGGTAATTGTATAAATGGAAGATCATCAGTGTGATGCACAAATTATTTTTGATCAAATGTTATAAATGTTTAATTTCCATGATTTCTGACAAGACTTCTCCACTAACACAGCTTAATTGCATTTTTAAGGGCAGCACCATATATTAACTGGAGTAGAAGTACTGTCTTTTAAATTAGAAATCTCCCTCCACATAATAAGAAAGATTTAGAAGCTGCAAATATCTTCAAACCATTTTTTAGTTTGAAACTGCACAGACTTTTTGCTTTGACTGAAATGAGTATTTATAGCATGGTTTGATCAGCTATTCTGCTGGGTTTGTATAGCAGAAAAAGACTAAAATGTGTGGAGACATGGCTTTCAGTTGGAGCAACTGAAGAGTAACAAGAACAATTGGAAAGAAAATGAGACACAGTCAAAACAAGTTACAATGTCTTAAAGCCTTAGAGAAAATACAACTTTGAGACAATTTTCATTTGAAAACAAACTACAGTATCGTGCAATTTTCTCATATTCACTTGTGTATTTTTTTAAACCTTGAAATAACACAGACTTCTGAACTATTAATGAAATCTGATATGTTTTCTAATTTCTGAATAAAATTTGAATAAAATATATAGAGGGTAACTTGCTGAAAAGAGGAGTATACTAATATTAAATAAAATTGTACAGAATATTAAATTAGAAATGGTCATACTGTAAGTAAACAGGCGCTATGAATAAAGCACAGAAAATGTGTATTAAAACTTTTTTTTTCTAAGAACAATAAAAGATTATTGCAATGTGAAATATATACTGTGACTTATATGAGATTTTAGAGGGAGGTGCTTTTGGATCTCATTGTGTTATTAAATTTCACCAGTCCATTTTAGAGAAAGTACACCATTAATCCAACTCACTGCAATTTTTAATTTTAAAACGATTACTTATATCTGTTTCAAATATATGGATAGGTTAAAATAGCCTTTTTCACATTCTGCTTAATTACAACGTGTGTACTGATACTATGCTTTATGTTAGTCTTCATTGTTAAAGTAAAATACATTCAGCACATTTTATATATGTTCTAAAGTGTTTTATCTGATTCTGTGTTCAACCAATTAAAAGTTATTGAGAACTAAAAGTGCATGATGTTTTACTAGAAACTGTAAAGAAAGCATGGAAAGAATTTGGATAGACATAGAGAATGGATTAAAAACATCTTGTGCAGTTTTCACATGCATACACAGTAAATACCTAGGGGCAAAGATCCAGAACTGGATTATGTGGCAGGTATATTCACAAATTTTTAGATTTCTCTTAATTGTTTTGATATATTTTATTGTGACATCTTCTAATTAATATTAAAAGAAATTTTCTCCACAATGTGTTTTTATTTAACATTATCTTTCAATCTCTCTCTCTACTTCAGCCAATAAACTTATTATTCATAAGACAAAAAATTTGAAACAAAATGGACAATCAAATTAGAGCAAGTTATTTAATTCATAAACAAGATCGATTAGGTCTTTTCAAATTCTACTTTTGTTTATCAGTATACTAAATAATGAAGACATATCCATCAAAAACTGTAATGCGCATATGTACACAACTTTAGATCCTATAAGAAGTTAATGAAATATCCATTTCAATTGTATTAGCCAGGCGAGTAGAAGTGGTACAGTTAAATTTGGAATCAAGTGTTAAGTGGGCTTCTTTACTATAAAGAATAGGAATCTAGACAAAAAAGAAAAATCATTACAATTGGATTAGTTGGGAATGGTTTCTTCATGATCTGAAACTCAAAGGAAGGGTGAAATATATGAGGATAATATTTCAGATTTAAGTTTGGGATAATCAAAGAAATGGATGCTCTGTTTTATTAAAATGAAATTTGTAGATCACTAGGTATCATGGACACATATATACACAACCATACTTTATATTCACTATATTTCATATATATTTGAATTCATATACATATGAATACATATATTACAAACCATTTGTTTTGAAGTGATACCTTACAAGTGAAATGGTTGTTGAGTATAATACTTAAGTTTTGAATCAAAGTGTTTTCAGACAACATTTCAGAATATATTTTCCTTTTTAAAAATGTTCCAGAGATTATGCAACAGTGGGCACCAGTACCCTAGTATTGATAGGGAGTAGTAAGAATAGACGAGGTGTTGTTTTAGGGGATGGGAGCAAAGACATTTTGATGATGAGGGGTGGATTATCAGTGAACTTTAAAGCCAGCTGAGGGGTACAGACATGAAATTATAGATAACCAGAGATCAATAGAGATTCCTGATTATAGTTGGGGAATGAAGAAAAAAAGAAAAAAAAACTTTAAGAATATAAGATTAGAAGTGGCATTTGAGGAAAGATTTGGTGAGTAAATGTCAAGAGCCAGGGATACCTAAGAAGAATAGTTTCAGTAAAGTCAAAACTTCCCCTAGATTTGGCCATTATTCATTTAGAATGAACTAGGACAACCACATAGAAGTGTATTGTAAGTAGCTAGAAAAATGGAATGAGACCTTCAGTGAATTTCATGGTAAAAATAGACAAAACAGTGAAATAAAGTTCTAACACTGCCTCCACCCCACCAAAAAAAACCACAAAAAAACAAACAAACTAGAAACACTGACAAAGTGTGAGAACTGACTATTTCTGTGATTAGGTTAAAACATAATTATTGTAGCACAGTATGTATAAGGGTCTCATGCAATCATCTCCAGGTATACTTCTTAACAGAAAGAGATGCATTTCAAAGAACTTTGAGTAAATATTAGATTTTATTTATTGCCAATATTGGCATATCTCAGTTCCTTTTACTTATCTACCAAATAAGTTAAACACATATACACATGTACAATTTTCCATTACACTTTACAAAACACTAGTTTATTTTAAGTGAAAATTTATGATTGATAAAGCATCAAGCACAATTCCCAGTGCTGTAGAATTTGATTAAAAGCAGATCCATTATTTTAGGCAATTCAAAAAGCAAAATCAATTAAAGATCACATTAATATTCATGTGAGTCAATATAATTTAATAGATAAACACAGGGTTTTTGATTCAGACAAATATTGTTTCAATGTCTGCTGTGTCACTTGCTAGTGTTCACTTACTAGATATGTGTCGTGAATCAATTATTATGAGATACCAATGCTTTACATCTTAAATATTCTTTAAATATTAGTTATTATTGCCAATAACATTTTAAAATTGACTGTGTAAATAGTGGTGCTAAACCTCAAATGTGAAGTATATATGAAATAAGTTAGATACTCAAAAATTAGACTTTTGTTTTGTTTCTTAAAAAATATCAAGATGCATAATGCCATCTACTGTCAAGGATTCGTCAGGGATGAGAGAAAAAGAAACATTTGAATATATTAAAACCTTTTATAAAAAAGTTGGATAATTATAAAAAAAACAAGATGAATTATCAAAAAATCTACTCAGGAAGGGCATCCTAAGGGGAAAATAAATTTCATCTTTCAGTAGATTGAGGAGAAAACAGAAAAAAATATATAGAAAATTGCTTATGTAAAGCAAGACACACAAGTAATTAAAATCATGAGATGCACTGCAATGAATAAAAATAGTGGACATATATAGTAACTTGACTCACAAATCTCAGAGAATACTATCTCACAAATGAAACTCCAAATCCAAATGGCTTCATGGGTAAAGTCATTCAAGAATTTAAGAAAAAAATATATACTAATATTACATAAAATACTTCAAAGGATAGAAGAGGGTGCATTTCCCAACCAATTTTATGAGGACAGTACAGTCCCGATATCAAAACATGAAAAGGATATTACAAGAAAAGAAAATAATGAGTCAATATCTTTTATGACTATAAATATAAATATCTTAAGCACAATCTAGCAAATTGAATTTAGTAACACATAAAGAATAGTACTTCATGGGAATTCCCTGCTGAGCCAGTGGATAGGACTCCATGCTTTCACTGCCAAAGGCCCAGGTTCAATCCCTGGTAGGGGAACTAAGTTCCTGCAAACCATGAGGCCAAAAACAAAACTGAAAACAAAACTTAAAAATAATAGTACTTCATGTTCAAAACAAGTTTATTTCAGAAATGGAAGGTTGAATTAAGTTTTGAAAAATTAACCATACTAATTTACCTATGTTATACAGCTTTTGTTTTGTTTTGTTTTGAAATGATGTCTTGACTCAGTTTTGAGGCCCAAGTATAGTCTAGTCACCTCCATGTTTAAGCAGCTGATTAAGTCTACACCCCAGTTCCCTTATCAGCATCTGACAATCAATTGTCTTTATGCATCCTCCCAAATCATCTCTCTCACCAGAGACCTGACAACTAGGAATAGCTTTCATGCCTTAGAGGAGGGGGAAATTATTCAAATGCATCAACTGACAGTAATACTGCAAAATCCAGATAATCTCACCTTGCCTGTCATACATAAGCTGCTTCCTGTCGTCTTAGCTTGCTGCTACCCTGTCCCCAGGTGCATCTCCTTGTGTTGCTCTACCAGGTGGCCTTATCTACATGTAAAGAGTTCTACTTTTCATCTATATTAAGTGTCAGTGTGTTGTGTCATGGTATCAAAAGAGTCTTTAAATATTACAAAGCCCCACATTGGTATTGTCAGTTCAATGTTTAGTAGAGCCACTGAAAATACACATCTTTGTTTTGCTTCTAAATTTAGGACAGAAACACTTAATTTTAACATTTCAGTCATATGTTTATTGAAGAATTTTTATAAACATTGTGTCTGTATTTAAGTGACATCTCTTCACAGTTTGTGAAAGTTTTTATCATAAATGACTGTTTTAACTCATTTAACTCATGATCAAACTTTCACAAACTATGAAGAGATGTCACTTAAACACAGCAGAAACTTAACACACAATGGTAAAGCAATTATACTCCAATAAAGATGTTAAATAAATAAATAAATAAATAAATAAATAAATAAATAAATAAAATAAACGAGTGTTAAATGTTTCCAAATACTTTTTTGCACCTAACACAATGGTCATGTATTTTCATTCTTCTTCATTTTGTTAATGTGGTTAATTTGTATGGAATGTAAATAAACTAAAAGAGTAAGATACTATGTTATTAAAGAAGAAATAGTTAAAAGGAAAAGGACCAAAAATACAAAACACCCACTATCCATAAAAAACATGAAAATAATGTCATTATTAAAATGAAGAAACTTCATCAAAAAACACTAAAATTGTGAATCAGTAATTCACAAACTTGGTAAAATATATCTGTAATACTATATTGGAAAAATGAATCTTTTTTGTTGTTTCAGAATTTAGCTAATTAATACTCTTATTTTTCAATTTTTATTTTTATACAAATTTTAAAGATTACTTTCCATGTACAATTGTTACAAAATATTGGCTATATTTCTTGTGTTGAACAATACATCCTTGAATCTACCTTTCACCTAATAGTTTCTATCTCCCACTCTCTCATTCCACTACATATATATATATATATATATATATATATATATATATACAACATCTTCTTTTTCCATCCATCTGTTGATGGATACTTAGCTTGCTTCCATATCTTGGCAGTTGTAAATTATACTGTTATTAACATTGGGGTGCATGTATCTTTTTGAATTAAACTCTTATCCAGAATATATAAAGAACTTCTCCATAAAAGAAGATAAATATTCCAACAACAATGTCTGCAAAAGGTTTGAAATGGTGTATTACTGAAGAAGATATTAACATAGCCAACAGATCTATGACAAGAAGATCAAGTTTTGTTTTTTTTAAATTAGGGGAATGAATATTATGACCCACGTGAACTATCACTACTGTGTTGATTGGTTTCTCTGGGAAGCAGACATCAAGTGGATGGTTGATGTATGAAATTTGTTGGGGAAAATTCCTCTGAATGATCAAGGGTAGAAGAAGCAAGTAAAATCCTTAAGGTTGCAGTGCAAATCTGTGAAAGGAGCAGGGCAGAAACTGAGGATCAGAGAGGAAGAAACTCAGACTGCAAGGAGCCCTGAGAACGTTTTAGTCAGCTCAGTGAAGAGCTCCAGAGCAAATGTTGCCCATAAAGAAATCCTGCACTTCTGAGAAGTGGCAAGACATTGTGACAATGTTCGGCTCCATCACTCACTGAACACTAACCAGAAAAGTGCAAGGTCTCAGTTAAAAGTCTAAGGCAGATAATATGGACAACTGTTGTTAACCTACATTCCCTGTGTCAGGTTCTTTAGTACCAAGTCTATTACAACCATAAACCCATCACAATGGCTACAACTAAAACAATTTACAAAAACAATAATTGGCAAAAAGATTGGATTCACACAGTATAAATTGCTGGTGGCAGTATAAATTGGCATAATGATTTTGTAAAACTATTTGACAGGATCTATTAAAGTTAATCATATGCCTATCTTTTATCCCTGGGTATATATGTACCTAGGTATAAATTCCCAATGAACTGAGAACATTTGCCAACAAAATGATTTGTACACAATATTTATAGTAGCATAAATGCCAAACATGGTAAATCTATATGTTAATTAGTGATAAATACATTTTGGTATATTCATATAATGGAATATTGCACAGCAAGAACAAATGTTTTACATAATAACGTATATGAATCTTACTATCACTATGTTGAGTGAAAAGTGTCAGGTGCCATAGGGTACATAGTATATGATTCTATTTATATGAAATTCAAGAACAGACAAACAGTACAGCTTTCAGAGCTAGTGACTCATTCACTATGCTGACATCCTTCTCTGAAATATTGCACCTTCTTCAGTAATAGCACCTTTTTGTCTATGAACATTTTCTGAACACATCCTGTATTTCAGATGTGTCAATTTGAGCTCTGTCTAGAAGAAATTTCCCAGTCTTATTACCATCCCACTACTCCTTGCTTGGTTACATTATTTTAGTCCTAAAAACGTTGATTTAAAGTTAGTTCATTTGGCAAAATTTATAGGGTAATATCCTCCTCCTATATGTCCTCTAGCAAAAAATTGTGAGATCTTGTTCTAAGCACTTTATATATATTATCTCAATTGGCCATCACACACACACACACACACACACACACACACACCTACTGTCTAGTTATTATTGTCATTACCAGTTTACATATAGGAAAACTAAAGCATAGAATAATAAATAACATGCAAAACAACATATATTTTTAAAATGATGAATGCTTTGTTATTATTTCTTTTAACATTTCCTGTATTTCTCCAACCCTCTCTCTCACTCACTCTTATATTCAGTCTCTCCCTCTAATTCTGCAAATATACTATAAGATATTATGTATTAGATATTTTCCTAATGCTTCATTGTACCGGCACTTGCTATCTTCAAGTGTCTCATGTGTATTAAGTCTGCATTAGCTATTTAAATTTCAGTGAATATGTTCAGTGAATAAAAGTCAAATGACTATCTTAATGGATAGTAATATCCATTACTAGTAGTAGGTAATGTTTACCTACTTTGAAGAATTCACACTAAATGCATGAGTTCCTGGTTTGTATGTCTTTCTTGTGATCTTATTTGAGATTAATCTATTTAGCTTCTATAGTCTTTACTTTAGTAATAGATTACCAATATATTTCTGTCAGAGATACTTGGTAAAAGAAGAGAGTACTTACGAAGTGATATCCAAGGACCAAAGATATAATGGTTAATGTGAAAGATAATTATAATTACATTATATTATACTATTGGTTAGAGTGCTTCTCTGAATTAAAAGTATCATCATTCATTGGAGCTTATCATTACAGAAATATATTAGATAACTCTCTAGAACAAAGTGATTTTAAAGAAAAGGTCAAACTTACTGGTAGCTAAAATTACATACATATAAAGGAAATTATTAAGATTTTTATATACATATCTACATAAATATTTATTCAATAATTTGTTTTGCATACTCTTTAAATATGTTATTCAAAATATTAGTTAAGACCTAATTAATTGTATATTAACTAACTTACGTTTTTAAAAATCTTCACTTTTCTTAACATAGTATTGACTAATTTACTCAGAGATTTTCCTTTACTGACTTAGTGTTATAATTCCAAATTAAAGTATGCTCAAGGCCTTCCTGTTTTTAGGTAATCTAATATTTCTCAGTATTTTGTTTACAAGTGCTAGTATTATTTTATCTCCAAGCTATTGCTGTCATTTTCCATTAAAGGCTTATTTGCAAGCAAAATAAGAAGAGAGAATGACTTTATTCTGATATTTGGTGAAAATTTTTAAGAAAAATTTAATTTTGTAATTTTATAGAATGTTTCATTAATATTAAAACACTGGAAATATCAGATTTAAAAATATCTTCTTAAGCTTTAAATTGACATGTGCATGTATTTGTATTTCATTAATAAATGACATATTAAGCATCAGAGAGAACAGCAACATTCTTAATTAAATGAATGCAGAAGGATGCTGATAGCGTAAGCCATTGAAACATAAAATGTTACTTCAAAACTGCTAAGCATTTCACAAATTGATGGGCATTGCTGAAGCAATGTTCCTTTTGTGAAATTATTCTATATACTTAGTCTTATCACACTGTTGTGAATAATGAAATACATCTTTATAAAGAGTATCAGTTTAATATTTGAATAACCCACATACTTTTCTCTGGTTATTACCTTTAAGTACTGTGTGAACATGTTTGGGGAATTATCTCTCCCATATAAATCAATTCTAAGTTTATTTATTTTAATAAATATAGGTTGCTTTTCTTTGGGAGAATTGAATGCACCTAATCATAGGTATGTCTGATTCTCATTTTATGTGGCTAGTGAGAATACTATTGAAAAAAGAAAAAAATGCCAGACACTGCAATTAATTATATTAATGTTTACCAACTGTAAATAAGAGCAACCATGACAGCTGAGTTAGTATTGTGATTTCCATAAGTATGGGTTTGGTACCAATATTTAAATGAATCTTACCTTTTTGGTAAAGTAGCTAATATGCTGTCAACGCCAAATTGTAAGTACATAGATGATTCATTTTGAGCATATTAAACAATGAATTAGAATTACTATATCTGGTGTCTTGTCCTTTTTATTACAACAGGGTTTTCCACCAAATTTAATCAAATCAAATGATCAAATTAACATTACTGCTTTGCAACATATATTGGTATCGGTTCAATTTAATACAACTGAACTTAATTGATACTCATTAAGAACCTATGTGTAATTGTACAATAAAACATATGGAGATACACAAAAAATAACCTGTGCCTTATATTTCTTATTCAAATCTTGCACTGATTTCTTTTTTTTTTTTTTTTTTTTTTTTGCGGTACACGGGCCTCTCACTGTTGTGGCCTCTCCTGTTGTGGAGCACAGGCTCCAGACATGCAGGCTCCGTGGCCATGGCTCACAGTCCTAGCCACTCGGCAGCATGTGGGATCTTCCCGGATCGGGGCATGAACACATGTCCCCTGCATTGGCAGGCAGGCTCTCAACCACTGTGCCACCAGGGAAGCCCTGATTTCATTTTTTAATAACAAAAATTAATTGGGCATCTCTGATGTAATACATACCGGGCAGAATTATTACATTTTATTTGATCACTATGAACACAAGTTCCCAGAATGTCTTTTGAATAATAGTCAATGTGTAAAATAGTTCCATTCTTAATTAGAAAATAAAGACATAGGCATCTTGTATCAGGTACCTTTCTAGGAAGAGTAAGGCATCTCAAAGGACCTGTGTTTTTTTTAACTAGGCCTTACTCAATCATAGGTAAATATGAATGGATCCTCCTGTGGGCAAAAATAAAGAACAACTTGGAGATCTGGAACACTCTTGAATAAGAAAGATACTTCAAAAATAAATTGTTTTATATTTTCTAATAAATATCAAAAAAGAAATGGACCAGTAGACATTATTCCTAACCTAAGTATTTTGAACAAGGCAAAAGTCTCTACAGCTTTGATTAAAAAAACCCAAGATCAGAAGAAAAAATTCTCTGGGTAGCATATGTTAAATGCACTAAAGTGAATATCTCACAAATATCTGAGAAATAACAGGTACCCTACATTGATTGTTTCTTGGTAATGGCCAAGGATCTGTTCAGAACCTAGCATTTACCATCACATTTATAATTTTTGTTTTGCATCAAGAAATAGCTAAGTCTTCTGAGGTTTAATTTATAAACACAATGGCAGTTTTGGACAAGATGTCACATTAACCAAGACTCTGGATTAATTCTAGAACCAAACCATAGAGAGAGAAGAGAAGGAAGAGGTTGAGAGCATTTTTTTATGAAGCAACAATAACAACAACATTAATTGATAATGACCTTCAATAAAAACCGCAGAAACAACAACAAAGAAATAAATTGATGATAAACATGTGGGAGATAGAACGTGAGTAATTCTTAATTGGGAAAGTTGGGGAGTGGGGTGTTTAAACAAAGAATAGGGGTGGCCAGGAAAACTCATGATGTGGGACGTTTATGAAGAAGAAAGATAATTGAAAGATAAATTGTTAGAGGGTTCAAAATAATGAGAAACAATGTTTAAGTCCCTGGAGTTAAACATTCTAGTGAAAGAAGGAATAGAGGATAATTTTATTATGCTGATAAGATTTATTTATCAAAAAAATAATAGCACAGTGCAATACAAAAAATAATAATATTATAAACATTGCTTAATGTTTGGAATAAAATAAGAGTGTTCATTACCATTACTACATTCAGAAATGTATACTACATATTTAGAAATTTATAAGTACTAAACAAACAATGGATCACTGAAAATCAAAGAGGAAATTAAAAAATACCTAGAAACAAAAGAAACAAAAACACGACAGTCCAAAACCTATGGGATAGAACAAGAGCATTTCTAAGAGGAAGGATTATAGCAATAAAGGTTTACACCAGGAAACAAGAAAAATCTCAAATAAACAACTTAAACTTACATCTAAAGGAACTAGAGAAAGAACAAACAAAAGCCAAAGTTAGTAGAAGGAAAGAAATCATAAAGATAAGAGCAGAAATAAATAAAATAGAGATGAAGAAAACAATAGCAAAGATCAATGAAACGTAAGCCAGTTCTTTGAAAAGATAAACAAAATTGGTAGACCTTTAGCCAGACTTATGAAGAAAAAAAGGGAGAGGGCCCAATTAATAAAATCAAAACTTAAAAAGAAGAAGTTACAACCAACAGAAATACAACGGATCATAAGAAACTACTATGAACAACTATATGCCAATAAAATAGACAACCTAGAAGAAATGGACAAATTCTTAGAAAGATACAATCTCCCAAGGGTGAACAAGTAGAAATAGAAAATATGAACAAACCAATTATCAGTAATGAAATTGAATCAGTAATTTTAAAACTCCCAACAAACAAAAGTTCAGGACCAGATGGCTTCACAAGTGAATTCTACTAAACATTTACAGAAGAATTAACACCTATCTTTATCAAACTATTTGAAAAAATTGCAGAGGAAAGAACACCTCCAAAAACATTCTATGAGGAAGAGCATTACCCTGATACCCAAACCAGACAAAGATATCACACACAAAAATAGACAATTACAGGCCAATATCACTGATAAACACAGATGCAAAAATCCCCAACAAAATACTAGTAAACTGAAACCAACAGTACATTAAAGGGATGATGCACCATGAGTTATTCCAGGGATGCAAGGAATTTTCAAAATCTACAAATCAATCAGTGTGATACACCACATTAAAAAATTGAAGAATGAAAACTATATGATCATCTCAATAGATACAGAAAAAGCTTTTGATAAAATCCAACATGCATTTTTGATAAGAACTCTCCAGAAAGTGGGCATAAAGGGAAATTAACTCAACAAAATAAAGGCCATATATGACACACCCACAACTAATATCATACTCAATGGTGAAAAGCTGAAAGCATTTCCTCTAAGATCAGGAACAAGACAGGGATGCACACTCTCACCACTTTTTTTCAGCATAGTTTTGGAAGTCCTAACCTTAGCAATCAGAGAAGAAAAAGAAATAAAAGAATCCAAACTGGAAAGGAAGAAGTTAAACTGTCACTGTTTACACATGACATGATACTATACACAGAATATCCTAAAGATCCCACCAGAAAACTACCAGATCTCATCAATAAATTTCATAAAGGTGCAGGACACAAAATTAATATACAGAAATCTGATGCATTTCTATACATTGGCAACAAAATATCAGAAAGAGAAATTAAGAAAACAATCCCATTTACCATCTCATTGAAAATAATAAAATACCTAGGAATTAACCTTAGGAGACAAAAGACCTGTACTCCAAAAACTGAAAGACATTGATGAAAGAAATTGAAGACAACACAAACAGATGGAAAGATATACTATGTTCTTCGATTTGAAGAATCAATATTGTTAAAATGACCATACTATACAATGGAATATTACTCAGGCAAAAAAAGGAATGGATTTGTGTCATTTGCAGAGACATGGATGGGCCTAGAGATTGTCATACAGAGTGAAGTAAGTCAGAAAGAGAAAAACAGATATCATATATTAATGCATATATGTGGAATCTAGAAAAATGGTATAGATGATCTTATTTGCAAATCAGAAATAGAGACACAGACGTAGAGAACAAACATATGGATACCAAGGGGGAAAAGGGAGGTTGAGATGAATTGGGAGATTGGGATTGACATATACACTACTATGTATAAAATAGATAACTAATGAGAACCTACTGTATAGCACAAGGAACTCTACTCAGTGCTCTGTGGTGGCCTAAATGGGAAGGAAATCCAAAAAAGAAGAGATATATGTATATACATTGCTGCTTTGCTATACAGCAGAACCTGACAGAGCAGTGTAAAGCAACTATACTCCAGTAAAAAAAAAAAATGACTTTGCTACCCAAGGCAATCTACAGATTCAATGCAGTCCCTATCAAAATGCCAATGGCATTTTTCACAGAACAGGAACAAATAATTTTAAAATTTGTAGGTAAACTCGAAAGACCATGAATAGCCAAAACAATCTTGAGAAAGAAGACCAGAGCTGGAGAAATTACACTCCCTGACTCCAGACTATACTACAAAGCTACAATTGGCAAAAGAGTATGGTACCAGCACAAAAACTGACACATAGATCAATAGAACAGAATAGGGAGCCCAGAAGTAAACTCACAAACCTATGGTCAATTAATTTATGACAAAGGAGGCCAATAATATACAATGGAGAAACAACAGTCTTTTCAATAAATGATGCTGGGAAAACTGGACAGCTACATGTAAAAGAATAAAATTAGAACATTCCCTAACACCATATACAAAAATAAACTCAAAATGGATTAAAGACCTAAATGTAAGACCAGATACTATAAAACTCCTAGAGGAAAACATAGGCAGAACACTCTTCAACATAAATCACAGTAATAATTTTTTGGATCTGTCTCCTGAAGTAAAGGAAATAAAAGTAAAAATAAACAAATGGGACCTAATTAAACTTAAAAGCTTTTGTACTTTTAAAGGGAACAATTGACAAAACAAAAAGACAACTTACATAATGGGAGAGAATATTTGAAAATGATATGACTGATAAAGGATTAATACGTGACATATAAACAGCTTATACAACTCAATATCAAGAAAACAAACAACCCAATTAAAAAATGGGCAGAAGAACTGAATAGACATTTTTCCAAAAAGGAAATGCAGACGGCCAACAGGCACATGAAAAGATGCTCAACATCACTAATCATCAGGGAAATGCAAATCAAAACCTTAATGAGATATCACCTCATATCCATTAGAATGGCTATCAGCAAAAAGATGACAAATAATAAATGTTGGCAAGGATGTGGAGAAAAGAGAAAGCTCATACATTGTTGGTGGGAATATAAATTGATGCAGCCTCTGTGGAAAACAGTATGAAGGTTTCTCAAAAAACCAAAAATAGAACTACCATATGGCCCAGCAATTCTACTCCTCAGTATGTATCCAAAAAATCTAAAACACTATTTCAAAAAGATACATGCACCACAATTGTCATAGAAGCATTACCTACAATAGCTAAGATCTGGAAGCAACATAAGTGTCAATCAACAAATTAATGGATAAAGAAGATGTGGTATATATATATATATATATATATATATATATATATATATATATATATATATATATACACACACACACACACAATGGAATACTACTCTGCCATAAAAATAATGAAATTTTGCCATTTACAGCAACATGGACTTGGAGGCCATTATGCTAATGAAATAAGTCAGACAGAGAAAGACAAATACAGTATGATATCACTTATATGTGGAACCTAAAAAATACAACAAATTAGTGAATATAACAAAAAAAGAAGCAGACTCAGATATACAGAGAACAAACTAGTTGTTACCAGTGAGGAGGGGGGAAGGGCAATTTAAGTGTGGGGGAATGGGAGGCACAAACTATTGGGGATAAGATAGGCTCAAGGATGTATTGTACAACATGGGGAATATAGTCAATATTTTGTAATAACTGTAAATAGAAACATACCTTTTAAAATTGTATACATTTTTAAAAAAGACATACATGAAAAAATAAAAGAGAGAAAAATAAATATAGTAATTATGTATCTAAAATAACAAAACATGCAAGTAGTATAATACCTGGAAGTGAAATGTTAAAATTTTATTATTTGGAGACATTATAATGTTTTAAATAGAAAACTCAAGAGAATCAATGGACCAAACAGTAGACCAATAATAGAGTTTAGCAATTTTGACTGATAAAAGGTTCATAGCAAAAAGACAAGAGTGTTTATATCAAAAATAACAACCTGGGAAAAGTAAAACATATACCCAGAATATTTGCCACAGTGACAACTTTAAAATGCATATAAATACTAAAATTGGATCTTTAAACAGAATTTTTTTAAACTCCATTATTGTGTATAAGAATATTTTATTACAAGAGAGACCTACAATGTTATAGGATGATTAAATATTGTAAATATGTCAGTTTCCTAAACCAATAAATAAAGGTAATTAATTCAATGCCAGATTTTTAGATAAGCCAGACAAGTTTATTCTAAAATTCATATCAAGTAATAAAGGTTAATAAAAAGCTAATACTAATATTGAAATATAATAGCAAATGACAAAAGGCTCAGCTTGTCATATATGGAGACATATTAACAGTCATTTAGTATGGCTCAATATCAGTTGAATAAGTAAATATATAGTTCAAAGTTATAAATACATATATGCTTGGGAGCTTCATATGTAATCAATATGGCATTACAAAATCATAAGTGTTCAGAGAATTTTGAATTAAAGTAACATCAAGGCAATGCTGTACAACAATTAGATTAGCAAAAAGTAGAATGTGGTATAAGATTAAGAATTGAAGATAGTGTATAGTAACTACTTCAGAAATGTAAGCAGTTGATACAACTTAAAAGAGTATTGCAACCCCATTTAGTAAAATTATGAATCTAAATACCCTATATACCAGCAATTCTATTTTTAGTTTTCAGAAACTGGCTTATATTTTCAAGATGACTCACTGCAACATTGTCTGTGAGGACAAAATGTTGGACATAACATAGGTTTTCATCAATAAATGATAGGCACACTGCATATCTGTGTATGATGGATATAATGCAGCAGATAGAAGGACTGAGTTACAACAACACAGAGTACCATTCACTGATATCAACAATAAAACTTTGAAAGCCCAGTTTATAATGCAATATAATTTATGCAAATTTAAAAAAACACATATACAGCAAAACAAACTAGTTTTTAAGGATATACCATGAGATATCTATGCACACTTTAATTGATACATACATGCAGATCTTGATCTCTGATGGATATATTAATATAGATATATGTATATGTATATGTGTATATGTATACTTGATAATATATATAGCTATATAAGCTTGATTAGAATACAATTATGCATTTACTTTCTGTAAAGTGAAAATAGAATTGATTAGTCTCTGACAATGATATATAACAATCCAAATTATGATTGAACAAACACTTCCCCAAATTAAGCATCCCCTCTGCCTTTCAAATTTAGTAACTAATTCAGTATTTATTCAAAAACTCTCATATGTGAAAAAAGTTTTCACACATGAATATGCTTTCCAATTGAGTCAAACAAACTGAAATATTTATTAAAATTATTCCAGGGCCTCCCTGGTGGCGCAGTGGTTGAGAGTCCGCCTGCCGATGCGGGGGATATGGGTTCGTGCCCCGGTCTGGGAGGATCCCATATGCCGCGGAGCGGCTGGGCCCGTGAGCCATGGCCGCTGGGCCTGTGCGTCCGGGGCCTGTGCTCCGCAACGGGAGAGGCCACAACAGTGAGAGGCCCGCGTACAGCAAAAAAAAAAAAAAAAAAAAAAAAAAATTATTCCAGGTCCCAGTTTCAGACATAATGAATCACAGTGTCTAAATTGGGGCCCAGGAGCCTATCTAGTTTTAAAGCTTCCCAGGTGACTGGTAAGTAGCCAAGTTTGGACAACAAGTGTTTACAAGTGTTTCCACTAAAAGTTCCAAACTGTGACAAAAAAGATAGAAATGATATTTCCATTATGAAAATATTATCATTTGTTTTTATTATAACTGTTAATTTGTATTGCAATTAAGTATATATTGAATAAAAATATTAGAAAAGTTAGTAATATTTGAACATGTATTTAACGTCACTCATATCTAGTATATCTATTACATTTTCATTTGAATTATATAGCTTTTTTATTATCTAAGAATAAAACAGGGCCTCCCTGGTGGCGCAGTGGTTGAGAGTCCGCCTGCCGATGCAGGGGAAACGGGTTCGTGCCCCGGTCTGGGAGGATCCCATATGCCGCGGAGCGGCTGGGCCCGTGAGCCATGGCCGCTGGGCCTGCGCGTCCGGAGCCTGTGCTCCGCAACGGGAGAGGCCACAACAGTGAGAGGCCCGCGTACCGCAAAAAAAAAAAAAAAAAAAAAAAAAAAAAAAAAAAAAAAAAAAAAAGAATAAAACATTTTTCTTTGTGGAGAGTTATGTTTAAGGAAAAGATACATTGGCAGTTTTATTAAGCAAAGTTGAAATAGCCTCAGGGAAAAAATGATTTTTCCTGAAGTTAGGCACTTTAGTTTTTTTGTGTGTCAAATTTTCAAGAATGAATAATTGCCAATTATTTTTCTCTAGTCTTCAACCAGCTTCATGTTTAAAACACACACACACAGCACACATATACATTTTTTGTTTCAGAGGAGAGAAAAGTTCAAGGTCAAATGGTAATTTTGTCTCTAAAACATGTACACATGTGTTTTTAAACCTGATCTAATATGGGTTGTTAATACGAATAAATGTTGGCCATAGATGAAAAGTTTATATAACAAAAAGAATAAATAATTAGTCAAAATTTGAGAGTTTGCTTGAATAAGTATACATTGTTAAAGATATGTTATTTTGCAATAAGTTTGACTTTTTAATAACAGAAAAGTTTAATGAGAGGCATACAAATGTATTAAAAATACAAAGACTGGCAAAAGAAGACTGCATATGATTTATGGGTATTTTATAAGTAAAATATGAAAAATTCTAATACACAGAAATGAATTTTTTGCTCAAAGAATTCAAGGAATTAAGTAAACATCTTAATGTTACTACCCTAGTAAAAGAATATATGATCTTGGGTAGGCCCTTAAAAAGTTTCACTGGGAAAAAAAGTAGAGAAAGTGTAAGTTGTTTTGATCATTCATTCCTTCTACTGATATATGCTGAGTATTTACTAGCTTCCATGACTGTATGAGATGAGCAACTACAAAGAGGAAGGGATAGAAATCCTGCCAACAAGGGCCTCACAGACGAATGCGGAAGAGTTACTGATAAGTAAGTCATACATAATAATGATTGTATTAATTAATACTTGTAATAAAAGGAATAATTACACATTGTGCAAAGAGTGATTACAGAGGCATAAACATGGGAAATACACATATCAAATGGCACTTGACTCTGGGTTGTAGATGATGGTAGGGAAGGATTTCTAGACAAGGTACTATTTGATTCATGCTAGTGAAACTAAATAGAGTTTTGTCACAAGACCAAAGAACAAAACATATTTAAGATTAAAAGGAACATATATAAACAAAAGTAAGTGAGAAATGCCATGGGAAATTTGAGGAACTACATGAAGTCCATTACAGATACAAGCAAAGTACTCATTTCCATGAAGGATGTCTTATTTTCTACCTGCAGCACTTAGTAGTGTTGCCAAAATATGTCCTTGGTAATGGGAAAGTAAGTTAAAGCATACCAAGGAAGACTATAGTGTGCAGATGTATTGAAAAAGTAGAGACTATGAGGAAGTAAATGCTAAAATTCTGCTCTGCTATAGATTAATCCTACAAAAGTAATGGAAAATCAGTAAGCACTCCCCCTCAAAGAAAAGAAAGAAAATCAATAAGCCCCATCTATTGATAGCATGAGAAACAAACACAGACAGAGCTTCATCTGAACCTGAATAAGCACAGGTTCCTAAACCATGGTCTTATTTCCCTTGAGCCCTACATGGGCAGTCCTCTTCGTGTTTTCTTTGTCCACGAAGAAAGTCCTTTTCTTTGTGTTTATGTGTATTTTTAACACTAACTCCTGTTTTTGAGATAACCTCAATAAATCTGTTTCTTACTGCCATGAAATGTAAATAAGATAGGAGGTATGGTTCAGAGGATGAGTGAAATTTTTCAAACCAGACAAACATGAAATTGTATGTCAACTCTTACAAATATTGATTTTTGGCTTTGGCCATGCAATCTTTCACAGCCCTAGTTTTATACTTTGTAAACTGGGGAGAGGGACTTCCCTGGTGGGGCAATGGTTAAGAATCAGCCTGCCTATGCAGGGGACACTGATTCGATTCCTGGTCTAGGAAGATCCCACAGACCACAGAGCAACTAAGCCTGTATGCCCCAACTACTGAGCCTGTGTGTTCTCTAGAGCCTGTGAGCCACAAATACTGAGCCTGTGTGCCACAGCTACTGAAGCCTGTGTGCCCTACAGTCAGTGTTCCACAACAAGAGAAACCACCACAATGAGGAGCCCATGCACCGCAACAAAGAGTAACCCCCGCTTGCCACAGCTAGAGAAAGCCTATGTGCAACAACAACAAAAAAGGGGATAATAATATGCATTTTCATAAATTTCTTATCATCAGTGATTATATTAGTCTTGATAGCAAGCATACAATAAGCTAGTAATAAATGTTATTCAGTATTGTTCAATTAACAGTAATTATTATTGAAGGAATAAATGAGCTGGGATAGAGAAGATATCTATATTCAAGCCCCAGAGAAAAATCACTAATCTTATCTTTTTATTCAATGTATTTGTCAATGTCTTAGTAGAGATTTAGATGACATGCTTATCAAATTTGCCAGTCACATAAAGCTAGTCACACCAGTTAATACTGCAGAATAAAGAAGTTTTTCAGAAAGATCTTGAAGCAGCCTAACAATGGAAAATTAAAGTCACATGTTTGGAATTTTTTTCTTAAAGTAAAGGAAAGTTTTCAGTACTGACAAAAATTTTAAAACTCTTTAAACAAGTTATTTGCTAGAAAACTATCTTACAAAAATAACACAGGCATGCAAGAATATATGTACATAGATGCTTACTACAGTGTTATTTAAAACCATGAAAAACTAGAGAAAAGCTAAAAGTCCATTAACTAGGAAAGTCTTAAATTCATTATGATGCACCTATATTATGTAATGGTAGATAGCTGTTAAAAGGATGAGGGTGACCTTTCTGTAGAAAGGAAGCATTGTGCAATATTGAACAACAAATTTCTCTGGAGCTAGATTACCTGGGATAGAATCTCAGATAGTGATCATGTGCTAGTTACTTAAGCTTTCTGTGCTTCCATTTTCTCATCTGTAAAATGGGAATAACAGACTTACCTCATAAGGTTGTTGTGATATTTATATGAGTTAATATATATAAAACTTTTAGCACAATACCTGTAATATTGTAAATTATATATGCCCATTCTCATTTATTAATAGTGTTAGTATGGAAAATATTCACAATATAAAGTTAAAAACAAATGCTGAAAGCTATTTATAAGTTGACTTCCTTTGTGTTTAAAATAAAAATTAAGTAATTTCACTTATATATAGAAATAAATAAAAATATAGAATTAGATAAGACTGGAAATGGAGAGTTAAATGTAAATAAAATATAGATACAGATATGAAATTACAATTAGAGGGAGAGAGTGAGAGAAAGAGGAAGAGACAGAGGAGGAGGAGCAGGAGGAAAAGGGTGAGTGGTGGATGGGAGATGGGAAGAGTAGAAGAAAGAGGAGAGATTAATGACCAGAAGTCATTACAACTTCCATAACCGAAATTTTTTAAAAACTCATTCTGCATATTAGAGCCCTCTGGAATTCTTTCGAACTAGAGTAAAAATATGTGTAATGTTAGGATGACTTTATATTTTTTGGATAAAAGATAAAGGTGAAAACATTTGGTGACACTTAAGCAAACAGGAAAGTACAAGGAAACAAGAAGCATTACATGAGTGTTATAGTTTTCATAGGGAAACCAATACATACAAGCAGAATTATCTTATATTTTTTACAAAAAAGTATCTTTAAAATGTTTTCTGTCAAGAATGCAGGGTAGCTGGGAACATGCAATTACATTACTCATAAATATGAGTTATTTATTTTAAAGAAATGTTTATGAAAAATCTAGTTTTATTTTTCCCTTTTTCTTTACTTTTTATTAGCACATATTCTAAAATTAAAATAAGCTTGGCAAAACATATAAATTTTCACAAAGAACGTTTAATGTTCCCTAATTCATTTCATAATGAAGTGAAACATGGTTAATGTGTTCTGGTTCTTTCTACTAATATGTTCCTTTGTGTAGGTGATCCTCAGACTTAATATGAAAGGTGACTATGTCAAAATGCTGAAGAAAAACAGTTAAATGATCATTACAGGTCACTTAGAGTATAATTAACATTAATGCCACTCACAGATTAGAGACCTCCGACAGCTACCTATATCTGATCAAAATCTATTTTGTCACTTTGACATTGGAGAAATTTAAAAAAAATCTGCTAAAAGTTTAGCCACAGAGAGGAAACCCATTTTTACTTGGTCAATGCATATCACTGGACTCAGTGGGGTTTGAGAAATAGCAGTGACACCCACCATAATCAGCTATTTGTGTACTCAGCCAGATGTCCTGTGTGTAACTGATGGCATGCATTTCAGCTTTTCAGTTAGGAGAACTATTTATTCTGCTGGGTAAATCAGACAAGTCAAATATGGTATGGCACAAGAGCAAATTGTGGTTCATATTCTATCTCCATAGGAATTATTGAAAGGGAAAAGTCATTTTCTTTTTGGTAAAAAGTAAATTTGATTGTACTGTAACTGCAAAATAATAAGATGCATGAAATGATTATGCACCAACACAAATTAAGCAACAGGGGGCCAATGAAAGGCTGTGTATGCTATAGAGGAGGTTAAACACTAAACTCACAGATGAAAACATTAAATTTGTAAGCATATGTAAAAGTTATCATTATTCCTACTTGCAAGTATATCATCTTCTAGGTGGAATATACTGAATTAATAAAAATGTAAATTCTAACTTGGTTTTCCATAACAATATAAGAAATTAATAGCATAATCTGGTAAAATATTACAAATTTAAGAATCTAAAGATGTTCTATGAAAAATAGCACATTCTATTTTAAAAGCACTAATTATAGGTTGCCAGTTAAGTCATTTAATATTCTGAGATTACAAGGGTCTTTAACTGATTAATGTGAAATACTTCCCATGATCACGGTTGAAGTGCACTAGTACATAAAAAAATGTACCAGAATAGAGAAATAACTGTATATTGTATTTTCACTCATTTTCAAACTATCAATGGGTAATATTTTTCATTTAACTTCCCAGTCTTTGCTGTGGATGTTTCCCCATAAAAAGTCATATTTGGAATTTCTAATAAATATGTGTAATGAAATGAAGTCCTGCTTATTCTTCAATATAAATACTTCCATAATATCTCTGCAGGTAAGGTAAATCTTCCTTCCAATTTTCTATTTTTTTTCTTGCAATGTAGGTAAAATGTCTGATACTTTATAAGGAATAGTTACTCACATAAAGCTAAAAATTCAATAACAGAACCCAGGACATTTTCTGATACATTTTTCTGAATAGAAGACAGAATTTAAATTATAAAATCTTCATTACTAGAATTTCAGAAGGGGCAAATTTTTATATTGATTTTTGGACCTGGAAACTTAGATAATTTATTTATGCTTGTATATTTCATTTCATTTATAAGTTTCACACAGTCCATTGTAGTTTCAGATAGAACATAGGAAAATGCAACTTTTCAGAATGCTACAATGAAATAAACTCAAACTCATCCAGAGCTCTCAATTTATTTATTTTATTTTTTCATTTAAAAATTAGTTTATTTTTTTATTTTTTTATTTTTTATTTTATTTTAGCAAACACTTAGAAGTCCTTAGTACAAGCCAAAGTGTAGGTTTGCATCTGGGCAAACAAAACCCAGTCATGACTCTATCTTACAGCAATATTTAGTCTGGATCCACAGTCCTCCATCATAGGAAAAGAGCATTCAACCTACATATACACATTTATTCATGCAACCATTCTTCATTTTTATATTTGGAAAATAAAAAATAATGATCCTTATTAACTTATGTGTTGCTCTCTATGTGTCAGGTTCTGTGCTAAGGATTTCACAAATAAATTATTTTAATTTTGCAACTCTATTGTCATATATATATATATATATATATATATATATATAAGCCTCAGAAAATTTAAATCATTTACCCAGGAATACATAGTTAATGGATACAAGGAGAAGTTGTACATATTTTACTTAAGAAATTCTATAGACTGAAGAGTACAGTAGAATTTTCCAAGTCTATTCACAAGAAACATAGACCCTGGTTCCTAGAAATAGTCCATGGGGGAACAATGTGTTAATCCCCAAATAATTTCTGGAAATACACATAATTCCCTCTTCATACACAATTTATGTTAGTATTCATAAAGCTGTGGGAATATTGCACTGAAAAAGACTGCTTGAATTATTTTCAAATCCACTATAAAACCCATTTTTTTAATGTCAAGTACACATTAATATTCCGTGACACTTGTAATACACAGAAAACACTTAGGTAAACATTAATCTAAAGGAATAGTTAAGATTGTGAACTCTCATTATGAAAAATGAGAACAGAAGAAAACCAGCTATATTCACTACATAAGTCTAAAAATAAGAAACCTATAACTTCATTGGACAATGAGTATTTTCCTGAGCCTTCCAGTTTAAAATGCCTTGATAAAATTTTGTAAGAGTTAAAAACAAGCAAACCAACCAACCAACAAACAAAATTTTATCACTATTTGCTGTGATCTATTTAACTGTGCTTGGTTATATAACCTTACACCCTCTTTCGATACCAAGGACGTTGTCTTGTGGTGGTCAGATTTTAATTACTAGGGTTAATAAGGGAAAGTGTGCAGTTGGCTAATTAGCAGTCTATCACAACTACCAAATAAAATTTAAGTAACTCATACCTCAAATAGAGATCAAAAGATCTGTCATCTTTGTATAAAAGAAACTGAGGCTTTTTGTGTTACTTTACTTCATTATCATACCCAAGATTATTGATCTGATGGTACTCAGAAACTTCTATATGTCCATCTGTTACTTTAACATTTTATCAGGTAGTAAGTAAGGATCAAACACAGGATGACACTGAAGAGTCTTGTGAAATAATGACAAAGAAAGTGAACTCATCCCCATTTTAAAAGGTAAGATTTAATCATTTATCAGATCTAAAATGATAGTACCCACTAAAAAAAAAAAAAATCTATCCTAACTAACTCACTGTCTTTAGGCTCAATAACTCCATGAGTATAGTAGGATTAGTGTCATTCTTTATTCCTTCAAGAGCAAGTTAACCAAGTTTATTTTTCATTACTCTTTTCTGAAGAGGCCTAATAACAGCACATTTCTTCCTAAATTTTTGTAGATTGTTGTGTTTCTATTTCTCCATCACACTGTCTCTTTCCCATAAGCTCAAATGTATGGTTTTCCAATTACTTGCTCTTGTGCAATCATTTCCCTCTAGTCTACACTAAAATGAAACAGAAGCAATGCCTGAAAAAATATTCTTCATTGTCTCAAATTTCCTTGCTTTAAAATTTAAGAGAGGGGGAGGCATGGAAACTGAATGCACAGCAATGGCAGAGGATGATTCATAGGGCTCCCCCATGCCTTGAGCACTCCTGGCCCTACAATGACCATGCCCTGCCTGATTTCAGATACCCAGACTCCACATTTACTTTCACCTACATTGGCGGTCCCAAAAGATGGGCATGTCTAAAATATATTGAGGGGACCTTCAAGACAGCAGAGGCGTAAGACGTGGACATCAACTACCTCCCCACAAAAATATCAAAACTACGTTGACATGTAGAACAACTCCTAAAGAACCCCCACTGAATGCTGGCAGAAGACCTCAGACTTCCCAAAAGCCATATGGCTGAAAGGGTCTTGGTTCTACAGCCGCTGTCAGGCCTGAGCATCTGAGGTAGGAGATCTGAGTTCAGGACATTGGACAACTACAGAGCCCCTGGCCCCACGTAATATCAATCAGGAAGAGCTCCTCCAGAGATCTCCATCTCAAGGCTAAGACCCAGCTCCACTCATCAACAAGCAATCTCCATTGCTGTACACCCCATGCCAGATAACTAGGAAGACAGGAACACAGCACCACCCATTAACAGAGAGGCTGATTAAAAACATACTAAGTTCACAGACACCCCAAAACACACCACCAGAAGCGGCCCTGCCCATGAGGAAGACAAGATCCAGGCTCATCTACAAGAACACAGGCACCAGTCCTCTCCACCAGGAAGCCTACACAACCCACTGAACCAACCTTAACTACTGGGGGCAGACAATAAAAACAATGAGAACTACGAACCTGTAGCCTGCAAAAAAGGGACCCCACACTGTAAGGTAAGCAAAATGAGAAGAAACAGAAATATGCAGCAGATGAAGGAGCAAAGTAAAAACCCACCAAACCAAACAAATTAAGAGGAAATAGGTAGTTTACCTAAAAAAGAATTCAGAATAGTGATAGTAAAGATGATCCAAAATCTTGGAAATAGAATAGAGAAAATATGAGAAACGATTAACAAGGATCTAGAACAACTATAGAGCAAACAGACAATAATGAGCAACAAAATAACTTAAATTAAAAATTATCTAGAAGGAATCAATAGCAGAATAACTGAGGCAAAAGAACGGATACGTGACATGGAAGATAAAATAGTGGAAATAACTACCACAGAGCAGAATAAAGAAAAAAGAATAAAAAGACTTGAGGACAGTCTCAGAGACCTGTGGGACAACCTTAAACATATCAACATTTGAATTATAGGGGGCCCAGAAAAACAAGAGAAAAAGAAAGGGATTGGGAAAATATTTGAAGAGATTATAGTTGAAAACGTCCCTAACATGGGAAAGAAAATATTTAATCAAGTCCAGGAATTGCAGAGAGTCCCATACAGGATAAATCCAAGGAGAAACATGCCAAGACACATATTAATCAAACAATCAAAAATTAATTAAAGAAAAATTACTAAAAGCAGCAAGGGAGAGGGCAGACAGCAGAAGGAAGAAGAACTACAATCCTGCAGCCTGTGGAACAAAAACCACATTCACAGAAAGATAGACAAGATGAAAACACAGAGGGCTATGCACCAGATGAAGGAACAGACAAAACCCCAGAAAAACAACTAAATGAAGTGGAGATAGGCAACATTCCAGAAAAAAATTCAGAATAACATTAGTGAAGATGATCCAGAACCTTGGACAAAAAATGGAGGCAAAGATGGAGAAGAGGCAAGAAATGATTAACAAAGAACTAGAAGAATTAAAGAACAAACAAACAGAGATGAACATTACAATAACTGAAAAGAAAACTACACTAGTAGGAATCAATAGCAGAATAAATGATTCAGAAGAATGGATAAGTGACCTGGAAGACAGAGTAGGGGAATTCACTGCTGCTGAACAGAATAAAGAAAAAAGAATGAAAAGAAATGAAGACAGCCAAAGAGACCTCTGGGAAAACATGAAATGCAGCAACATTCACATCATAGGGGTCCCAAAAGGAGAAGAGAGAGAGGAAGGACCAGAGAAAATATTTGAAGAGATTATAGTCAAAAACTTCCCTAACATGGGAAAGGAAATAGCCACCCAAATCCAGGGAGCTCAGAGAGTCCCATACAGTATAAACCCAAGGAGAAACATGCTGAGACACATAATAATCAAATTGGCAAAAATTAAAGGCAAAGAAAAATTATTGAAAAGAGCAAGGGAAAAATGACAAATAATATACAAGGGAACTCCCATAAGGTTAACAGGTGATTTCTCGGCAGAAACTCTACAAGTCAGAAGGGAGTGGCATGATATACTTAAAGGGATGAAAGGGAAAACCTACAACCAAGATTACTCTATCCGGCAAGGATCTCATTCAGATTCAATGGAGAAATCAAAAGCTTTACAGACAAGCAGAAGTTAAGAGAATCCAGCACCACCAAACCAGCTCTACAACAAATGCTAAAGGAACTTCTCTAAGTAGAAAACACAAGAGAAGAAAAGAACTTACAAAAACAAAGCCAAAACAATTAAGAAAATGGTCATAGGAAAATACATATAGATAACTACCTTAAACGTGATTGGATTAAATGCTCCAACCAAAAGACACAGGTTTGCTGAATGGATATAAAAACAAGACCCATATATATGCTGTCTACAAGACACCCACTTCAGACTAGGGACACATACATGCTGAAAGTGAGGGGATAGAAAAAGATTCCATGCAAATGGAAATCAAAAGAAAGCTGGAGTAGCAATGTTCATATCAGATAAATAGACATTAAAATAAAGAATGTTACAAGAGACAAGGAAGGCCACTACATAATGATCAAGGGATCAATCCAAGAAGAAGATATAACAATTATAAATATATATGCACCCAAAATAGGAGTACCTCAATATATAAGGCAACTGCTAACATCTATAAAAGAGGAAATTGACAGTAACACAATAATAGTGGGGGACTTTAACACCCCACTTTCCCCAAAGGACAGGTCATCCAAAATGAAAATAAATAAGGAAACAGAAGTTTTAAATAACACAATAGAACCGATAGATTTAAATGATATTTATAGGACATTCCATCCAAAAGCAGCAGATTACACATTCTTCTCAAGTGCACATGGAACATTCTCCAGGATAGATCAAATCTTGGGTAACAAATCAAGCCTCAGTAAATTTAAGAAAATTGAAATCATAAAATGCCTCTTTTCTGACGACAATGCTATGAGATTAGAAATGAATTACAGGGGAAAAAAATGTAAAAAACACAAACACATGGAGCCTAAAAAATATGTTACCCAGTCACCAAGAGATCACTGAAGAAATCAAAGAGAAAAAAAAAATACCTAGAGACAAATGACAATGAAAATATCATGATCCAAAACCTACGGGATGCAGCAGAAGCAGTTCTAAGAAGGAAGTTTATAGCTATACTAGACTACCTCAAGAAACAAGAAAAATCTCAAGTAAACAAGCTAACAAACAAAACTCAAATTTAGCAGAAGGAAAGAAATTATAAAGATCAGAGCAGAAATAAATGAAATAGAAACAAAGAAAGCAATAGCAAATATCAATAAAAATAAAGTCTGGTTCTTTGAGAAGATAAACAAAATTGAAAAACCATTAATCAGACTCATCATGAAAAAGAGAGAGAGGACTCAAATCAATAAAATTAAAAATGAAAAAGGAGAACTTATAACAGAAACCGCAGAAATACAAAGTATCCAAACAGACTACTACAAGCAACTCTAGGCCAATAAAATGGACAACCTGAAAGAAATGGACAAAACCTTAGAAAGGTATAACCTTCCAAGACTGAACCAGGAAGAAATAGAAAATATGAACAGACCAATCACAAGTAATGAAATTGAAACTGTGATTAAAAATCTTCCAACAGACAAAAGTCCAGGACCTTGTGGCTTCACAGGTGAATTCTATCAAACATTTAGAGAAGAGCTAACACCCATCCTTCTCAAACTCTTCCAAAAAATTGCAGAGGAAGGAACACTCCCAAACTCATTCTATGAGGCCACCATCACCCTGATACCAAAACCAGACAAAGATAGAACAAAAAAAGAAAATTACAGACCAATAACACTGATGAATATAGATGCAAAAATCCTCAACAAAATACTAGCAAACAGAATCCAACAACAAAATAAAAGGATGATACACCATGATCAAGTGAGATTAATCCCAGGGATGCAAGGATTCTTCAATATATGCAAATCAATCAATGTGATACACCATATTAACAAATTGAAGAAGAAAAACCATATGATTATCTCGATAGATGCAGGAAAAGCTTTTGACAAAATTCAACACACATTTTTGATAAAAACTCTCCAGAAAGTGGACATAGAGGGAAACTACCTCAACATAATAAAGGCCATATACAACAAACCTACAGCAAACATCATTTTCAATGGTGGAAAAACTGAAAGTATTTCCTCTAAGATAACGAACAATGCAAGGATGGCCACACTCACCACTATTATTCAACATAGTTTTGGAAGTCCTAGCCATGGCAATCAGAGAAGAAAAAGAAATAAAAGGAATACAAATTGGAAAAGAAGAAGTAAAACTGTCACCATTTGCAGATGGCATGATACTATACATGGAGAATCCTAAAGAGGTCACCAGAAAACTACTAGAGTTAATCAATGAATATGGTAAAGTTGCAGGATACAAAATTAATGCACAGAAATCTCTTGCATTCCTATATACTAATGATGAAATATTTGAAAGAGAAATTAAGGAAACACTCTTATTTACCATTGCAACAAAAGAAAAAATTACCTAGGAATAAACCTGCCTAAGGAGAGCAAAGAACTGTATGTACAAAACTATAAGAAACTGAAGAAATAAATTAAAGAGGATACCATCAAAAAGAGAGATATACCATGTTCTTGGATTGGAAGAATAAACATTGTGAAAATGATTATATTACCCAAAGCAATCTCCAGATTTAAAGCAATCCCCATCAAACTACCAATGGCATTTTTTACAGAACTAGAACAAAAACTCTTAAAATTTGCATGGAGACACAAAAGACCCTGGATAGCCAAAACAGTCTTAAGGGAAAAAAGTTGGAGTTGGAGGAATCAGACTCCCTTACTTCAGTCTGTACTACAAAGCTACAGCAATCAAGACAATATGGTACTGGCACAAAAACAGAAATATAGATAAATGAGACAAGAGAGAAAGCCCAGAGATAAACCCACGCACCTATGGTCAGCTAAACCATAACAAAGGAAGCAAGGATGTACAATGGAGAAAAGACAGTCTCTTCAATAAGTGATGCTGGGAAAACTGGACAGCTACATGTAAAAGAATGAAATTAGAACACTCTCTAACACCACACACAAAAACATATTCAAAATGGATTAGAGACCTAAATGTAAGACTGGACACTATAAAACTCTTAGAGGAAAACATAGGAGGAACACTCTTTGACATAAATCACAGCAAGAGTTTTTTTTGATTCACCTCCTAGAGTAATGGAAATAAAAACAAAAATAAACAAATGGGACCTAATGAAATTTCAAAGCTTTTGCACAGCAAAGGCAGTAAACAAGACGGAAAGACAACCCTCAGAATGGGAGAAAATATTTGCAAACAAATCAGCGGACAAAAGATTAATCTCCAAAATATATAAGTAGCTCATGCAGCTCAATATGCAAAAAGCAAACAACCCAATCCAAAAATGGGCAGAAGACCTAAATAGACATTTCTCTAAAGAAGACATACAGATGGCCAAGAAGCACATGAAAAGCTGCTCAACATCACTAATTATTAGAAAATTCAAATCAAAACTACAATGAGGTAATACCTCACACCAGTTAGAATAGGCATCATCAGACAATCTACAAACAACAAATACTGAAGGGGGTGTGGAGAGAAGGGAACCCTCTTGCACCATTGGTGGGAATATAAATTGATACAGCCACTATGGAGAACAGTATGGAGGTTCATTAAAAAAGTAAAAATGGAATAACCATATGATCCAGCAATCCCACTACTGGGTATATACCCAGAGAAAACCATAATTTAAAAAGATACATGTAACACAATGTTCATTGCAGCCCTTTTTACAATAGCCAGGTCACGGAAACACCCTAAATGCCCATCAACAGATAAATGGATAAAGAAGATGTGGTACATATAAACAATGGAATATTACTCGGCCATAATAAGGACCGAGTTTGGGTCATTTGTTGAGACATGGATGGATCTAGAGACTGTCATACATCGTGAAGTAAGTCAGAAAGAGAAAAGTAAATATCATATATTAACGTATATATATGGAATCTTGAAAAGTGGTACAGATGAACTGGTTTGCAGGGCAGAAATTGAGACAGAGATATAGAGAACAAACATATGGACATCAAGGGGGGAAAGCGGCAGGGGATGGGGGTGGTGGTGTGATGAATTGGGTGATTGGGATTGACATGTATACACTGAGCATATAAAATTGATGACTAAAAAGAACCTGCTTTATAAAAAAATAAATAAAATAAAATTCAAAAATTCAAAAAAAGAACTTTTCCTCTTCATCATGTATGCCAATGGTAATTATTGAAATATAACAAATATAACATATATTTATTATTAAAAAAGAAACAGCAAGGGAAAAGCAACAAATAACATACAGGTGAATCCCCATAAGGTTAATAGCTGATCTTTCAGGAGAAACTCTGCAAGTCAGAAGGGAGTGGCAGTACAAATTTTCAGTGATGAAAGGGAAAAACCTACAACCAAGATGACTCTACCCAGGAAGAATATCATTCAGATTCGGTGGAGAAATTAAAATATTTACAGGCAAACAAAAGCTAAGAGAATTCAGCACCACCAAACCAGCTTTACAATAAATCCTAAAGGAACATCTCTAGGCAGGAAACACAAGAGAAGGAAAAGACCTACAATAACAAACCCAAAACATTTAAGAAAATGATAGTAGGACATACATATTGAAAATTACCTTAAATATAAATGGATTAAATGCTCCGACCAAAATACATAGCCTCGCTGAATGGATAAAAAAACAAGACATGGATATATGTTGCCTAAAAGAGACCCACTTCAGACCTAGGGACACATACAGACTGAAAGTGAAGGGATGGAAAAGATATTCCATGCAAATGGAAATCAAAAGAAAGCTGGAATAGTAATTCTCATATCACACAAAACAAACTTTAAAATAAAGACTATTACAAGAGACAAAGAAGGATACTATATAATGATCAAGGGAACAATCCAAGAAGAAGATATAACAAGTGTAAATATTTATGCACCCAACATAGGAGCACCTCAGTACATAAGGCAAATGCTAACAATCATAGTAGGGGACTTTAACACCCCACTTTCCCCAATGGACAGATCATCCAAAATGAAAATAAATAAGGAAACACAAGATTTATATGACACATTAAAAAAGATGGACTTGATAACTATAGGAAATTCCATCTAAAAACAATATAATACACTTTCTTCTCAAGTGCTCATAGAACATTCTCCAGGGTAGATCATGTCTTGTGTCAAAAATCAAGCCTCTGTAAATTTAAGAAAATTGAAATCATATCAAGTATCTTTTCCAGCAACAATGCTATGAGACTAGATAGCAATTAGAGTAAAAAAACTGTAAAAAATACAAACACAGGGAGGTTAAACAATACTAAATAATCAAGAGATTACTGAAGAAATCAAAGAGGAAATCAAAAATACCTAGAAATAAATGACAATGTAAACATGATGAACAAAAACATAGAAAATTAAAATCAAGAGGTCAAACAATACTAAATAATGAAGAGATCACTGAAGAAATCAAAGATGAAATCAAAAATACCTAGAAACAAATGACAATGAAAACATGAAGAATGAAAACCTAT